>NC_133554.1:27372000-27984666 GCF_048773025.1 Camelus bactrianus
TACAATCTAGGCTACATGAAAGAACGCCTCACCACGTGCTCATTTCTGAGGGATGTATGTGTGTGTTAAAGCAATCCATCCCCTAGCTTGTTGGGAAAACAGAGATTTTTGTGTGGTTTAGTATTCTTCATACATATTTATGAGGAGGTATTAGCTCCAACTCAGTTTTATAGTGAATACAGCGACAATATCCTACTGACACCAAGTAAAATACTGAGAAATCCGACTCTTTCCTGTGCTACCCATTCCCTATATGCTAGATGAACAAACACATATCCACGTCCTCAATTCTGAGAGTTGAATGTGTTGAAATCAGTCCAACACTTTGCTTGTTGGGTACAAAGACTTTCTTTTAGTAGGGAACTATGCTACATATATATCTGTGAGTAGGTTAGCTCCAACTCGGTTATACAGTGAAAACTGCATGAACTTCAAGCCAGCACTAGGAAACAAATGCAGAAATCAGAGTTCATGATTCTATTGCTACCCATTCCCTTTATGCAACATGAAAGAATGCCTCTTCACTTGCTCACTACCGAGAGTAGAATTAGTTTGAAAGGCGCCCATCAGCTCTCTTGGGGGGAACATAGATTTTCCATAAGTAAGGGATGATGGTACATAGATATGCATGACATGGCACTAGCTCCAAGTAGGTTTTACTCTGAAAACAGCATGAACTAGAAACTGGCACTAGGAATCATGCAGAGAAATCAGAGTAATTATTTATAGTGTTTCCCGTTCCCTGTTTGCTGGATGAAAAAACACAACTCCACATGTTCAATTCTGAGAGTAGATTTGCACAAAAGCCTTCTATATCCAATCTTTTTGGAAACACAGAATTTGTTTCAGTGGGGATCTATACTACATACGTATCTATGGGGAGGTACTAACTCCAAGTCATTTTACTGTGAAAAATCCATGAACTTCAAACCAGCTACAGGAAACATACTGTGAAATCAAAGTAAGTGTTTTTACTGCTACACATTCCCAGATTCTAGATGAACAAATGCCTCTCCACATGCTTATTTATGAATTTTGAATTTGTGTGGAAGCCGTCCATCACCTAGCTTGCTGGGAAAAAAGAATTTTCTTCAGTGGGAACTATGCTACATAGAAACGTAAGGGGAGTCACTAGCTTCAACTCAGTTTTAGAGTGAAAACGGCAAAAATTCCAGAAGCGGAACTAGGAAACATAATGGGAAATCAGAGTGTGTGTTTCTATTGATACCCATTCCATTTACGCTGGATGAATGAATGCCTCTCCGCATGCTCAGTTCTGAGAGTTGAATGTGTGTGAAGCCATTAATCACTTATGTTTTTGGGAACAAGAGTTTGTTTGAGTTGGGATCTATGCTACATACACGTCTATTTTGTAGGTAGTAGCTTCAACTTGGTTTTACAGTGAAAACAGTTCATACTGTAAAATCGGCACTAGGAAATATACTGAAAAAACATAGTAAGTGTTTCTACTGCTCCTCATTCCCTTTATTTAGATGAATGAATGTCTCTCCAAGGGCTCAATTCTGAAAGTTGAATGTGTGTTAAGGCCGTCCATCTCCTTGCTTGTTGGGAACACAAGCTTTCTTTGAGTGAGGCCCTATACTACATACATATCTAGGGGAGTTGTTAGCTCCAAGTCGGTTTTACAGTGAAAACAGCATGAACTTCAAAGTGGCACTATGAAATATACTGAGAAATCAGAGTGTTTCTAGTGCTACTGATACAATCTAAGCTTGATGAACATACGCCTCTCCATGTGCTCATTCTGAGTGTTGTATGTGAGTGTTTAAGCCATCCATCACCTAGCTTGTTGGGAAAAGAGAGATTTTGAGTGGTTGAGTATTCTACATACATATTTATGAGGAGTTATTAGCTCCAACTCAGTTTTATACTGTATACAGCGACAATATCCTACTGACACTAGGTAAAATACTGAGAAATCAGATTGTTTCTTGTGCTACCCATTCCCTGTATGCTAGATGAACAAACACATATCCACGACCTCTATTCAGAGAGTTGAATGTGTTGAAAGCATTCCAACACATAACTTGTTGGGAACACAGAGTTTCTTTGTGTAGGGAACTATGCTACATATGTATCTGTGAGTAGGTTAGCTCCAACTCTGTTTTACAGTGAAAACTACATGAACTTCATACCAGCAGTAGGAAACAAACTCAGAAATCAGAGTTCATGATTCTAATGCTACCCTTTCCCTTTATGCCACATGAAAGAATGCCTCTTCACTTGCTCATTACCGAGAGTAAAATTAGTTTGAAAGGCGTCCGTCAGCTATATTCGTGGGAACATAGATTTTCCATAAATAAGCGATGATGGTACATAGATATGCATGACATGGCACTAGCTCCAAGTAGGTTTTACTCTGAAAAAACATGAATTAGAAACTGACACTAGGAATCATACAGAGAAATCAGAGTAATTATTTATAGTGTTTCCGTTCCCTTTATGCTAGATGAAAAAACACCTCTCCACATGATCAATTATTAGAGTAGATGTGCACAAATTCCTTCTATTTCCAATCTTTTTGGAAACACAGAATTTGTTTCAGTGGGTATCTATGCTACAAACTTATCTGTGGGGAGGTACAAGCTCCAAGTCATTTTACTGTGAAAAATCCATGAACTTCAAACCAGCTACAGGAAACATACTGTGAAATTAAAGTAAGTGTTTTTAGTGCTACACATTCCCAGATTCTAGATGAACAAATGCCTCTCCACATGCTTAAATCTGGGAGTTGAATTTGTGTGGAAGCCTTCCATCATCTAGTGTGCTGGGAAAAAAGAATTTTCTTCAGTGGGATCTATGCTGCATAGACACGTAAGAGGAGTCACTAGCTTCAACTCAGTTTTAGAGTGAAAACGGCAAAAATTCCAAAAGCGGAACTAGGAAACATAATGAGAAATCAGAGTAAGTGTTTCTATTGGTACCCATTCCATGTACGCTGGATGAATGAATGCCTCTCCGCATGCTCAGATATGTGAGTTGAATGTGTTTGAAAGCAATCAGTCACCTATCTTGTTGGGGACACAGTTTTTTTGAGTGGGGAATGACACTTCATGCATATATATGGGGAGGTACAAGCTCCAATTCTGGCTTACAGTGAAATCTGCATGAACATCAAACCAGCACTAGGAAACACACTGAGAAATCAGAGAAAGTGTTTCTACTGCTCCTCAAAACCTTTATGCTAGATGAAAGAACGCCTCTTCACGTGCTCAATTCTGAGAGTTGAATGTGTGTGAAAGCCATTAGTCACTTAGCCTGCTGGGAAAACTCAATTTACTTAGAGTGGGGAGCTACAAATCATACATATATATGGGGAGGTACGAGCTCTAAATCGGTTTTACAGTGAAAATTGCATGAACATCAAACCAGCACTAGAAAACATACTGAGAAATCGGAGTAGGTATTTTCATTGCTGCCTATTCCCATTATGCTAGATGAACGAACGCCTCACCACACGCTGAATTCTGAGATTTGAATGTGTGAAGACGTCAACCAAGTAACTTGATGGGAAAACACATTTCTTTTGAGTGAAGAACTACACTTCATAAATACATATAGGAATGTATTAGCAAAAAATTTGATTTACAGTGAAAAGTGCATGAACATCAAACCATCAATAGAAAACATTATTGTGAAATCAGTGTAAATTTTTTCTAGTGCTACCTATCCCCTTAATGGCCGATGAATTAACGCCTCTTCATATGCTCAATTCTGAGAGTAGAATGTGTGTGAAATCCATTAATCACTTATCATTTTGGGAACAAGAGCTTGTTTGAGTTGGGATCGACACTAATTACATGTGTATTTTGTAGGTATTAGCTCCAACTTGGTTTTACAGTGAAAACAGGACAAACTGCAAAATCGACACTCGGAATTATAGTGAGAAATCAGACTAACTATTTCCAGTGCTGCCCATTCCCTTTATGCTAGATGAACAAACGCCTTTCCACATGCTTAATTCTGAGAGTTGAATGTGTGTGAATGCCGTCAATCATTTAGCTTGTTTTGAACACTGAGTTTCTTTGAGTGGGGAATTATGCATCATATGAATATAAGGGGAGGTATTACCTCTAGGTCAGTTTTACACTGAAATGAGCATGAAATGAAAACCAACACCAGGAAACATACTGAGAATTCCGAGTGTTTCTATTGCTAACGATTCCCTTTATGGTAGATGAACAAACGCCTCTCCACATGCTGAAATCAGAGAGTTGGTTGTGTGCAAAAGCCGTACATCTCCTAACTTGTTGGGAACACACAATTTCTTTCAGTGGGGAAATATACTACATACGTATCTATAGGGAGGAACTAGCTCCAAGTCCGTTTACACGGAAAACAGTGCACTCTGGAATACGGAACTGTCACACATGCTGAGAAAACACAGTAAGTGTTTCTACTGCTACCCATTCCCTGTATACTAGATGAATGAACGTCTCTGCAAGGGCTCAATTCTGAAATTTGAATGTGTGTTAAAGCCGTCCATCTACTTGCTTGTTGGGAACACAAGCTTTCCTTGAGTGAGGCCCTATACTACATACATATCTATGGGGAGGTTTCAGCTCCAAGTCGGTTTTACAGTGAAAACAGCATGAACATCAAACCAGCACTAGGAAATATACTGAGTAATCAGAGTAACGGATTCTAGTGCTACTGATACAATCTAGGCTACATGAACGAACGCCTCACCACGTGCTCATTTCTGAGGGATGTATGTGTGTGTTAAAGCAATCCATCCCCTAGCTTGTTGGGAAAACAGAGATTTTTGTGTGGTTTAGTATTCTTCATACATATTTATGAGGAGGTATTAGCTCCAACTCAGTTTTATAGTGAATACAGTGACAATATCCTACTGACACTAGGTAAAATACTGAGAAATCCGACTCTTTCCTGTGCTACCCATTCCCTATATGCTAGATGAACAAACACATATCCACGTCCTCAATTCTGAGAGTTGAATGTGTTGAAATCAGTCCAACACTTTGCTTGTTGGGTACAAAGACTTTCTTTTAGTAGGGAACTATGCTACATATATATCTGTGAGTAGGTTAGCTCCAACTCGGTTATACAGTGAAAACTGCATGAACTTCAAGCCAGCACTAGGAAACAAATGCAGAAATCAGAGTTCATGATTCTATTGCTACCCATTCCCTTTATGCAACATGAAAGAATGCCTCTTCACTTGCTCACTACCGAGAGTAGAATTAGTTTGAAAGGCGCCCATCAGCTCTCTTGGGGGGAACATAGATTTTCCATAAGTAAGGGATGATGGTACATAGATATGCATGACATGGCACTAGCTCCAAGTAGGTTTTACTCTGAAAACAGCATGAACTAGAAACTGGCACTAGGAATCATGCAGAGAAATCAGAGTAATTATTTATAGTGTTTCCCGTTCCCTGTTTGCTGGATGAAAAAACACATCTCCACATGTTCAATTCTGAGAGTAGATTTGCGCAAAAGCCTTCTATATCCAATCTTTTTGGAAAAACAGAATTTGTTTCAGTGGGGATCTATACTACATACGTATCTATGGGGAGGTACTAGCTCCAAGTCATTTTACTGTGAAAAATCCATGAACTTCAAACCAGCTACAGGAAACATTCTGTGAAATCAAAGTAAGTGTTTTTAGTGCTACACATTCCCAAATTCTAGATGAACAAATGCCTCTCCACATGCTTATTTATGAGTTTTGAATTTGTGTGGAAGCCGTCCATCACCTAGCTTGCTGGGAAAAAAGAATTTTCTTCAGTGGGAACTATGCTACATAGAAACGTAAGGGGAGTCACTAGCTTCAACTCAGTTTTAGAGTGAAAACGGCAAAAATTCCAGAAGCGGAACTAGGAAACATAATGGGAAATCAGAGTGTGTGTTTCTATTGATACCCATTCCATTTACGCTGGATGAATGAATGCCTCTCCGCATGCTCAGTTCTGAGAGTTGAATGTGTGTGAAGCCATTAATCACTTATGTTTTTGGGAACAAGAGTTTGTTTGAGTTGGGATCTATGCTACATACACGTCTATTTTGTAGGTAGTAGCTTCAACTTGGTTTTACAGTGAAAACAGTTCATACTGTAAAATCGGCACTAGGAAATATACTGAAAAATCATAGTAAGTGTTTCTACTGCTCCTCATTCCCTTTATTTAGATGAATGAATGTCTCTCCAAGGGCTCAATTCTGAAAGTTGAATGTGTGTTAAGGCCGTCCATCTCCTTGCTTGTTGGGAACACAAGCTTTCTTTGAGTGAGGCCCTATACTACATACATATCTAGGGGAGTTGTTAGCTCCAAGTCGGTTTTACAGTGAAAACAGCATGAACTTCAAAGTGGCACTATGAAATATACTGAGAAATCAGAGTGTTTCTAGTGCTACTGATACAATCTAAGCTTGATGAACATACGCCTCTCCATGTGCTCATTCTGAGTGTTGTATGTGAGTGTTTAAGCCATCCATCACCTAGCTTGTTGGGAAAAGAGAGATTTTGAGTGGTTGAGTATTCTACATACATATTTATGAGGAGTTATTAGCTCCAACTCAGTTTAATACTGAATACAGCGACAATATCCTACTGACACTAGGTAAAATACTGAGAAATCAGATTGTTTCTTGTGCTACCCATTCCCTGTATGCTAGATGAACAAACACATATCCACGACCTCTATTCAGAGAGTTGAATGTGTTGAAAGCATTCCAACACATAACTTGTTGGGAACACAGAGTTTCTTTGTGTAGGGAATTATGCTACATATGTATCTGTGAGTAGGTTAGCTCCAACTCTGTTTTACAGTGAAAACTACATGAACTTCATACCAGCAGTAGGAAACAAACTCAGAAATCAGAGTTCATGATTCTAATGCTACCCTTTCCCTTTATGCCACATGAAAGAATGCCTCTTCACTTGCTCATTACCGAGAGTAAAATTAGTTTGAAAGGCGTCCGTCAGCTATATTCATGGGAACATAGATTTTCCATAAATAAGCAATGATGGTACATAGATATGCATGACATGGCACTAGCTCCAAGTAGGTTTTACTCTGAAAAAACATGAATTAGAAACTGACACTAGGAATCATACAGAGAAATCAGAGTAATTATTTATAGTGTTTTCCGTTCCCTTTATGCTAGATGAAAAAACACCTCTCCACATGATCAATTATTAGAGTAGATGTGCACAAATTCCTTCTATTTCCAATCTTTTTGAAAACACAGAATTTGTTCCAGTGGGTATCTATGCTACATACTTATCTGTGGGGAGGTACAAGCTCCAAGTCATTTTACTGTGAAAAATCCATGAACTTCAAACCAGCTACAGGAAACATACTGTGAAATTAAAGTAAGTGTTTTTAGTGCTACACATTCCCAGATTCTAGATGAACAATTGCCTCTCCACATGCTTAAATCTGGGAGTTGAATTTGTGTGGAAGCCTTCCATCATCTAGTGTGCTGGGAAAAAAGAATTTTCTTCAGTGGGATCTATGCTGCATAGACACGTAACAGGAGTCACTAGCTTCAACTCAGTTTTAGAGTGAAAACGGCAAAAATTCCAAAAGCGGAACTAGGAAACATAATGAGAAATCCGATTAAGTGTTTCTATTGGTACCCATTCCATGTACGCTGGATGAATGAATGCCTCTCCGCATGCTCAGATATGTGAGTTGAATGTGTGTGAAAGCAATCAGTCACCTATCTTGTTGGGGACACACAGTTTTTTTGAGTGGGGAATGACACTTCATGCATATATATGGGGAGGTACAAGCTCCAATTCTGGCTTACAGTGAAATCTGCATGAACATCAAACCAGCACTAGGAAACACACTGAGAAATCAGAGAAAGTGTTTCTACTGCTCCTCAAAACCTTTATGCTAGATGAAAGAACGCCTCTTCACGTGCACAATTCTGAGAGTTGAATGTGTGTGAAAGCCATTAGTCACTTAGCCTGCTGGGAAAACTCAATTTACTTAGAGTGGGGAGCTACAAATCATACATATATATGGGGAGGTACGAGCTCTAAATCGGTTTTACAGTGAAAACTGCATGAACATCAAACCAGCACTAGAAAACATACTGAGAAATCGGAGTAGGTATTTTCATTGCTGCCTATTCCCATTATGCTAGATGAACGAACGCCTCACCACACGCTGAATTCTGAGATTCGAATGTGTGAAGACGTCAACCAAGTAACTTGATGGGAAAACACATTTCTTTTGAGTGAAGAACTACACTTCATACATACATATAGGAATGTATTAGCAAAAAATTTGATTTACAGTGAAAAGTGCATGAACATCAAACCATCAATAGAAAACATTATTGTGAAATCAGTGTAAATTTTTTCTAGTGCTACCTATCCCCTTAATGGCCGATGAATTAACGCCTCTTCATATGCTCAATTCTGAGAGTAGAATGTGTGTGAAATCCATTAATCACTTATCATTTTGGGAACAAGAGCTTGTTTGAGTTGGGATCGACACTAATTACATGTGTATTTTGTAGGTATTAGCTCCAACTTGGGTTTACAGTGAAAACAGAACAAACTGCAAAATCGACACTCGGAATTATAGTGAGAAATCAGACTAACTATTTCCAGTGCTACCCATTCCCTTTATGCTAGATGAACAAACGCCTTTCCACATGCTTAATTCTGAGAGTTGAATGTGTGTGAATGCCGTCAATCATTTAGCTTGTTTTGAACACTGAGTTTCTTTGAGTGGGGAATTATGCATCATATGAATATAAGGGGAGGTATTACCTCTAGGTCAGTTTTACACTGAAATGAGCATGAAATGAAAACCAACACCAGGAAACATACTGAGAATTCCGAGTGTTTCTATTGCTAACGATTCCCTTTATGGTAGATGAACAAACGCCTCTCCACATGCTGAAATCTGAGAGTTGGTTGTGTGCAAAAGCCGTACATCTCCTAACTTGTTGGGAACACACAATTTCTTTCAGTGGGGAAATATACTACATACGTATCTATAGGGAGGAACTAGCTCCAAGTCCGTTTACACGGAAAACAGTGCACTCTGGAATACGGAACTGTCACACATGCTGAGAAAACACAGTAAGTGTTTCTACTGCTACCCATTCCCTATATACTAGATGAATGAACGTCTCTGCAAGGGCTCAATTCTGAAATTTGAATGTGTGTTAAAGCCTTCCATCTAATTGCTTGTTGGGAACACAAGCTTTCCTTGAGTGAGGCCCTATACTACATACATATCTATGGGGAGGTTTCAGCTCCAAGTCGGTTTTACAGTGAAAACAGCATGAACATCAAACCAGCACTAGGAAATATACTGAGTAATCAGAGTAACGGATTCTAGTGCTACTGATACAATCTAGGCTACATGAACGAACGCCTCACCACGTGCTCATTTCTGAGGGATGTATGTGTGTGTTAAAGCAATCCATCCCCTAGCTTGTTGGGAAAACAGAGATTTTTGTGTGGTTTAGTATTCTTCATACATATTTATGAGGAGGTATTAGCTCCAACTCAGTTTTATAGTGAATACAGCGACAATATCCTACTGACACTAGGTAAAATACTGAGAAATCCGACTCTTTCCTGTGCTACCCATTCCCTATATGCTAGATGAACAAACACATATCCACGTCCTCAATTCTGAGAGTTGAATGTGTTGAAATCAGTCCAACACTTTGCTTGTTGGGTACAAAGACTTTCTTTTAGTAGGGAACTATGCTACATATATATCTGTGAGTAGGTTAGCTCCAACTCGGTTATACAGTGAAAACTGCATGAACTTCAAGCCAGCACTAGGAAACAAACGCAGAAATCAGAGTTCATGATTCTATTGCTACCCATTCCCTTTATGCAACATGAAAGAATGCCTCTTCACTTGCTCACTACCGAGAGTAGAATTAGTTTGAAAGGCGCCCATCAGCTCTCTTGGGGGGAACATAGATTTTCCATAAGTAAGGGATGATGGTACATAGATATGCATGACATGGCACTAGCTCCAAGTAGGTTTTACTCTGAAAACAGCATGAACTAGAAACTGGCACTAGGAATCATGCAGAGAAATCAGAGTAATTATTTATAGTGTTTCCCGTTCCCTGTTTGCTGGATGAAAAAACACATCTCCACATGTTCAATTCTGAGAGTAGATTTGCGCAAAAGCCTTCTATATCCAATCTTTTTGGAAAAACAGAATTTGTTTCAGTGGGGATCTATACTACATACGTATCTATGGGGAGGTACTAGCTCCAAGTCATTTTACTGTGAAAAATCCATGAACTTCAAACCAGCTACAGGAAACATACTGTGAAATCAAAGTAAGTGTTTTTACTGCTACACATTCCCAGATTCTAGATGAACAAATGCCTCTCCACATGCTTATTTATGAATTTTGAATTTGTGTGGAAGCCGTCCATCACCTAGCTTGCTGGGAAAAAAGAATTTTCTTCAGTGGGAACTATGCTACATAGAAACGTAAGGGGAGTCACTAGCTTCAACTCAGTTTTAGAGTGAAAACGGCAAAAATTCCAGAAGCGGAACTAGGAAACATAATGGGAAATCAGAGTGTGTGTTTCTATTGATACCCATTCCATTTACGCTGGATGAATGAATGCCTCTCCGCATGCTCAGTTCTGAGAGTTGAATGTGTGTGAAGCCATTAATCACTTATGTTTTTGGGAACAAGAGTTTGTTTGAGTTGGGATCTATGCTACATACACGTCTATTTTGTAGGTAGTAGCTTCAACTTGGTTTTACAGTGAAAACAGTTCATACTGTAAAATCGGCACTAGGAAATATACTGAAAAAACATAGTAAGTGTTTCTACTGCTCCTCATTCCCTTTATTTAGATGAATGAATGTCTCTCCAAGGGCTCAATTCTGAAAGTTGAATGTGTGTTAAGGCCGTCCATCTCCTTGCTTGTTGGGAACACAAGCTTTCTTTGAGTGAGGCCCTATACTACATACATATCTAGGGGAGTTGTTAGCTCCAAGTCGGTTTTACAGTGAAAACAGCATGAACTTCAAAGTGGCACTATGAAATATACTGAGAAATCAGAGTGTTTCTAGTGCTACTGATACAATCTAAGCTTGATGAACATACGCCTCTCCATGTGCTCATTCTGAGTGTTGTATGTGAGTGTTTAAGCCATCCATCACCTAGCTTGTTGGCAAAAGAGAGATTTTGAGTGGTTGAGTATTCTACATACATATTTATGAGGAGTTATTAGCTCCAACTCAGTTTTATACTGAATACAGCGACAATATCCTACTGACACTAGGTAAAATACTGAGAAATCAGATTGTTTCTTGTGCTACCCATTCCCTGTATGCTAGATGAACAAACACATATCCACGACCTCTATTCAGAGAGTTGAATGTGTTGAAAGCATTCCAACACATAACTTGTTGGGAACACAGAGTTTCTTTGTGTAGGGAACTATGCTACATATGTATCTGTGAGTAGGTTAGCTCCAACTCTGTTTTACAGTGAAAACTACATGAACTTCATACCAGCAGTAGGAAACAAACTCAGAAATCAGAGTTCATGATTCTAATGCTACCCTTTCCCTTTATGCCACATGAAAGAATGCCTCTTCACTTGCTCATTACCGAGAGTAAAATTAGTTTGAAAGGCGTCCGTCAGCTATATTCGTGGGAACATAGATTTTCCATAAATAAGCGATGATGGTACATAGATATGCATGACATGGCACTAGCTCCAAGTAGGTTTTACTCTGAAAAAACATGAATTAGAAACTGACACTAGGAATCATACAGAGAAATCAGAGTAATTATTTATAGTGTTTTCCGTTCCCCTTATGCTAGATGAGAAAACACCTCTCCACATGATCAATTATTAGAGTAGATGTGCACAAATTCCTTCTATTTCCAATCTTTTTGGAAACACAGAATTTGTTTCAGTGGGTATCTATGCTACATACTTATCTGTGGGGAGGTACAAGCTCCAAGTCATTTTACTGTGAAAAATCCATGAACTTCAAACCAGCTACAGGAAACATACTGTGAAATTAAAGTAAGTGTTTTTAGTGCTACACATTCCCAGATTCTAGATGAACAAATGCCTCTCCACATGCTTAAATCTGGGAGTTGAATTTGTGTGGAAGCTTTCCATCATCTAGTGTGCTGGGAAAAAAGAATTTTCTTCAGTGGGATCTATGCTGCATAGACACGTAAGAGGAGTCACTAGCTTCAACTCAGTTTTAGAGTGAAAACGGCAAAAATTCCAAAAGCGGAACTAGGAAACATAATGAGAAATCAGAGTAAGTGTTTCTATTGGTACCCATTCCATGTACGCTGGATGAATGAATGCCTCTCCGCATGCTCAGATATGTGAGTTGAATGTGTTTGAAAGCAATCAGTCACCTATCTTGTTGGGGACACAGTTTTTTTGAGTGGGGAATGACACTTCATGCATATATATGGGGAGGTACAAGCTCCAATTCTGGCTTACAGTGAAATCTGCATGAACATCAAACCAGCACTAGGAAACACACTGAGAAATCAGAGAAAGTGTTTCTACTGCTCCTCAAAACCTTTATGCTAGATGAAAGAACGCCTCTTCACGTGCTCAATTCTGAGAGTTGAATGTGTGTGAAAGCCATTAGTCACTTAGCCTGCTGGGAAAACTCAATTTACTTAGAGTGGGGAGCTACAAATCATACATATATATGGGGAGGTACGAGCTCTAAATCGGTTTTACAGTGAAAACTGCATGAACATCAAACCAGCACTAGAAAACATACTGAGAAATCGGAGTAGGTATTTTCATTGCTGCCTATTCCCATTATGCTAGATGAACGAACGCCTCACCACACGCTGAATTCTGAGATTTGAATGTGTGAAGACGTCAACCAAGTAACTTGATGGGAAAACACATTTCTTTTGAGTGAAGAACTACACTTCATAAATACATATAGGAATGTATTAGCAAAAAATTTGATTTACAGTGAAAAGTGCATGAACATCAAACCATCAATAGAAAACATTATTGTGAAATCAGTGTAAATTTTTTCTAGTGCTACCTATCCCCATAATGGCCGATGAATTAACGCCTCTTCATATGCTCAATTCTGAGAGTAGAATGTGTGTGAAATCCATTAATCACTTATCATTTTGGGAACAAGAGCTTGTTTGAGTTGGGATCGACACTAATTACATGTGTATTTTGTAGGTATTAGCTCCAACTTGGTTTTACAGTGAAAACAGAACAAACTGCAAAATCGACACTCGGAATTATAGTGAGAAATCAGACTAACTATTTCCAGTGCTGCCCATTCCCTTTATGCTAGATGAACAAACGCCTTTCCACATGCTTAATTCTGAGAGTTGAATGTGTGTGAATGCCGTCAATCATTTAGCTTGTTTTGAACACTGAGTTTCTTTGAGTGGGGATTTATGCATCATATGAATATAAGGGGAGGTATTACCTCTAGGTCAGTTTTACACTGAAATGAGCATGAAATGAAAACCAACACCAGGAAACATACTGAGAATTCCGAGTGTTTCTATTGCTAACGATTCCCTTTATGGTAGATGAACAAACGCCTCTCCACATGCTGAAATCTGAGAGTTGGTTGTGTGCAAAAGCCGTACATCTCCTAACTTGTTGGGAACACACCATTTCTTTCAGTGGGGAAATATACTACATACGTATCTATAGGGAGGAACTAGCTCCAAGTCCGTTTACACGGAAAACAGTGCACTCTGGAATATGGAACTGTCACACATGCTGAGAAAACACAGTAAGTGTTTCTACTGCTACCCATTCCCTGTATACTAGATGAATGAACGTCTCTGCAAGGGCTCAATTCTGAAATTTGAATGTGTGTTAAAGCCGTCCATCTACTTGCTTGTTGGGAACACAAGCTTTCCTTGAGTGAGGCCCTATACTACATACATATCTATGGGGAGGTTTCAGCTCCAAGTCGGTTTTACAGTGAAAACAGCATGAACATCAAACCAGCACTAGGAAATATACTGAGTAATCAGAGTAACGGATTCTAGTGCTACTGATACAATCTAGGCTACATGAACGAACGCCTCACCACGTGCTCATTTCTGAGGGATGTATGTGTGTGTTAAAGCAATCCATCCCCTAGCTTGTTGGGAAAACAGAGATTTTTGTGTGGTTTAGTATTCTTCATACATATTTATGAGGAGGTATTAGCTCCAACTCAGTTTTATAGTGAATACAGTGACAATATCCTACTGACACTAGGTAAAATACTGAGAAATCCGACTCTTTCCTGTGCTACCCATTCCCTATATGCTAGATGAACAAACACATATCCACGTCCTCAATTCTGAGAGTTGAATGTGTTGAAATCAGTCCAACAATTTGCTTGTTGGGTACAAAGACTTTCTTTTAGTAGGGAACTATGCTACATATATATCTGTGAGTAGGTTAGCTCCAACTCGGTTATACAGTGAAAACTGCATGAACTTCAAGCCAGCACTAGGAAACAAATGCAGAAATCAGAGTTCATGATTCTATTGCTACCCATTCCCTTTATGCAACATGAAAGAATGCCTCTTCACTTGCTCACTACCGAGAGTAGAATTAGTTTGAAAGGCGCCCATCAGCTCTCTTGGGGGGAACATAGATTTTCCATAAGTAAGGGATGATGGTACATAGATATGCATGACATGGCACTAGCTCCAAGTAAGTTTTACTCTGAAAACAGCATGAACTAGAAACTGGCACTAGGAATCATGCAGAGAAATCAGAGTAATTATTTATAGTGTTTCCCGTTCCCTTTTTGCTGGATGAAAAAACACATCTCCACATGTTCAATTCTGAGAGTAGATTTGCGCAAAAGCCTTCTATATCCAATCTTTTTGGAAAAACAGAATTTGTTTCAGTGGGGATCTATACTACATACGTATCTATGGGGAGGTACTAGCTCCAAGTCATTTTACTGTGAAAAATCCATGAACTTCAAACCAGCTACAGGAAACATACTGTGAAATCAAAGTAAGTGTTTTTAGTGCTACACATTCCCAGATTCTAGATGAACAAATGCCTCTCCACATGCTTATTTATGAGTTTTGAATTTGTGTGGAAGCCGTCCATCACCTAGCTTGCTGGGAAAAAAGAATTTTCTTCAGTGGGAACTATGCTACATAGAAACGTAAGGGGAGTCACTAGCTTCAACTCAGTTTTAGAGTGAAAATGGCAAAAATTCCAGAAGCGGAACTAGGAAACATAATGGGAAATCAGAGTGTGTGTTTCTATTGATACCCATTCCATTTACGCTGGATGAATGAATGCCTCTCCGCATGCTCAGTTCTGAGAGTTGAATGTGTGTGAAGCAATTAATCACTTATCTTTTTGGGAACAAGAGTTTGTTTGAGTTGGGATCTATGCTACATACACGTCTATTTTGTAGGTAGTAGCTTCAACTTGGTTTTACAGTGAAAACAGTTCATACTGTAAAATCGGCACTAGGAAATATACTGAAAAAACATAGTAAGTGTTTCTACTGCTCCTCATTCCCTTTATTTAGATGAATGAATGTCTCTCCAAGGGCTCAATTCTGAAAGTTGAATGTGTGTTAAGGCCGTCCATCTCCTTGCTTGTTGGGAACACAAGCTTTCTTTGAGTGAGGCCCTATACTACATACATATCTAGGGGAGTTGTTAGCTCCAAGTCGGTTTTACAGTGAAAACAGCATGAACTTCAAAGTGGCACTATGAAATATACTGAGAAATCAGAGTGTTTCTAGTGCTACTGATACAATCTAAGCTTGATGAACATACGCCTCTCCATGTGCTCATTCTGAGTGTTGTATGTGAGTGTTTAAGCCATCCATCACCTAGCTTGTTGGGAAAAGAGAGATTTTGAGTGGTTGAGTATTCTACATACATATTTATGAGGAGTTATTAGCTCCAACTCAGTTTTATACTGAATACAGCGACAATATCCTACTGACACTAGGTAAAATACTGAGAAATAAGTTTCTTTATTGTGCTACCCATTCCCTGTATGCTAGATGAACAAACACATATCCACGACCTCTATTCAGAGAGTTGAATGTGTTGAAAGCATTCCAACACATAACTTGTTGGGAACACAGAGTTTCTTTGTGTAGGGAACTATGCTACATATGTATCTGTGAGTAGGTTAGCTCCAACTCTGTTTTACAGTGAAAACTACATGAACTTCATACCAGCAGTAGGAAACAAACTCAGAAATCAGAGTTCATGATTCTAATGCTACCCTTTCCCTTTATGCCACATGAAAGAATGCCTCTTCACTTGCTCATTACCGAGAGTAAAATTAGTTTGAAAGGCGTCCGTCAGCTATATTCGTGGGAACATAGATTTTCCATAAATAAGCGATGATGGTACATAGATATGCATGACATGGCACTAGCTCCAAGTAGGTTTTACTCTGAAAAAACATGAATTAGAAACTGACACTAGGAATCATACAGAGAAATCAGAGTAATTATTTATAGTGTTTCCGTTCCCTATATGCTAGATGAAAAAACACCTCTCCACATGATCAATTATTAGAGTAGATGTGCACAAATTCCTTCTATTTCCAATCTTTTTGAAAACACAGAATTTGTTTCAGTGGGTATCTATGCTACATACTTATCTGTGGGGAGGTACAAGCTCCAAGTCATTTTACTGTGAAAAATCCATGAACTTCAAACCAGCTACAGGAAACATACTGTGAAATTAAAGTAAGTGTTTTTAGTGCTACACATTCCCAGATTCTAGATGAACAAATGCCTCTCCACATGCTTAAATCTGGGAGTTGAATTTGTGTGGAAGCCTTCCATCATCTAGTGTGCTGGGAAAAAAGAATTTTCTTCAGTGGGATCTATGCTGCATAGACACGTAAGAGGAGTCACTAGCTTCAACTCAGTTTTAGAGTGAAAACGGCAAAAATTCCAAAAGCGGAACTAGGAAACATAATGAGAAATCAGAGTAAGTGTTTCTATTGGTACCCATTCCATGTACGCTGGATGAATGAATGCCTCTCCGCATGCTCAGATATGTGAGTTGAATGTGTGTGAAAGCAATCAGTCACCTATCTTGTTGGGGACACACAGTTTTTTTGAGTGGGGAATGACACTTCATGCATATATATGGGGAGTTACAAGCTCCAATTCTGGCTTACAGTGAAATCTGCATGAACATCAAACCAGCACTAGGAAACACACTGAGAAATCAGAGAAAGTGTTTCTACTGCTCCTCAAAACCTTTATGCTAGATGAAAGAACGCCTCTTCACGTGCTCAATTCTGAGAGTTGAATGTGTGTGAAACCCATTAGTCACTTAGCCTGCTGGGAAAACTCAATTTACTTAGAGTGGGGAGCTACAAATCATACATATATATGGGGAGGTACGAGCTCTAAATCGGTTTTACAGTGAAAACTGCATGAACATCAAACCAGCACTAGAAAACATACTGAGAAATCGGAGTAAGTATTTTCATTGCTGCCTATTCCCATTATGCTAGATGAACGAACGCCCCACCACACGCTGAATTCTGAGATTTGAATGTGTGAAGACGTCAACCAAGTAACTTGATGGGAAAACACATTTCTTTTGAGTGAAGAACTACACTTCATAAATACATATAGGAATGTATTAGCAAAAAATTTGATTTACAGTGAAAAGTGCATGAACATCAAAACATCAATAGAAAACATTATTGTGAAATCAGTGTAATTTTTTTCTAGTGCTACCTATCCCCTTAATGGCCGATGAATTAACGCCTCTTCATATGCTCAATTCTGAGAGTAGAATGTGTGTGAAATCCATTAATCACTTATCATTTTGGGAACAAGAGCTTGTTTGAGTTGGGATCGACACTAATTACATGTGTATTTTGTAGGTATTAGCTCCAACTTGGTTTTACAGTGAAAACAGAACAAACTGCAAAATCGACACTCGGAATTATAGTGAGAAATCAGACTAACTATTTCCAGTGCTGCCCATTCCCTTTATGCTAGATGAACAAACGCCTTTCCACATGCTTAATTCTGAGAGTTGAATGTGTGTGAATGCCGTCAATCATTTAGCTTGTTTTGGACACTGAGTTTCTTTGAGTGGGGAATTATGCATCATATGAATATAAGGGGAGGTATTACCTCTAGGTCAGTTTTACACTGAAATGAGCATGAAATGAAAACCAACACCAGGAAACATACTGAGAATTCCGAGTGTTTCTATTGCTAACGATTCCCTTTATGGTAGATGAACAAACGCCTCTCCACATGCTGAAATCTGAGAGTTGGTTGTGTGCAAAAGCCGTACATCTCCTAACTTGTTGGGAACACACTATTTCTTTCAGTGGGGAAATATACTACATACGTATCTATAGGGAGGAACTAGCTCCAAGTCCGTTTACACGGAAAACAGTGCACTCTGGAATACGGAACTGTCACACATGCTGAGAAAACACAGTAAGTGTTTCTACTGCTACCCATTCCCTGTATACTAGATGAATGAACGTCTCTGCAAGGGCTCAATTCTGAAATTTGAATGTGTGTTAAAGCCGTCCATCTACTTGCTTGTTGGGAACACAAGCTTTCCTTGAGTGAGGCCCTATACTACATACATATCTATGGGGAGGTTTCAGCTCCAAGTCGGTTTTACAGTGAAAACAGCATGAACATCAAACCAGCACTAGGAAATATACTGAGTAATCAGAGTAACGGATTCTAGTGCTACTGATACAATCTAGGCTACATGAACGAACGCCTCACCACGTGCTCATTTCTGAGGGATGTATGTGTGTGTTAAAGCAATCCATCCCCTAGCTTGTTGGGAAAACAGAGATTTTTGTGTGGTTTAGTATTCTTCATACATATTTATGAGGAGGTATTAGCTCCAACTCAGTTTTATAGTGAATACAGCGACAATATCCTACTGACACTAGGTAAAATACTGAGAAATCCGACTCTTTCCTGTGCTACCCATTCCCTATATGCTAGATGAACAAACACATATCCACGTCCTCAATTCTGAGAGTTGAATGTGTTGAAATCAGTCCAACAATTTGCTTGTTGGGTACAAAGACTTTCTTTTAGTAGGGAACTATGCTACATATATATCTGTGAGTAGGTTAGCTCCAACTCGGTTATACAGTGAAAACTGCATGAACTTCAAGCCAGCACTAGGAAACAAATGCAGAAATCAGAGTTCATGATTCTATTGCTACCCATTCCCTTTATGCAACATGAAAGAATGCCTCTTCACTTGCTCACTACCGAGAGTAGAATTAGTTTGAAAGGCGCCCATCAGCTCTCTTGGGGGGAACATAGATTTTCCATAAGTAAGGGATGATGGTACATAGATATGCATGACATGGCACTAGCTCCAAGTAGGTTTTACTCTGAAAACAGCATGAACTAGAAACTGGCACTAGGAATCATGCAGAGAAATCAGAGTAATTATTTATAGTGTTTCCCGTTCCCTGTTTGCTGGATGAAAAAACACATCTCCACATGTTCAATTCTGAGAGTAGATTTGCGCAAAAGCCTTCTATATCCAATCTTTTTGGAAAAACAGAATTTGTTTCAGTGGGGATCTATACTACATACGTATCTATGGGGAGGTACTAGCTCCAAGTCATTTTACTGTGAAAAATCCATGAACTTCAAACCAGCTACAGGAAACATACTGTGAAATCAAAGTAAGTGTTTTTAGTGCTACACATTCCCAAATTCTAGATGAACAAATGCCTCTCCACATGCTTATTTATGAGTTTTGAATTTGTGTGGAAGCCGTCCATCACCTAGCTTGCTGGGAAAAAAGAATTTTCTTCAGTGGGAACTATGCTACATAGAAACGTAAGGGGAGTCACTAGCTTCAACTCAGTTTTAGAGTGAAAACGGCAAAAATTCCAGAAGCGGAACTAGGAAACATAATGGGAAATCAGAGTGTGTGTTTCTATTGATACCCATTCCATTTACGCTGGATGAATGAATGCCTCTCCGCATGCTCAGTTCTGAGAGTTGAATGTGTGTGAAGCCATTAATCACTTATCTTTTTGGGAACAAGAGTTTGTTTGAGTTGGGATCTATGCTACATACACGTCTATTTTGTAGGTAGTAGCTTCAACTTGGTTTTACAGTGAAAAGAGTTCATACTGTAAAATCGGCACTAGGAAATATACTGAAAAATCATAGTAAGTGTTTCTACTGCTCCTCATTCCCTTTATTTAGATGAATGAATGTCTCTCCAAGGGCTCAATTCTGAAAGTTGAATGTGTGTTAAGGCCGTCCATCTCCTTGCTTGTTGGGAACACAAGCTTTCTTTGAGTGAGGCCCTATACTACATACATATCTAGGGGAGTTGTTAGCTCCAAGTCGGTTTTACAGTGAAAACAGCATGAACTTCAAAGTGGCACTATGAAATATACTGAGAAATCAGAGTGTTTCTAGTGCTACTGATACAATCTAAGCTTGATGAACATACGCCTCTCCATGTGCTCATTCTGAGTGTTGTATGTGAGTGTTTAAGCCATCCATCACCTAGCTTGTTGGGAAAAGAGAGATTTTGAGTGTTTGAGTATTCTACATACATATTTATGAGGAGTTATTAGCTCCAACTCAGTTTTATACTGAATACAGCGACAATATCCTACTGACACTAGGTAAAATACTGAGAAATCAGATTGTTTCTTGTGCTACCCATTCCCTGTATGCTAGATGAACAAACACATATCCACGACCTCTATTCAGAGAGTTGAATGTGTTGAAAGCATTCCAACACATAACTTGTTGGGAACACAGAGTTTCTTTGTGTAGGGAACTATGCTACATATGTATCTGTGAGTAGGTTAGCTCCAACTCTGTTTTACAGTGAAAACTACATGAACTTCATACCAGCAGTAGGAAACAAACTCAGAAATCAGAGTTCATGATTCTAATGCTACCCTTTCCCTTTATGCCACATGAAAGAATGCCTCTTCACTTGCTCATTACCGAGAGTAAAATTAGTTTGAAAGGCGTCCGTCAGCTATATTCGTGGGAACATAGATTTTCCATAAATAAGCGATGATGGTACATAGATATGCATGACATGGCACTAGCTCCAAGTAGGTTTTACTCTGAAAAAACATGAATTAGAAACTGACACTAGGAATCATACAGAGAAATCAGAGTAATTATTTATAGTGTTTTCCGTTCCCTTTATGCTAGATGAAAAAACACCTCTCCACATGATCAATTATTAGAGTAGATGTGCACAAATTCCTTCTATTTCCAATCTTTTTGAAAACACAGAATTTGTTCCAGTGGGTATCTATGCTACATACTTATCTGTGGGGAGGTACAAGCTCCAAGTCATTTTACTGTGAAAAATCCATGAACTTCAAACCAGCTACAGGAAACATACTGTGAAATTAAAGTAAGTGTTTTTAGTGCTACACATTCCCAGATTCTAGATGAACAATTGCCTCTCCACATGCTTAAATCTGGGAGTTGAATTTGTGTGGAAGCCTTCCATCATCTAGTGTGCTGGGAAAAAAGAATTTTCTTCAGTTGGATCTATGCTGCATAGACACGTAACAGGAGTCACTAGCTTCAACTCAGTTTTAGAGTGAAAACGGCAAAAATTCCAAAAGCGGAACTAGGAAACATAATGAGAAATCCGATTAAGTGTTTCTATTGGTACCCATTCCATGTACGCTGGATGAATGAATGCCTCTCCGCATGCTCAGATATGTGAGTTGAATGTGTGTGAAAGCAATCAGTCACCTATCTTGTTGGGGACACACAGTTTTTTTGAGTGGGGAATGACACTTCATGCATATATATGGGGAGGTACAAGCTCCAATTCTGGCTTACAGTGAAATCTGCATGAACATCAAACCAGCACTAGGAAACACACTGAGAAATCAGAGAAAGTGTTTCTACTGCTCCTCAAAACCTTTATGCTAGATGAAAGAACGCCTCTTCACGTGCACAATTCTGAGAGTTGAATGTGTGTGAAAGCCATTAGTCACTTAGCCTGCTGGGAAAACTCAATTTACTTAGAGTGGGGAGCTACAAATCATACATATATATGGGGAGGTACGAGCTCTAAATCGGTTTTACAGTGAAAACTGCATGAACATCAAACCAGCACTAGAAAACATACTGAGAAATCGGAGTAGGTATTTTCATTGCTGCCTATTCCCATTATGCTAGATGAACGAACGCCTCACCACACGCTGAATTCTGAGATTCGAATGTGTGAAGACGTCAACCAAGTAACTTGATGGGAAAACACATTTCTTTTGAGTGAAGAACTACACTTCATACATACATATAGGAATGTATTAGCAAAAAATTTGATTTACAGTGAAAAGTGCATGAACATCAAACCATCAATAGAAAACATTATTGTGAAATCAGTGTAAATTTTTTCTAGTGCTACCTATCCCCTTAATGGCCGATGAATTAACGCCTCTTCATATGCTCAATTCTGAGAATAGAATGTGTGTGAAATCCATTAATCACTTATCATTTTGGGAACAAGAGCTTGTTTGAGTTGGGATCGACACTAATTACATGTGTATTTTGTAGGTATTAGCTCCAACTTGGGTTTACAGTGAAAACAGAACAAACTGCAAAATCGACACTCGGAATTATAGTGAGAAATCAGACTAACTATTTCCAGTGCTACCCATTCCCTTTATGCTAGATGAACAAACGCCTTTCCACATGCTTAATTCTGAGAGTTGAATGTGTGTGAATGCCGTCAATCATTTAGCTTGTTTTGAACACTGAGTTTCTTTGAGTGGGGAATTATGCATCATATGAATATAAGGGGAGGTATTACCTCTAGGTCAGTTTTACACTGAAATGAGCATGAAATGAAAACCAACACCAGGAAACATACTGAGAATTCCGAGTGTTTCTATTGCTAACGATTCCCTTTATGGTAGATGAACAAACGCCTCTCCACATGCTGAAATCTGAGAGTTGGTTGTGTGCAAAAGCCGTACATCTCCTAACTTGTTGGGAACACACAATTTCTTTCAGTGGGGAAATATACTACATACGTATCTATAGGGAGGAACTAGCTCCAAGTCCGTTTACACGGAAAACAGTGCACTCTGGAATACGGAACTGTCACACATGCTGAGAAAACACAGTAAGTGTTTCTACTGCTACCCATTCCCTATATACTAGATGAATGAACGTCTCTGCAAGGGCTCAATTCTGAAATTTGAATGTGTGTTAAAGCCTTCCATCTAATTGCTTGTTGGGAACACAAGCTTTCCTTGAGTGAGGCCCTATACTACATACATATCTATGGGGAGGTTTCAGCTCCAAGTCGGTTTTACAGTGAAAACAGCATGAACATCAAACCAGCACTAGGAAATATACTGAGTAATCAGAGTAACGGATTCTAGTGCTACTGATACAATCTAGGCTACATGAACGAACGCCTCACCACGTGCTCATTTCTGAGGGATGTATGTGTGTGTTAAAGCAATCCATCCCCTAGCTTGTTGGGAAAACAGAGATTTTTGTGTGGTTTAGTATTCTTCATACATATTTATGAGGAGGTATTAGCTCCAACTCAGTTTTATAGTGAATACAGCGACAATATCCTACTGACACTAGGTAAAATACTGAGAAATCCGACTCTTTCCTGTGCTACCCATTCCCTATATGCTAGATGAACAAACACATATCCACGTCCTCAATTCTGAGAGTTGAATGTGTTGAAATCAGTCCAACACTTTGCTTGTTGGGTACAAAGACTTTCTTTTAGTAGGGAACTATGCTACATATATATCTGTGAGTAGGTTAGCTCCAACTCGGTTATACAGTGAAAACTGCATGAACTTCAAGCCAGCACTAGGAAACAAACGCAGAAATCAGAGTTCATGATTCTATTGCTACCCATTCCCTTTATGCAACATGAAAGAATGCCTCTTCACTTGCTCACTACCGAGAGTAGAATTAGTTTGAAAGGCGCCCATCAGCTCTCTTGGGGGGAACATAGATTTTCCATAAGTAAGGGATGATGGTACATAGATATGCATGACATGGCACTAGCTCCAAGTAGGTTTTACTCTGAAAACAGCATGAACTAGAAACTGGCACTAGGAATCATGCAGAGAAATCAGAGTAATTATTTATAGTGTTTCCCGTTCCCTGTTTGCTGGATGAAAAAACACATCTCCACATGTTCAATTCTGAGAGTAGATTTGCGCAAAAGCCTTCTATATCCAATCTTTTTGGAAAAACAGAATTTGTTTCAGTGGGGATCTATACTACATACGTATCTATGGGGAGGTACTAGCTCCAAGTCATTTTACTGTGAAAAATCCATGAACTTCAAACCAGCTACAGGAAACATACTGTGAAATCAAAGTAAGTGTTTTTACTGCTACACATTCCCAGATTCTAGATGAACAAATGCCTCTCCACATGCTTATTTATGAATTTTGAATTTGTGTGGAAGCCGTCCATCACCTAGCTTGCTGGGAAAAAAGAATTTTCTTCAGTGGGAACTATGCTACATAGAAACGTAAGGGGAGTCACTAGCTTCAACTCAGTTTTAGAGTGAAAACGGCAAAAATTCCAGAAGCGGAACTAGGAAACATAATGGGAAATCAGAGTGTGTGTTTCTATTGATACCCATTCCATTTACGCTGGATGAATGAATGCCTCTCCGCATGCTCAGTTCTGAGAGTTGAATGTGTGTGAAGCCATTAATCACTTATATTTTTGGGAACAAGAGTTTGTTTGAGTTGGGATCTATGCTACATACACGTCTATTTTGTAGGTAGTAGCTTCAACTTGGTTTTACAGTGAAAACAGTTCATACTGTAAAATCGGCACTAGGAAATATACTGAAAAAACATAGTAAGTGTTTCTACTGCTCCTCATTCCCTTTATTTAGATGAATGAATGTCTCTCCAAGGGCTCAATTCTGAAAGTTGAATGTGTGTTAAGGCCGTCCATCTCCTTGCTTGTTGGGAACACAAGCTTTCTTTGAGTGAGGCCCTATACTACATACATATCTAGGGGAGTTGTTAGCTCCAAGTCGGTTTTACAGTGAAAACAGCATGAACTTCAAAGTGGCACTATGAAATATACTGAGAAATCAGAGTGTTTCTAGTGCTACTGATACAATCTAAGCTTGATGAACATACGCCTCTCCATGTGCTCATTCTGAGTGTTGTATGTGAGTGTTTAAGCCATCCATCACCTAGCTTGTTGGGAAAAGAGAGATTTTGAGTGGTTGAGTATTCTACATACATATTTATGAGGAGTTATTAGCTCCAACTCAGTTTTATACTGAATACAGCGACAATATCCTACTGACACTAGGTAAAATACTGAGAAATCAGATTGTTTCTTGTGCTACCCATTCCCTGTATGCTAGATGAACAAACACATATCCACGACCTCTATTCAGAGAGTTGAATGTGTTGAAAGCATTCCAACACATAACTTGTTGGGAACACAGAGTTTCTTTGTGTAGGGAACTATGCTACATATGTATCTGTGAGTAGGTTAGCTCCAACTCTGTTTTACAGTGAAAACTACATGAACTTCATACCAGCAGTAGGAAACAAACTCAGAAATCAGAGTTCATGATTCTAATGCTACCCTTTCCCTTTATGCCACATGAAAGAATGCCTCTTCACTTGCTCATTACCGAGAGTAAAATTAGTTTGAAAGGCGTCCGTCAGCTATATTCGTGGGAACATAGATTTTCCATAAATAAGCGATGATGGTACATAGATATGCATGACATGGCACTAGCTCCAAGTAGGTTTTACTCTGAAAAAACATGAATTAGAAACTGACACTAGGAATCATACAGAGAAATCAGAGTAATTATTTATAGTGTTTTCCGTTCCCTTTATGCTAGATGAAAAAACACCTCTCCACATGATCAATTATTAGAGTAGATGTGCACAAATTCCTTCTATTTCCAATCTTTTTGAAAACACAGAATTTGTTCCAGTGGGTATCTATGCTACATACTTATCTGTGGGGAGGTACAAGCTCCAAGTCATTTTACTGTGAAAAATCCATGAACTTCAAACCAGCTACAGGAAACATACTGTGAAATTAAAGTAAGTGTTTTTAGTGCTACACATTCCCAGATTCTAGATGAACAAATGCCTCTCCACATGCTTAAATCTGGGAGTTGAATTTGTGTGGAAGCCTTCCATCATCTAGTGTGCTGGGAAAAAAGAATTTTCTTCAGTGGGATCTATGCTGCATAGACACGTAAGAGGAGTCACGAGCTTCAACTCAGTTTTAGAGTGAAAACGGCAAAAATTCCAAAAGCGGAACTAGGAAACATAATGAGAAATCAGAGTAAGTGTTTCTATTGGTAACCATTCCATGTACGCTGGATGAATGAATGCCTCTCCGCATGCTCAGATATGTGAGTTGAATGTGTGTGAAAGCAATCAGTCACCTATCTTGTTGGGGACACAGTTTTTTTGAGTGGGGAATGACACTTCATGCATATATATGGGGAGGTACAAGCTCCAATTCTGGCTTACAGTGAAATCTGCATGAACATCAAACCAGCACTAGGAAACACACTGAGAAATCAGAGAAAGTGTTTCTACTGCTCCTCAAAACCTTTATGCTAGATGAAAGAACGCCTCTTCACGTGCTCAATTCTGAGAGTTGAATGTGTGTAAAAGCCATTAGTCACTTAGCCTGCTGGGAAAACTCAATTTACTTAGAGTGGGGAGCTACAAATCATACATATATATGGGGAGGTACGAGCTCTAAATCGGTTTTACAGTGAAAACTGCATGAACATCAAACCAGCACTAGAAAACATACTGAGAAATCGGAGTAGGTATTTTCATTGCTGCCTATTCCCATTATGCTAGATGAACGAACGCCTCACCACACGCTGAATTCTGAGATTTGAATGTGTGAAGACGTCAACCAAGTAACTTGATGGGAAAACACATTTCTTTTGAGTGAAGAACTACACTTCATAAATACATATAGGAATGTATTAGCAAAAAATTTGATTTACAGTGAAAAGTGCATGAACATCAAACCATCAATAGAAAACATTATTGTGAAATCAGTGTAAATTTTTTCTAGTGCTACCTATCCCCTTAATGGCCGATGAATTAACGCCTCTTCATATGCTCAATTCTGAGAGTAGAATGTGTGTGAAATCCATTAATCACTTATCATTTTGGGAACAAGAGCTTGTTTGAGTTGGGATCGACACTAATTACATGTGTATTTTGTAGGTATTAGCTCCAACTTGGTTTTACAGTGAAAACAGAACAAACTGCAAAATCGACACTCGGAATTATAGTGAGAAATCAGACTAACTATTTCCAGTGCTGCCCATTCCCTTTATGCTAGATGAACAAACGCCTTTCCACATGCTTAATTCTGAGAGTTGAATGTGTGTGAATGCCGTCAATCATTTAGCTTGTTTTGAACACTGAGTTTCTTTGAGTGGGGAATTATGCATCATATGAATATAAGGGGAGGTATTACCTCTAGGTCAGTTTTACACTGAAATGAGCATGAAATGAAAACCAACACCAGGAAACATACTGAGAATTCCGAGTGTTTCTATTGCTAACGATTCCCTTTATGGTAGATGAACAAACGCCTCTCCACATGCTGAAATCTGAGAGTTGGTTGTGTGCAAAAGCCGTACATCTCCTAACTTGTTGGGAACACACCATTTCTTTCAGTGGGGAAATATACTACATACGTATCTATAGGGAGGAACTAGCTCCAAGTCCGTTTACACGGAAAACAGTGCACTCTGGAATACGGAACTGTCACACATGCTGAGAAAACACAGTAAGTGTTTCTACTGCTACCCATTCCCTGTATACTAGATGAATGAACGTCTCTGCAAGGGCTCAATTCTGAAATTTGAATGTGTGTTAAAGCCGTCCATCTACTTGCTTGTTGGGAACACAAGCTTTCCTTGAGTGAGGCCCTATACTACATACATATCTATGGGGAGGTTTCAGCTCCAAGTCGGTTTTACAGTGAAAACAGCATGAACATCAAACCAGCACTAGGAAATATACTGAGTAATCAGAGTAACGGATTCTAGTGCTACTGATACAATCTAGGCTACATGAACGAACGCCTCACCACGTGCTCATTTCTGAGGGATGTATGTGTGTGTTAAAGCAATCCATCCCCTAGCTTGTTGGGAAAACAGAGATTTTTGTGTGGTTTAGTATTCTTCATACATATTTATGAGGAGGTATTAGCTCCAACTCAGTTTTATAGTGAATACAGTGACAATATCCTACTGACACTAGGTAAAATACTGAGAAATCCGACTCTTTCCTGTGCTACCCATTCCCTATATGCTAGATGAACAAACACATATCCACGTCCTCAATTCTGAGAGTTGAATGTGTTGAAATCAGTCCAACACTTTGCTTGTTGGGTACAAAGACTTTCTTTTAGTAGGGAACTATGCTACATATATATCTGTGAGTAGGTTAGCTCCAACTCGGTTATACAGTGAAAACTGCATGAACTTCAAGCCAGCACTAGGAAACAAACGCAGAAATCAGAGTTCATGATTCTATTGTTCCCCATTCCCTTTATGCAACATGAAAGAATGCCTCTTCACTTGCTCACTACCGAGAGTAGAATTAGTTTGAAAGGCGCCCATCAGCTCTCTTGGGGGGAACATAGATTTTCCATAAGTAAGGGATGATGGTACATAGATATGCATGACATGGCACTAGCTCCAAGTAGGTTTTACTCTGAAAACAGCATGAACTAGAAACTGGCACTAGGAATCATGCAGAGAAATCAGAGTAATTATTTATAGTGTTTTCCGTTCCCTTTATGCTAGATGAAAAAACACCTCTCCACATGATCAATTATTAGAGTAGATGTGCACAAATTCCTTCTATTTCCAATCTTTTTGAAAACACAGAATTTGTTCCAGTGGGTATCTATGCTACATACTTATCTGTGGGGAGGTACAAGCTCCAAGTCATTTTACTGTGAAAAATCCATGAACTTCAAACCAGCTACAGGAAACATACTGTGAAATTAAAGTAAGTGTTTTTAGTGCTACACATTCCCAGATTCTAGATGAACAAATGCCTCTCCACATGCTTAAATCTGGGAGTTGAATTTGTGTGGAAGCCTTCCATCATCTAGTGTGCTGGGAAAAAAGAATTTTCTTCAGTGGGATCTATGCTGCATAGACACGTAAGAGGAGTCACGAGCTTCAACTCAGTTTTAGAGTGAAAACGGCAAAAATTCCAAAAGCGGAACTAGGAAACATAATGAGAAATCAGAGTAAGTGTTTCTATTGGTAACCATTCCATGTACGCTGGATGAATGAATGCCTCTCCGCATGCTCAGATATGTGAGTTGAATGTGTGTGAAAGCAATCAGTCACCTATCTTGTTGGGGACACAGTTTTTTTGAGTGGGGAATGACACTTCATGCATATATATGGGGAGGTACAAGCTCCAATTCTGGCTTACAGTGAAATCTGCATGAACATCAAACCAGCACTAGGAAACACACTGAGAAATCAGAGAAAGTGTTTCTACTGCTCCTCAAAACCTTTATGCTAGATGAAAGAACGCCTCTTCACGTGCTCAATTCTGAGAGTTGAATGTGTGTAAAAGCCATTAGTCACTTAGCCTGCTGGGAAAACTCAATTTACTTAGAGTGGGGAGCTACAAATCATACATATATATGGGGAGGTACGAGCTCTAAATCGGTTTTACAGTGAAAACTGCATGAACATCAAACCAGCACTAGAAAACATACTGAGAAATCGGAGTAGGTATTTTCATTGCTGCCTATTCCCATTATGCTAGATGAACGAACGCCTCACCACACGCTGAATTCTGAGATTTGAATGTGTGAAGACGTCAACCAAGTAACTTGATGGGAAAACACATTTCTTTTGAGTGAAGAACTACACTTCATAAATACATATAGGAATGTATTAGCAAAAAATTTGATTTACAGTGAAAAGTGCATGAACATCAAACCATCAATAGAAAACATTATTGTGAAATCAGTGTAAATTTTTTCTAGTGCTACCTATCCCCTTAATGGCCGATGAATTAACGCCTCTTCATATGCTCAATTCTGAGAGTAGAATGTGTGTGAAATCCATTAATCACTTATCATTTTGGGAACAAGAGCTTGTTTGAGTTGGGATCGACACTAATTACATGTGTATTTTGTAGGTATTAGCTCCAACTTGGTTTTACAGTGAAAACAGAACAAACTGCAAAATCGACACTCGGAATTATAGTGAGAAATCAGACTAACTATTTCCAGTGCTGCCCATTCCCTTTATGCTAGATGAACAAACGCCTTTCCACATGCTTAATTCTGAGAGTTGAATGTGTGTGAATGCCGTCAATCATTTAGCTTGTTTTGAACACTGAGTTTCTTTGAGTGGGGAATTATGCATCATATGAATATAAGGGGAGGTATTACCTCTAGGTCAGTTTTACACTGAAATGAGCATGAAATGAAAACCAACACCAGGAAACATACTGAGAATTCCGAGTGTTTCTATTGCTAACGATTCCCTTTATGGTAGATGAACAAACGCCTCTCCACATGCTGAAATCTGAGAGTTGGTTGTGTGCAAAAGCCGTACATCTCCTAACTTGTTGGGAACACACCATTTCTTTCAGTGGGGAAATATACTACATACGTATCTATAGGGAGGAACTAGCTCCAAGTCCGTTTACACGGAAAACAGTGCACTCTGGAATACGGAACTGTCACACATGCTGAGATAACACAGTAAGTGTTTCTACTGCTACCCATTCCCTGTATACTAGATGAATGAACGTCTCTGCAAGGGCTCAATTCTGAAATTTGAATGTGTGTTAAAGCCTTCCATCTAATTGCTTGTTGGGAACACAAGCTTTCCTTGAGTGAGGCCCTATACTACATACATATCTATGGGGAGGTTTCAGCTCCAAGTCGGTTTTACAGTGAAAACAGCATGAACATCAAACCAGCACTAGGAAATATACTGAGTAATCAGAGTAACGGATTCTAGTGCTACTGATACAATCTAGGCTACATGAACGAACGCCTCACCACGTGCTCATTTCTGAGGGATGTATGTGTGTGTTAAAGCAATCCATCCCCTAGCTTGTTGGGAAAACAGAGATTTTTGTGTGGTTTAGTATTCTTCATACATATTTATGAGGAGGTATTAGCTCCAACTCAGTTTTATAGTGAATACAGCGACAATATCCTACTGACACTAGGTAAAATACTGAGAAATCCGACTCTTTCCTGTGCTACCCATTCCCTATATGCTAGATGAACAAACACATATCCACGTCCTCAATTCTGAGAGTTGAATGTGTTGAAATCAGTCCAACACTTTGCTTGTTGGGTACAAAGACTTTCTTTTAGTAGGGAACTATGCTACATATATATCTGTGAGTAGGTTAGCTCCAACTCGGTTATACAGTGAAAACTGCATGAACTTCAAGCCAGCACTAGGAAACAAACGCAGAAATCAGAGTTCATGATTCTATTGCTACCCATTCCCTTTATGCAACATGAAAGAATGCCTCTTCACTTGCTCACTACCGAGAGTAGAATTAGTTTGAAAGGCGCCCATCAGCTCTCTTGGGGGGAACATAGATTTTCCATAAGTAAGGGATGATGGTACATAGATATGCATGACATGGCACTAGCTCCAAGTAGGTTTTACTCTGAAAACAGCATGAACTAGAAACTGGCACTAGGAATCATGCAGAGAAATCAGAGTAATTATTTATAGTGTTTCCCGTTCCCTGTTTGCTGGATGAAAAAACACATCTCCACATGTTCAATTCTGAGAGTAGATTTGCGCAAAAGCCTTCTATATCCAATCTTTTTGGAAAAACAGAATTTGTTTCAGTGGGGATCTATACTACATACGTATCTATGGGGAGGTACTAGCTCCAAGTCATTTTACTGTGAAAAATCCATGAACTTCAAACCAGCTACAGGAAACATACTGTGAAATCAAAGTAAGTGTTTTTACTGCTACACATTCCCAGATTCTAGATGAACAAATGCCTCTCCACATGCTTATTTATGAATTTTGAATTTGTGTGGAAGCCGTCCATCACCTAGCTTGCTGGGAAAAAAGAATTTTCTTCAGTGGGAACTATGCTACATAGAAACGTAAGGGGAGTCACTAGCTTCAACTCAGTTTTAGAGTGAAAACGGCAAAAATTCCAGAAGCGGAACTAGGAAACATAATGGGAAATCAGAGTGTGTGTTTCTATTGATACCCATTCCATTTACGCTGGATGAATGAATGCCTCTCCGCATGCTCAGTTCTGAGAGTTGAATGTGTGTGAAGCCATTAATCACTTATCTTTTTGGGAACAAGAGTTTGTTTGAGTTGGGATCTATGCTACATACACGTCTATTTTGTAGGTAGTAGCTTCAACTTGGTTTTACAGTGAAAACAGTTCATACTGTAAAATCGGCACTAGGAAATATACTGAAAAAACATAGTAAGTGTTTCTACTGCTCCTCATTCCCTTTATTTAGATGAATGAATGTCTCTCCAAGGGCTCAATTCTGAAAGTTGAATGTGTGTTAAGGCCGTCCATCTCCTTGCTTGTTGGGAACACAAGCTTTCTTTGAGTGAGGCCCTATACTACATACATATCTAGGGGAGTTGTTAGCTCCAAGTCGGTTTTACAGTGAAAACAGCATGAACTTCAAAGTGGCACTATGAAATATACTGAGAAATCAGAGTGTTTCTAGTGCTACTGATACAATCTAAGCTTGATGAACATACGCCTCTCCATGTGCTCATTCTGAGTGTTGTATGTGAGTGTTTAAGCCATCCATCACCTAGCTTGTTGGGAAAAGAGAGATTTTGAGTGGTTGAGTATTCTACATACATATTTATGAGGAGTTATTAGCTCCAACTCAGTTTTATACTGAATACAGCGACAATATCCTACTGACACTAGGTAAAATACTGAGAAATCAGATTGTTACTTGTGCTACCCATTCCCTGTATGCTAGATGAACAAACACATATCCACGACCTCTATTCAGAGAGTTGAATGTGTTGAAAGCATTCCAACACATAACTTGTTGGGAACACAGAGTTTCTTTGTGTAGGGAACTATGCTACATATGTATCTGTGAGTAGGTTAGCTCCAACTCTGTTTTACAGTGAAAACTACATGAACTTCATACCAGCAGTAGGAAACAAACTCAGAAATCAGAGTTCATGATTCTAATGCTACCCTTTCCCTTTATGCCACATGAAAGAATGCCTCTTCACTTGCTCATTACCGAGAGTAAAATTAGTTTGAAAGGCGTCCGTCAGCTATATTCGTGGGAACATAGATTTTCCATAAATAAGCGATGATGGTACATAGATATGCATGACATGGCACTAGCTCCAAGTAGGTTTTACTCTGAAAAAACATGAATTAGAAACTGACACTAGGAATCATACAGAGAAATCAGAGTAATTATTTATAGTGTTTTCCGTTCCCTTTATGCTAGATGAAAAAACACCTCTCCACATGATCAATTATTAGAGTAGATGTGCACAAATTCCTTCTATTTCCAATCTTTTTGAAAACACAGAATTTGTTCCAGTGGGTATCTATGCTACATACTTATCTGTGGGGAGGTACAAGCTCCAAGTCATTTTACTGTGAAAAATCCATGAACTTCAAACCAGCTACAGGAAACATACTGTGAAATTAAAGTAAGTGTTTTTAGTGCTACACATTCCCAGATTCTAGATGAACAAATGCCTCTCCACATGCTTAAATCTGGGAGTTGAATTTGTGTGGAAGCCTTCCATCATCTAGTGTGCTGGGAAAAAAGAATTTTCTTCAGTGGGATCTATGCTGCATAGACACGTAAGAGGAGTCACGAGCTTCAACTCAGTTTTAGAGTGAAAACGGCAAAAATTCCAAAAGCGGAACTAGGAAACATAATGAGAAATCAGAGTAAGTGTTCCTATTGGTAACCATTCCATGTACGCTGGATGAATGAATGCCTCTCCGCATGCTCAGATATGTGAGTTGAATGTGTGTGAAAGCAATCAGTCACCTATCTTGTTGGGGACACACAGTTTTTTTGAGTGGGGAATGACACTTCATGCATATATATGGGGAGGTACAAGCTCCAATTCTGGCTTACAGTGAAATCTGCATGAACATCAAACCAGCACTAGGAAACACACTGAGAAATCAGAGAAAGTGTTTCTACTGCTCCTCAAAACCTTTATGCTAGATGAAAGAACGCCTCTTCACGTGCTCAATTCTGAGAGTTGAATGTGTGTAAAAGCCATTAGTCACTTAGCCTGCTGGGAAAACTCAATTTACTTAGAGTGGGGAGCTACAAATCATACATATATATGGGGAGGTACGAGCTCTAAATCGGTTTTACAGTGAAAACTGCATGAACATCAAACCAGCACTAGAAAACATACTGAGAAATCGGAGTAGGTATTTTCATTGCTGCCTATTCCCATTATGCTAGATGAACGAACGCCTCACCACACGCTGAATTCTGAGATTTGAATGTGTGAAGACGTCAACCAAGTAACTTGATGGGAAAACACATTTCTTTTGAGTGAAGAACTACACTTCATAAATACATATAGGAATGTATTAGCAAAAAATTTGATTTACAGTGAAAAGTGCATGAACATCAAACCATCAATAGAAAACATTATTGTGAAATCAGTGTAAATTTTTTCTAGTGCTACCTATCCCCTTAATGGCCGATGAATTAACGCCTCTTCATATGCTCAATTCTGAGAGTAGAATGTGTGTGAAATCCATTAATCACTTATCATTTTGGGAACAAGAGCTTGTTTGAGTTGGGATCGACACTAATTACATGTGTATTTTGTAGGTATTAGCTCCAACTTGGTTTTACAGTGAAAACAGAACAAACTGCAAAATCGACACTCGGAATTATAGTGAGAAATCAGACTAACTATTTCCAGTGCTGCCCATTCCCTTTATGCTAGATGAACAAACGCCTTTCCACATGCTTAATTCTGAGAGTTGAATGTGTGTGAATGCCGTCAATCATTTAGCTTGTTTTGAACACTGAGTTTCTTTGAGTGGGGAATTATGCATCATATGAATATAAGGGGAGGTATTACCTCTAGGTCAGTTTTACACTGAAATGAGCATGAAATGAAAACCAACACCAGGAAACATACTGAGAATTCCGAGTGTTTCTATTGCTAACGATTCCCTTTATGGTAGATGAACAAACGCCTCTCCACATGCTGAAATCTGAGAGTTGGTTGTGTGCAAAAGCCGTACATCTCCTAACTTGTTGGGAACACACCATTTCTTTCAGTGGGGAAATATACTACATACGTATCTATAGGGAGGAACTAGCTCCAAGTCCGTTTACACGGAAAACAGTGCACTCTGGAATACGGAACTGTCACACATGCTGAGAAAACACAGTAAGTGTTTCTACTGCTACCCATTCCCTGTATACTAGATGAATGAACGTCTCTGCAAGGGCTCAATTCTGAAATTTGAATGTGTGTTAAAGCCGTCCATCTACTTGCTTGTTGGGAACACAAGCTTTCCTTGAGTGAGGCCCTATACTACATACATATCTATGGGGAGGTTTCAGCTCCAAGTCGGTTTTACAGTGAAAACAGCATGAACATCAAACCAGCACTAGGAAATATACTGAGTAATCAGAGTAACGGATTCTAGTGCTACTGACACAATCTAGGCTACATGAACGAACGCCTCAGCACGTGCTCATTTCTGAGGGATGTATGTGTGTGTTAAAGCAATCCATCCCCTAGCTTGTTGGGAAAACAGAGATTTTTGTGTGGTTTAGTATTCTTCATACATATTTATGAGGAGGTATTAGCTCCAACTCAGTTTTATAGTGAATACAGTGACAATATCCTACTGACACCAAGTAAAATACTGAGAAATCCGACTCTTTCCTGTGCTACCCATTCCCTATATGCTAGATGAACAAACACATATCCACGTCCTCAATTCTGAGAGTTGAATGTGTTGAAATCAGTCCAACACTTTGCTTGTTGGGTACAAAGACTTTCTTTTAGTAGGGAACTATGCTACATATATATCTGTGAGTAGGTTAGCTCCAACTCGGTTATACAGTGAAAACTGCATGAACTTCAAGCCAGCACTAGGAAACAAACGCAGAAATCAGAGTTCATGATTCTATTGCTACCCATTCCCTTTATGCAACATGAAAGAATGCCTCTTCACTTGCTCACTACCGAGAGTAGAATTAGTTTGAAAGGCGCCCATCAGCTCTCTTGGGGGGAACATAGATTTTCCATAAGTAAGGGATGATGGTACATAGATATGCATGACATGGCACTAGCTCCAAGTAGGTTTTACTCTGAAAACAGCATGAACTAGAAACTGGCACTAGGAATCATGCAGAGAAATCAGAGTAATTATTTATAGTGTTTCCCGTTCCCTGTTTGCTGGATGAAAAAACACATCTCCACATGTTCAATTCTGAGAGTAGATTTGCGCAAAAGCCTTCTATATCCAATCTTTTTGGAAAAACAGAATTTGTTTCAGTGGGGATCTATACTACATACGTATCTATGGGGAGGTACTAGCTCCAAGTCATTTTACTGTGAAAAATCCATGAACTTCAAACCAGCTACAGGAAACATACTGTGAAATCAAAGTAAGTGTTTTTACTGCTACACATTCCCAGATTCTAGATGAACAAATGCCTCTCCACATGCTTATTTATGAGTTTTGAATTTGTGTGGAAGCCGTCCATCACCTAGCTTGCTGGGAAAAAAGAATTTTCTTCAGTGGGAACTATGCTACATAGAAATGTAAGGGGAGTCACTAGCTTCAACTCAGTTTTAGAGTGAAAACGGCAAAAATTCCAGAAGCGGAACTAGGAAACATAATGGGAAATCAGAGTGTGTGTTTCTATTGATACCCATTCCATTTACGCTGGATGAATGAATGCCTCTCCGCATGCTCAGTTCTGAGAGTTGAATGTGTGTGAAGCCATTAATCACTTATCTTTTTGGGAACAAGAGTTTGTTTGAGTTGGGATCTATGCTACATACACGTCTATTTTGTAGGTAGTAGCTTCAACTTGGTTTTACAGTGAAAACAGTTCATACTGTAAAATCGGCACTAGGAAATATACTGAAAAAACATAGTAAGTGTTTCTACTGCTCCTCATTCCCTTTATTTAGATGAATGAATGTCTCTCCAAGGGCTCAATTCTGAAAGTTGAATGTGTGTTAAGGCCGTCCATCTCCTTGCTTGTTGGGAACACAAGCTTTCTTTGAGTGAGGCCCTATACTACATACATATCTAGGGGAGTTGTTAGCTCCAAGTCGGTTTTACAGTGAAAACAGCATGAACTTCAAAGTGGCACTATGAAATATACTGAGAAATCAGAGTGTTTCTAGTGCTACTGATACAATCTAAGCTTGATGAACATACGCCTCTCCATGTGCTCATTCTGAGTGTTGTATGTGAGTGTTTAAGCCATCCATCACCTAGCTTGTTGGGAAAAGAGAGATTTTGAGTGGTTGAGTATTCTACATACATATTTATGAGGAGTTATTAGCTCCAACTCAGTTTTATACTGAATACAGCGACAATATCCTACTGACACTAGGTAAAATACTGAGAAATAAGATTGTTTCTTGTGCTACCCATTCCCTGTATGCTAGATGAACAAACACATATCCACGACCTCTATTCAGAGAGTTGAATGTGTTGAAAGCATTCCAACACATAACTTGTTGGGAACACAGAGTTTCTTTGTGTAGGGAACTATGCTACATATGTATCTGTGAGTAGGTTAGCTCCAACTCTGTTTTACAGTGAAAACTACATGAACTTCATACCAGCAGTAGGAAACAAACTCAGAAATCAGAGTTCATGATTCTAATGCTACCCTTTCCCTTTATGCCACATGAAAGAATGCCTCTTCACTTGCTCATTACCGAGAGTAAAATTAGTTTGAAAGGCGTCCGTCAGCTATATTCGTGGGAACATAGATTTTCCATAAATAAGCGATGATGGTACATAGATATGCATGACATGGCACTAGCTCCAAGTAGGTTTTACTCTGAAAAAACATGAATTAGAAACTGACACTAGGAATCATACAGAGAAATCAGAGTAATTATTTATAGTGTTTTCCGTTCCCTTTATGCTAGATGAAAAAACACCTCTCCACATGATCAATTATTAGAGTAGATGTGCACAAATTCCTTCTATTTCCAATCTTTTTGAAAACACAGAATTTGTTTCAGTGGGTATCTATGCTACATACTTATCTGTGGGGAGGTACAAGCTCCAAGTCATTTTACTGTGAAAAATCCATGAACTTCAAACCAGCTACAGGAAACATACTGTGAAATTAAAGTAAGTGTTTTTAGTGCTACACATTCCCAGATTCTAGATGAACAAATGCCTCTCCACATGCTTAAATCTGGGAGTTGAATTTGTGTGGAAGCCTTCCATCATCTAGTGTGCTGGGAAAAAAGAATTTTCTTCAGTGGGATCTATGCTGCATAGACACGTAAGAGGAGTCACTAGCTTCAACTCAGTTTTAGAGTGAAAACGGCAAAAATTCCAAAAGCGGAACTAGGAAACATAATGAGAAATCAGAGTAAGTGTTTCTATTGGTACCCATTCCATGTACGCTGGATGAATGAATGCCTCTCCGCATGCTCAGATATGTGAGTTGAATGTGTGTGAAAGCAATCAGTCACCTATCTTGTTGGGGACACAGTTTTTTTGAGTGGGGAATGACACTTCATGCATATATATGGGGAGGTACAAGCTCCAATTCTGGCTTACAGTGAAATCTGCATGAACATCAAACCAGCACTAGGAAACACACTGAGAAATCAGAGAAAGTGTTTCTACTGCTCCTCAAAACCTTTATGCTAGATGAAAGAACGCCTCTTCACGTGCTCAATTCTGAGAGTTGAATGTGTGTAAAAGCCATTAGTCACTTAGCCTGCTGGGAAAACTCAATTTACTTAGAGTGGGGAGCTACAAATCATACATATATATGGGGAGGTACGAGCTCTAAATCGGTTTTACAGTGAAAAATGCATGAACATCAAACCAGCACTAGAAAACATACTGAGAAATCGGAGTAGGTATTTTCATTGCTACCTATTCCCATTATGCTAGATGAACGAACGCCTCACCACACGCTGAATTCTGAGATTTGAATGTGTGAAGACGTCAACCAAGTAACTTGATGGGAAAACACATTTCTTTTGAGTGAAGAACTACACTTCATAAATACATATAGGAATGTATTAGAAAAAATTTGATTTACAGTGAAAAGTGCATGAACATCAAACCATCAATAGAAAACATTATTGTGAAATCAGTGTAAATTTTTTCTAGTGCTACCTATCCCCTTAATGGCCGATGAATTAACGCCTCTTCATATGCTCAATTCTGAGAGTAGAATGTGTGTGAAATCCATTAATCACTTATCATTTTGGGAACAAGAGCTTGTTTGAGTTGGGATCGACACTAATTACATGTGTATTTTGTAGGTATTAGCTCCAACTTGGTTTTACAGTGAAAACAGAACAAACTGCAAAATCGACACTCGGAATTATAGTGAGAAATCAGACTAACTATTTCCAGTGCTGCCCATTCCCTTTATGCTAGATGAACAAACGCCTTTCCACATGCTTAATTCTGAGAGTTGAATGTGTGTGAATGCCGTCAATCATTTAGCTTGTTTTGAACACTGAGTTTCTTTGAGTGGGGAATTATGCATCATATGAATATAAGGGGAGGTATTACCTCTAGGTCAGTTTTACACTGAAATGAGCATGAAATGAAAACCAACACCAGGAAACATACTGAGAATTCCGAGTGTTTCTATTGCTAACGATTCCCTTTATGGTAGATGAACAAACGCCTCTCCACATGCTGAAATCTGAGAGTTGGTTGTGTGCAAAAGCCGTACATCTCCTAACTTGTTGGGAACACACCATTTCTTTCAGTGGGGAAATATACTACATACGTATCTATAGGGAGGAACTAGCTCCAAGTCCGTTTACACGGAAAACAGTGCACTCTGGAATACGGAACTGTCACACATGCTGAGAAAACACAGTAAGTGTTTCTACTGCTACCCATTCCCTGTATACTAGATGAATGAACGTCTCTGCAAGGGCTCAATTCTGAAATTTGAATGTGTGTTAAAGCCGTCCATCTACTTGCTTGTTGGGAACACAAGCTTTCCTTGAGTGAGGCCCTATACTACATACATATCTATGGGGAGGTTTCAGCTCCAAGTCGGTTTTACAGTGAAAACAGCATGAACATCAAACCAGCACTAGGAAATATACTGAGTAATCAGAGTAACGGATTCTAGTGCTACTGATACAATCTAGGCTACATGAACGAACGCCTCACCACGTGCTCATTTCTGAGGGATGTATGTGTGTGTTAAAGCAATCCATCCCCTAGCTTGTTGGGAAAACAGAGATTTTTGTGTGGTTTAGTATTCTTCATACATATTTATGAGGAGGTATTAGCTCCAACTCAGTTTTATAGTGAATACAGTGACAATATCCTACTGACACTAGGTAAAATACTGAGAAATCCGACTCTTTCCTGTGCTACCCATTCCCTATATGCTAGATGAACAAACACATATCCACGTCCTCAATTCTGAGAGTTGAATGTGTTGAAATCAGTCCAACACTTTGCTTGTTGGGTACAAAGACTTTCTTTTAGTAGGGAACTATGCTACATATATATCTGTGAGTAGGTTAGCTCCAACTCGGTTATACAGTGAAAACTGCATGAACTTCAAGCCAGCACTAGGAAACAAACGCAGAAATCAGAGTTCATGATTCTATTGCTACCCATTCCCTTTATGCAACATGAAAGAATGCCTCTTCTCTTGCTCACTACCGAGAGTAGAATTAGATTGAAAGGCGCCCATCAGCTCTCTTGGGGGGAACATAGATTTTCCATAAGTAAGGGATGATGGTACATAGATATGCATGACATGGCACTAGCTCCAAGTAGGTTTTACTCTGAAAACAGCATGAACTAGAAACTGGCACTAGGAATCATGCAGAGAAATCAGAGTAATTATTTATAGTGTTTCCCGTTCCCTGTTTGCTGGATGAAAAAACACATCTCCACATGTTCAATTCTGAGAGTAGATTTGTGCAAAAGCCTTCTATATCCAATCTTTTTGGAAACACAGAATTTGTTTCAGTGGGGATCTATACTACATACGTATCTATGGGGAGGTACTAGCTCCAAGTCATTTTACTGTGAAAAATCCATGAACTTCAAACCAGCTACAGGAAACATACTGTGAAATCAAAGTAAGTGTTTTTACTGCTACACATTCCCAGATTCTAGATGAACAAATGCCTCTCCACATGCTTATTTATGAGTTTTGAATTTGTGTGGAAGCCGTCCATCACCTAGCTTGCTGGGAAAAAAGAATTTTCTTCAGTGGGAACTATGCTACATAGAAACGTAAGGGGAGTCACTAGCTTCAACTCAGTTTTAGAGTGAAAACGGCAAAAATTCCAGAAGCGGAACTAGGAAACATAATGGGAAATCAGAGTGTGTGTTTCTATTGATACCCATTCCATTTACGCTGGATGAATGAATGCCTCTCCGCATGCTCAGTTCTGAGAGTTGAATGCGTGTGAAGCCATTAATCACTTATCTTTTTGGGAACAAGAGTTTGTTTGAGTTGGGATCTATGCTACATACACGTCTATTTTGTAGGTAGTAGCTTCAACTTGGTTTTACAGTGAAAACAGTTCATACTGTAAAATCGGCACTAGGAAATATACTGAAAAAACATAGTAGGTGTTTCTACTGCTCCTCATTCCCTTTATTTAGATGAATGAATGTCTCTCCAAGGGCTCAATTCTGAAAGTTGAATGTGTGTTAAGGCCGTCCATCTCCTTGCTTGTTGGGAACACAAGCTTTCTTTGAGTGAGGCCCTATACTACATACATATCTAGGGGAGTTGTTAGCTCCAAGTCGGTTTTACAGTGAAAACAGCATGAACTTCAAAGTGGCACTATGAAATATACTGAGAAATCAGAGTGTTTCTAGTGCTACTGATACAATCTAAGCTTGATGAACATACGCCTCTCCATGTGCTCATTCTGAGTGTTGTATGTGAGTGTTTAAGCCATCCATCACCTAGCTTGTTGGGAAAAGAGAGATTTTGAGTGGTTGAGTATTCTACATACATATTTATGAGGAGTTATTAGCTCCAACTCAGTTTTATACTGAATACAGCGACAATATCCTACTGACACTAGGTAAAATACTGAGAAATCAGATTGTTTCTTGTGCTACCCATTCCCTGTATGCTAGATGAACAAACACATATCCACGACCTCTATTCAGAGAGTTGAATGTGTTGAAAGCATTCCAACACATAACTTGTTGGGAACACAGAGTTTCTTTGTGTAGGGAACTATGCTACATATGTATCTGTGAGTAGGTTAGCTCCAACTCTGTTTTACAGTGAAAACTACATGAACTTCATACCAGCAGTAGGAAACAAACTCAGAAATCAGAGTTCATGATTCTAATGCTACCCTTTCCCTTTATGCCACATGAAAGAATGCCTCTTCACTTGCTCATTACCGAGAGTAAAATTAGTTTGAAAGGCGTCCGTCAGCTATATTCGTGGGAACATAGATTTTCCATAAATAAGCGATGATGGTACATAGATATGCATGACATGGCACTAGCTCCAAGTAGGTTTTACTCTGAAAAAACATGAATTAGAAACTGACACTAGGAATCATACAGAGAAATCAGAGTAATTATTTATAGTGTTTTCCGTTCCCTTTATGCTAGATGAAAAAACACCTCTCCACATGATCAATTATTAGAGTAGATGTGCACAAATTCCTTCTATTTCCAATCTTTTTGAAAACACAGAATTTGTTCCAGTGGGTATCTATGCTACATACTTATCTGTGGGGAGGTACAAGCTCCAAGTCATTTTACTGTGAAAAATCCATGAACTTCAAACCAGCTACAGGAAACATACTGTGAAATTAAAGTAAGTGTTTTTAGTGCTACACATTCCCAGATTCTAGATGAACAATTGCCTCTCCACATGCTTAAATCTGGGAGTTGAATTTGTGTGGAAGCCTTCCATCATCTAGTGTGCTGGGAAAAAAGAATTTTCTTCAGTGGGATCTATGCTGCATAGACACGTAACAGGAGTCACTAGCTTCAACTCAGTTTTAGAGTGAAAACGGCAAAAATTCCAAAAGCGGAACTAGGAAACATAATGAGAAATCCGATTAAGTGTTTCTATTGGTACCCATTCCATGTACGCTGGATGAATGAATGCCTCTCCGCATGCTCAGATATGTGAGTTGAATGTGTGTGAAAGCAATCAGTCACCTATCTTGTTGGGGACACACAGTTTTTTTGAGTGGGGAATGACACTTCATGCATATATATGGGGAGGTACAAGCTCCAATTCTGGCTTACAGTGAAATCTGCATGAACATCAAACCAGCACTAGGAAACACACTGAGAAATCAGAGAAAGTGTTTCTACTGCTCCTCAAAACCTTTATGCTAGATGAAAGAACGCCTCTTCACGTGCACAATTCTGAGAGTTGAATGTGTGTGAAAGCCATTAGTCACTTAGCCTGCTGGGAAAACTCAATTTACTTAGAGTGGGGAGCTACAAATCATACATATATATGGGGAGGTACGAGCTCTAAATCGGTTTTACAGTGAAAACTGCATGAACATCAAACCAGCACTAGAAAACATACTGAGAAATCGGAGTAGGTATTTTCATTGCTGCCTATTCCCATTATGCTAGATGAACGAACGCCTCACCACACGCTGAATTCTGAGATTCGAATGTGTGAAGACGTCAACCAAGTAACTTGATGGGAAAACACATTTCTTTTGAGTGAAGAACTACACTTCATACATACATATAGGAATGTATTAGCAAAAAATTTGATTTACAGTGAAAAGTGCATGAACATCAAACCATCAATAGAAAACATTATTGTGAAATCAGTGTAAATTTTTTCTAGTGCTACCTATCCCCTTAATGGCCGATGAATTAACGCCTCTTCATATGCTCAATTCTGAGAGTAGAATGTGTGTGAAATCCATTAATCACTTATCATTTTGGGAACAAGAGCTTGTTTGAGTTGGGATCGACACTAATTACATGTGTATTTTGTAGGTATTAGCTCCAACTTGGGTTTACAGTGAAAACAGAACAAACTGCAAAATCGACACTCGGAATTATAGTGAGAAATCAGACTAACTATTTCCAGTGCTACCCATTCCCTTTATGCTAGATGAACAAACGCCTTTCCACATGCTTAATTCTGAGAGTTGAATGTGTGTGAATGCCGTCAATCATTTAGCTTGTTTTGAACACTGAGTTTCTTTGAGTGGGGAATTATGCATCATATGAATATAAGGGGAGGTATTACCTCTAGGTCAGTTTTACACTGAAATGAGCATGAAATGAAAACCAACACCAGGAAACATACTGAGAATTCCGAGTGTTTCTATTGCTAACGATTCCCTTTATGGTAGATGAACAAACGCCTCTCCACATGCTGAAATCTGAGAGTTGGTTGTGTGCAAAAGCCGTACATCTCCTAACTTGTTGGGAACACACAATTTCTTTCAGTGGGGAAATATACTACATACGTATCTATAGGGAGGAACTAGCTCCAAGTCCGTTTACACGGAAAACAGTGCACTCTGGAATACGGAACTGTCACACATGCTGAGAAAACACAGTAAGTGTTTCTACTGCTACCCATTCCCTATATACTAGATGAATGAACGTCTCTGCAAGGGCTCAATTCTGAAATTTGAATGTGTGTTAAAGCCTTCCATCTAATTGCTTGTTGGGAACACAAGCTTTCCTTGAGTGAGGCCCTATACTACATACATATCTATGGGGAGGTTTCAGCTCCAAGTCGGTTTTACAGTGAAAACAGCATGAACATCAAACCAGCACTAGGAAATATACTGAGTAATCAGAGTAACGGATTCTAGTGCTACTGATACAATCTAGGCTACATGAACGAACGCCTCACCACGTGCTCATTTCTGAGGGATGTATGTGTGTGTTAAAGCAATCCATCCCCTAGCTTGTTGGGAAAACAGAGATTTTTGTGTGGTTTAGTATTCTTCATACATATTTATGAGGAGGTATTAGCTCCAACTCAGTTTTATAGTGAATACAGCGACAATATCCTACTGACACTAGGTAAAATACTGAGAAATCCGACTCTTTCCTGTGCTACCCATTCCCTATATGCTAGATGAACAAACACATATCCACGTCCTCAATTCTGAGAGTTGAATGTGTTGAAATCAGTCCAACACTTTGCTTGTTGGGTACAAAGACTTTCTTTTAGTAGGGAACTATGCTACATATATATCTGTGAGTAGGTTAGCTCCAACTCGGTTATACAGTGAAAACTGCATGAACTTCAAGCCAGCACTAGGAAACAAACGCAGAAATCAGAGTTCATGATTCTATTGCTACCCATTCCCTTTATGCAACATGAAAGAATGCCTCTTCACTTGCTCACTACCGAGAGTAGAATTAGTTTGAAAGGCGCCCATCAGCTCTCTTGGGGGGAACATAGATTTTCCATAAGTAAGGGATGATGGTACATAGATATGCATGACATGGCACTAGCTCCAAGTAGGTTTTACTCTGAAAACAGCATGAACTAGAAACTGGCACTAGGAATCATGCAGAGAAATCAGAGTAATTATTTATAGTGTTTCCCGTTCCCTGTTTGCTGGATGAAAAAACACATCTCCACATGTTCAATTCTGAGAGTAGATTTGCGCAAAAGCCTTCTATATCCAATCTTTTTGGAAAAACAGAATTTGTTTCAGTGGGGATCTATACTACATACGTATCTATGGGGAGGTACTAGCTCCAAGTCATTTTACTGTGAAAAATCCATGAACTTCAAACCAGCTACAGGAAACATACTGTGAAATCAAAGTAAGTGTTTTTACTGCTACACATTCCCAGATTCTAGATGAACAAATGCCTCTCCACATGCTTATTTATGAATTTTGAATTTGTGTGGAAGCCGTCCATCACCTAGCTTGCTGGGAAAAAAGAATTTTCTTCAGTGGGAACTATGCTACATAGAAACGTAAGGGGAGTCACTAGCTTCAACTCAGTTTTAGAGTGAAAACGGCAAAAATTCCAGAAGCGGAACTAGGAAACATAATGGGAAATCAGAGTGTGTGTTTCTATTGATACCCATTCCATTTACGCTGGATGAATGAATGCCTCTCCGCATGCTCAGTTCTGAGAGTTGAATGTGTGTGAAGCCATTAATCACTTATCTTTTTGGGAACAAGAGTTTGTTTGAGTTGGGATCTATGCTACATACACGTCTATTTTGTAGGTAGTAGCTTCAACTTGGTTTTACAGTGAAAACAGTTCATACTGTAAAATCGGCACTAGGAAATATACTGAAAAAACATAGTAAGTGTTTCTACTGCTCCTCATTCCCTTTATTTAGATGAATGAATGTCTCTCCAAGGGCTCAATTCTGAAAGTTGAATGTGTGTTAAGGCCGTCCATCTCCTTGCTTGTTGGGAACACAAGCTTTCTTTGAGTGAGGCCCTATACTACATACATATCTAGGGGAGTTGTTAGCTCCAAGTCGGTTTTACAGTGAAAACAGCATGAACTTCAAAGTGGCACTATGAAATATACTGAGAAATCAGAGTGTTTCTAGTGCTACTGATACAATCTAAGCTTGATGAACATACGCCTCTCCATGTGCTCATTCTGAGTGTTGTATGTGAGTGTTTAAGCCATCCATCACCTAGCTTGTTGGCAAAAGAGAGATTTTGAGTGGTTGAGTATTCTACATACATATTTATGAGGAGTTATTAGCTCCAACTCAGTTTTATACTGAATACAGCGACAATATCCTACTGACACTAGGTAAAATACTGAGAAATCAGATTGTTTCTTGTGCTACCCATTCCCTGTATGCTAGATGAACAAACACATATCCACGACCTCTATTCAGAGAGTTGAATGTGTTGAAAGCATTCCAACACATAACTTGTTGGGAACACAGAGTTTCTTTGTGTAGGGAACTATGCTACATATGTATCTGTGAGTAGGTTAGCTCCAACTCTGTTTTACAGTGAAAACTACATGAACTTCATACCAGCAGTAGGAAACAAACTCAGAAATCAGAGTTCATGATTCTAATGCTACCCTTTCCCTTTATGCCACATGAAAGAATGCCTCTTCACTTGCTCATTACCGAGAGTAAAATTAGTTTGAAAGGCGTCCGTCAGCTATATTCGTGGGAACATAGATTTTCCATAAATAAGCGATGATGGTACATAGATATGCATGACATGGCACTAGCTCCAAGTAGGTTTTACTCTGAAAAAACATGAATTAGAAACTGACACTAGGAATCATACAGAGAAATCAGAGTAATTATTTATAGTGTTTTCCGTTCCCCTTATGCTAGATGAGAAAACACCTCTCCACATGATCAATTATTAGAGTAGATGTGCACAAATTCCTTCTATTTCCAATCTTTTTGGAAACACAGAATTTGTTTCAGTGGGTATCTATGCTACATACTTATCTGTGGGGAGGTACAAGCTCCAAGTCATTTTACTGTGAAAAATCCATGAACTTCAAACCAGCTACAGGAAACATACTGTGAAATTAAAGTAAGTGTTTTTAGTGCTACACATTCCCAGATTCTAGATGAACAAATGCCTCTCCACATGCTTAAATCTGGGAGTTGAATTTGTGTGGAAGCTTTCCATCATCTAGTGTGCTGGGAAAAAAGAATTTTCTTCAGTGGGATCTATGCTGCATAGACACGTAAGAGGAGTCACTAGCTTCAACTCAGTTTTAGAGTGAAAACGGCAAAAATTCCAAAAGCGGAACTAGGAAACATAATGAGAAATCAGAGTAAGTGTTTCTATTGGTACCCATTCCATGTACGCTGGATGAATGAATGCCTCTCCGCATGCTCAGATATGTGAGTTGAATGTGTTTGAAAGCAATCAGTCACCTATCTTGTTGGGGACACAGTTTTTTTGAGTGGGGAATGACACTTCATGCATATATATGGGGAGGTACAAGCTCCAATTCTGGCTTACAGTGAAATCTGCATGAACATCAAACCAGCACTAGGAAACACACTGAGAAATCAGAGAAAGTGTTTCTACTGCTCCTCAAAACCTTTATGCTAGATGAAAGAACGCCTCTTCACGTGCTCAATTCTGAGAGTTGAATGTGTGTGAAAGCCATTAGTCACTTAGCCTGCTGGGAAAACTCAATTTACTTAGAGTGGGGAGCTACAAATCATACATATATATGGGGAGGTACGAGCTCTAAATCGGTTTTACAGTGAAAACTGCATGAACATCAAACCAGCACTAGAAAACATACTGAGAAATCGGAGTAGGTATTTTCATTGCTGCCTATTCCCATTATGCTAGATGAACGAACGCCTCACCACACGCTGAATTCTGAGATTTGAATGTGTGAAGACGTCAACCAAGTAACTTGATGGGAAAACACATTTCTTTTGAGTGAAGAACTACACTTCATAAATACATATAGGAATGTATTAGCAAAAAATTTGATTTACAGTGAAAAGTGCATGAACATCAAACCATCAATAGAAAACATTATTGTGAAATCAGTGTAAATTTTTTCTAGTGCTACCTATCCCCATAATGGCCGATGAATTAACGCCTCTTCATATGCTCAATTCTGAGAGTAGAATGTGTGTGAAATCCATTAATCACTTATCATTTTGGGAACAAGAGCTTGTTTGAGTTGGGATCGACACTAATTACATGTGTATTTTGTAGGTATTAGCTCCAACTTGGTTTTACAGTGAAAACAGAACAAACTGCAAAATCGACACTCGGAATTATAGTGAGAAATCAGACTAACTATTTCCAGTGCTGCCCATTCCCTTTATGCTAGATGAACAAACGCCTTTCCACATGCTTAATTCTGAGAGTTGAATGTGTGTGAATGCCGTCAATCATTTAGCTTGTTTTGAACACTGAGTTTCTTTGAGTGGGGATTTATGCATCATATGAATATAAGGGGAGGTATTACCTCTAGGTCAGTTTTACACTGAAATGAGCATGAAATGAAAACCAACACCAGGAAACATACTGAGAATTCCGAGTGTTTCTATTGCTAACGATTCCCTTTATGGTAGATGAACAAACGCCTCTCCACATGCTGAAATCTGAGAGTTGGTTGTGTGCAAAAGCCGTACATCTCCTAACTTGTTGGGAACACACCATTTCTTTCAGTGGGGAAATATACTACATACGTATCTATAGGGAGGAACTAGCTCCAAGTCCGTTTACACGGAAAACAGTGCACTCTGGAATATGGAACTGTCACACATGCTGAGAAAACACAGTAAGTGTTTCTACTGCTACCCATTCCCTGTATACTAGATGAATGAACGTCTCTGCAAGGGCTCAATTCTGAAATTTGAATGTGTGTTAAAGCCGTCCATCTACTTGCTTGTTGGGAACACAAGCTTTCCTTGAGTGAGGCCCTATACTACATACATATCTATGGGGAGGTTTCAGCTCCAAGTCGGTTTTACAGTGAAAACAGCATGAACATCAAACCAGCACTAGGAAATATACTGAGTAATCAGAGTAACGGATTCTAGTGCTACTGATACAATCTAGGCTACATGAACGAACGCCTCACCACGTGCTCATTTCTGAGGGATGTATGTGTGTGTTAAAGCAATCCATCCCCTAGCTTGTTGGGAAAACAGAGATTTTTGTGTGGTTTAGTATTCTTCATACATATTTATGAGGAGGTATTAGCTCCAACTCAGTTTTATAGTGAATACAGTGACAATATCCTACTGACACTAGGTAAAATACTGAGAAATCCGACTCTTTCCTGTGCTACCCATTCCCTATATGCTAGATGAACAAACACATATCCACGTCCTCAATTCTGAGAGTTGAATGTGTTGAAATCAGTCCAACAATTTGCTTGTTGGGTACAAAGACTTTCTTTTAGTAGGGAACTATGCTACATATATATCTGTGAGTAGGTTAGCTCCAACTCGGTTATACAGTGAAAACTGCATGAACTTCAAGCCAGCACTAGGAAACAAATGCAGAAATCAGAGTTCATGATTCTATTGCTACCCATTCCCTTTATGCAACATGAAAGAATGCCTCTTCACTTGCTCACTACCGAGAGTAGAATTAGTTTGAAAGGCGCCCATCAGCTCTCTTGGGGGGAACATAGATTTTCCATAAGTAAGGGATGATGGTACATAGATATGCATGACATGGCACTAGCTCCAAGTAAGTTTTACTCTGAAAACAGCATGAACTAGAAACTGGCACTAGGAATCATGCAGAGAAATCAGAGTAATTATTTATAGTGTTTCCCGTTCCCTTTTTGCTGGATGAAAAAACACATCTCCACATGTTCAATTCTGAGAGTAGATTTGCGCAAAAGCCTTCTATATCCAATCTTTTTGGAAAAACAGAATTTGTTTCAGTGGGGATCTATACTACATACGTATCTATGGGGAGGTACTAGCTCCAAGTCATTTTACTGTGAAAAATCCATGAACTTCAAACCAGCTACAGGAAACATACTGTGAAATCAAAGTAAGTGTTTTTAGTGCTACACATTCCCAGATTCTAGATGAACAAATGCCTCTCCACATGCTTATTTATGAGTTTTGAATTTGTGTGGAAGCCGTCCATCACCTAGCTTGCTGGGAAAAAAGAATTTTCTTCAGTGGGAACTATGCTACATAGAAACGTAAGGGGAGTCACTAGCTTCAACTCAGTTTTAGAGTGAAAATGGCAAAAATTCCAGAAGCGGAACTAGGAAACATAATGGGAAATCAGAGTGTGTGTTTCTATTGATACCCATTCCATTTACGCTGGATGAATGAATGCCTCTCCGCATGCTCAGTTCTGAGAGTTGAATGTGTGTGAAGCAATTAATCACTTATCTTTTTGGGAACAAGAGTTTGTTTGAGTTGGGATCTATGCTACATACACGTCTATTTTGTAGGTAGTAGCTTCAACTTGGTTTTACAGTGAAAACAGTTCATACTGTAAAATCGGCACTAGGAAATATACTGAAAAAACATAGTAAGTGTTTCTACTGCTCCTCATTCCCTTTATTTAGATGAATGAATGTCTCTCCAAGGGCTCAATTCTGAAAGTTGAATGTGTGTTAAGGCCGTCCATCTCCTTGCTTGTTGGGAACACAAGCTTTCTTTGAGTGAGGCCCTATACTACATACATATCTAGGGGAGTTGTTAGCTCCAAGTCGGTTTTACAGTGAAAACAGCATGAACTTCAAAGTGGCACTATGAAATATACTGAGAAATCAGAGTGTTTCTAGTGCTACTGATACAATCTAAGCTTGATGAACATACGCCTCTCCATGTGCTCATTCTGAGTGTTGTATGTGAGTGTTTAAGCCATCCATCACCTAGCTTGTTGGGAAAAGAGAGATTTTGAGTGGTTGAGTATTCTACATACATATTTATGAGGAGTTATTAGCTCCAACTCAGTTTTATACTGAATACAGCGACAATATCCTACTGACACTAGGTAAAATACTGAGAAATAAGTTTCTTTATTGTGCTACCCATTCCCTGTATGCTAGATGAACAAACACATATCCACGACCTCTATTCAGAGAGTTGAATGTGTTGAAAGCATTCCAACACATAACTTGTTGGGAACACAGAGTTTCTTTGTGTAGGGAACTATGCTACATATGTATCTGTGAGTAGGTTAGCTCCAACTCTGTTTTACAGTGAAAACTACATGAACTTCATACCAGCAGTAGGAAACAAACTCAGAAATCAGAGTTCATGATTCTAATGCTACCCTTTCCCTTTATGCCACATGAAAGAATGCCTCTTCACTTGCTCATTACCGAGAGTAAAATTAGTTTGAAAGGCGTCCGTCAGCTATATTCGTGGGAACATAGATTTTCCATAAATAAGCGATGATGGTACATAGATATGCATGACATGGCACTAGCTCCAAGTAGGTTTTACTCTGAAAAAACATGAATTAGAAACTGACACTAGGAATCATACAGAGAAATCAGAGTAATTATTTATAGTGTTTCCGTTCCCTATATGCTAGATGAAAAAACACCTCTCCACATGATCAATTATTAGAGTAGATGTGCACAAATTCCTTCTATTTCCAATCTTTTTGAAAACACAGAATTTGTTTCAGTGGGTATCTATGCTACATACTTATCTGTGGGGAGGTACAAGCTCCAAGTCATTTTACTGTGAAAAATCCATGAACTTCAAACCAGCTACAGGAAACATACTGTGAAATTAAAGTAAGTGTTTTTAGTGCTACACATTCCCAGATTCTAGATGAACAAATGCCTCTCCACATGCTTAAATCTGGGAGTTGAATTTGTGTGGAAGCCTTCCATCATCTAGTGTGCTGGGAAAAAAGAATTTTCTTCAGTGGGATCTATGCTGCATAGACACGTAAGAGGAGTCACTAGCTTCAACTCAGTTTTAGAGTGAAAACGGCAAAAATTCCAAAAGCGGAACTAGGAAACATAATGAGAAATCAGAGTAAGTGTTTCTATTGGTACCCATTCCATGTACGCTGGATGAATGAATGCCTCTCCGCATGCTCAGATATGTGAGTTGAATGTGTGTGAAAGCAATCAGTCACCTATCTTGTTGGGGACACACAGTTTTTTTGAGTGGGGAATGACACTTCATGCATATATATGGGGAGTTACAAGCTCCAATTCTGGCTTACAGTGAAATCTGCATGAACATCAAACCAGCACTAGGAAACACACTGAGAAATCAGAGAAAGTGTTTCTACTGCTCCTCAAAACCTTTATGCTAGATGAAAGAACGCCTCTTCACGTGCTCAATTCTGAGAGTTGAATGTGTGTGAAACCCATTAGTCACTTAGCCTGCTGGGAAAACTCAATTTACTTAGAGTGGGGAGCTACAAATCATACATATATATGGGGAGGTACGAGCTCTAAATCGGTTTTACAGTGAAAACTGCATGAACATCAAACCAGCACTAGAAAACATACTGAGAAATCGGAGTAAGTATTTTCATTGCTGCCTATTCCCATTATGCTAGATGAACGAACGCCCCACCACACGCTGAATTCTGAGATTTGAATGTGTGAAGACGTCAACCAAGTAACTTGATGGGAAAACACATTTCTTTTGAGTGAAGAACTACACTTCATAAATACATATAGGAATGTATTAGCAAAAAATTTGATTTACAGTGAAAAGTGCATGAACATCAAAACATCAATAGAAAACATTATTGTGAAATCAGTGTAATTTTTTTCTAGTGCTACCTATCCCCTTAATGGCCGATGAATTAACGCCTCTTCATATGCTCAATTCTGAGAGTAGAATGTGTGTGAAATCCATTAATCACTTATCATTTTGGGAACAAGAGCTTGTTTGAGTTGGGATCGACACTAATTACATGTGTATTTTGTAGGTATTAGCTCCAACTTGGTTTTACAGTGAAAACAGAACAAACTGCAAAATCGACACTCGGAATTATAGTGAGAAATCAGACTAACTATTTCCAGTGCTGCCCATTCCCTTTATGCTAGATGAACAAACGCCTTTCCACATGCTTAATTCTGAGAGTTGAATGTGTGTGAATGCCGTCAATCATTTAGCTTGTTTTGGACACTGAGTTTCTTTGAGTGGGGAATTATGCATCATATGAATATAAGGGGAGGTATTACCTCTAGGTCAGTTTTACACTGAAATGAGCATGAAATGAAAACCAACACCAGGAAACATACTGAGAATTCCGAGTGTTTCTATTGCTAACGATTCCCTTTATGGTAGATGAACAAACGCCTCTCCACATGCTGAAATCTGAGAGTTGGTTGTGTGCAAAAGCCGTACATCTCCTAACTTGTTGGGAACACACTATTTCTTTCAGTGGGGAAATATACTACATACGTATCTATAGGGAGGAACTAGCTCCAAGTCCGTTTACACGGAAAACAGTGCACTCTGGAATACGGAACTGTCACACATGCTGAGAAAACACAGTAAGTGTTTCTACTGCTACCCATTCCCTGTATACTAGATGAATGAACGTCTCTGCAAGGGCTCAATTCTGAAATTTGAATGTGTGTTAAAGCCGTCCATCTACTTGCTTGTTGGGAACACAAGCTTTCCTTGAGTGAGGCCCTATACTACATACATATCTATGGGGAGGTTTCAGCTCCAAGTCGGTTTTACAGTGAAAACAGCATGAACATCAAACCAGCACTAGGAAATATACTGAGTAATCAGAGTAACGGATTCTAGTGCTACTGATACAATCTAGGCTACATGAACGAACGCCTCACCACGTGCTCATTTCTGAGGGATGTATGTGTGTGTTAAAGCAATCCATCCCCTAGCTTGTTGGGAAAACAGAGATTTTTGTGTGGTTTAGTATTCTTCATACATATTTATGAGGAGGTATTAGCTCCAACTCAGTTTTATAGTGAATACAGCGACAATATCCTACTGACACTAGGTAAAATACTGAGAAATCCGACTCTTTCCTGTGCTACCCATTCCCTATATGCTAGATGAACAAACACATATCCACGTCCTCAATTCTGAGAGTTGAATGTGTTGAAATCAGTCCAACAATTTGCTTGTTGGGTACAAAGACTTTCTTTTAGTAGGGAACTATGCTACATATATATCTGTGAGTAGGTTAGCTCCAACTCGGTTATACAGTGAAAACTGCATGAACTTCAAGCCAGCACTAGGAAACAAATGCAGAAATCAGAGTTCATGATTCTATTGCTACCCATTCCCTTTATGCAACATGAAAGAATGCCTCTTCACTTGCTCACTACCGAGAGTAGAATTAGTTTGAAAGGCGCCCATCAGCTCTCTTGGGGGGAACATAGATTTTCCATAAGTAAGGGATGATGGTACATAGATATGCATGACATGGCACTAGCTCCAAGTAGGTTTTACTCTGAAAACAGCATGAACTAGAAACTGGCACTAGGAATCATGCAGAGAAATCAGAGTAATTATTTATAGTGTTTCCCGTTCCCTGTTTGCTGGATGAAAAAACACATCTCCACATGTTCAATTCTGAGAGTAGATTTGCGCAAAAGCCTTCTATATCCAATCTTTTTGGAAAAACAGAATTTGTTTCAGTGGGGATCTATACTACATACGTATCTATGGGGAGGTACTAGCTCCAAGTCATTTTACTGTGAAAAATCCATGAACTTCAAACCAGCTACAGGAAACATACTGTGAAATCAAAGTAAGTGTTTTTAGTGCTACACATTCCCAAATTCTAGATGAACAAATGCCTCTCCACATGCTTATTTATGAGTTTTGAATTTGTGTGGAAGCCGTCCATCACCTAGCTTGCTGGGAAAAAAGAATTTTCTTCAGTGGGAACTATGCTACATAGAAACGTAAGGGGAGTCACTAGCTTCAACTCAGTTTTAGAGTGAAAACGGCAAAAATTCCAGAAGCGGAACTAGGAAACATAATGGGAAATCAGAGTGTGTGTTTCTATTGATACCCATTCCATTTACGCTGGATGAATGAATGCCTCTCCGCATGCTCAGTTCTGAGAGTTGAATGTGTGTGAAGCCATTAATCACTTATCTTTTTGGGAACAAGAGTTTGTTTGAGTTGGGATCTATGCTACATACACGTCTATTTTGTAGGTAGTAGCTTCAACTTGGTTTTACAGTGAAAAGAGTTCATACTGTAAAATCGGCACTAGGAAATATACTGAAAAATCATAGTAAGTGTTTCTACTGCTCCTCATTCCCTTTATTTAGATGAATGAATGTCTCTCCAAGGGCTCAATTCTGAAAGTTGAATGTGTGTTAAGGCCGTCCATCTCCTTGCTTGTTGGGAACACAAGCTTTCTTTGAGTGAGGCCCTATACTACATACATATCTAGGGGAGTTGTTAGCTCCAAGTCGGTTTTACAGTGAAAACAGCATGAACTTCAAAGTGGCACTATGAAATATACTGAGAAATCAGAGTGTTTCTAGTGCTACTGATACAATCTAAGCTTGATGAACATACGCCTCTCCATGTGCTCATTCTGAGTGTTGTATGTGAGTGTTTAAGCCATCCATCACCTAGCTTGTTGGGAAAAGAGAGATTTTGAGTGTTTGAGTATTCTACATACATATTTATGAGGAGTTATTAGCTCCAACTCAGTTTTATACTGAATACAGCGACAATATCCTACTGACACTAGGTAAAATACTGAGAAATCAGATTGTTTCTTGTGCTACCCATTCCCTGTATGCTAGATGAACAAACACATATCCACGACCTCTATTCAGAGAGTTGAATGTGTTGAAAGCATTCCAACACATAACTTGTTGGGAACACAGAGTTTCTTTGTGTAGGGAACTATGCTACATATGTATCTGTGAGTAGGTTAGCTCCAACTCTGTTTTACAGTGAAAACTACATGAACTTCATACCAGCAGTAGGAAACAAACTCAGAAATCAGAGTTCATGATTCTAATGCTACCCTTTCCCTTTATGCCACATGAAAGAATGCCTCTTCACTTGCTCATTACCGAGAGTAAAATTAGTTTGAAAGGCGTCCGTCAGCTATATTCGTGGGAACATAGATTTTCCATAAATAAGCGATGATGGTACATAGATATGCATGACATGGCACTAGCTCCAAGTAGGTTTTACTCTGAAAAAACATGAATTAGAAACTGACACTAGGAATCATACAGAGAAATCAGAGTAATTATTTATAGTGTTTTCCGTTCCCTTTATGCTAGATGAAAAAACACCTCTCCACATGATCAATTATTAGAGTAGATGTGCACAAATTCCTTCTATTTCCAATCTTTTTGAAAACACAGAATTTGTTCCAGTGGGTATCTATGCTACATACTTATCTGTGGGGAGGTACAAGCTCCAAGTCATTTTACTGTGAAAAATCCATGAACTTCAAACCAGCTACAGGAAACATACTGTGAAATTAAAGTAAGTGTTTTTAGTGCTACACATTCCCAGATTCTAGATGAACAATTGCCTCTCCACATGCTTAAATCTGGGAGTTGAATTTGTGTGGAAGCCTTCCATCATCTAGTGTGCTGGGAAAAAAGAATTTTCTTCAGTTGGATCTATGCTGCATAGACACGTAACAGGAGTCACTAGCTTCAACTCAGTTTTAGAGTGAAAACGGCAAAAATTCCAAAAGCGGAACTAGGAAACATAATGAGAAATCCGATTAAGTGTTTCTATTGGTACCCATTCCATGTACGCTGGATGAATGAATGCCTCTCCGCATGCTCAGATATGTGAGTTGAATGTGTGTGAAAGCAATCAGTCACCTATCTTGTTGGGGACACACAGTTTTTTTGAGTGGGGAATGACACTTCATGCATATATATGGGGAGGTACAAGCTCCAATTCTGGCTTACAGTGAAATCTGCATGAACATCAAACCAGCACTAGGAAACACACTGAGAAATCAGAGAAAGTGTTTCTACTGCTCCTCAAAACCTTTATGCTAGATGAAAGAACGCCTCTTCACGTGCACAATTCTGAGAGTTGAATGTGTGTGAAAGCCATTAGTCACTTAGCCTGCTGGGAAAACTCAATTTACTTAGAGTGGGGAGCTACAAATCATACATATATATGGGGAGGTACGAGCTCTAAATCGGTTTTACAGTGAAAACTGCATGAACATCAAACCAGCACTAGAAAACATACTGAGAAATCGGAGTAGGTATTTTCATTGCTGCCTATTCCCATTATGCTAGATGAACGAACGCCTCACCACACGCTGAATTCTGAGATTCGAATGTGTGAAGACGTCAACCAAGTAACTTGATGGGAAAACACATTTCTTTTGAGTGAAGAACTACACTTCATACATACATATAGGAATGTATTAGCAAAAAATTTGATTTACAGTGAAAAGTGCATGAACATCAAACCATCAATAGAAAACATTATTGTGAAATCAGTGTAAATTTTTTCTAGTGCTACCTATCCCCTTAATGGCCGATGAATTAACGCCTCTTCATATGCTCAATTCTGAGAATAGAATGTGTGTGAAATCCATTAATCACTTATCATTTTGGGAACAAGAGCTTGTTTGAGTTGGGATCGACACTAATTACATGTGTATTTTGTAGGTATTAGCTCCAACTTGGGTTTACAGTGAAAACAGAACAAACTGCAAAATCGACACTCGGAATTATAGTGAGAAATCAGACTAACTATTTCCAGTGCTACCCATTCCCTTTATGCTAGATGAACAAACGCCTTTCCACATGCTTAATTCTGAGAGTTGAATGTGTGTGAATGCCGTCAATCATTTAGCTTGTTTTGAACACTGAGTTTCTTTGAGTGGGGAATTATGCATCATATGAATATAAGGGGAGGTATTACCTCTAGGTCAGTTTTACACTGAAATGAGCATGAAATGAAAACCAACACCAGGAAACATACTGAGAATTCCGAGTGTTTCTATTGCTAACGATTCCCTTTATGGTAGATGAACAAACGCCTCTCCACATGCTGAAATCTGAGAGTTGGTTGTGTGCAAAAGCCGTACATCTCCTAACTTGTTGGGAACACACAATTTCTTTCAGTGGGGAAATATACTACATACGTATCTATAGGGAGGAACTAGCTCCAAGTCCGTTTACACGGAAAACAGTGCACTCTGGAATACGGAACTGTCACACATGCTGAGAAAACACAGTAAGTGTTTCTACTGCTACCCATTCCCTATATACTAGATGAATGAACGTCTCTGCAAGGGCTCAATTCTGAAATTTGAATGTGTGTTAAAGCCTTCCATCTAATTGCTTGTTGGGAACACAAGCTTTCCTTGAGTGAGGCCCTATACTACATACATATCTATGGGGAGGTTTCAGCTCCAAGTCGGTTTTACAGTGAAAACAGCATGAACATCAAACCAGCACTAGGAAATATACTGAGTAATCAGAGTAACGGATTCTAGTGCTACTGATACAATCTAGGCTACATGAACGAACGCCTCACCACGTGCTCATTTCTGAGGGATGTATGTGTGTGTTAAAGCAATCCATCCCCTAGCTTGTTGGGAAAACAGAGATTTTTGTGTGGTTTAGTATTCTTCATACATATTTATGAGGAGGTATTAGCTCCAACTCAGTTTTATAGTGAATACAGCGACAATATCCTACTGACACTAGGTAAAATACTGAGAAATCCGACTCTTTCCTGTGCTACCCATTCCCTATATGCTAGATGAACAAACACATATCCACGTCCTCAATTCTGAGAGTTGAATGTGTTGAAATCAGTCCAACACTTTGCTTGTTGGGTACAAAGACTTTCTTTTAGTAGGGAACTATGCTACATATATATCTGTGAGTAGGTTAGCTCCAACTCGGTTATACAGTGAAAACTGCATGAACTTCAAGCCAGCACTAGGAAACAAACGCAGAAATCAGAGTTCATGATTCTATTGCTACCCATTCCCTTTATGCAACATGAAAGAATGCCTCTTCACTTGCTCACTACCGAGAGTAGAATTAGTTTGAAAGGCGCCCATCAGCTCTCTTGGGGGGAACATAGATTTTCCATAAGTAAGGGATGATGGTACATAGATATGCATGACATGGCACTAGCTCCAAGTAGGTTTTACTCTGAAAACAGCATGAACTAGAAACTGGCACTAGGAATCATGCAGAGAAATCAGAGTAATTATTTATAGTGTTTCCCGTTCCCTGTTTGCTGGATGAAAAAACACATCTCCACATGTTCAATTCTGAGAGTAGATTTGCGCAAAAGCCTTCTATATCCAATCTTTTTGGAAAAACAGAATTTGTTTCAGTGGGGATCTATACTACATACGTATCTATGGGGAGGTACTAGCTCCAAGTCATTTTACTGTGAAAAATCCATGAACTTCAAACCAGCTACAGGAAACATACTGTGAAATCAAAGTAAGTGTTTTTACTGCTACACATTCCCAGATTCTAGATGAACAAATGCCTCTCCACATGCTTATTTATGAATTTTGAATTTGTGTGGAAGCCGTCCATCACCTAGCTTGCTGGGAAAAAAGAATTTTCTTCAGTGGGAACTATGCTACATAGAAACGTAAGGGGAGTCACTAGCTTCAACTCAGTTTTAGAGTGAAAACGGCAAAAATTCCAGAAGCGGAACTAGGAAACATAATGGGAAATCAGAGTGTGTGTTTCTATTGATACCCATTCCATTTACGCTGGATGAATGAATGCCTCTCCGCATGCTCAGTTCTGAGAGTTGAATGTGTGTGAAGCCATTAATCACTTATATTTTTGGGAACAAGAGTTTGTTTGAGTTGGGATCTATGCTACATACACGTCTATTTTGTAGGTAGTAGCTTCAACTTGGTTTTACAGTGAAAACAGTTCATACTGTAAAATCGGCACTAGGAAATATACTGAAAAAACATAGTAAGTGTTTCTACTGCTCCTCATTCCCTTTATTTAGATGAATGAATGTCTCTCCAAGGGCTCAATTCTGAAAGTTGAATGTGTGTTAAGGCCGTCCATCTCCTTGCTTGTTGGGAACACAAGCTTTCTTTGAGTGAGGCCCTATACTACATACATATCTAGGGGAGTTGTTAGCTCCAAGTCGGTTTTACAGTGAAAACAGCATGAACTTCAAAGTGGCACTATGAAATATACTGAGAAATCAGAGTGTTTCTAGTGCTACTGATACAATCTAAGCTTGATGAACATACGCCTCTCCATGTGCTCATTCTGAGTGTTGTATGTGAGTGTTTAAGCCATCCATCACCTAGCTTGTTGGGAAAAGAGAGATTTTGAGTGGTTGAGTATTCTACATACATATTTATGAGGAGTTATTAGCTCCAACTCAGTTTTATACTGAATACAGCGACAATATCCTACTGACACTAGGTAAAATACTGAGAAATCAGATTGTTTCTTGTGCTACCCATTCCCTGTATGCTAGATGAACAAACACATATCCACGACCTCTATTCAGAGAGTTGAATGTGTTGAAAGCATTCCAACACATAACTTGTTGGGAACACAGAGTTTCTTTGTGTAGGGAACTATGCTACATATGTATCTGTGAGTAGGTTAGCTCCAACTCTGTTTTACAGTGAAAACTACATGAACTTCATACCAGCAGTAGGAAACAAACTCAGAAATCAGAGTTCATGATTCTAATGCTACCCTTTCCCTTTATGCCACATGAAAGAATGCCTCTTCACTTGCTCATTACCGAGAGTAAAATTAGTTTGAAAGGCGTCCGTCAGCTATATTCGTGGGAACATAGATTTTCCATAAATAAGCGATGATGGTACATAGATATGCATGACATGGCACTAGCTCCAAGTAGGTTTTACTCTGAAAAAACATGAATTAGAAACTGACACTAGGAATCATACAGAGAAATCAGAGTAATTATTTATAGTGTTTTCCGTTCCCTTTATGCTAGATGAAAAAACACCTCTCCACATGATCAATTATTAGAGTAGATGTGCACAAATTCCTTCTATTTCCAATCTTTTTGAAAACACAGAATTTGTTCCAGTGGGTATCTATGCTACATACTTATCTGTGGGGAGGTACAAGCTCCAAGTCATTTTACTGTGAAAAATCCATGAACTTCAAACCAGCTACAGGAAACATACTGTGAAATTAAAGTAAGTGTTTTTAGTGCTACACATTCCCAGATTCTAGATGAACAAATGCCTCTCCACATGCTTAAATCTGGGAGTTGAATTTGTGTGGAAGCCTTCCATCATCTAGTGTGCTGGGAAAAAAGAATTTTCTTCAGTGGGATCTATGCTGCATAGACACGTAAGAGGAGTCACGAGCTTCAACTCAGTTTTAGAGTGAAAACGGCAAAAATTCCAAAAGCGGAACTAGGAAACATAATGAGAAATCAGAGTAAGTGTTTCTATTGGTAACCATTCCATGTACGCTGGATGAATGAATGCCTCTCCGCATGCTCAGATATGTGAGTTGAATGTGTGTGAAAGCAATCAGTCACCTATCTTGTTGGGGACACAGTTTTTTTGAGTGGGGAATGACACTTCATGCATATATATGGGGAGGTACAAGCTCCAATTCTGGCTTACAGTGAAATCTGCATGAACATCAAACCAGCACTAGGAAACACACTGAGAAATCAGAGAAAGTGTTTCTACTGCTCCTCAAAACCTTTATGCTAGATGAAAGAACGCCTCTTCACGTGCTCAATTCTGAGAGTTGAATGTGTGTAAAAGCCATTAGTCACTTAGCCTGCTGGGAAAACTCAATTTACTTAGAGTGGGGAGCTACAAATCATACATATATATGGGGAGGTACGAGCTCTAAATCGGTTTTACAGTGAAAACTGCATGAACATCAAACCAGCACTAGAAAACATACTGAGAAATCGGAGTAGGTATTTTCATTGCTGCCTATTCCCATTATGCTAGATGAACGAACGCCTCACCACACGCTGAATTCTGAGATTTGAATGTGTGAAGACGTCAACCAAGTAACTTGATGGGAAAACACATTTCTTTTGAGTGAAGAACTACACTTCATAAATACATATAGGAATGTATTAGCAAAAAATTTGATTTACAGTGAAAAGTGCATGAACATCAAACCATCAATAGAAAACATTATTGTGAAATCAGTGTAAATTTTTTCTAGTGCTACCTATCCCCTTAATGGCCGATGAATTAACGCCTCTTCATATGCTCAATTCTGAGAGTAGAATGTGTGTGAAATCCATTAATCACTTATCATTTTGGGAACAAGAGCTTGTTTGAGTTGGGATCGACACTAATTACATGTGTATTTTGTAGGTATTAGCTCCAACTTGGTTTTACAGTGAAAACAGAACAAACTGCAAAATCGACACTCGGAATTATAGTGAGAAATCAGACTAACTATTTCCAGTGCTGCCCATTCCCTTTATGCTAGATGAACAAACGCCTTTCCACATGCTTAATTCTGAGAGTTGAATGTGTGTGAATGCCGTCAATCATTTAGCTTGTTTTGAACACTGAGTTTCTTTGAGTGGGGAATTATGCATCATATGAATATAAGGGGAGGTATTACCTCTAGGTCAGTTTTACACTGAAATGAGCATGAAATGAAAACCAACACCAGGAAACATACTGAGAATTCCGAGTGTTTCTATTGCTAACGATTCCCTTTATGGTAGATGAACAAACGCCTCTCCACATGCTGAAATCTGAGAGTTGGTTGTGTGCAAAAGCCGTACATCTCCTAACTTGTTGGGAACACACCATTTCTTTCAGTGGGGAAATATACTACATACGTATCTATAGGGAGGAACTAGCTCCAAGTCCGTTTACACGGAAAACAGTGCACTCTGGAATACGGAACTGTCACACATGCTGAGAAAACACAGTAAGTGTTTCTACTGCTACCCATTCCCTGTATACTAGATGAATGAACGTCTCTGCAAGGGCTCAATTCTGAAATTTGAATGTGTGTTAAAGCCGTCCATCTACTTGCTTGTTGGGAACACAAGCTTTCCTTGAGTGAGGCCCTATACTACATACATATCTATGGGGAGGTTTCAGCTCCAAGTCGGTTTTACAGTGAAAACAGCATGAACATCAAACCAGCACTAGGAAATATACTGAGTAATCAGAGTAACGGATTCTAGTGCTACTGATACAATCTAGGCTACATGAACGAACGCCTCACCACGTGCTCATTTCTGAGGGATGTATGTGTGTGTTAAAGCAATCCATCCCCTAGCTTGTTGGGAAAACAGAGATTTTTGTGTGGTTTAGTATTCTTCATACATATTTATGAGGAGGTATTAGCTCCAACTCAGTTTTATAGTGAATACAGTGACAATATCCTACTGACACTAGGTAAAATACTGAGAAATCCGACTCTTTCCTGTGCTACCCATTCCCTATATGCTAGATGAACAAACACATATCCACGTCCTCAATTCTGAGAGTTGAATGTGTTGAAATCAGTCCAACACTTTGCTTGTTGGGTACAAAGACTTTCTTTTAGTAGGGAACTATGCTACATATATATCTGTGAGTAGGTTAGCTCCAACTCGGTTATACAGTGAAAACTGCATGAACTTCAAGCCAGCACTAGGAAACAAACGCAGAAATCAGAGTTCATGATTCTATTGTTCCCCATTCCCTTTATGCAACATGAAAGAATGCCTCTTCACTTGCTCACTACCGAGAGTAGAATTAGTTTGAAAGGCGCCCATCAGCTCTCTTGGGGGGAACATAGATTTTCCATAAGTAAGGGATGATGGTACATAGATATGCATGACATGGCACTAGCTCCAAGTAGGTTTTACTCTGAAAACAGCATGAACTAGAAACTGGCACTAGGAATCATGCAGAGAAATCAGAGTAATTATTTATAGTGTTTTCCGTTCCCTTTATGCTAGATGAAAAAACACCTCTCCACATGATCAATTATTAGAGTAGATGTGCACAAATTCCTTCTATTTCCAATCTTTTTGAAAACACAGAATTTGTTCCAGTGGGTATCTATGCTACATACTTATCTGTGGGGAGGTACAAGCTCCAAGTCATTTTACTGTGAAAAATCCATGAACTTCAAACCAGCTACAGGAAACATACTGTGAAATTAAAGTAAGTGTTTTTAGTGCTACACATTCCCAGATTCTAGATGAACAAATGCCTCTCCACATGCTTAAATCTGGGAGTTGAATTTGTGTGGAAGCCTTCCATCATCTAGTGTGCTGGGAAAAAAGAATTTTCTTCAGTGGGATCTATGCTGCATAGACACGTAAGAGGAGTCACGAGCTTCAACTCAGTTTTAGAGTGAAAACGGCAAAAATTCCAAAAGCGGAACTAGGAAACATAATGAGAAATCAGAGTAAGTGTTTCTATTGGTAACCATTCCATGTACGCTGGATGAATGAATGCCTCTCCGCATGCTCAGATATGTGAGTTGAATGTGTGTGAAAGCAATCAGTCACCTATCTTGTTGGGGACACAGTTTTTTTGAGTGGGGAATGACACTTCATGCATATATATGGGGAGGTACAAGCTCCAATTCTGGCTTACAGTGAAATCTGCATGAACATCAAACCAGCACTAGGAAACACACTGAGAAATCAGAGAAAGTGTTTCTACTGCTCCTCAAAACCTTTATGCTAGATGAAAGAACGCCTCTTCACGTGCTCAATTCTGAGAGTTGAATGTGTGTAAAAGCCATTAGTCACTTAGCCTGCTGGGAAAACTCAATTTACTTAGAGTGGGGAGCTACAAATCATACATATATATGGGGAGGTACGAGCTCTAAATCGGTTTTACAGTGAAAACTGCATGAACATCAAACCAGCACTAGAAAACATACTGAGAAATCGGAGTAGGTATTTTCATTGCTGCCTATTCCCATTATGCTAGATGAACGAACGCCTCACCACACGCTGAATTCTGAGATTTGAATGTGTGAAGACGTCAACCAAGTAACTTGATGGGAAAACACATTTCTTTTGAGTGAAGAACTACACTTCATAAATACATATAGGAATGTATTAGCAAAAAATTTGATTTACAGTGAAAAGTGCATGAACATCAAACCATCAATAGAAAACATTATTGTGAAATCAGTGTAAATTTTTTCTAGTGCTACCTATCCCCTTAATGGCCGATGAATTAACGCCTCTTCATATGCTCAATTCTGAGAGTAGAATGTGTGTGAAATCCATTAATCACTTATCATTTTGGGAACAAGAGCTTGTTTGAGTTGGGATCGACACTAATTACATGTGTATTTTGTAGGTATTAGCTCCAACTTGGTTTTACAGTGAAAACAGAACAAACTGCAAAATCGACACTCGGAATTATAGTGAGAAATCAGACTAACTATTTCCAGTGCTGCCCATTCCCTTTATGCTAGATGAACAAACGCCTTTCCACATGCTTAATTCTGAGAGTTGAATGTGTGTGAATGCCGTCAATCATTTAGCTTGTTTTGAACACTGAGTTTCTTTGAGTGGGGAATTATGCATCATATGAATATAAGGGGAGGTATTACCTCTAGGTCAGTTTTACACTGAAATGAGCATGAAATGAAAACCAACACCAGGAAACATACTGAGAATTCCGAGTGTTTCTATTGCTAACGATTCCCTTTATGGTAGATGAACAAACGCCTCTCCACATGCTGAAATCTGAGAGTTGGTTGTGTGCAAAAGCCGTACATCTCCTAACTTGTTGGGAACACACCATTTCTTTCAGTGGGGAAATATACTACATACGTATCTATAGGGAGGAACTAGCTCCAAGTCCGTTTACACGGAAAACAGTGCACTCTGGAATACGGAACTGTCACACATGCTGAGATAACACAGTAAGTGTTTCTACTGCTACCCATTCCCTGTATACTAGATGAATGAACGTCTCTGCAAGGGCTCAATTCTGAAATTTGAATGTGTGTTAAAGCCTTCCATCTAATTGCTTGTTGGGAACACAAGCTTTCCTTGAGTGAGGCCCTATACTACATACATATCTATGGGGAGGTTTCAGCTCCAAGTCGGTTTTACAGTGAAAACAGCATGAACATCAAACCAGCACTAGGAAATATACTGAGTAATCAGAGTAACGGATTCTAGTGCTACTGATACAATCTAGGCTACATGAACGAACGCCTCACCACGTGCTCATTTCTGAGGGATGTATGTGTGTGTTAAAGCAATCCATCCCCTAGCTTGTTGGGAAAACAGAGATTTTTGTGTGGTTTAGTATTCTTCATACATATTTATGAGGAGGTATTAGCTCCAACTCAGTTTTATAGTGAATACAGCGACAATATCCTACTGACACTAGGTAAAATACTGAGAAATCCGACTCTTTCCTGTGCTACCCATTCCCTATATGCTAGATGAACAAACACATATCCACGTCCTCAATTCTGAGAGTTGAATGTGTTGAAATCAGTCCAACACTTTGCTTGTTGGGTACAAAGACTTTCTTTTAGTAGGGAACTATGCTACATATATATCTGTGAGTAGGTTAGCTCCAACTCGGTTATACAGTGAAAACTGCATGAACTTCAAGCCAGCACTAGGAAACAAACGCAGAAATCAGAGTTCATGATTCTATTGCTACCCATTCCCTTTATGCAACATGAAAGAATGCCTCTTCACTTGCTCACTACCGAGAGTAGAATTAGTTTGAAAGGCGCCCATCAGCTCTCTTGGGGGGAACATAGATTTTCCATAAGTAAGGGATGATGGTACATAGATATGCATGACATGGCACTAGCTCCAAGTAGGTTTTACTCTGAAAACAGCATGAACTAGAAACTGGCACTAGGAATCATGCAGAGAAATCAGAGTAATTATTTATAGTGTTTCCCGTTCCCTGTTTGCTGGATGAAAAAACACATCTCCACATGTTCAATTCTGAGAGTAGATTTGCGCAAAAGCCTTCTATATCCAATCTTTTTGGAAAAACAGAATTTGTTTCAGTGGGGATCTATACTACATACGTATCTATGGGGAGGTACTAGCTCCAAGTCATTTTACTGTGAAAAATCCATGAACTTCAAACCAGCTACAGGAAACATACTGTGAAATCAAAGTAAGTGTTTTTACTGCTACACATTCCCAGATTCTAGATGAACAAATGCCTCTCCACATGCTTATTTATGAATTTTGAATTTGTGTGGAAGCCGTCCATCACCTAGCTTGCTGGGAAAAAAGAATTTTCTTCAGTGGGAACTATGCTACATAGAAACGTAAGGGGAGTCACTAGCTTCAACTCAGTTTTAGAGTGAAAACGGCAAAAATTCCAGAAGCGGAACTAGGAAACATAATGGGAAATCAGAGTGTGTGTTTCTATTGATACCCATTCCATTTACGCTGGATGAATGAATGCCTCTCCGCATGCTCAGTTCTGAGAGTTGAATGTGTGTGAAGCCATTAATCACTTATCTTTTTGGGAACAAGAGTTTGTTTGAGTTGGGATCTATGCTACATACACGTCTATTTTGTAGGTAGTAGCTTCAACTTGGTTTTACAGTGAAAACAGTTCATACTGTAAAATCGGCACTAGGAAATATACTGAAAAAACATAGTAAGTGTTTCTACTGCTCCTCATTCCCTTTATTTAGATGAATGAATGTCTCTCCAAGGGCTCAATTCTGAAAGTTGAATGTGTGTTAAGGCCGTCCATCTCCTTGCTTGTTGGGAACACAAGCTTTCTTTGAGTGAGGCCCTATACTACATACATATCTAGGGGAGTTGTTAGCTCCAAGTCGGTTTTACAGTGAAAACAGCATGAACTTCAAAGTGGCACTATGAAATATACTGAGAAATCAGAGTGTTTCTAGTGCTACTGATACAATCTAAGCTTGATGAACATACGCCTCTCCATGTGCTCATTCTGAGTGTTGTATGTGAGTGTTTAAGCCATCCATCACCTAGCTTGTTGGGAAAAGAGAGATTTTGAGTGGTTGAGTATTCTACATACATATTTATGAGGAGTTATTAGCTCCAACTCAGTTTTATACTGAATACAGCGACAATATCCTACTGACACTAGGTAAAATACTGAGAAATCAGATTGTTACTTGTGCTACCCATTCCCTGTATGCTAGATGAACAAACACATATCCACGACCTCTATTCAGAGAGTTGAATGTGTTGAAAGCATTCCAACACATAACTTGTTGGGAACACAGAGTTTCTTTGTGTAGGGAACTATGCTACATATGTATCTGTGAGTAGGTTAGCTCCAACTCTGTTTTACAGTGAAAACTACATGAACTTCATACCAGCAGTAGGAAACAAACTCAGAAATCAGAGTTCATGATTCTAATGCTACCCTTTCCCTTTATGCCACATGAAAGAATGCCTCTTCACTTGCTCATTACCGAGAGTAAAATTAGTTTGAAAGGCGTCCGTCAGCTATATTCGTGGGAACATAGATTTTCCATAAATAAGCGATGATGGTACATAGATATGCATGACATGGCACTAGCTCCAAGTAGGTTTTACTCTGAAAAAACATGAATTAGAAACTGACACTAGGAATCATACAGAGAAATCAGAGTAATTATTTATAGTGTTTTCCGTTCCCTTTATGCTAGATGAAAAAACACCTCTCCACATGATCAATTATTAGAGTAGATGTGCACAAATTCCTTCTATTTCCAATCTTTTTGAAAACACAGAATTTGTTCCAGTGGGTATCTATGCTACATACTTATCTGTGGGGAGGTACAAGCTCCAAGTCATTTTACTGTGAAAAATCCATGAACTTCAAACCAGCTACAGGAAACATACTGTGAAATTAAAGTAAGTGTTTTTAGTGCTACACATTCCCAGATTCTAGATGAACAAATGCCTCTCCACATGCTTAAATCTGGGAGTTGAATTTGTGTGGAAGCCTTCCATCATCTAGTGTGCTGGGAAAAAAGAATTTTCTTCAGTGGGATCTATGCTGCATAGACACGTAAGAGGAGTCACGAGCTTCAACTCAGTTTTAGAGTGAAAACGGCAAAAATTCCAAAAGCGGAACTAGGAAACATAATGAGAAATCAGAGTAAGTGTTCCTATTGGTAACCATTCCATGTACGCTGGATGAATGAATGCCTCTCCGCATGCTCAGATATGTGAGTTGAATGTGTGTGAAAGCAATCAGTCACCTATCTTGTTGGGGACACACAGTTTTTTTGAGTGGGGAATGACACTTCATGCATATATATGGGGAGGTACAAGCTCCAATTCTGGCTTACAGTGAAATCTGCATGAACATCAAACCAGCACTAGGAAACACACTGAGAAATCAGAGAAAGTGTTTCTACTGCTCCTCAAAACCTTTATGCTAGATGAAAGAACGCCTCTTCACGTGCTCAATTCTGAGAGTTGAATGTGTGTAAAAGCCATTAGTCACTTAGCCTGCTGGGAAAACTCAATTTACTTAGAGTGGGGAGCTACAAATCATACATATATATGGGGAGGTACGAGCTCTAAATCGGTTTTACAGTGAAAACTGCATGAACATCAAACCAGCACTAGAAAACATACTGAGAAATCGGAGTAGGTATTTTCATTGCTGCCTATTCCCATTATGCTAGATGAACGAACGCCTCACCACACGCTGAATTCTGAGATTTGAATGTGTGAAGACGTCAACCAAGTAACTTGATGGGAAAACACATTTCTTTTGAGTGAAGAACTACACTTCATAAATACATATAGGAATGTATTAGCAAAAAATTTGATTTACAGTGAAAAGTGCATGAACATCAAACCATCAATAGAAAACATTATTGTGAAATCAGTGTAAATTTTTTCTAGTGCTACCTATCCCCTTAATGGCCGATGAATTAACGCCTCTTCATATGCTCAATTCTGAGAGTAGAATGTGTGTGAAATCCATTAATCACTTATCATTTTGGGAACAAGAGCTTGTTTGAGTTGGGATCGACACTAATTACATGTGTATTTTGTAGGTATTAGCTCCAACTTGGTTTTACAGTGAAAACAGAACAAACTGCAAAATCGACACTCGGAATTATAGTGAGAAATCAGACTAACTATTTCCAGTGCTGCCCATTCCCTTTATGCTAGATGAACAAACGCCTTTCCACATGCTTAATTCTGAGAGTTGAATGTGTGTGAATGCCGTCAATCATTTAGCTTGTTTTGAACACTGAGTTTCTTTGAGTGGGGAATTATGCATCATATGAATATAAGGGGAGGTATTACCTCTAGGTCAGTTTTACACTGAAATGAGCATGAAATGAAAACCAACACCAGGAAACATACTGAGAATTCCGAGTGTTTCTATTGCTAACGATTCCCTTTATGGTAGATGAACAAACGCCTCTCCACATGCTGAAATCTGAGAGTTGGTTGTGTGCAAAAGCCGTACATCTCCTAACTTGTTGGGAACACACCATTTCTTTCAGTGGGGAAATATACTACATACGTATCTATAGGGAGGAACTAGCTCCAAGTCCGTTTACACGGAAAACAGTGCACTCTGGAATACGGAACTGTCACACATGCTGAGAAAACACAGTAAGTGTTTCTACTGCTACCCATTCCCTGTATACTAGATGAATGAACGTCTCTGCAAGGGCTCAATTCTGAAATTTGAATGTGTGTTAAAGCCGTCCATCTACTTGCTTGTTGGGAACACAAGCTTTCCTTGAGTGAGGCCCTATACTACATACATATCTATGGGGAGGTTTCAGCTCCAAGTCGGTTTTACAGTGAAAACAGCATGAACATCAAACCAGCACTAGGAAATATACTGAGTAATCAGAGTAACGGATTCTAGTGCTACTGACACAATCTAGGCTACATGAACGAACGCCTCAGCACGTGCTCATTTCTGAGGGATGTATGTGTGTGTTAAAGCAATCCATCCCCTAGCTTGTTGGGAAAACAGAGATTTTTGTGTGGTTTAGTATTCTTCATACATATTTATGAGGAGGTATTAGCTCCAACTCAGTTTTATAGTGAATACAGTGACAATATCCTACTGACACCAAGTAAAATACTGAGAAATCCGACTCTTTCCTGTGCTACCCATTCCCTATATGCTAGATGAACAAACACATATCCACGTCCTCAATTCTGAGAGTTGAATGTGTTGAAATCAGTCCAACACTTTGCTTGTTGGGTACAAAGACTTTCTTTTAGTAGGGAACTATGCTACATATATATCTGTGAGTAGGTTAGCTCCAACTCGGTTATACAGTGAAAACTGCATGAACTTCAAGCCAGCACTAGGAAACAAACGCAGAAATCAGAGTTCATGATTCTATTGCTACCCATTCCCTTTATGCAACATGAAAGAATGCCTCTTCACTTGCTCACTACCGAGAGTAGAATTAGTTTGAAAGGCGCCCATCAGCTCTCTTGGGGGGAACATAGATTTTCCATAAGTAAGGGATGATGGTACATAGATATGCATGACATGGCACTAGCTCCAAGTAGGTTTTACTCTGAAAACAGCATGAACTAGAAACTGGCACTAGGAATCATGCAGAGAAATCAGAGTAATTATTTATAGTGTTTCCCGTTCCCTGTTTGCTGGATGAAAAAACACATCTCCACATGTTCAATTCTGAGAGTAGATTTGCGCAAAAGCCTTCTATATCCAATCTTTTTGGAAAAACAGAATTTGTTTCAGTGGGGATCTATACTACATACGTATCTATGGGGAGGTACTAGCTCCAAGTCATTTTACTGTGAAAAATCCATGAACTTCAAACCAGCTACAGGAAACATACTGTGAAATCAAAGTAAGTGTTTTTACTGCTACACATTCCCAGATTCTAGATGAACAAATGCCTCTCCACATGCTTATTTATGAGTTTTGAATTTGTGTGGAAGCCGTCCATCACCTAGCTTGCTGGGAAAAAAGAATTTTCTTCAGTGGGAACTATGCTACATAGAAATGTAAGGGGAGTCACTAGCTTCAACTCAGTTTTAGAGTGAAAACGGCAAAAATTCCAGAAGCGGAACTAGGAAACATAATGGGAAATCAGAGTGTGTGTTTCTATTGATACCCATTCCATTTACGCTGGATGAATGAATGCCTCTCCGCATGCTCAGTTCTGAGAGTTGAATGTGTGTGAAGCCATTAATCACTTATCTTTTTGGGAACAAGAGTTTGTTTGAGTTGGGATCTATGCTACATACACGTCTATTTTGTAGGTAGTAGCTTCAACTTGGTTTTACAGTGAAAACAGTTCATACTGTAAAATCGGCACTAGGAAATATACTGAAAAAACATAGTAAGTGTTTCTACTGCTCCTCATTCCCTTTATTTAGATGAATGAATGTCTCTCCAAGGGCTCAATTCTGAAAGTTGAATGTGTGTTAAGGCCGTCCATCTCCTTGCTTGTTGGGAACACAAGCTTTCTTTGAGTGAGGCCCTATACTACATACATATCTAGGGGAGTTGTTAGCTCCAAGTCGGTTTTACAGTGAAAACAGCATGAACTTCAAAGTGGCACTATGAAATATACTGAGAAATCAGAGTGTTTCTAGTGCTACTGATACAATCTAAGCTTGATGAACATACGCCTCTCCATGTGCTCATTCTGAGTGTTGTATGTGAGTGTTTAAGCCATCCATCACCTAGCTTGTTGGGAAAAGAGAGATTTTGAGTGGTTGAGTATTCTACATACATATTTATGAGGAGTTATTAGCTCCAACTCAGTTTTATACTGAATACAGCGACAATATCCTACTGACACTAGGTAAAATACTGAGAAATAAGATTGTTTCTTGTGCTACCCATTCCCTGTATGCTAGATGAACAAACACATATCCACGACCTCTATTCAGAGAGTTGAATGTGTTGAAAGCATTCCAACACATAACTTGTTGGGAACACAGAGTTTCTTTGTGTAGGGAACTATGCTACATATGTATCTGTGAGTAGGTTAGCTCCAACTCTGTTTTACAGTGAAAACTACATGAACTTCATACCAGCAGTAGGAAACAAACTCAGAAATCAGAGTTCATGATTCTAATGCTACCCTTTCCCTTTATGCCACATGAAAGAATGCCTCTTCACTTGCTCATTACCGAGAGTAAAATTAGTTTGAAAGGCGTCCGTCAGCTATATTCGTGGGAACATAGATTTTCCATAAATAAGCGATGATGGTACATAGATATGCATGACATGGCACTAGCTCCAAGTAGGTTTTACTCTGAAAAAACATGAATTAGAAACTGACACTAGGAATCATACAGAGAAATCAGAGTAATTATTTATAGTGTTTTCCGTTCCCTTTATGCTAGATGAAAAAACACCTCTCCACATGATCAATTATTAGAGTAGATGTGCACAAATTCCTTCTATTTCCAATCTTTTTGAAAACACAGAATTTGTTTCAGTGGGTATCTATGCTACATACTTATCTGTGGGGAGGTACAAGCTCCAAGTCATTTTACTGTGAAAAATCCATGAACTTCAAACCAGCTACAGGAAACATACTGTGAAATTAAAGTAAGTGTTTTTAGTGCTACACATTCCCAGATTCTAGATGAACAAATGCCTCTCCACATGCTTAAATCTGGGAGTTGAATTTGTGTGGAAGCCTTCCATCATCTAGTGTGCTGGGAAAAAAGAATTTTCTTCAGTGGGATCTATGCTGCATAGACACGTAAGAGGAGTCACTAGCTTCAACTCAGTTTTAGAGTGAAAACGGCAAAAATTCCAAAAGCGGAACTAGGAAACATAATGAGAAATCAGAGTAAGTGTTTCTATTGGTACCCATTCCATGTACGCTGGATGAATGAATGCCTCTCCGCATGCTCAGATATGTGAGTTGAATGTGTGTGAAAGCAATCAGTCACCTATCTTGTTGGGGACACAGTTTTTTTGAGTGGGGAATGACACTTCATGCATATATATGGGGAGGTACAAGCTCCAATTCTGGCTTACAGTGAAATCTGCATGAACATCAAACCAGCACTAGGAAACACACTGAGAAATCAGAGAAAGTGTTTCTACTGCTCCTCAAAACCTTTATGCTAGATGAAAGAACGCCTCTTCACGTGCTCAATTCTGAGAGTTGAATGTGTGTAAAAGCCATTAGTCACTTAGCCTGCTGGGAAAACTCAATTTACTTAGAGTGGGGAGCTACAAATCATACATATATATGGGGAGGTACGAGCTCTAAATCGGTTTTACAGTGAAAAATGCATGAACATCAAACCAGCACTAGAAAACATACTGAGAAATCGGAGTAGGTATTTTCATTGCTACCTATTCCCATTATGCTAGATGAACGAACGCCTCACCACACGCTGAATTCTGAGATTTGAATGTGTGAAGACGTCAACCAAGTAACTTGATGGGAAAACACATTTCTTTTGAGTGAAGAACTACACTTCATAAATACATATAGGAATGTATTAGAAAAAATTTGATTTACAGTGAAAAGTGCATGAACATCAAACCATCAATAGAAAACATTATTGTGAAATCAGTGTAAATTTTTTCTAGTGCTACCTATCCCCTTAATGGCCGATGAATTAACGCCTCTTCATATGCTCAATTCTGAGAGTAGAATGTGTGTGAAATCCATTAATCACTTATCATTTTGGGAACAAGAGCTTGTTTGAGTTGGGATCGACACTAATTACATGTGTATTTTGTAGGTATTAGCTCCAACTTGGTTTTACAGTGAAAACAGAACAAACTGCAAAATCGACACTCGGAATTATAGTGAGAAATCAGACTAACTATTTCCAGTGCTGCCCATTCCCTTTATGCTAGATGAACAAACGCCTTTCCACATGCTTAATTCTGAGAGTTGAATGTGTGTGAATGCCGTCAATCATTTAGCTTGTTTTGAACACTGAGTTTCTTTGAGTGGGGAATTATGCATCATATGAATATAAGGGGAGGTATTACCTCTAGGTCAGTTTTACACTGAAATGAGCATGAAATGAAAACCAACACCAGGAAACATACTGAGAATTCCGAGTGTTTCTATTGCTAACGATTCCCTTTATGGTAGATGAACAAACGCCTCTCCACATGCTGAAATCTGAGAGTTGGTTGTGTGCAAAAGCCGTACATCTCCTAACTTGTTGGGAACACACCATTTCTTTCAGTGGGGAAATATACTACATACGTATCTATAGGGAGGAACTAGCTCCAAGTCCGTTTACACGGAAAACAGTGCACTCTGGAATACGGAACTGTCACACATGCTGAGAAAACACAGTAAGTGTTTCTACTGCTACCCATTCCCTGTATACTAGATGAATGAACGTCTCTGCAAGGGCTCAATTCTGAAATTTGAATGTGTGTTAAAGCCGTCCATCTACTTGCTTGTTGGGAACACAAGCTTTCCTTGAGTGAGGCCCTATACTACATACATATCTATGGGGAGGTTTCAGCTCCAAGTCGGTTTTACAGTGAAAACAGCATGAACATCAAACCAGCACTAGGAAATATACTGAGTAATCAGAGTAACGGATTCTAGTGCTACTGATACAATCTAGGCTACATGAACGAACGCCTCACCACGTGCTCATTTCTGAGGGATGTATGTGTGTGTTAAAGCAATCCATCCCCTAGCTTGTTGGGAAAACAGAGATTTTTGTGTGGTTTAGTATTCTTCATACATATTTATGAGGAGGTATTAGCTCCAACTCAGTTTTATAGTGAATACAGTGACAATATCCTACTGACACTAGGTAAAATACTGAGAAATCCGACTCTTTCCTGTGCTACCCATTCCCTATATGCTAGATGAACAAACACATATCCACGTCCTCAATTCTGAGAGTTGAATGTGTTGAAATCAGTCCAACACTTTGCTTGTTGGGTACAAAGACTTTCTTTTAGTAGGGAACTATGCTACATATATATCTGTGAGTAGGTTAGCTCCAACTCGGTTATACAGTGAAAACTGCATGAACTTCAAGCCAGCACTAGGAAACAAACGCAGAAATCAGAGTTCATGATTCTATTGCTACCCATTCCCTTTATGCAACATGAAAGAATGCCTCTTCTCTTGCTCACTACCGAGAGTAGAATTAGATTGAAAGGCGCCCATCAGCTCTCTTGGGGGGAACATAGATTTTCCATAAGTAAGGGATGATGGTACATAGATATGCATGACATGGCACTAGCTCCAAGTAGGTTTTACTCTGAAAACAGCATGAACTAGAAACTGGCACTAGGAATCATGCAGAGAAATCAGAGTAATTATTTATAGTGTTTCCCGTTCCCTGTTTGCTGGATGAAAAAACACATCTCCACATGTTCAATTCTGAGAGTAGATTTGTGCAAAAGCCTTCTATATCCAATCTTTTTGGAAACACAGAATTTGTTTCAGTGGGGATCTATACTACATACGTATCTATGGGGAGGTACTAGCTCCAAGTCATTTTACTGTGAAAAATCCATGAACTTCAAACCAGCTACAGGAAACATACTGTGAAATCAAAGTAAGTGTTTTTACTGCTACACATTCCCAGATTCTAGATGAACAAATGCCTCTCCACATGCTTATTTATGAGTTTTGAATTTGTGTGGAAGCCGTCCATCACCTAGCTTGCTGGGAAAAAAGAATTTTCTTCAGTGGGAACTATGCTACATAGAAACGTAAGGGGAGTCACTAGCTTCAACTCAGTTTTAGAGTGAAAACGGCAAAAATTCCAGAAGCGGAACTAGGAAACATAATGGGAAATCAGAGTGTGTGTTTCTATTGATACCCATTCCATTTACGCTGGATGAATGAATGCCTCTCCGCATGCTCAGTTCTGAGAGTTGAATGCGTGTGAAGCCATTAATCACTTATCTTTTTGGGAACAAGAGTTTGTTTGAGTTGGGATCTATGCTACATACACGTCTATTTTGTAGGTAGTAGCTTCAACTTGGTTTTACAGTGAAAACAGTTCATACTGTAAAATCGGCACTAGGAAATATACTGAAAAAACATAGTAGGTGTTTCTACTGCTCCTCATTCCCTTTATTTAGATGAATGAATGTCTCTCCAAGGGCTCAATTCTGAAAGTTGAATGTGTGTTAAGGCCGTCCATCTCCTTGCTTGTTGGGAACACAAGCTTTCTTTGAGTGAGGCCCTATACTACATACATATCTAGGGGAGTTGTTAGCTCCAAGTCGGTTTTACAGTGAAAACAGCATGAACTTCAAAGTGGCACTATGAAATATACTGAGAAATCAGAGTGTTTCTAGTGCTACTGATACAATCTAAGCTTGATGAACATACGCCTCTCCATGTGCTCATTCTGAGTGTTGTATGTGAGTGTTTAAGCCATCCATCACCTAGCTTGTTGGGAAAAGAGAGATTTTGAGTGGTTGAGTATTCTACATACATATTTATGAGGAGTTATTAGCTCCAACTCAGTTTTATACTGAATACAGCGACAATATCCTACTGACACTAGGTAAAATACTGAGAAATCAGATTGTTTCTTGTGCTACCCATTCCCTGTATGCTAGATGAACAAACACATATCCACGACCTCTATTCAGAGAGTTGAATGTGTTGAAAGCATTCCAACACATAACTTGTTGGGAACACAGAGTTTCTTTGTGTAGGGAACTATGCTACATATGTATCTGTGAGTAGGTTAGCTCCAACTCTGTTTTACAGTGAAAACTACATGAACTTCATACCAGCAGTAGGAAACAAACTCAGAAATCAGAGTTCATGATTCTAATGCTACCCTTTCCCTTTATGCCACATGAAAGAATGCCTCTTCACTTGCTCATTACCGAGAGTAAAATTAGTTTGAAAGGCGTCCGTCAGCTATATTCGTGGGAACATAGATTTTCCATAAATAAGCGATGATGGTACATAGATATGCATGACATGGCACTAGCTCCAAGTAGGTTTTACTCTGAAAAAACATGAATTAGAAACTGACACTAGGAATCATACAGAGAAATCAGAGTAATTATTTATAGTGTTTTCCGTTCCCTTTATGCTAGATGAAAAAACACCTCTCCACATGATCAATTATTAGAGTAGATGTGCACAAATTCCTTCTATTTCCAATCTTTTTGAAAACACAGAATTTGTTCCAGTGGGTATCTATGCTACATACTTATCTGTGGGGAGGTACAAGCTCCAAGTCATTTTACTGTGAAAAATCCATGAACTTCAAACCAGCTACAGGAAACATACTGTGAAATTAAAGTAAGTGTTTTTAGTGCTACACATTCCCAGATTCTAGATGAACAAATGCCTCTCCACATGCTTAAATCTGGGAGTTGAATTTGTGTGGAAGCCTTCCATCATCTAGTGTGCTGGGAAAAAAGAATTTTCTTCAGTGGGATCTATGCTGCATAGACACGTAAGAGGAGTCACTAGCTTCAACTCAGTTTTAGAGTGAAAACGGCAAAAATTCCAAAAGCGGAACTAGGAAACATAATGAGAAATCAGAGTAAGTGTTTCTATTGGTACCCATTCCATGTACGCTGGATGAATGAATGCCTCTCCGCATGCTCAGATATGTGAGTTGAATGTGTGTGAAAGCAATCAGTCACCTATCTTGTTGGGGACACAGTTTTTTTGAGTGGGGAATGACACTTCATGCATATATATGGGGAGGTACAAGCTCCAATTCTGGCTTACAGTGAAATCTGCATGAACATCAAACCAGCACTAGGAAACACACTGAGAAATCAGAGAAAGTGTTTCTACTGCTCCTCAAAACCTTTATGCTAGATGAAAGAACGCCTCTTCACGTGCTCAATTCTGAGAGTTGAATGTGTGTAAAAGCCATTAGTCACTTAGCCTGCTGGGAAAACTCAATTTACTTAGAGTGGGGAGCTACAAATCATACATATATATGGGGAGGTACGAGCTCTAAATCGGTTTTACACTGAAAACTGCATGAACATCAAACCAGCACTAGAAAACATACTGAGAAATCGGAGTAGGTATTTTCATTGCTGCCTATTCCCATTATGCTAGATGAACGAACGCCTCACCACACGCTGAATTCTGAGATTTGAATGTGTGAAGACGTCAACCAAGTAACTTGATGGGAAAACACATTTCTTTTGAGTGAAGAACTACACTTCATAAATACATATAGGAATGTATTAGCAAAAAATTTGATTTACAGTGAAAAGTGCATGAACATCAAACCATCAATAGAAAACATTATTGTGAAATCAGTGTAAAATTTTTCTAGTGCTACCTATCCCCTTAATGGCCGATGAATTAACGCCTCTTCATATGCTCAATTCTGAGAGTAGAATGTGTGTGAAATCCATTAATCACTTATCATTTTGGGAACAAGAGCTTGTTTGAGTTGGGATCGACACTAATTACATGTGTATTTTGTAGGTATTAGCTCCAACTTGGTTTTACAGTGAAAACAGAACAAACTGCAAAATCGACACTCGGAATTATAGTGAGAAATCAGACTAACTATTTCCAGTGCTGCCCATTCCCTTTATGCTAGATGAACAAACGCCTTTCCACATGCTTAATTCTGAGAGTTGAATGTGTGTGAATGCCGTCAATCATTTAGCTTGTTTTGAACACTGAGTTTCTTTGAGTGGGGAATTATGCATCATATGAATATAAGGGGAGGTATTACCTCTAGGTCAGTTTTACACTGAAATGAGCATGAAATGAAAACCAACACCAGGAAACATACTGAGAATTCCGAGTGTTTCTATTGCTAACGATTCCCTTTATGGTAGATGAACAAACGCCTCTCCACATGCTGAAATCTGAGAGTTGGTTGTGTGCAAAAGCCGTACATCTCCTAACTTGTTGGGAACACACAATTTCTTTCAGTGGGGAAATATACTACATACGTATCTATAGGGAGGAACTAGCTCCAAGTCCGTTTACACGGAAAACAGTGCACTCTGGAATACGGAACTGTCACACATGCTGAGATAACACAGTAAGTGTTTCTACTGCTACCCATTCCCTGTATACTAGATGAATGAACGTCTCTGCAAGGGCTCAATTCTGAAATTTGAATGTGTGTTAAAGCCTTCCATCTAATTGCTTGTTGGGAACACAAGCTTTCCTTGAGTGAGGCCCTATACTACATACATATCTATGGGGAGGTTTCAGCTCCAAGTCGGTTTTACAGTGAAAACAGCATGAACATCAAACCAGCACTAGGAAATATACTGAGTAATCAGAGTAACGGATTCTAGTGCTACTGATACAATCTAGGCTACATGAACGAACGCCTCACCACGTGCTCATTTCTGAGGGATGTATGTGTGTGTTAAAGCAATCCATCCCCTAGCTTGTTGGGAAAACAGAGATTTTTGTGTTTTTTAGTATTCTTCATACATATTTATGAGGAGGTATTAGCTCCAACTCAGTTTTATAGTGAATACAGCGACAATATCCTACTGACACTAGGTAAAATACTGAGAAATCAGATTGTTTCTTGTGCTACCCATTCCCTGTATGCTAGATGAACAAACACATATCCACGACCTCTATTCAGAGAGTTGAATGTGTTGAAAGCATTCCAACACATAACTTGTTGGGAACACAGAGTTTCTTTGTGTAGGGAACTATGCTACATATGTATCTGTGAGTAGGTTAGCTCCAACTCTGTTTTACAGTGAAAACTACATGAACTTCATACCAGCAGTAGGAAACAAACTCAGAAATCAGAGTTCATGATTCTAATGCTACCCTTTCTCTTTATGCCACATGAAAGAATGCCTCTTCACTTGCTCATTACCGAGAGTAAAATTAGTTTGAAAGGCGTCCGTCAGCTATATTCGTGGGAACATAGATTTTCCATAAATAAGCGATGATGGTACATAGATATGCATGACATGGCACTAGCTCCAAGTAGGTTTTACTCTGAAAAAACATGAATTAGAAACTGACACTAGGAATCATACAGAGAAATCAGAGTAATTATTTATAGTGTTTTCCGTTCCCTTTATGCTAGATGAAAAAACACCTCTCCACATGATCAATTATTAGAGTAGATGTGCACAAATTCCTTCTATTTCCAATCTTTTTGGAAACACAGAATTTGTTCCAGTGGGTATCTATGCTACATACTTATCTGTGGGGAGGTACAAGCTCCAAGTCATTTTACTGTGAAAAATCCATGAACTTCAAACCAGCTACAGGAAACATACTGTGAAATTAAAGTAAGTGTTTTTAGTGCTACACATTCCCCGATTCTAGATGAACAAATGCCTCTCCACATGCTTAAATCTGGGAGTTGAATTTGGGTGGAAGCCTTCCATCATGTAGTGTGCTGGGAAAAAAGAATTTTCTTCAGTGGGATCTATGCTGCATAGACACGTAAGAGGAGTCACTAGCTTCAACTCAGTTTTAGAGTGAAAACGGCAAAAATTCCAAAAGCGCAACTAGGAAACATAATGAGAAATCAGAGTAAGTGTTTCTATTGGTACCCATTCCATGTACGCTGGATGAATGAATGCCTCTCCGCATGCTCAGATATGTGAGTTGAATGTGTGTGAAAGCAATCAGTCACCTATCTTGTTGGGGACACACAGTTTTTTTGAGTGGGGAATGACACTTCATGCATATATATGGGGAGGTACAAGCTCCAATTCTGGCTTACAGTGAAATCTGCATGAACATCAAACCAGCACTAGAAACATACTGAGAAATCGGAGTAAGTATTTTCATTGCTGCCTATTCCCATTATGCTAGATGAACGAACGCCTCACCACACGCTGAATTCTGAGATTCGAATGTGTGAAGACGTCAACCAAGTAACTTGATGGGAAAACACATTTCTTTTGAGTGAAGAACTACACTTCATACATACATATAGGAATGTATTAGCAAAAAATTTGATTTACAGTGAAAAGTGCATGAACATCAAACCATCAATAGAAAACATTATTGTGAAATCAGTGTAATTTTTTTCTAGTGCTACCTATCCCCTTAATGGCCGATGAATTAACGCCTCTTCATATGCTCAATTCTGAGAGTAGAATGTGTGTGAAATCCATTAATCACTTATCATTTTGGGAACAAGAGCTTGTTTGAGTTGGGATCGACACTAATTACATGTGTATTTTGTAGGTATTAGCTCCAACTTGGTTTTACAGTGAAAACAGAACAAACGGCAAAATCGACACTCGGAATTATAGTGAGAAATCAGACTAACTATTTCCAGTGCTGCCCATTCCCTTTATGCTAGATGAACAAACGCCTTTCCACATGCTTAATTCTGAGAGTTGAATGTGTGTGAATGCCGTCAATCATTTAGCTTGTTTGGAACACTGAGTTTCTTTGAGTGGGGAATTATGCATCATATGAATATAAGGGGAGGTATTACCTCTAGGTCAGTTTTACACTGAAATGAGCATGAAATGAAAACCAACACCAGGAAACATACTGAGAATTCCGAGTGTTTCTATTGCTAACGATTCCCTTTATGGTAGATGAACAAACGCCTCTCCACATGCTGAAATCCGAGAGTTGGTTGTGTGCAAAAGCCGTACATCTCCTAACTTGTTGGGAACACACCATTTCTTTCAGTGGGGAAATATACTACATACGTATCTATAGGGAGGAACTAGCTCCAAGTCCGTTTACACGGAAAACAGTGCACTCTGGAATACGGAACTGTCACACATGCTGAGAAAACACAGTAAGTGTTTCTACTGCTACCCATTCCCTGTATACTAGATGAATGAACGTCTCTGCAAGGGCTCAATTCTGAAATTTGAATGTGTGTTAAAGCCGTCCATCTACTTGCTTGTTGGGAACACAAGCTTTCCTTGAGTGAGGCCCTATACTACATACATATCTATGGGGAGGTTTCAGCTCCAAGTCGGTTTTACAGTGAAAACAGCATGAACATCAAACCAGCACTAGGAAATATACTGAGTAATCAGAGTAACGGATTCTAGTGCTACTGATACAATCTAGGCTACATGAACGAACGCCTCACCACGTGCTCATTTCTGAGGGATGTATGTGTGTGTTAAAGCAATCCATCCCCTAGCTTGTTGGGAAAACAGAGATTTTTGTGTGGTTTAGTATTCTTCATACATATTTATGAGGAGGTATTAGCTCCAACTCAGTTTTATACTGAATACAGCGACAATATCCTACTGACACTAGGTAAAATACTGAGAAATCCGACTCTTTCCTGTGCTACCCATTCCCTATATGCTAGATGAACAAACACATATCCACGTCCTCAATTCTGAGAGTTGAATGTGTTGAAATCAGTTCAACACTTTGCTTGTTGGGTACAAAGACTTTCTTTTAGTAGGGAACTATGCTACATATATATCTCTGAGTAGGTTAGCTCCAACTCGGTTATACAGTGAAAACTGCATGAACTTCAAGCCAGCACTAGGAAACAAACGCAGAAATCAGAGTTCATGATTCTATTGTTCCCCATTCCCTTTATCCAACATGAAAGAATGCCTCTTCACTTGCTCACTACCGAGAGTAGAATTAGTTTGAAAGGCGCCCATCAGCTCTCTTGGGGGGAACATAGATTTTCCATAAGTAAGGGATGATGGTACATAGATATGCATGACATGGCACTAGCTCCAAGTAGGTTTTACTCTGAAAACAGCATGAACTAGAAACTGGCACTAGGAATCATGCAGAGAAATCAGAGTAATTATTTATAGTGTTTCCCGTTCCCTGTTTGCTGGATGAAAAAACACATCTCCACATGTTCAATTCTGAGAGTAGATTTGCGCAAAAGCCTTCTATATCCAATCTTTTTGGAAAAACAGAATTTGTTTCAGTGGGGATCTATACTACATACGTATCTATGGGGAGGTACTAGGTCCAAGTCATTTTACTGTGAAAAATCCATGAACTTCAATCCAGCTACAGGAAACATACTGTGAAATCAAAGTAAGTGTTTTTACTGCTACACATTCCCAGATTCTAGATGAACAAATGCCTCTCCACATGCTTATTTATGAGTTTTGAATTTGTGTGGAAGCCGTCCATCACCTAGCTTGCTGGGAAAAAAGAATTTTCTTCAGTGGGAACTATGCTACATAGAAACGTAAGGGGAGTCACTAGCTTCAACTCAGTTTTAGAGTGAAAACGGCAAAAATTCCAAAAGCGGAACTAGGAAACATAATGAGAAATCAGAGTGTGTGTTTCTATTGATACCCATTCCATTTACACTGGATGAATGAATGCCTCTCCGCATGCTCAGTTCTGACAGTTGAATGTGTGTGAAGACATTAATCACTTATCTTTTTGGGAACAAGAGTTTGTTTGAGTTGGGATCTATGCTACATACACGTCTATTTTTAGGTAGTAGCTTCAACTTGGTTTTACAGTGAAAACAGTTCATACTGTAAAATCGGCACTAGGAAATATACTGAAAAAACATAGTAAGTGTTTCTACTGCTCCTCATTCCCTTTATTTAGATGAATGAATGTCTCTCCAAGGGCTCAATTCTGAAATTTGAATGTGTGTTAAGGCCGTCCATCTCCTTGCTTGTTGGGAACACAAGCTTTCTTTGAGTGAGGCCCTATACTACATACATATCTAGGGGAGTTGTTAGCTCCAAGTCGGTTTTACAGTGAAAACAGCATGAACTTCAAAGTGGCACTATGAAATATACTGAGAAATCAGAGTGTTTCTAGTGCTACTGATACAATCTAAGCTTGATGAACATACGCCTCTCCATGTGCTCATTCTGAGTGTTGTATGTGAGTGTTTAAGCCATCCATCACCTAGCTTGTTGGGAAAAGAGAGATTTTGAGTGGTTGAGTATTCTACATACATATTTATGAGGAGTTATTAGCTCCAACTCAGTTTTATACTGAATACAGCGACAATATCCTACTGACACTAGGTAAAATACTGAGAAATCAGATTGTTTCTTGTGCTACCCATTCCCTGTATGCTAGATGAACAAACACATATCCACGACCTCTATTCAGAGAGTTGAATGTGTTGAAAGCATTCCAACACATAACTTGTTGGGAACACAGAGTTTCTTTGTGTAGGGAACTATGCTACATATGTATCTGTGAGTAGGTTAGCTCCAACTCTGTTTTACAGTGAAAACTACATGAACTTCATACCAGCAGTAGGAAACAAACTCAGAAATCAGAGTTCATGATTCTAATGCTACCCTTTCCCTTTATGCCACATGAAAGAATGCCTCTTCACTTGCTCATTACCGAGAGTAAAATTAGATTGAAAGGCGTCCGTCAGCTATATTCGTGGGAACATAGATTTATCATAAATAAGCGATGATGGTACATAGATATGCATGACATGGCACTAGCTCCAAGTAGGTTTTACTCTGAAAAAACATGAATTAGAAACTGACACTAGGAATCATACAGAGAAATCAGAGTAATTATTTAGAGTGTTTTCCGTTCCCTTTATGCTAGATGAAAAAACACCTCTCCACATGATCAATTATTAGAGTAGATGTGCACAAATTCCTTCTATTTCCAATCTTTTTGGAAACACAGAATTTGTTTCAGTGGGTATCTATGCTACATACTTATCTATGGGGAGGTACAAGCTCCAAGTCATTTTACTGTGAAAAATCCATGAACTTCAAACCAGCTACAGGAAACATACTGTGAAATTAAAGTAAGTGTTTTTAGTGCTACACATTCCCCGATTCTAGATGAACAAATGCCTCTCCACATGCTTAAATCTGGGAGTTGAATTTGGGTGGAAGCCTTCCATCATGTAGTGTGCTGGGAAAAAAGAATTTTCTTCAGTGGGATCTATGCTGCATAGACACGTAAGAGGAGTCACTAGCTTCAACTCAGTTTTAGAGTGAAAACGGCAAAAATTCCAAAAGCGGAACTAGGAAACATAATGAGAAATCAGAGTAAGTGTTTCTATTGGTACCCATTCCATGTACGCTGGATGAATGAATGCCTCTCCGCATGCTCAGATATGTGAGTTGAATGTGTGTGAAAGCAATCAGTCACCTATCTTGTTGGGGACACACAGTTTTTTTGAGTGGGGAATGACACTTCATGCATATATATGGGGAGGTACAAGCTCCAATTCTGGCTTACAGTGAAATCTGCATGAACATCAAACCAGCACTAGGAAACACACTGAGAAATCAGAGAAAGTGTTTCTACTGCTCCTCAAAACCTTTATGCTAGATGAAAGAACGCCTCTTCACGTGCTCAATTCTGAGAGATGAATGTGTGTGAAAGCCATTAGTCACTTAGCCTGCTGGGAAAACTCAATTTACTTAGAGTGGGGAGCTACAAATCATACATATATATGGGGAGGTACGAGCTCTAAATCGGTTTTACAGTGAAAACTGCATGAACATCAAACCAGCACTAGAAAACATACTGAGAAATCGGAGTAGGTATTTTCATTGCTGCCTATTCCCATTATGCTAGATGAACGAACGCCTCACCACACGCTGAATTCTGAGATTCGAATGTGTGAAGACGTCAACCAAGTAACTTGATGGGAAAACACATTTCTTTTGAGTGAAGAACTACACTTCATACATACATATAGGAATGTATTAGCAAAAAATTTGATTTACAGTGAAAAGTGCATGAACATCAAACCATCAATAGAAAACATTATTGTGAAATCAGTGTAATTTTTTTCTAGTGCTACCTATCCCCTTAATGGCCGATGAATTAACGCCTCTTCATATGCTCAATTCTGAGAGTAGAATGTGTGTGAAATCCATTAATCACTTATCATTTTTGGAACAAGAGCTTGTTTGAGTTGGGATCGACACTAATTACATGTGTATTTTGTAGGTATTAGCTCCAACTTGGTTTTACAGTGAAAACAGAACAAACTGCAAAATCGACACTCGGAATTATAGTGAGAAATCAGACTAACTATTTCCAGTGCTACCCATTCCCTTTATGCTAGATGAACAAACGCCTTTCCACATGCTTAATTCTGAGAGTTGAATGTGTGTGAATGCCGTCAATCATTTAGCTTGTTTTGAACACTGAGTTTCTTTGAGTGGGGAATTATGCATCATATGAATATAAGGGGAGGTATTACCTCTAGGTCAGTTTTACACTGAAATGAGCATGAAATGAAAACCAACACCAGGAAACATACTGAGAATTCCGAGTGTTTCTATCGCTAACGATTCCCTTTATGGTAGATGAACAAACGCCTCTCCACATGCTGAAATCTGAGAGTTGGTTGTGTGCAAAAGCCGTACATCTCCTAACTTGTTGGGAACACACAATTTCTTTCAGTGGGGAAATATACTACATACGTATCTATAGGGAGGAACTAGCTCCAAGTCCGTTTACACGGAAAACAGTGCACTCTGGAATACGGAACTGTCACACATGCTGAGAAAACACAGTAAGTGTTTCTACTGCTACCCATTCCCTGTATACTAGATGAATGAACGTCTCTGCAAGGGCTCAATTCTGAAATTTGAATGTGTGTTAAAGCCGTCCATCTACTTGCTTGTTGGGAACACAAGCTTTCCTTGAGTGAGGCCCTATACTACATACATATCTATGGGGAGGTTTCAGCTCCAAGTCGGTTTTACAGTGAAAACAGCATGAACATCAAACCAGCACTAGGAAATATACTGAGTAATCAGAGTAACGGATTCTAGTGCTACTGATACAATCTAGGCTACATGAACGAACGCCTCACCACGTGCTCATTTCTGAGGGATGTATGTGTGTGTTAAAGCAATCCATCCCCTAGCTTGTTGGGAAAACAGAGATTTTTGTGTGGTTTAGTATTCTTCATACATATTTATGAGGAGGTATTAGCTCCAACTCAGTTTTATAGTGAATACAGCGACAATATCCTACTGACACTAGGTAAAATACTGAGAAATCCGACTCTTTCCTGTGCTACCCATTCCCTATATGCTAGATGAACAAACACATATCCACGTCCTCAATTCTGAGAGTTGAATGTGTTGAAATCAGTCCAACACTTTGCTTGTTGGGTACAAAGACTTTCTTTTAGTAGGGAACTATGCTACATATATATCTGTGAGTAGGTTATCTCCAACTCGGTTATACAGTGAAAACTGCATGAACTTCAAGCCAGCACTAGGAAACAAACGCAGAAATCAGAGTTCATGATTCTATTGCTACCCATTCCCTTTATGCAACATGAAAGAATGCCTCTTCACTTGCTCACTACCGAGAGTAGAATTAGTTTGAAAGGCGCCCATCAGCTCTCTTGGGGGGAACATAGATTTTCCATAAGTAAGGGATGATGGTACATAGATATGCATGACATGGCACTAGTTCCAAGTAGCTTTTACTCTGAAAACAGAATGAACTAGAAACTGGCACTAGGAATCATGCAAGAAATCAGAGTAATTATTTGTAGTGTTTCCCGTTCCCTTTTTGCTGGATGAAAAAACACATCTCCACATGTTCAATTCTGAGAGTAGATTTGCGCAAAAGCCTTCTATATCCAATCTTTTTGGAAAAAGAGAATTTGTTTCAGTGGGGATCTATACTACATACGTATCTATGGGGAGGTACTAGCTCCAAGTCATTTTACTGTGAAAAATCCATGAACTTCAAAACAGCTACAGGAAACATACTGTGAAATCAAAGTAAGTGTTTTTCCTGCTACACATTCCCAGATTCTAGATGAACAAATGCCTCTCCACATGCTTATTTATGAGTTTTGAATTTGTGTGGAAGCCGTCCATCACCTTGCTTGCTGGGAAAAAAGAATTTTCTGCAGTGGGAACTATGCTACATAGAAACGTAAGGGGAGTCACTAGCTTCAACTCAGTTTTAGAGTGAAAACGGCAAAAATTCCAGAAGCGGAACTAGGAAACATAATGGGAAATCAGAGTGTGTGTTTCTATTGATACCCATTCCATTTACGCTGGATGAATGAATGCCTCTCCGCATGCTCATTTCTGAGAGTTGAATGTGTGTGAAGCCATTAATCACTTATGTTTTTGGGAACAAGAGTTTGTTTGAGTTGGGATCTATGCTACATACACGTCTATTTTGTAGGTAGTAGCTTCAACTTGGTTTTACAGTGAAAACAGTTCATACTGTAAAATCGGCACTAGGAAATATACTGAAAAAACATAGTAAGTGTTTCTACTGCTCCTCATTCCCTTTATTTAGATGAATGAATGTCTCTCCAAGGGCTCAATTCTGAAAGTTGAATGTGTGTTAAGGCCGTCCATCTCCTTGCTTGTGGGGAACACAAGCTTTCTTTGAGTGAGGCCTTATACTACATACATATCTAGGGGAGTTGTTAGCTCCAAGTCGGTTTTACAGTGAAAACAGCATGAACTTCAAAGTGGCACTATGAAATATACTGAGAAATCAGAGTGTTTCTAGTGCTACTGATACAATCTAAGCTTGATGAACATACGCCTCTCCATGTGCTCATTCTGAGTGTTGTATGTGAGTGTTTAAGCCATCCATCACCTAGCTTGTTGGGAAAAGAGAGATTTTGAGTGGTTGAGTATTCTACATACATATTTATGAGGAGTTATTAGCTCCAACTCAGTTTTATACTGAATACAGCGACAATATCCTACTGACACTAGGTAAAATACTGAGAAATCAGATTGTTTCTTGTGCTACCCATTCCCTGTATGCTAGATGAACAAACACATATCCACGACCTCTATTCAGAGAGTTGAATGTGTTGAAAGCATTCCAACACATAACTTGTTGGGAACACAGAGTTTCTTTGTGTAGGGAACTATGCTACATATGTATCTGTGAGTAGGTTAGCTCCAACTCTGTTTTACAGTGAAAACTACATGAACTTCATACCAGCAGTAGGAAACAAACTCAGAAATCAGAGTTCATGATTCTAATGCTACCCTTTCCCTTTATGCCACATGAAAGAATGCCTCTTCACTTGCTCATTACCGAGAATAAAATTAGTTTGAAAGGCGTCCGTCAGCTATATTCGTGGGAACATAGATTTTCCATAAATAAGCGATGATGGTACATAGATATGCATGACATGGCACTAGCTCCAAGTAGGTTTTACTCTGAAAAAACATGAATTAGAAACTGACACTAGGAATCATACAGAGAAATCAGAGTAATTATTTATAGTGTTTTCCGTTCCCTTTATGCTAGATGAAAAAACACCTCTCCACATGATCAATTATTAGAGTAGATGTGCACAAATTCCTTCTATTTCCAATCTTTTTGAAAACACAGAATTTGTTTCAGTGGGTATCTATGCTACATACTTATCTGTGGGGAGGTACAAGCTCCAAGTCATTTTACTGTGAAAAATCCATGAACTTCAAACCAGCTACAGGAAACATACTGTGAAATTAAAGTAAGTGTTTTTAGTGCTACACATTCCCAGATTCTAGATGAACAAATGCCTCTCCACATGCTTAAATCTGGGAGTTGAATTTGTGTGGAAGCCTTCCATCATCTAGTGTGCTGGGAAAAAAGAATTTTCTTCAGTGGGATCTATGCTGCATAGACACGTAAGAGGAGTCACTAGCTTCAACTCAGTTTTAGAGTGAAAACGGCAAAAATTCCAAAAGCGGAACTAGGAAACATAATGAGAAATCAGAGTAAGTGTTTCTATTGGTACCCATTCCATGTACGCTGGATGAATGAATGCCTCTCCGCATGCTCAGATATGTGAGTTGAATGTGTGTGAAAGCAATCAGTCACCTATCTTGTTGGGGACACACAGTTTTTTTGAGTGGGGAATGACACTTCATGCATATATATGGGGAGGTACAAGCTCCAATTCTGGCTTACAGTGAAATCTGCATGAACATCAAACCAGCACTAGGAAACACACTGAGAAATCAGAGAAAGTGTTTCTACTGCTCCTCAAAACCTTTATGCTAGATGAAAGAACGCCTCTTCACGTGCTCAATTCTGAGAGTTGAATGTGTGTGAAAGCCATTAGTCACTTAGCCTGCTGGGAAAACTCAATTTACTTAGAGTGGGGAGCTACAAATCATACATATATATGGGGAGGTACGAGCTCTAAATCGGTTTTACAGTGAAAACTGCATGAACATCAAACCAGCACTAGAAAACATACTGAGAAATCGGAGTAGGTATTTTCATTGCTGCCTATTCCCATTATGCTAGATGAACGAACGCCTCACCACACGCTGAATTCTGAGATTCGAATGTGTGAAGACGTCAACCAAGTAACTTGATGGGAAAACACATTTCTTTTGAGTGAAGAACTACACTTCATACATACATATAGGAATGTATTAGCAAAAAATTTGATTTACAGTGAAAAGTGCATGAACATCAAACCATCAATAGAAAACATTATTGTGAAATCAGTGTAATTTTTTTCTAGTGCTACCTATCCCCTTAATGGCCGATGAATTAACGCCTCTTCATATGCTCAATTCTGAGAGTAGAATGTGTGTGAAATCCATTAATCACTTATCATTTTTGGAACAAGAGCTTGTTTGAGTTGGGATCGACACTAATTACATGTGTATTTTGTAGGTATTAGCTCCAACTTGGTTTTACAGTGAAAACAGAACAAACTGCAAAATCGACACTCGGAATTATAGTGAGAAATCAGACTAACTATTTCCAGTGCTACCCATTCCCTTTATGCTAGATGAACAAACGCCTTTCCACATGCTTAATTCTGAGAGTTGAATGTGTGTGAATGCCGTCAATCATTTAGCTTGTTTTGAACACTGAGTTTCTTTGAGTGGGGAATTATGCATCATATGAATATAAGGGGAGGTATTACCTCTAGGTCAGTTTTACACTGAAATGAGCATGAAATGAAAACCAACACCAGGAAACATACTGAGAATTCCGAGTGTTTCTATCGCTAACGATTCCCTTTATGGTAGATGAACAAACGCCTCTCCACATGCTGAAATCTGAGAGTTGGTTGTGTGCAAAAGCCGTACATCTCCTAACTTGTTGGGAACACACAATTTCTTTCAGTGGGGAAATATACTACATACGTATCTATAGGGAGGAACTAGCTCCAAGTCCGTTTACACGGAAAACAGTGCACTCTGGAATACGGAACTGTCACACATGCTGAGAAAACACAGTAAGTGTTTCTACTGCTACCCATTCCCTGTATACTAGATGAATGAACGTCTCTGCAAGGGCTCAATTCTGAAATTTGAATGTGTGTTAAAGCCGTCCATCTACTTGCTTGTTGGGAACACAAGCTTTCCTTGAGTGAGGCCCTATACTACATACATATCTATGGGGAGGTTTCAGCTCCAAGTCGGTTTTACAGTGAAAACAGCATGAACATCAAACCAGCACTAGGAAATATACTGAGTAATCAGAGTAACGGATTCTAGTGCTACTGATACAATCTAGGCTACATGAACGAACGCCTCACCACGTGCTCATTTCTGAGGGATGTATGTGTGTGTTAAAGCAATCCATCCCCTAGCTTGTTGGGAAAACAGAGATTTTTGTGTGGTTTAGTATTCTTCATACATATTTATGAGGAGGTATTAGCTCCAACTCAGTTTTATAGTGAATACAGTGACAATATCCTACTGACACCAAGTAAAATACTGAGAAATCCGACTCTTTCCTGTGCTACCCATTCCCTGTATGCTAGATGAACAAACACATATCCACGTCCTCAATTCTGAGAGTTGAATGTGTTGAAATCAGTCCAACACATTGCTTGTTGGGTACAAAGACTTTCTTTAAGTAGGGAACTATGCTACATATATATCTGTGAGTAGGTTAGCTCCAACTCGGTTATACAGTGAAAACTGCATGAACTTCAAGCCAGCACTAGGAAACAAACGCAGAAATCAGAGTTCATGATTCTATTGTTCCCCATTCCCTTTATCCAACATGAAAGAATGCCTCTTCACTTGCTCACTACCGAGAGTAGAATTAGTTTGAAAGGCGCCCATCAGCTCTCTTGGGGGGAACATAGATTTTCCATAAGTAAGGGATGATGGTACATAGATATGCATGACATGGCATTAGTTCCAAGTAGCTTTTACTCTGAAAACAGAATGAACTAGAAACTGGCACTAGGAATCATGCAAGAAATCAGAGTAATTATTTGTAGTGTTTCCCGTTCCCTGTTTGCTGGATGAAAAAACACATCTCCACATGTTCAATTCTGAGAGTAGATTTGCGCAAAAGCCTTCTATATCCAATCTTTTTGGAAAAAGAGAATTTGTTTCAGTGGGGATCTATACTACATACGTATCTATGGGGAGGTACTAGCTCCAAGTCATTTTACTGTGAAAAATCCATGAACTTCAAACCAGCTACAGGAAACATACTGTGAAATCAAAGTAAGTGTTTTTACTGCTACACATTCCCAGATTCTAGATGAACAAATGCCTCTCCACATGCTTATTTATGAGTTTTGAATTTGTGTGGAAGCCGTCCATCACCTAGCTTCCTGGGAAAAAAGAATTTTCTTCAGTGGGAACTAAGCTACATAGAAACGTAAGGGGAGTCACTAGCTTCAACTCAGTTTTAGAGTGAAAACGGCAAAAATTCCAGAAGCGAAACTAGGAAACATAATGGGAAATCAGAGTGTGTGTTTCTATTGATACCCATTCCGTTTACGCTGGATGAATGAATGCCTCTCCGCATGCTCAGTTCTGAGAGTTGAATGTGTGTGAAGCCATTAATCACTTATGTTTTTGGGAACAAGAGTTTGTTTGAGTTGGGATCTATGCTACATACACGTCTATTTTGTAGGTAGTAGCTTCAACTTGGTTTTACAGTGAAAACAGTTCATACTGTAAAATCGGCACTAGGAAATATACTGAAAAAACATAGTAAGTGTTTCTACTGCTCCTCATTCCCTTTATTTAGATGAATGAATGTCTCTCCAAGGGCTCAATTCTGAAAGTTGAATGTGTGTTAAGGCCGTCCATCTCCTTGCTTGTTGGGAACACAAGCTTTCTTTGAGTGAGGCCCTATACTACATACATATCTAGGGGAGTTGTTAGCTCCAAGTCGGTTTTAGAGTGAAAACAGCATGAACTTCAAAGTGGCACTATGAAATATACTGAGAAATCAGAGTGTTTCTAGTGCTACTGATACAATCTAAGCTTGATGAACATACGCCTCTCCATGTGCTCATTCTGAGTGTTGTATGTGAGTGTTTAAGCCATCCATCACCTAGCTTGTTGGGAAAAGAGAGATTTTGAGTGGTTGAGTATTCTACATACATATTTATGAGGAGTTATTAGCTCCAACTCAGTTTTATACTGAATACAGCGACAATATCCTACTGACACTAGGTAAAATAATGAGAAATCAGATTGTTTCTTGTGCTACCCATTCCCTGTATGCTAGATGAACAAACACATATCCACCACCTCTATTCAGAGAGTTGAATGTGTTGAAAGCATTCCAAAACATAACTTGTTGGGAACACAGAGTTTCTTTGTGTAGGGAACTATGCTACATATGTATCTGTGAGTAGGTTAGCTCCAACTCTGTTTTACAGTGAAAACTACATGAACTTCATACCAGCAGTAGGAAACAAACTCAGAAATCAGAGTTCATGATTCTAATGCTACCCTTTCCCTTTATGCCACATGAAAGAATGCCTCTTCACTTGCTCATTACCGAGAGTAAAATTAGTTTGAAAGGCGTCCGTCAGCTATATTCGTGGGAACATAGATTTTCCATAAATAAGCGATGATGGTACATAGATATGCATGACATGGCACTAGCTCCAAGTAGGTTTTACTCTGAAAAAACATGAATTAGAAACTGACACTAGGAATCATACAGAGAAATCAGAGTAATTATTTATAGTGTTTTCCGTTCCCTTTATGCTAGATGAAAAAACACCTCTCCACATGATCAATTATTAGAGTAGATGTGCACAAATTCCTTCTATTTCCAATCTTTTTGGAAACACAGAATTTGTTTCAGTGGGTATCTATGCTAATACTTATCTGTGGGGAGGTATAATCTCCAAGTCATTTTACTGTGAAAAATCCATGAACTTCAAACCAGCTACAGGAAACATACTGTGAAATTAAAGTAAGTGTTTTTAGTGCTACACGTTCCCAGATTCTAGATGAAAAAATGCCTCTCCACAAGCTTAATTCTGGGAGTTGAATTTGAGTGGAAGCCTTCCATCATCTAGTGAGCTCGGAAAAAAGAATTTTCTTCAGTGGGATCTATGCTGCATAGACATGTAAGAGGAGTCAATAGCTACAACTCAGTTTTAGAGTGAAAACGGCAAAAATTCCAAAAGCGGAACTAGGAAACATAATGAGAAATAAAAGTAAGTGTTTCTATTGGTACCCATTCCATGTACGCTGGATGAATGAATGCCTCTCCGCATGCTCAGATATGTGAGTTGAATGTGAGTGAAAGCAATCAGTCACCTATCTTGTTGGGGACACACAGTTTTTTTGAGTGGGGAATGACACTTCATGCATATATATGGGGAGGTACAAGCTCCAATTCTGGCTTACAGTGAAATCTGCATGAACATCAAACCAGCACTAGGAAACACACTGAGAAATCAGAGAAAGTGTTTCTACTGCTCCTCAAAACCTTTATGCTAGATGAAAGAACGCCTCTTCACGTGCTCAATTCTGAGAGTTGAATGTGTGTGAAAGCCATTAGTCACTTAGCCTGCTGGGAAAACTCAATTTACTTAGAGTGGGGAGCTACAAATCATACATATATATGGGGAGGTACGAGCTCTAAATCGGTTTTACAGTGAAAACTGCATGAACATCAAACCAGCACTAGAAAACATACTGAGAAATCGGAGTAAGTATTTTCATTGCTGCCTATTCCCATTATGCTAGATGAACGAACGCCTCACCACACGCTGAATTCTGAGATTCGAATGTGTGAAGACGTCAACCAACTAAATTGATGGGAAAACACATTTCTTTTGAGTGAAGAACTACACTTCATACATACATATAGGAATGTATTAGCAAAAAATTTGATTTACAGTGAAAAGTGCATGAACATCAAACCATCAATAGAAAACATTATTGTGAAATCAGTGTAATTTTTTTCTAGTGCTACCTATCCCCTTAATGGCCGATGAATTAACGCCTCTTCATATGCTCAATTCTGAGAGTAGAATGTGTGTGAAATCCATTAATCACTTATCATTTTGGGAACAAGAGCTTGTTTGAGTTGGGATCGACACTAATTACATGTGTATTTTGTAGGTATTAGCTCCAACTTGGTTTTACAGTGAAAACAGAACAAACTGCAAAATCGACACTCGGAATTATAGTGAGAAATCAGACTAACTATTTCCAGTGCTACCCATTCCCTTTATGCTAGATGAACAAACGCCTTTCCACATGCTTAATTCTGAGAGTTGAATGTGTGTGAATGCCGTCAATCATTTAGCTTGTTTTGAACACTGAGTTTCTTTGAGTGGGGAATTATGCATCATATGAATATAAGGGGAGGTATTACCTCTAGGTCAGTTTTACACTGAAATGAGCATGAAATGAAAACCAACACCAGGAAACATACTGAGAATTCCGAGTGTTTCTATTGCTAACGATTCCCTTTATGGTAGATGAACAAACGCCTCTCCACATGCTGAAATCTGAGAGTTGGTTGTGTGCAAAAGCCGTACATCTCCTAACTTGTTGGGAACACACAATTTCTTTCAGTGGGGAAATATACTACATACGTATCTATAGGGAGGAACTAGCTCCAAGTCCGTTTACACGGAAAACAGTGCACTCTGGAATATGGAACTGTCACACATGCTGAGAAAACACAGTAAGTGTTTCTACTGCTACCCATTCCCTGTATACTAGATGAATGAACGTCTCTGCAAGGGCTCAATTCTGAAATTTGAATGAGTGTTAAAGCCGTCCATCTACTTGCTTGTTGGGAACACAAGCTTTCCTTGAGTGAGGCCCTATACTACATACATATCTATGGGGAGGTTTCAGCTCCAAGTCGGTTTTACAGTGAAAACAGCATGAACATCAAACCAGCACTAGGAAATATACTGAGTAATCAGAGTAACGGATTCTCGTGCTACTGATACAATCTAGGCTACATGAACGAACGCCTCACCACGTGCTCATTTCTGAGGGATGTATGTGTGTGTTAAAGCAATCCATCCCCTAGCTTGTTGGGAAAACAGAGATTTTTGTGTGGTTTAGTATTCTTCATACATATTTATGAGGAGGTATTAGCTCCAACTCAGTTTTATAGTGAATACAGTGACAATATCCTACTGACACTAGGTAAAATACTGAGAAATCCGACTCTTTCCTGTGCTACCCATTCCCTATATGCTAGATGAACAAACACATATCCACGTCCTCAATTCTGAGAGTTGAATGTGTTGAAATCAGTCCAACACTTTGCTTGTTGGGTACAAAGACTTTCTTTAAGTAGGGAACTATGCTACATATATATCTGTGAGTAGGTTAGCTCCAACTCGGTTATACAGTGAAAACTGCATGAACTTCAAGCCAGCACTAGGAAACAAATGCAGAAATCAGAGTTCATGATTCTATTGCTACCCATTCCCTTTATGCAACATGAAAGAATGCCTCTTCACTTGCTCACTACCGAGAGTAGAATTAGTTTGAAAGGCGCCCATCAGCTCTCTTGGGAGGAACATAGATTTTCCATAAGTAAGGGATGATGGTACATAGATATGCATGACATGGCACTAGCTCCAAGTAGGTTTTACTCAGAAAACAGCATGAACTAGAAACTGGCACTAGGAATCATGCAGAGAAATCAGAGTAATTATTTGTAGTGTTTCCCGTTCCCTTTTTGCTGGATGAAAAAACACATCTCCACATGTTCAATTCTGAGAGTAGATTTGCGCAAAAGCCTTCTATATCCAATCTTTTTGGAAAAACAGAATTTGTTTCAGTGGGGATCTATACTACATACGTATCTATGGGGAGGTACTAGCTCCAAGTCATTTTACTGTGAAAAATCCATGAACTTCAATCCAGCTACAGGAAACATACTGTGAAATCAAAGTAAGTGTTTTTAGTGCTACACATTCCCAGATTCTAGATGAACAAATGCCTCTCCACATGCTTATTTATGAGTTTTGAATTTGTGTGGAAGCCGTCCATCACCTAGCTTGCTGGGAAAAAAGAATTTTCTTCAGTGGGAACTATGCTACATAGAAACGTAAGGGGAGTCACTAGCTTCAACTCAGTTTTAGAGTGAAAACGGCAAAAATTCCAGAAGCAGAACTAGGAAACATAATGGGAAATCAGAGTGTGTGTTTCTATTGATACCCATTCCATTTACGCTGGATGAATTAATGCCTCTCCGCATGCTCAGTTCTGAGAGTTGAATGCGTGTGAAGCCATTAATCACTTATCTTTTTGGGAACAAGAGATTGTTTGAGTTGGGATCTATGCTACATACACGTCTATTTTGTAGGTAGTAGCTTCAACTTGGTTTTACAGTGAAAACAGTTCATACTGTAAAATCGGCACTAGGAAATATACTGAAAAATCATAGTAAGTGTTTCTACTGCTCCTCATTCCCTTTATTTACAAGAATGAATGTCTCTCCAAGGGCTAAATTCTGAAAGTTGAATGTGTGTAAATGCCGTCCATCTCCTTGCTTGTTGGGAACACAAGATTTCTTAGAGTTAGGCCCTATACTACATAAATATCTAGGGGAGTTGTTAGCTCCAAGTCGGTTTTACAGTGAAAACAGCATGAACTTCAAAGTGGCACTATGAAATATACTGAGAAATCAGAGTGTTTCTAGTGCTACTGATACAATCTAAGCTTGATGAACATACGCCTCTCCATGTGCTCATTCTGAGTGTTGTATGTGAGTGTTTAAGCCATCCATCATCTAGCTTGTTGGGAAAAGAGAGATTTTGAGTGGTTGAGTATTCTACATACATATTTATGAGGAGTTATTAGCTCCAACTCAGTTTTATACTGAATACAGCGACAATATCCTACTGACACTAGGTAAAATACTGAGAAATAAGATTGTTTATTGTGCTACCCATTCCCTGTATGCTAGATGAACAAACACATATCCACGACCTCTATTCAGAGAGTTGAATGTGTTGAAAGCATTCCAAAACATAACTTGTTGGGAACACAGAGTTTCTTTGTGTAGGGAACTATGCTACATATGTATCTGTGAGTAGGTTAGCTCCAACTCTGTTTTACAGTGAAAAATACATGAACTTCATGCCAGCAGTAGGAAACAAACTCAGAAATCAGAGTTCATGGTTCTAATGCTACCCTTTCCGTTTATACCACATGAAAGAATCCCTCTTCACCTGCTCATTACTGAGAGTAAAATTAGTTTGAAAGGCGTCCGTCAGCTATATTCGTGGGAACATAGATTTTCCATAAATAAGCGATGATGGTACATAGATATGCATGACATGGCACTAGCTCCAAGTAGGTTTTACTCTGAAAAAACATGAATTAGAAACTGACACTAGGAATCATACAGAGAAATCAGAGTAATTATTTATAGTGTTTTCCGTTCCCTTTATGCTAGATGAAAAAACACCTCTCCACATGAACAATTATTAGAGTAGATGTGCACAAATTCCTTCTATTTCCAATCTTTTTGGAAACACAGAATTTGTTTCAGTGGGTATCTATGTTACATACTTATCTGTGGGGAGGTACAAGCTCCAAGTCATTTTACTGTGAAAAATCCATGAACTTCAAACCAGCTACAGGAAACATACTGTGAAATTAAAGTAAGTGTTTTTAGTGCTACACATTCCCAGATTCTAGATGAACAATTGCCTCTCCACATGCTTAATTCTGGGAGTTGAATTTGTGTGGAAGCCTTCCATTATCTAGTGTGCTGAGAAAAAAGTAATTTTTCAGTGGGATCTATGCTGCATAGACAAGTAAGTGGAGTCAGTAGCTTCAACTCAGTTTTAGAGTGAAAACGGCAAAAATTCCAAAAGCGGAACTAGGAAACATAATGAGAAATCAGAGTAAGTGTTTTTATTGTTACAAATTCCATGTACGCTGGATGAATGAATGCCTCTCCGCATGCTCAGATATCTGAGTTGAATGTGTGTGAAAGCAATCAGTCACCTATCTTGTTGGGGACACACAGTTTTTTTGAGTAGGGAATGACACTTCATGCATATATATGGGGAGGTACAAGCTCCAATTTTGCTTACAGTGAAATCTGCATGAACATCTAACCAGCACTAGGAAACACACTGAGAAATTAATGAATGTGTTTCTACTGCTCCTCAATCCCTTTATGCTAGTTGAAGAAACGCCTCTTCACGTGCACAATTCTGAGAGTTGAATGTGTGTGAAAGCCATTAGTCACTTAGCCTGCTGGGAAAACTAAATTTACTTAGAGTGGGGAGCTACAAATCATACATATATATGGGGAGGTACGAGCTCTAAATCGGTTTTACAGTGAAAACTGCATGAACATCAAACCAGCACTAGAAAACATACTGAGAAATCGGAGTAAGTATTTTCATTGCTGCTATTCCCATTATGCTAGATGAACGAACGCCTCACCACACGCTGAATTCTGAGATTCGAATGTGTGAAGACGTCAACCAAGTAACTTGATGGGAAAACACATTTCTTTTGAGTGAAGAACTACACTTCATACATACATATAGGAATGTATTAGCAAAAAATTTGATTTACAGTGAAAAGTGCATGAACATCAAACCATCAATAGAAAACATTATAGTGAAATCAGTGTAATTTTTTTCTAGTGCTACCTATCCCCTTAATGGCCGATGAATTAACGCCTCTTCATATGCTAAATTCTGAGAGTAGAATGTGTGTGAAATCCATTAATCACTTATCATTTTTGGAACAAGAGCTTGTTTGAGTTGGGATCTACACTAATTACATGTGTATTTTGTAGGTATTAGCTCCAACTTGGTTTTACAGTGAAAACAGAACAAACTGCAAAATCGACACTCGAAATTATAGTGAGAAATCAGACTAACTATTTCCAGTGCTACCCATTCCCTTTATGCTAGATGAACAAACGCCTTTCCACATGCTTAATTCTGAGAGTTGAATGTGTGTGAATGCCGTCAATCATTTAGCTTGTTTTGAACACTGAGTTTATTTGAGTGGGGAATTATGCATCATATGAATATAAGGGGAGGTATTACCTCTAGGTCAGTTTTACACTGAAATGAGCATGAAATGAAAACCAACATCAGGAAACATACTGAGAATTCCGAGTGTTTCTATTGCTAACGATTCCCTTTATGGTAGATGAACAAACGCCTCTCCACATGCTGAAATCTGAGAGTTGGTTGTGTGCAAAAGCCGTACATCTCCTAACTTGTTGCGAACACACAATTTCTTTCAGTGGGGAAATATACTACATACGTATCTATAGGGAGGAACTAGCTCCAAGTCCGTTTACACGGAAAACAGTGCACTCTGGAATACGGAACTGTCACACATGCTGAGAAAACACAGTAAGTGTTTCTACTGCTACCCATTCCCTGTATACTAGATGAATGAACGTCTCTGCAAGGGCTCAATTCTGAAATTTGAATGTGTGTTAAAGCCATCCATCTACTTGCTTGTTGGGAACACAAGCTTTCCTTGAGTGAGGCCCTATACTACATACATATCTATGGGGAGGTTTCAGCTCCAAGTCTGTTTTACAGTGAAAACAGCATGAACATCAAACCAGCACTAGGAAATATACTGAGTAATCAGAGTAACGGATTCTAGTGCTACTGATACAATCTAGGCTACATGAACGAACGCCTCACCACGTGCTCATTTCTGAGGGATGTATGTGTGTGTTAAAGCAATCCATCCCCTAGCTTGTTGGGAAAACAGAGATTTTTGTGTGGTTTAGTATTCTTCATACATATTTATGAGGAGGTATTAGCTCCAACTCAGTTTTATAGTGAATACAGCGACAATATCCTACTGACACTAGGTAAAATACTGAGAAATCCGACTCTTTCCTGTGCTACCCATTCCCTATATGCTAGATGAACAAACACATATCCACGTCCTCAATTCTGAGAGTTGAATGTGTTGAAATCAGTCCAACACTTTGCTTGTTGGGTTCAAAGACTTTCTTTTAGTAGGGAGCTATGGTACATATATATCTGTGAGTAGGTTAGCTCCAACACGGTTATACAGTGAAAACTGCATGAACTTCCAGCCAGCACTAGGAAACAAAAGCAGAAATCAGAGTTCATGATTCTATTGCTACCCATTCCCTTTATGCAACAAGAAAGAATGCCTCTTCACTTGCTCACTACCGAGAGTAGAATTAGTTTGAAAGGCGCCCATCAGCTCTCTTGGGGGGAACATAGATTTTCCATAAGTAAGGGATGATGGTACATAGATATGCATGACATGGCACAAGCTCCAAGTAGGTTTTACTCTGAAAACAGCATGAACTAGAAACTGGCACTAGGAATCACGCAGAGAAATCAAAGTAATTATTTATAGTGTTTCCCGTTCCCTTTTTGCTGGATGAAAAAACACATCTCCACATGTTCAATTCTGAGAGTAGATTTGCGCAAAAGCCTTCTATATCCAATCTTTTTGGAAAAACAGAATTTGTTTCAGTGGGGATCTATACTACATACGTATCTATGGGGAGGTACTAGCTCCAAGTCATTTTACTGTGAAAAATCCATGAACTTCAATCCAGCTACAGGAAACATACTGTGAAATCAATGTAAGTGTTTTTAGTGCAACACATTCCCAGATTCTAGATGAACAAATGCCTCTCCACATGCTTATTTATGAGTTTTGAATTTGTGTGGAAGCCGTCCATCACCTAGCTTGCTGGGAAAAAAGAATTTTCTTCAGTGGGAACTAAGCTACATAGAAACGTAAGGGGAGTCACTAGCTTCAACTCAGTTTTAGAGTGAAAACGGCAGAAATTCCAAAAGCGGAACTAGGACACATAATGAGAAATCAGCGTGTGTGTATTGGTACCCATTCCATTTACCCTGGATGAATGAATGCCTCTCCGCATGCTCAGATCTGAGAGTTGAATGTGTGTGAAGCCATTACTCACTTATGTTTTTGGGAACAAGAGTTTGTTTGAGTTGGGATCTATGCTACATACACGTCTATTTTGTAGGTAGTAGCTTCAACTTGGTTTTACAGTGAAAACAGTTCATACTGTAAAATCGGCACTAGGAAATATACTGAAAAATCATAGTAATTGTTTCTACTGCTCCTCATTCCCTTTATTTAGATGAATGAATGTCTCTCCAAGGGCTCAATTCTGAAAGTTGAATGTGTGTTAAGGCCGTCCATCTCCTTGCTTGTTGGGAACACAAGCTTTCTTTGAGTGAGGCCCTATACTACATACATATCTAGGGGAGTTGTTAGCTCCAAGTCAGTTTTACAGTGAAAACAGCATGAACTTCAAAGTGGCACTATGAAATATGCTGAGAAATCAGAATGTTACTAGAGCTACTGATACAATCTAAGCTTGATGAACATACGCCTCTCCATGTGCTCATTCTGAGTGTTGTATGTGAGTGTTTAAGCCATCCATCATCTAGCTTGTTGGGAAAAGAGAGATTTTGAGTGGTTGAGTATTCTACATACATATTTATGAGGAGTTATTAGCTCCAACTCAGTTTTATACTGAATACAGCGACAATATCCTACTGACACTAGGTAAAATATTGAGAAATCAGATTGTTTCTTGTGCTACCCATTCCCTGTATGCTAGATGAACAAATACATATCCACGACCTCTATTCAGAGAGTTGAATGTGTTGAAAGCATTCCAACACATAACTTGTTGGGAACACAGAGTTTTTTGTGTAGGGAATTATGCTACATATGTATCTGTGAGTAGGTTAGCTCCAACTCTGTTTTACAGTGAAAACTACATGAACTTCATACCAGCAGTAGGAAACAAACTCAGAAATCAGAGTTCATGATTCTAATGCTACCCTTTCCCTTTATGCCACATGAAAGAATGCCTCTTCACTTGCTCATTACCGAGAGTAAAATTAGTTTGAAAGGTGTCCCTCAGCTATATTCGTGGGAACATAGATTTTCCATAAATAAGGGATGATGGTACATAGATATGCATGACATGGCACTAGCTCCAAGTAGGTTTTACTCTGAAAAAACATGAATTAGAAACTGACACTAGGAATCATACACAGAAATCAGAGTAATTATTTATAGTGTTTTCTGTTCCCTTTATGCTAGATGAAAAAACACCTCTCCACATGATCAATTCTGAGAGTAGATGTGCACAAATTCCTCCTATTTCCAATCTTTTTGGAAACACAGAATTTGTTTCAGTGGGTATCTATGCTACATACTTATCTGTGGGGAGGTACAAGCTCCAAGTCATTTTACTGTGAAAAATCCATGAACTTCAAACCAGCTACTGAAAACTTACTGTGAAATTAAAGTAAGTGTTTTTAGTGCTACACATTCCCAGATTCTAGATGAACAAATGCCTCTCCACATGCTTAAATCTGGGAGTTGAATTTGTGTGGAAGCCTTCCATCATCTAGTGTGCTGGGAAAAAAGAATTTTCTTCAGTGGGATCTATGCTGCATAGACACGTATGGGGAGTCACGAGCTTCAACTCAGTTTTAGAGTGAAAACGGCAAAAATTCCAAAAGCGGAACTAGGAAACATAATGAGAAATCAGAGTAAGTGTTTCTATTGGTACCCATTCCATTTACGCTGGATGAATGAATGCCTCTCCGCATGCTCAGATATGTGAGTTGAATGTGTGTGCAAGCAATCAGTCACCTATCTTGTTGGGGACACACAGTTTTTTTGAGTAGGGAATGACAATACATGCATATATATGGGGAGGTACAAGCTCCAAATCTGGCTTAATGTGAAATCTGCATGAACATCAAACCAGCACTAGGAAACACACTGAGAAATTAATGAATGTGTTTCTACTGCTCCTCAATCCCTTTATGCTAGTTGAAGAAACGCCTCTACACGTGCTCAATTCTGAGAGTTGAATGTGTGTGAAAGCCATTAGTCACTTAGCCTGCTGGGAAAACTAAATTTACTTAGAGTGGGGAGCTACAAATCATACATATATATGGGGAGGTACGAGCTCTAAATCGGTTTTACAGTGAAAACTGCATGAACATCAAACCAGCACTAGAAAACATACTGAGAAATCACAGTAAGTATTTTCATTGTTGCCTATTCCCATTATGCTAGATGAACGAACGCCTCACCACATGCTGAATTCTGAGATTTGAATGTGTGAAGACGTCAACCAACTAACTTGATGGGAAAACACATTTCTTTTGAGTGAAGTACTACACTTCATACATACATATAGGAATGTATTAGCAAAAAAATTTGATTTACAGTGAAAAGTGCATGAACATCAAACCATCAACAGAAAATATTATTTTGAAATCACTGCAATTTTTTTCTAGTGCTACCTATCCCCTTAATGGCCGATGAATTAACGCCTCTTCATATGCTCAATTCTGAGAGTAGAATGTGTGTCAAATCCATTAATCACTTATCATTTTGGGAACAAGAGCTTGTTTGAGTTGGGATCTTCATTAATTACATGTGTATTTTGTAGGTATTAGCTCCAACTTGGGTTTAAAATGAAAACAGAACAAACTGCAAAATCGACACTCGGAATTATAGTGAGAAATCAGACTAACTATTTCCAGTGCTACCCATTCCCTTTATGCTAGATGAACAACCGCCTTTCCACATGCTTAATTCTGAGAGTTGAATGTGTGTGAATGCCGTCAATCATTTAGCTTGTTTTGAACACTGAGTTTCTTTGAGTGGGGAATTATGCATCATATGACTATAAGGGGAGGTATTACCTCTAGGTCAGTTTTACACTGAAATGAGCATGAAATGAAAACCAACACCAGGAAACATACTGAGAATTCCGAGTGTTTCTATTGCTAACGATTCCCTTTATGGTAGATGAACAAACGCCTCTCCACATGCTGAAATCTGAGAGTTGGTTGTGTGCAAAAGCCGTACATCTCCTAACTTGTTGGGAACACACCATTTCTTTCAGTGGGGAAATATACTACATACGTATCTATAGGGAGGAACTAGCTCCAAGTCCGTTTACACGGAAAACAGTGCACTCTGGAATACGGAACTGTCACACATGCTGAGAAAACACAGTAAGTGTTTCTACTGCTACCCATTCCCTGTATACTAGATGAATGAACGTCTCTGCAAGGGCTCAATTCTGAAATTTGAATGTGCGTTAAAGCCGTCCATCTACTTGCTTGTTGGGAACACAAGCTTTCCTTGAGTGAGGCCCTATACTACATACATATCTAAGGGGAGGTTTCAGCTCCAAGTCGGTTTTACAGTGAAAACAGCATGAACATCAAACCAGCACTAGGAAATATACTGAGTAATCAGAGTAATGGATTCTAGTGCTACTGATACAATCTAGGCTACATGAACGAACGCCTCACCACGTGCTCATTTCTGAGGGATGTATGTGTGTGTTAAAGCAATCCATCCCCTAGCTTGTTGGGAAAACAGAGATTTTTGTGTGGTTTAGTATTCTTCATACATATTTATGAGGAGGTATTAGCTCCAACTCAGTTTTATAATGAATACAGCGACAATATCCTACTGACACAAGGTAAAATACTGAGAAATCCGACTCTTTCCTGTGCTACCCATTCCCTATATGCTAGATGAACAAACACATATCCACGTCCTCAATTCTGAGAGTTGAATGTGTTGAAATCAGTCCAACACTTTGTTTGTTGGGTACAAAGACTTTCTTTTAGTAGGGAACTATGCTACATATATATCTGTGAGTAGGTTAGCTCCAACTCGGTTATACAGTGAAATCTGCATGAACTTCAAGCCAGCACTAGGAAACAAACGCAGAAATCAGAGTTCATGATTCTATTGCTACCCATTCCCTTTATGCAACATGAAAGAATGCCTCTTCACTTGCTCACTACCGAGAGTAGAATTAGTTTGAAAGGCGCCCATCAGCTCTCTTGGGGGGAACATAGATTTTCCATAAGTAAGGGATGACGGTACATAGATATGCATGACATGGCACTAGCTCCAAGTAGGTTTTACTCTGAAAACAGCATGAACTAGAAACTGGCACTAGGATTCACCCAGAGAAATCAGACTAATTATTTATAGTGTTTCCCGTTCCCTTTTTGCTGGATGAAAAAACACATCTCCACATGTTCAATTCTGAGAGTAGATTTGCGCAAAAGCCTTCTATATCCAATCTTTTTGGAAAAACAGAATTTGTTTCAGTGGGGATCTATACTACATACGTATCTATGGGGAGGTACTAGCTCCAAGTCATTTTACTGTGAAAAATCCATGAACTTCAAACCAGCTACAGGAAACATACTGTGAAATCAAAGTAAGTGTTTTTACTGCTACACATTCCCAGATTCTAGATGAACAAATGCCTCTCCACATGCTTATTTATGAGTTTTGAATTTGTGTGGAAGCCGTCCATCACCTAGCTTGCTGGGAAAAAAGAATTTTCTTCAGTGGGAACTATGCTACATAGAAACGTAAGGGGAGTCACTAGCTTCAACTCAGTTTTAGAGTGAAAACGGCAGAAATTCCAAAAGCGGAACTAGGACACATAATGAGAAATCAGCGTGTGTGTATTGGTACCCATTCCATTTACCCTGGATGAATGAATGCCTCTCCGCATGCTCAGATCTGAGAGTTGAATGTGTGTGAAGCCATTAATCACTTATCTTTTTGGGAACAAGAGTTTGTTTGAGTTGGGATCTATGCTACATACACGTCTATTTTGTAGGTAGTAGCTTCAACTTGGTTTTACAGTGAAAACAGTTCATACTGTAAAATCGGCACTAGGAAATATACTGAAAAATCATAGTAATTGTTTCTACTGCTCCTCATTCCCTTTATTTAGATGAATGAATGTCTCTCCAAGGGCTCAATTCTGAAAGTTGAATGTGTGTTAAGGCCGTCCATCTCCTTGCTTGTGGGGAACACAAGCTTTCTTTGAGTGAGGCCCTATACTACATACATATCTAGGGGAGTTGTTAGCTCCAAGTCAGTTTTACAGTGAAAACAGCATGAACTTCAAAGTGGCACTATGAAATATGCTGAGAAATCAGAATGTTACTAGTGCTACTGATACAATCTAAGCTTGATGAACATACGCCTCTCCATGTGCTCATTCTGAGTGTTGTATGTGAGTGTTTAAGCCATCCATCACCTAGCTTGTTGGGAAAAGAGAGATTTTGAGTGGTTGAGTATTCTACATACATATTTATGAGGAGTTATTAGCTCCAACTCAGTTTTATACTGAATACAGCGACAATATCCTACTGACACTAGGTAAAATATTGAGAAATCAGATTGTTTCTTGTGCTACCCATTCCCTGTATGCTAGATGAACAAACACATATCCACGACCTCTATTCAGAGAGTTGAATGTGTTGAAAGCATTCCAACACATAACTTGTTGGGAACACAGAGTTTCTTTGTGTAGGGAATTATGCTACATATGTATCTGTGAGTAGGTTAGCTCCAACTCTATTTTACAGTGAAAACTACATGAACTTCATACCAGCAGTAGGAAACAAACTCAGAAATCAGAGTTCATGATTCTAATGCTACCCTTTCCCTTTATGCCACATGAAAGAATGCCTCTTCACTTGCTCATTACCGAGAGTAAAATTAGTTTGAAAGGCGTCCGTCAGCTATATTCGTGGGAACATAGATTTTCCATAAATAAGCGATGATGGTACATAGATATGCATGACATGGCACTAGCTCCAAGTAGGTTTTACTCTGAAAAAACATGAATTAGAAACTGACACTAGGAATCATACACAGAAATCAGAGTAATTATTTATAGTGTTTTCCGTTCCCTTTATGCTAGACGAAAAAACACCTCTCCACATGATCAATTCTGAGAGTAGATGTGCACAAATTCCTTCTATTTCCAATCTTTTTGGAAACACAGAATTTGTTTCAGTGGGTATCTATGCTACATACTTATCTGTGGGGAGGTACAAGCTCCAAGTCATTTTACTGTGAAAAATCCATGAACTTCAAACCAGCTACAGGAAACATACTGTGAAATTAAAGTAAGTGTTTTTAGTGCTACACATTCCCAGATTCTAGATGAACAAATGCCTCTCCACATGCTTAAATCTGGGAGTTGAATTTGTGTGGAAGCCTTCCATCATCTAGTGTGCTGGGAAAAAAGAATTTTCTTCAGTGGGATCTATGCTGCATAGACACGTATGGGGAGTCACGAGCTTCAACTCAGTTTTAGAGTGAAAATGGCAAAAATTCCAAAAGCGGAACTAGGAAACATAATGAGAAATCAGAGTAAGTGTTTCTATTGGTACCCATTCCATTTACGCTGGATGAATGAATGCCTCTCCGCATGCTCAGATATGTGAGTTGAATGTGTGTGAAAGCAATGAGTCACCTATCTTGTTGGGGACACACAGTTTTTTTGAGTAGGGAATGACAATACATGCATATATATGGGGAGGTACAAGCTCCAAATCTGGCTTAATGTGAAATCTGCATGAACATCAAACCAGCACTAGGAAACACACTGAGAAATTAATGAATGTGTTTCTACTGCTCCTCAATCCCTTTATGCTAGTTGAAGAAACGCTTCTACACGTGCTCAATTCTGAGAGTTGAATGTGTGTGAAAGCCATTAGTCACTTAGCCTGCTGGGAAAACTAAATTTACTTAGAGTGGGGAGCTACAAATCATACATATATATGGGGAGGTACGAGCTCTAAATCGGTTTTACAGTGAAAACTGCATGAACATCAAATCAGCACTAGAAAACATACTGAGAAATCACAGTAAGTATTTTCATTGTTGCCTATTCCCATTATGCTAGATGAACGAACGCCTCACCACATGCTGAATTCTGAGATTTGAATGTGTGAAGACGTCAACCAACTAACTTGATGGGAAAACACATTTCTTTTGAGTGAAGTACTACACTTCATACATACATATAGGAATGTATTAGCAAAAAAATTTGATTTACAGTGAAAAGTGCATGAACATCAAACCATCAACAGAAAATATTATTTTGAAATCAGTGCAATTTTTTTCTAGTGCTACTTATCCCCTTAATGGCCGATGAATTAACGCCTCTTCATATGCTCAATTGTGAGAGTAGAATGTGTGTCAAATCCATTAATCACTTATCATTTTGGGAACAAGAGCTTGTTTCAGTTGGGATCTTCATTAATTACATGTGTATTTTGTAGGTATTAGCTCCAACTTGGGTTTAAAATGAAAACAGAACAAACTGCAAAATCGACACTCGGAATTATAGTGAGAAATCAGACTAACTATTTCCAGTGCTACCCATTCCCTTTATGCTAGATGAACAACCGCCTTTCCACATGCTTAATTCTGAGAGTTGAATGTGTGTGAATGCCGTCAATCATTTAGCTTGTTTTGAACACTGAGTTTCTTTGAGTGGGGAATTATGCATCATATGAATATAAGGGGAGGTATTACCTCTAGGTCAGTTTTACACTGAAATGAGCATGAAATGAAAACCAACACCAGGAAACATACTGAGAATTCTGAGTGTTTCTATTGCTAACGATTCCCTTTATGGTAGATGAACAAACGCCTCTCCACATGCTGAAATCTGAGAGTTGGTTGTGTGCAAAAGCCGTACATCTGCTAACTTGTTGGGAACACACAATTTCTTTCAGTGGGGAAATATACTACATACGTATCTATAGGGAGGAACTAGCTCCAAGTCCGTTTACACGGAAAACAGTGCACTCTGGAATACGGAACTGTCACACATGCTGAGAAAACACTGTAAGTGTTTCTACTGCTACCCATTCCCTGTATACTAGATGAATGAACGTCTCTGCAAGGGCTCAATTCTGAAATTTGAATGTGTGTTAAAGCCGTCCATCTACTTGCTTGTTGGGAACACAAGCTTTCCTTGAGTGAGGCCCTATACTACATACATATCTATGGGGAGGTTTCAGCTCCAAGTCGGTTTTACAGTGAAAACAGCATGAACATCAAACCAGCACTAGGAAATATACTGAGTAATCAGAGTAACGGATTCTAGTGCTACTGATACAATGTAGGCTACATGAACGAACGCCTCACCACGTGCTCATTTCTGAGGGATGTACGTGTGTGTTAAAGCAATCCATCCCCTAGCTTGTTGGGAAAACAGAGATTTTTGTGTGGTTTAGTATTCTTCATACATATTTATGAGGAGGTATTAGCTCCAACTCAGTTTTATAGTGAATACAGCGACAATATCCTACTGACACTAGGTAAAATACTGAGAAATCCGACTCTTTCCTGTGCTACCCATTCCCTATATGCTAGATGAACAAACACATATCCACGTCCTCAATTCTGAGAGTTGAATGTGTTGAAATCAGTCCAACACTTTGCTTGTTGGGTACAAAGACTTTCTTTTAGTAGGGAACTATTGTACATATATATCTGTGAGTAGGTTAGCTGCAACACGGTTATACAGTGAAAACTTCATGAACTTCAAGCCAGCACTAGGAAACAAAAGCAGAAATCAGAGTTCATGATTCTATTGCTACCCATTCCCTTTATGCAACATGAAAGAATGCCTCTTCACTTGCTCACTACCGAGAGTAGAATTAGTTTGAAAGGCGCCCATCAGCTCTCTTGGGGGGAACATAGATTTTCCATAAGTAAGGGATGATGGTACATAGATATGCATGACATGGCACTAGCTCCAAGTAGGTTTTACTCTGAAAACAGCATGAACTAGAAACTGGCACTAGGAATCACGCAGAGAAATCAGAGTAATTATTTATAGTGTTTCCCGTTCCCTTTTTGCTGGATGAAAAAACACATCTCCACATGTTCAATTCTGAGAGTAGATTTGCGCAAAAGCCTTCTATATCCAATCTTTTTGGAAAAACAGAATTTGTTTCAGTGGGGATCTATACTACATACGTATCTATGGGGAGGTACTAGCTCCAAGTCATTTTACTGTGAAAAATCCATGAACTTCAAACCAGCTACAGGAAACATACTGTGAAATCAAAGTAAGTGTTTTTACTGCTACACATTCCCAGATTCTAGATGAACAAATGCCTCTCCACATGCTTATTTATGAGTTTTGAATTTGTGTGGAAGCCTTCCATCACCTAGCTTGCTGGGAAAAAAGAATTTTCTTCAGTGGGAACTATGCTACATAGAAACGTAAGGGGAGTCACTAGCTTCAACTCAGTTTTAGAGTGAAAACGGCAGAAATTCCAAAAGCGGAACTAGGACACATAATGAGAAATCAGCGTGTGTGTATTGGTACCCATTCCATTTACCCTGGATGAATGAATGCCTCTCCGAATGCTCAGATCAGAGAGTTGAATGTGTGTGAAGCCATTAATCACTTATGTTTTTGGGAACAAGAGTTTGTTTGAGTTGGGATCTATGCTACATACACGTCTATTTTGTAGGTAGTAGCTTCAACTTGGTTTTACAGTGAAAACAGTTCATACTGTAAAATCGGCACTAGGAAATATACTGAAAAATCATAGTAATTGTTTCTACTGCTCCTCATTCCCTTTATTTAGATGAATGAATGTCTCTCCAAGGGCTCAATTCTGAAAGTTGAATGTGTGTTAAGGCCGTCCATCTCCTTGCTTGTTGGGAACACAAGCTTTCTTTGAGTGAGGCCCTATACTACATACATATCTAGGGGAGTTGTTAGCTCCAAGTCAGTTTTACAGTGAAAACAGCATGAACTTCAAAGTGGCACTATGAAATATGCTGAGAAATCAGAATGTTACTAGTGCTACTGATACAATCTAAGCTTGATGAACATACGCCTCTCCATGTGCTCATTCTGAGTGTTGTATGTGAGTGTTTAAGCCATCCATCACCTAGCTTGTTGGGAAAAGAGAGATTTTGAGTGGTTGAGTATTCTACATACATATTTATGAGGAGTTATTAGCTCCAACTCAGTTTTATACTGAATACAGCGACAATATCCTACTGACACTAGGTAAAATATTGAGAAATCAGATTGTTTCTTGTGCTACCCATTCCCTGTATGCTAGATGGACAAATACATATCCACGACCTCTATTCAGAGAGTTGAATGTGTTGAAAGCATTCCAACACATAACTTGTTGGGAACACAGAGTTTCTTTGTGTAGGGAATTAAGCTACATATGTATCTGTGAGTAGGTTAGCTCCAACTCTGTTTTACAGTGAAAACTACATGAACTTCATACCAGCAGTAGGAAACAAACTCAGAAATCAGAGTTCATGATTCTAATGCTACCCTTTCCCTTTATGCCACATGAAAGAATGCCTCTTCACTTGCTCATTACCGAGAATAAAATTAGTTTGAAAGGCGTCCGTCAGCTATATTCGTGGGAACATAGATTTTCCATAAATAAGCGATGATGGTACATAGATATGCATGACATGGCACTAGCTCCAAGTAGGTTTTACTCTGAAAAAACATGAATTAGAAACTGACACTAGGAATCATACACAGAAATCAGAGTAATTATTTATAGTGTTTTCCGTTCCCTTTATGCTAGACGAAAAAACACCTCTCCACATGATCAATTCTGAGAGTAGATGTGCACAAATTCCTTCTATTTCCAATCTTTTTGGAAACACAGAATTTGTTTCAGTGGGTATCTATGCTACATACTTATCTGTGGGGAGGTACAAGCTCCAAGTCATTTTACTGTGAAAAATCCATGAACTTCAAACCAGCTACAGGAAACATACTGTGAAATTAAAGTAAGTGTTTTTAGTGCTACACATTCCCAGATTCTAGATGAACAAATGCCTCTCCACATGCTTAAATCTGGGAGTTGAATTTGTGTGGAAGCCTTCCATCATCTAGTGTGCTGGGAAAAAAGAATTTTCTTCAGTGGGATCTATGCTGCATAGACACGTATGGGGAGTCACGAGCTTCAACTCAGTTTTAGAGTGAAAATGGCAAAAATTCCAAAAGCGGAACTAGGAAACATAATGAGAAATCAGAGTAAGTGTTTCTATTGGTACCCATTCCATTTACGCTGGTGAATGAATGCCTCTCCGCATGCTCAGATATGTGAGTTGAATGTGTGTGAAAGCAATGAGTCACCTATCTTGTTGGGGACACACAGTTTTTTTGAGTAGGGAATGACAATACATGCATATATATGGGGAGGTACAAGCTCCAAATCTGGCTTAATGTGAAATCTGCATGAACATCAAACCAGCACTAGGAAACACACTGAGAAATTAATGAATGTGTTTCTACTGCTCCTCAATCCCTTTATGCTAGTTGAAGAAACGCTTCTACACGTGCTCAATTCTGAGAGTTGAATGTGTGTGAAAGCCATTAGTCACTTAGCCTGCTGGGAAAACTAAATTTACTTAGAGTGGGGAGCTACAAATCATACATATATATGGGGAGGTACGAGCTCTAAATCGGTTTTACAGTGAAAACTGCATGAACATCAAATCAGCACTAGAAAACATACTGAGAAATCACAGTAAGTATTTTCATTGTTGCCTATTCCCATTATGCTAGATGAACGAACGCCTCACCACATGCTGAATTCTGAGATTTGAATGTGTGAAGACGTCAACCAACTAACTTGATGGGAAAACACATTTCTTTTGAGTGAAGTACTACACTTCATACATACATATAGGAATGTATTAGCAAAAAAATTTGATTTACAGTGAAAAGTGCATGAACATCAAACCATCAACAGAAAATATTATTTTGAAATCAGTGCAATTTTTTTCTAGTGCTACTTATCCCCTTAATGGCCGATGAATTAACGCCTCTTCATATGCTCAATTCTGAGAGTAGAATGTGTGTCAAATCCATTAATCACTTATCATTTTGGGAACAAGAGCTTGTTTGAGTTGGGATCTTCATTAATTACATGTGTATTTTGTAGGTATTAGCTCCAACTTGGGTTTAAAATGAAAACAGAACAAACTGCAAAATCGACACTCGGAATTATAGTGAGAAATCAGACTAACTATTTCCAGTGCTACCCATTCCCTTTATGCTAGATGAACAAACGCCTTTCCACATGCTTAATTCTGAGAGTTGAATGTGTGTGAATGCCGTCAATCATTTAGCTTGTTTTGAACACTGAGTTTCTTTGAGTGGGGAATTATGCATCATATGAATATAAGGGGAGGTATTACCTCTAGGTCAGTTTTACACTGAAATGAGCATGAAATGAAAACCAACACCAGGAAACATACTGAGAATTCTGAGTGTTTCTATTGCTAACGATTCCCTTTATGGTAGATGAACAAACGCCTCTCCACATGCTGAAATCTGAGAGTTGGTTGTGTGCAAAAGCCGTACATCTGCTAACTTGTTGGGAACACACAATTTCTTTCAGTGGGGAAATATACTACATACGTATCTATAGGGAGGAACTAGCTCCAAGTCCGTTTACACGGAAAACAGTGCACTCTGGAATACGGAACTGTCACACTTGCTGAGAAAACACTGTAAGTGTTTCTACTGCTACCCATTCCCTGTATACTAGATGAATGAACGTCTCTGCAAGGGCTCAATTCTGAAATTTGAATGTGTGTTAAAGCCGTCCATCTACTTGCTTGTTGGGAACACAAGCTTTCCTTGAGTGAGGCCCTATACTACATACATATCTATGGGGAGGTTTCAGCTCCAAGTCGGTTTTACAGTGAAAACAGCATGAACATCAAACCAGCACTAGGAAATATACTGAGTAATCAGAGTAACGGATTCTAGTGCTACTGATACAATCTAGGCTACATGAACGAACGCCTCACCACGTGCTCATTTCTGAGGGATGTACGTGTGTGTTAAAGCAATCCATCCCCTAGCTTGTTGGGAAAACAGAGATTTTTGTGTGGTTTAGTATTCTTCATACATATTTATGAGGAGGTATTAGCTCCAACTCAGTTTTATAGTGAATACAGCGACAATATCCTACTGACACTAGGTAAAATACTGAGAAATCCGACTCTTTCCTGTGCTACCCATTCCCTATATGCTAGATGAACAAACACATATCCACGTCCTCAATTCTGAGAGTTGAATGTGTTGAAATCAGTCCAACACTTTGCTTGTTGGGTACAAAGACTTTCTTTTAGTAGGGAACTATGGTACATATATATCTGTGAGTAGGTTAGCTGCAACACGGTTATACAGTGAAAACTGCATGAACTTCCAGCCAGCACTAGGAAACAAAAGCAGAAATCAGAGTTCATGATTCTATTGCTACCCATTCCCTTTATGCAACATGAAAGAATGCCTCTTCACTTGCTCACTACCGAGAGTAGAATTAGTTTGAAAGGCGCCCATCAGCTCTCTTGGGGGGAACATAGATTTTCCATAAGTAAGGGATGATGGTACATAGATATGCATGACATGGCACTAGCTCCAAGTAGGTTTTACTCTGAAAACAGCATGAACTAGAAACTGGCACTAGGAATCACGCAGAGAAATCAGAGTAATTATTTATAGTGTTTCCCGTTCCCTTTTTGCTGGATGAAAAAACACATCTCCACATGTTCAATTCTGAGAGTAGATTTGCGCAAAAGCCTTCTATATCCAATCTTTTTGGAAAAACAGAATTTGTTTCAGTGGGGATCTATACTACATACGTATCTATGGGGAGGTACTAGCTCCAAGTCATTTTACTGTGAAAAATCCATGAACTTCAAACCAGCTACAGGAAACATACTGTGAAATCAAAGTAAGTGTTTTTAGTGCTACACATTCCCAGATTCTAGATGAACAAATGCCTCTCCACATGCTTATTTATGAGTTTTGAATTTGTGTGGAAGCCGTCCATCACCTAGCTTGCTGGGAAAAAAGAATTTTCTTCAGTGGGAACTATGCTACATAGAAACGTAAGGGGAGTCACTAGCTTCAACTCAGTTTTAGAGTGAAAACGGCAGAAATTCCAAAAGCGGAACTAGGACACATAATGAGAAATCAGCGTGTGTGTATTGGTACCCATTCCATTTACCCTGGATGAATGAATGCCTCTCCGAATGCTCAGATCAGAGAGTTGAATGTGTGTGAAGCCATTAATCACTTATGTTTTTGGGAACAAGAGTTTGTTTGAGTTGGGATCTATGCTACATACACGTCTATTTTGTAGGTAGTAGCTTCAACTTGGTTTTACAGTGAAAACAGTTCATACTGTAAAATCGGCACTAGGAAATATACTGAAAAATCATAGTAATTGTTTCTACTGCTCCTCATTCCCTTTATTTAGATGAATGAATGTCTCTCCAAGGGCTCAATTCTGAAAGTTGAATGTGTGTTAAGGCCGTCCATCTCCTTGCTTGTTGGGAACACAAGCTTTCTTTGAGTGAGGCCCTATACTACATACATATCTAGGGGAGTTGTTAGCTCCAAGTCAGTTTTACAGTGAAAACAGCATGAACTTCAAAGTGGCACTATGAAATATGCTGAGAAATCAGAATGTTACTAGTGCTACTGATACAATCTAAGCTTGATGAACATACGCCTCTCCATGTGCTCATTCTGAGTGTTGTATGTGAGTGTTTAAGCCATCCATCATCTAGCTTGTTGGGAAAAGAGAGATTTTGAGTGGTTGAGTATTCTACATACATATTTATGAGGAGTTATTAGCTCCAACTCAGTTTTATACTGAATACAGCGACAATATCCTACTGACACTAGGTAAAATATTGAGAAATCAGATTGTTTCTTGTGCTACCCATTCCCTGTATGCTAGATGGACAAATACATATCCACGACCTCTATTCAGAGAGTTGAATGTGTTGAAAGCATTCCAACACATAACTTGTTGGGAACACAGAGTTTCTTTGTGTAGGGAATTAAGCTACATATGTATCTGTGAGTAGGTTAGCTCCAACTCTGTTTTACAGTGAAAACTACATGAACTTCATACCAGCAGTAGGAAACAAACTCAGAAATCAGAGTTCATGATTCTAATGCTACCCTTTCCCTTTATGCCACATGAAAGAATGCCTCTTCACTTGCTCATTACCGAGAGTAAAATTAGTTTGAAAGGTGTCCCTCAGCTATATTCGTGGGAACATAGATTTTCCATAAATAAGGGATGATGGTACATAGATATGCATGACATGGCACTAGCTCCAAGTAGGTTTTACTCTGAAAAAACATGAATTAGAAACTGACACTAGGAATCATACACAGAAATCAGAGTAATTATTTATAGTGTTTTCTGTTCCCTTTATGCTAGATGAAAAAACACCTCTCCATATGATCAATTCTGAGAGTAGATGTGCACAAATTCCTTCTATTTCCAATCTTTTTGGAAACACAGAATTTGTTTCAGTGGGTATCTATGCTACATACTTATCTGTGGGGAGGTACAAGCTCCAAGTCATTTTACTGTGAAAAATCCATGAACTTCAAACCAGCTACAGGAAACATACTGTGAAATTAAAGTAAGTGTTTTTAGTGCTACACATTCCCAGATTCTAGATGAACAAATGCCTCTCCACATGCTTAAATCTGGGAGTTGAATTTGGGTGGAAGCCTTCCATCATCTAGTGTGCTGGGAAAAAAGAATTTTCTTCAGTGGGATCTATGCTGCATAGACACGTATGGGGAGTCACGAGCTTCAACTCAGTTTTAGAGTGAAAACGGCAAAAATTCCAAAAGCGGAACTAGGAAACATAATGAGAAATCAGAGTAAGTGTTTCTATTGGTACCCATTCCATTTACGCTGGATGAATGAATGCCTCTCCGCATGCTCAGATATGTGAGTTGAATGTGTGTGCAAGCAATCAGTCACCTATCTTGTTGGGGACACACAGTTTTTTTGAGTAGGGAATGACAATACATGCATATATATGGGGAGGTACAAGCTCCAAATCTGGCTTAATGTGAAATCTGCATGAACATCAAACCAGCACTAGGAAACACACTGAGAAATTAATGAATGTGTTTCTACTGCTCCTCAATCCCTTTATGCTAGTTGAAGAAACGCCTCTACACGTGCTCAATTCTGAGAGTTGAATGTGTGTGAAAGCCATTAGTCACTTAGCCTGCTGGGAAAACTAAATTTACTTAGAGTGGGGAGCTACAAATCATACATATATATGGGGAGGTACGAGCTCTAAATCGGTTTTACAGTGAAAACTGCATGAACATCAAACCAGCACTAGAAAACATACTGAGAAATCACAGTAAGTATTTTCATTGTTGCCTATTCCCATTATGCTAGATGAACGAACGCCTCACCACATGCTGAATTCTGAGATTTGAATGTGTGAAGACGTCAACCAACTAACTTGATGGGAAAACACATTTCTTTTGAGTGAAGTACTACACTTCATACATACATATAGGAATGTATTAGCAAAAAAATTTGATTTACAGTGAAAAGTGCATGAACATCAAACCATCAACAGAAAATATTATTTTGAAATCACTGCAATTTTTTTCTAGTGCTACCTATCCCCTTAATGGCCGATGAATTAACGCCTCTTCATATGCTCAATTCTGAGAGTAGAATGTGTGTCAAATCCATTAATCACTTATCATTTTGGGAACAAGAGCTTGTTTGAGTTGGGATCTTCATTAATTACATGTGTATTTTGTAGGTATTAGCTCCAACTTGGGTTTAAAATGAAAACAGAACAAACTGCAAAATCGACACTCGGAATTATAGTGAGAAATCAGACTAACTATTTCCAGTGCTACCCATTCCCTTTATGCTAGATGAACAACCGCCTTTCCACATGCTTAATTCTGAGAGTTGAATGTGTGTGAATGCCGTCAATCATTTAGCTTGTTTTGAACACTGAGTTTCTTTGAGTGGGGAATTATGCATCATATGAATATAAGGGGAGGTATTACCTCTAGGTCAGTTTTACACTGAAATGAGCATGAAATGAAAACCAACACCAGGAAACATACTGAGAATTCCGAGTGTTTCTATTGCTAACGATTCCCTTTATGGTAGATGAACAAACGCCTCTCCACATGCTGAAATCTGAGAGTTGGTTGTGTGCAAAAGCCGTACATCTCCTAACTTGTTGGGAACACACAATTTCTTTCAGTGGGGAAATATACTACATACGTATCTATAGGGAGGAACTAGCTCCAAGTCCGTTTACACGGAAAACAGTGCACTCTGGAATACGGAACTGTCACACATGCTGAGAAAACACTGTAAGTGTTTCTACTGCTACCCATTCCCTGTATACTAGATGAATGAACGTCTCTGCAAGGGCTCAATTCTGAAATTTGAATGTGCGTTAAAGCCGTCCATCTACTTGCTTGTTGGGAACACAAGCTTTCCTTGAGTGAGGCCCTATACTACATACATATCTAAGGGGAGGTTTCAGCTCCAAGTCGGTTTTACAGTGAAAACAGCATGAACATCAAACCAGCACTAGGAAATATACTGAGTAATCAGAGTAATGGATTCTAGTGCTACTGATACAATCTAGGCTACATGAACGAACGCCTCACCACGTGCTCATTTCTGAGGGATGTATGTGTGTGTTAAAGCAATCCATCCCCTAGCTTGTTGGGAAAACTGAGATTTTTGTGTGGTTTAGTATTCTTCATACATATTTATGAGGAGGTATTAGCTCCAACTCAGTTTTATAGTGAATACAGCGACAATATCCTACTGACACTAGGTAAAATACTGAGAAATCCGACTCTTTCCTGTGCTACCCATTCCCTATATGCTAGATGAACAAACACATATCCACGTCCTCAATTCTGAGAGTTGAATGTGTTGAAATCAGTCCAACACTTTGCTTGTTGGGTACAAAGACTTTCTTTTAGTAGGGAACTATGCTGCATATATATCTGTGAGTAGGTTAGCTCCAACTCGGTTATACAGTGAAAACTGCATGAACTTCAAGCCAGCACTAGGAAACAAACGCAGAAATCAGAGTTCATGATTCTATTGCTACCCATTCCCTTTATGCAACATGAAAGAATGCCTCTTCACTTGCTCACTACCGAGAGTAGAATTAGTTTGAAAGGCGCCCATCAGCTCTCTTGGGGGGAACATAGATTTTCCATAAGTAAGGGATGACGGTACATAGATATGCATGACATGGCACTAGCTCCAAGTAGGTTTTACTCTGAAAACAGCATGAACTAGAAACTGGCACTAGGATTCACCCAGAGAAATCAGACTAATTATTTATAGTGTTTCCCGTTCCCTTTTTGCTGGATGAAAAAACACATCTCCACATGTTCAATTCTGAGAGTAGATTTGCGCAAAAGCCTTCTATATCCAATCTTTTTGGAAAAACAGAATTTGTTTCAGTGGGGATCTATACTACATACGTATCTATGGGGAGGTACTAGCTCCAAGTCATTTTACTGTGAAAAATCCATGAACTTCAAACCAGCTACAGGAAACATACTGTGAAATCAAAGTAAGTGTTTTTACTGCTACACATTCCCAGATTCTAGATGAACAAATGCCTCTCCACATGCTTATTTATGAGTTTTGAATTTGTGTGGAAGCCGTCCATCACCTAGCTTGCTGGGAAAAAAGAATTTTCTTCAGTGGGAACTATGCTACATAGAAACGTAAGGGGAGTCACTAGCTTCAACTCAGTTTTAGAGTGAAAACGGCAGAAATTCCAAAAGCGGAACTAGGACACATAATGAGAAATCAGCGTGTGTGTATTAGTACCCATTCCATTTACCCTGGATGAATGAATGCCTCTCCGCATGCTCAGATCTGAGAGTTGAATGTGTGTGAAGCCATTAATCACTTATCTTTTTGGGAACAAGAGTTTGTTTGAGTTGGGATCTATGCTACATACACGCCTATTTTGTAGGTAGTAGCTTCAACTTGGTTTTACAGTGAAAACAGTTCATACTGTAAAATCGGCACTAGGAAATATACTGAAAAATCATAGTAATTGTTTCTACTGCTCCTCATTCCCTTTATTTAGATGAATGAATGTCTCTCCAAGGGCTCAATTCTGAAAGTTGAATGTGTGTTAAGGCCGTCCATCTCCTTGCTTGTGGGGAACACAAGCTTTCTTTGAGTGAGGCCCTATACTACATACATATCTAGGGGAGTTGTTAGCTCCAAGTCAGTTTTACAGTGAAAACAGCATGAACTTCAAAGTGGCACTATGAAATATGCTGAGAAATCAGAATGTTACTAGTGCTACTGATACAATCTAAGCTTGATGAACATACGCCTCTCCATGTGCTCATTCTGAGTGTTGTATGTGAGTGTTTAAGCCATCCATCATCTAGCTTGTTGGGAAAAGAGAGATTTTGAGTGGTTGAGTATTCTACATACATATTTATGAGGAGTTATTAGCTCCAACTCAGTTTTATACTGAATACAGCGACAATATCCTACTGACACTAGGTAAAATATTGAGAAATCAGATTGTTTCTTGTGCTACCCATTCCCTGTATGCTAGATGAACAAATACATATCCACGACCTCTATTCAGAGAGTTGAATGTGTTGAAAGCATTCCAACACATAACTTGTTGGGAACACAGAGTTTCTTTTTGTAGGGAATTATGCTACATATGTATCTGTGAGTAGGTTAGCTCCAACTCTGTTTTACAGTGAAAACTACATGAACTTCATACCAGCAGTAGGAAACAAACTCAGAAATCAGAGTTCATGATTCTAATGCTACCCTTTCCCTTTATGCCACATGAAAGAATGCCTCTTCACTTGCTCATTACCGAGAGTAAAATTAGTTTGAAAGGTGTCCCTCAGCTATATTCGTGGGAACATAGATTTTCCATAAATAAGGGATGATGGTACATAGATATGCATGACATGGCACTAGCTCCAAGTAGGTTTTACTCTGAAAAAACATGAATTAGAAACTGACACTAGGAATCATACACAGAAATCAGAGTAATTATTTATAGTGTTTTCTGTTCCCTTTATGCTAGATGAAAAAACACCTCTCCATATGATCAATTCTGAGAGTAGATGTGCACAAATTCCTTCTATTTCCAATCTTTTTGGAAACACAGAATTTGTTTCAGTGGGTATCTATGCTACATACTTATCTGTGGGGAGGTACAAGCTCCAAGTCATTTTACTGTGAAAAATCCATGAACTTCAAACCAGCTACAGGAAACATACTGTGAAATTAAAGTAAGTGTTTTTAGTGCTACACATTCCCAGATTCTAGATGAACAAATGCCTCTCCACATGCTTAAATCTGGGAGTTGAATTTGGGTGGAAGCCTTCCATCATCTAGTGTGCTGGGAAAAAAGAATTTTCTTCAGTGGGATCTATGCTGCATAGACACGTATGGGGAGTCACGAGCTTCAACTCAGTTTTAGAGTGAAAACGGCAAAAATTCCAAAAGCGGAACTAGGAAACATAATGAGAAATCAGAGTAAGTGTTTCTATTGGTACCCATTCCATTTACGCTGGATGAATGAATGCCTCTCCGCATGCTCAGATATGTGAGTTGAATGTGTGTGAAAGCAATCAGTCACCTATCTTGTTGGGGACACACAGTTTTTTTGAGTAGGGAATGACAATACATGCATATATATGGGGAGGTACAAGCTCCAAATCTGGCTTAATGTGAAATCTGCATGAACATCAAACCAGCACTAGGAAACACACTGAGAAATTAATGAATGTGTTTCTACTGCTCCTCAATCCCTTTATGCTAGTTGAAGAAACGCCTCTACACGTGCTCAATTCTGAGAGTTGAATGTGTGTGAAAGCCATTAGTCACTTAGCCTGCTGGGAAAACTAAATTTACTTAGAGTGGGGAGCTACAAATCATACATATATATGGGGAGGTACGAGCTCTAAATCGGTTTTACAGTGAAAACTGCATGAACATCAAATCAGCACTAGAAAACATACTGAGAAATCACAGTAAGTATTTTCATTGTTGCCTATTCCCATTATGCTAGATGAACGAACGCCTCACCACATGCTGAATTCTGAGATTTGAATGTGTGAAGACGTCAACCAACTAACTTGATGGGAAAACACATTTCTTTTGAGTGAAGTACTACACTTCATACATACATATAGGAATGTATTAGCAAAAAAATTTGATTTACAGTGAAAAGTGCATGAACATCAAACCATCAACAGAAAATATTATTTTGAAATCAGTGCAATTTTTTTCTAGTGCTACTTATCCCCTTAATGGCCGATGAATTAACGCCTCTTCATATGCTCAATTCTGAGAGTAGAATGTGTGTCAAATCCATTAATCACTTATCATTTTGGGAACAAGAGCTTGTTTGAGTTGGGATCTTCATTAATTACATGTGTATTTTGTAGGTATTAGCTCCAACTTGGGTTTAAAATGAAAACAGAACAAACTGCAAAATCGACACTCGGAATTATAGTGAGAAATCAGACTAACTATTTCCAGTGCTACCCATTCCCTTTATGCTAGATGAACAAACGCCTTTCCACATGCTTAATTCTGAGAGTTGAATGTGTGTGAATGCCGTCAATCATTTAGCTTGTTTTGAACACTGAGTTTCTTTGAGTGGGGAATTATGCATCATATGAATATAAGGGGAGGTATTACCTCTAGGTCAGTTTTACACTGAAATGAGCATGAAATGAAAACCAACACCAGGAAACATACTGAGAATTCCGAGTGTTTCTATTGCTAACGATTCCCTTTATGGTAGATGAACAAACGCCTCTCCACATGCTGAAATCTGAGAGTTGGTTGTGTGCAAAAGCCGTACATCTCCTAACTTGTTGGGAACACACAATTTCTTTCAGTGGGGAAATATACTACATACGTATCTATAGGGAGGAACTAGCTCCAAGTCCGTTTACACGGAAAACAGTGCACTCTGGAATACGGAACTGTCACACATGCTGAGAAAACACTGTAAGTGTTTCTACTGCTACCCATTCCCTGTATACTAGATGAATGAACGTCTCTGCAAGGGCTCAATTCTGAAATTTGAATGTGTGTTAAAGCCGTCCATCTACTTGCTTGTTGGGAACACAAGCTTTCCTTGAGTGAGGCCCTATACTACATACATATCTATGGGGAGGTTTCAGCTCCAAGTCGGTTTTACAGTGAAAACAGCATGAACATCAAACCAGCACTAGGAAATATACTGAGTAATCAGAGTAACGGATTCTAGTGCTACTGATACAATCTAGGCTACATGAACGAACGCCTCACCACGTGCTCATTTCTGAGGGATGTACGTGTGTGTTAAAGCAATCCATCCCCTAGCTTGTTGGGAAAACAGAGATTTTTGTGTGGTTTAGTATTCTTCATACATATTTATGAGGAGGTATTAGCTCCAACTCAGTTTTATAGTGAATACAGCGACAATATCCTACTGACACTAGGTAAAATACTGAGAAATCCGACTCTTTCCTGTGCTACCCATTCCCTATATGCTAGATGAACAAACACATATCCACGTCCTCAATTCTGAGAGTTGAATGTGTTGAAATCAGTCCAACACTTTGCTTGTTGGGTACAAAGACTTTCTTTTAGTAGGGAACTATGCTACATATATATCTGTGAGTAGGTTAGCTCCAACTCGGTTATACAGTGAAAACTGCATGAACTTCCAGCCAGCACTAGGAAACAAACGCAGAAATCAGAGTTCATGATTCTATTGCTACCCATTCCCTTTATGCAACATGAAAGAATGCCTCTTCACTTGCTCACTACCGAGAGTAGAATTAGTTTGAAAGGCGCCCATCAGCTCTCTTGGGGGGAACATAGATTTTCCATAAGTAAGGGATGACGGTACATAGATATGCATGACATGGCACTAGCTCCAAGTAGGTTTTACTCTGAAAACAGCATGAACTAGAAACTGGCACTAGGAATCACGCAGAGAAATCAGAGTAATTATTTATAGTGTTTCCCGTTCCCTTTTTGCTGGATGAAAAAACACATCTCCACATGTTCAATTCTGAGAGTAGATTTGCGCAAAAGCCTTCTATATCCAATCTTTTTGGAAAAACAGAATTTGTTTCAGTGGGGATCTATACTACATACGTATCTATGGGGAGGTACTAGCTCCAAGTCATTTTACTGTGAAAAATCCATGAACTTCAAACCAGCTACAGGAAACATACTGTGAAATCAAAGTAAGTGTTTTTACTGCTACACATTCCCAGATTCTAGATGAACAAATGCCTCTCCACATGCTTATTTATGAGTTTTGAATTTGTGTGGAAGCCGTCCATCACCTAGCTTGCTGGGAAAAAAGAATTTTCTTCAGTGGGAACTATGCTACATAGAAACGTAAGGGGAGTCACTAGCTTCAACTCAGTTTTAGAGTGAAAACGGCAGAAATTCCAAAAGCGGAACTAGGACACATAATGAGAAATCAGCGTGTGTGTATTGGTACCCATTCCATTTACCCTGGATGAATGAATGCCTCTCCGAATGCTCAGATCAGAGAGTTGAATGTGTGTGAAGCCATTAATCACTTATGTTTTTGGGAACAAGAGTTTGTTTGAGTTGGGATCTATGCTACATACACGTCTATTTTGTAGGTAGTAGCTTCAACTTGGTTTTACAGTGAAAACAGTTCATACTGTAAAATCGGCACTAGGAAATATACTGAAAAATCATAGTAATTGTTTCTACTGCTCCTCATTCCCTTTATTTAGATGAATGAATGTCTCTCCAAGGGCTCAATTCTGAAAGTTGAATGTGTGTTAAGGCCGTCCATCTCCTTGCTTGTTGGGAACACAAGCTTTCTTTGAGTGAGGCCCTATACTACATACATATCTAGGGGAGTTGTTAGCTCCAAGTCAGTTTTACAGTGAAAACAGCATGAACTTCAAAGTGGCACTATGAAATATGCTGAGAAATCAGAATGTTACTAGTGCTACTGATACAATCTAAGCTTGATGAACATACGCCTCTCCATGTGCTCATTCTGAGTGTTGTATGTGAGTGTTTAAGCCATCCATCATCTAGCTTGTTGGGAAAAGAGAGATTTTGAGTGGTTGAGTATTCTACATACATATTTATGAGGAGTTATTAGCTCCAACTCAGTTTTATACTGAATTAAGCGACAATATCCTACTGACACTAGGTAAAATATTGAGAAATCAGATTGTTTCTTGTGCTACCCATTCCCTGTATGCTAGATGGACAAATACATATCCACGACCTCTATTCAGAGAGTTGAATGTGTTGAAAGCATTCCAACACATAACTTGTTGGGAACACAGAGTTTCTTTGTGTAGGGAATTAAGCTACATATGTATCTGTGAGTAGGTTAGCTCCAACTCTGTTTTACAGTGAAAACTACATGAACTTCATACCAGCAGTAGGAAACAAACTCAGAAATCAGAGTTCATGATTCTAATGCTACCCTTTCCCTTTATGCCACATGAAAGAATGCCTCTTCACTTGCTCATTACCGAGAGTAAAATTAGTTTGAAAGGCGTCCGTCAGCTATATTCGTGGGAACATAGATTTTCCATAAATAAGCGATGATGGTACATAGATATGCATGACATGGCACTAGCTCCAAGTAGGTTTTACTCTGAAAAAACATGAATTAGAAACTGACACTAGGAATCATACACAGAAATCAGAGTAATTATTTATAGTGTTTTCCGTTCCCTTTATGCTAGACGAAAAAACACCTCTCCACATGATCAATTCTGAGAGTAGATGTGCACAAATTCCTTCTATTTCCAATCTTTTTGGAAACACAGAATTTGTTTCAGTGGGTATCTATGCTACATACTTATCTGTGGGGAGGTACAAGCTCCAAGTCATTTTACTGTGAAAAATCCATGAACTTCAAACCAGCTACAGGAAACATACTGTGAAATTAAAGTAAGTGTTTTTAGTGCTACACATTCCCAGATTCTAGATGAACAAATGCCTCTCCACATGCTTAAATCTGGGAGTTGAATTTGTGTGGAAGCCTTCCATCATCTAGTGTGCTGGGAAAAAAGAATTTTCTTCAGTGGGATCTATGCTGCATAGACACGTATGGGGAGTCACGAGCTTCAACTCAGTTTTAGAGTGAAAATGGCAAAAATTCCAAAAGCGGAAATAGGAAACATAATGAGAAATCAGAGTAAGTGTTTCTATTGGTACCCATTCCATTTACGCTGGATGAATGAATGCCTCTCCGCATGCTCAGATATGTGAGTTGAATGTGTGTGAAAGCAATCAGTCACCTATCTTGTTGGGGACACACAGTTTTTTTGAGTAGGGAATGACAATACATGCATATATATGGGGAGGTACAAGCTCCAAATCTGGCTTAATGTGAAATCTGCATGAACATCAAACCAGCACTAGGAAACACACTGAGAAATTAATGAATGTGTTTCTACTGCTCCTCAATCCCTTTATGCTAGTTGAAGAAACGCTTCTACACGTGCTCAATTCTGAGAGTTGAATGTGTGTAAAAGCCATTAGTCACTTAGCCTGCTGGGAAAACTAAATTTACTTAGAGTGGGGAGCTACAAATCATACATATATATGGGGAGGTACGAGCTCTAAATCGGTTTTACAGTGAAAACTGCATGAACATCAAATCAGCACTAGAAAACATACTGAGAAATCACAGTAAGTATTTTCATTGTTGCCTATTCCCATTATGCTAGATGAACGAACGCCTCACCACATGCTGAATTCTGAGATTTGAATGTGTGAAGACGTCAACCAACTAACTTGATGGGAAAACACATTTCTTTTGAGTGAAGTACTACACTTCATACATACATATAGGAATGTATTAGCAAAAAAATTTGATTTACAGTGAAAAGTGCATGAACATCAAACCATCAACAGAAAATATTATTTTGAAATCAGTGCAATTTTTTTCTAGTGCTACTTATCCCCTTAATGGCCGATGAATTAACGCCTCTTCATATGCTCAATTCTGAGAGTAGAATGTGTGTCAAATCCATTAATCACTTATCATTTTGGGAACAAGAGCTTGTTTGAGTTGGGATCTTCATTAATTACATGTGTATTTTGTAGGTATTAGCTCCAACTTGGGTTTAAAATGAAAACAGAACAAACTGCAAAATCGACACTCGGAATTATAGTGAGAAATCAGACTAACTATTTCCAGTGCTACCCATTCCCTTTATGCTAGATGAACAAACGCCTTTCCACATGCTTAATTCTGAGAGTTGAATGTGTGTGAATGCCGTCAATCATTTAGCTTGTTTTGAACACTGAGTTTCTTTGAGTGGGGAATTATGCATCATATGAATATAAGGGGAGGTATTACCTCTAGGTCAGTTTTACACTGAAATGAGCATGAAATGAAAACCAACACCAGGAAACATACTGAGAATTCTGAGCGTTTCTATTGCTAACGATTCCCTTTATGGTAGATGAACAAACGCCTCTCCACATGCTGAAATCTGAGAGTTGGTTGTGTGCAAAAGCCGTACATCTGCTAACTTGTTGGGAACACACAATTTCTTTCAGTGGGGAAATATACTACATACGTATCTATAGGGAGGAACTAGCTCCAAGTCCGTTTACACGGAAAACAGTGCACTCTGGAATACGGAACTGTCACACATGCTGAGAAAACACTGTAAGTGTTTCTACTGCTACCCATTCCCTGTATACTAGATGAATGAACGTCTCTGCAAGGGCTCAATTCTGAAATTTGAATGTGTGTTAAAGCCGTCCATCTACTTGCTTGTTGGGAACACAAGCTTTCCTTGAGTGAGGCCCTATACTACATACATATCTATGGGGAGGTTTCAGCTCCAAGTCGGTTTTACAGTGAAAACAGCATGAACATCAAACCAGCACTAGGAAATATACTGAGTAATCAGAGTAACGGATTCTAGTGCTACTGATACAATCTAGGCTACATGAACGAACGCCTCACCACGTGCTCATTTCTGAGGGATGTACGTGTGTGTTAAAGCAATCCATCCCCTAGCTTGTTGGGAAAACAGAGATTTTTGTGTGGTTTAGTATTCTTCATACATATTTATGAGGAGGTATTAGCTCCAACTCAGTTTTATAGTGAATACAGCGACAATATCCTACTGACACTAGGTAAAATACTGAGAAATCCGACTCTTTCCTGTGCTACCCATTCCCTATATGCTAGATGAACAAACACATATCCACGTCCTCAATTCTGAGAGTTGAATGTGTTGAAATCAGTCCAACACTTTGCTTGTTGGGTACAAAGACTTTCTTTTAGTAGGGAACTATGGTACATATATATCTGTGAGTAGGTTAGCTGCAACACGGTTATACAGTGAAAACTGCATGAACTTCCAGCCAGCACTAGGAAACAAAAGCAGAAATCAGAGTTCATGATTCTATTGCTACCCATTCCCTTTATGCAACATGAAAGAATGCCTCTTCACTTGCTCACTACCGAGAGTAGAATTAGTTTGAAAGGCGCCCATCAGCTCTCTTGGGGGGAACATAGATTTTCCATAAGTAAGGGATGATGGTACATAGATATGCATGACATGGCACTAGCTCCAAGTAGGTTTTACTCTGAAAACAGCATGAACTAGAAACTGGCACTAGGAATCACGCAGAGAAATCAGAGTAATTATTTATAGTGTTTCCCGTTCCCTTTTTGCTGGATGAAAAAACACATCTCCACATGTTCAATTCTGAGAGTAGATTTGCGCAAAAGCCTTCTATATCCAATCTTTTTGGAAAAACAGAATTTGTTTCAGTGGGGATCTATACTACATACGTATCTATGGGGAGGTACTAGCTCCAAGTCATTTTACTGTGAAAAATCCATGAACTTCAAACCAGCTACAGGAAACATACTGTGAAATCAAAGTAAGTGTTTTTAGTGCTACACATTCCCAGATTCTAGATGAACAAATGCCTCTCCACATGCTTATTTATGAGTTTTGAATTTGTGTGGAAGCCGTCCATCACCTAGCTTGCTGGGAAAAAAGAATTTTCTTCAGTGGGAACTATGCTACATAGAAACGTAAGGGGAGTCACTAGCTTCAACTCAGTTTTAGAGTGAAAACGGCAGAAATTCCAAAAGCGGAACTAGGACACATAATGAGAAATCAGCGTGTGTGTATTGGTACCCATTCCATTTACCCTGGATGAATGAATGCCTCTCCGAATGCTCAGATCAGAGAGTTGAATGTGTGTGAAGCCATTAATCACTTATGTTTTTGGGAACAAGAGTTTGTTTGAGTTGGGATCTATGCTACATACACGTCTATTTTGTAGGTAGTAGCTTCAACTTGGTTTTACAGTGAAAACAGTTCATACTGTAAAATCGGCACTAGGAAATATACTGAAAAATCATAGTAATTGTTTCTACTGCTCCTCATTCCCTTTATTTAGATGAATGAATGTCTCTCCAAGGGCTCAATTCTGAAAGTTGAATGTGTGTTAAGGCCGTCCATCTCCTTGCTTGTTGGGAACACAAGCTTTCTTTGAGTGAGGCCCTATACTACATACATATCTAGGGGAGTTGTTAGCTCCAAGTCAGTTTTACAGTGAAAACAGCATGAACTTCAAAGTGGCACTATGAAATATGCTGAGAAATGAGAATGTTACTAGTGCTACTGATACAATCTAAGCTTGATGAACATACGCCTCTCCATGTGCTCATTCTGAGTGTTGTATGTGAGTGTTTAAGCCATCCATCATCTAGCTTGTTGGGAAAAGAGAGATTTTGAGTGGTTGAGTATTCTACATACATATTTATGAGGAGTTATTAGCTCCAACTCAGTTTTATACTGAATTAAGCGACAATATCCTACTGACACTAGGTAAAATATTGAGAAATCAGATTGTTTCTTGTGCTACCCATTCCCTGTATGCTAGATGGACAAATACATATCCACGACCTCTATTCAGAGAGATGAATGTGTTGAAAGCATTCCAACACATAACTTGTTGGGAACACAGAGTTTCTTTGTGTAGGGAATTAAGCTACATATGTATCTGTGAGTAGGTTAGCTCCAACTCTGTTTTACAGTGAAAACTACATGAACTTCATACCAGCAGTAGGAAACAAACTCAGAAATCAGAGTTCATGATTCTAATGCTACCCTTTCCCTTTATGCCACATGAAAGAATGCCTCTTCACTTGCTCATTACCGAGAGTAAAATTAGTTTGAAAGGCGTCCGTCAGCTATATTCGTGGGAACATAGATTTTCCATACATAAGCGATGATGGTACATAGATATGCATGACATGGCACTAGCTCCAAGTAGGTTTTACTCTGAAAAAACATGAATTAGAAACTGACACTAGGAATCATACACAGAAATCAGAGTAATTATTTATAGTGTTTTCCGTTCCCTTTATGCTAGACGAAAAAACACCTCTCCACATGATCAATTCTGAGAGTAGATGTGCACAAATTCCTTCTATTTCCAATCTTTTTGGAAACACAGAATTTGTTTCAGTGGGTATCTATGCTACATACTTATCTGTGGGGAGGTACAAGCTCCAAGTCATTTTACTGTGAAAAATCCATGAACTTCAAACCAGCTACAGGAAACATACTGTGAAATTAAAGTAAGTGTTTTTAGTGCTACACATTCCCAGATTCTAGATGAACAAATGCCTCTCCACATGCTTAAATCTGGGAGTTGAATTTGTGTGGAAGCCTTCCATCATCTAGTGTGCTGGGAAAAAAGAATTTTCTTCAGTGGGATCTATGCTGCATAGACACGTATGGGGAGTCACGAGCTTCAACTCAGTTTTAGAGTGAAAATGGCAAAAATTCCAAAAGCGGAAATAGGAAACATAATGAGAAATCAGAGTAAGTGTTTCTATTGGTACCCATTCCATTTACGCTGGATGAATGAATGCCTCTCCGCATGCTCAGATATGTGAGTTGAATGTGTGTGAAAGCAATGAGTCACCTATCTTGTTGGGGACACACAGTTTTTTTGAGTAGGGAATGACAATACATGCATATATATGGGGAGGTACAAGCTCCAAATCTGGCTTAATGTGAAATCTGCATGAACATCAAACCAGCACTAGGAAACACACTGAGAAATTAATGAATGTGTTTCTACTGCTCCTCAATCCCTTTATGCTAGTTGAAGAAACGCTTCTACACGTGCTCAATTCTGAGAGTTGAATGTGTGTGAAAGCCATTAGTCACTTAGCCTGCTGGGAAAACTAAATTTACTTAGAGTGGGGAGCTACAAATCATACATATATATGGGGAGGTACGAGCTCTAAATCGGTTTTACAGTGAAAACTGCATGAACATCAAATCAGCACTAGAAAACATACTGAGAAATCACAGTAAGTATTTTCATTGTTGCCTATTCCCATTATGCTAGATGAACGAACGCCTCACCACATGCTGAATTCTGAGATTTGAATGTGTGAAGACGTCAACCAACTAACTTGATGGGAAAAAACATTTCTTTTGAGTGAAGTACTACACTTCATACATACATATAGGAATGTATTAGCAAAAAAATTTGATTTACAGTGAAAAGTGCATGAACATCAAACCATCAACAGAAAATATTATTTTGAAATCAGTGCAATTTTTTTCTAGTGCTACTTATCCCCTTAATGGCCGATGAATTAACGCCTCTTCATATGCTCAATTCTGAGAGTAGAATGTGTGTCAAATCCATTAATCACTTATCATTTTGGGAACAAGAGCTTGTTTGAGTTGGGATCTTCATTAATTACATGTGTATTTTGTAGGTATTAGCTCCAACTTGGGTTTAAAATGAAAACAGAACAAACTGCAAAATCGACACTCGGAATTATAGTGAGAAATCAGACTAACTATTTCCAGTGCTACCCATTCCCTTTATGCTAGATGAACAAACGCCTTTCCACATGCTTAATTCTGAGAGTTGAATGTGTGTGAATGCCGTCAATCATTTAGCTTGTTTTGAACACTGAGTTTCTTTGAGTGGGGAATTATGCATCATATGAATATAAGGGGAGGTATTACCTCTAGGTCAGTTTTACACTGAAATGAGCATGAAATGAAAACCAACACCAGGAAACATACTGAGAATTCTGAGCGTTTCTATTGCTAACGATTCCCTTTATGGTAGATGAACAAACGCCTCTCCACATGCTGAAATCTGAGAGTTGGTTGTGTGCAAAAGCCGTACATCTGCTAACTTGTTGGGAACACACAATTTCTTTCAGTGGGGAAATATACTACATACGTATCTATAGGGAGGAACTAGCTCCAAGTCCGTTTACACGGAAAACAGTGCACTCTGGAATACGGAACTGTCACACATGCTGAGAAAACACTGTAAGTGTTTCTACTGCTACCCATTCCCTGTATACTAGATGAATGAACGTCTCTGCAAGGGCTCAATTCTGAAATTTGAATGTGTGTTAAAGCCGTCCATCTACTTGCTTGTTGGGAACACAAGCTTTCCTTGAGTGAGGCCCTATACTACATACATATCTATGGGGAGGTTTCAGCTCCAAGTCGGTTTTACAGTGAAAACAGCATGAACATCAAACCAGCACTAGGAAATATACTGAGTAATCAGAGTAACGGATTCTAGTGCTACTGATACAATCTAGGCTACATGAACGAACGCCTCACCACGTGCTCATTTCTGAGGGATGTACGTGTGTGTTAAAGCAATCCATCCCCTAGCTTGTTGGGAAAACAGAGATTTTTGTGTGGTTTAGTATTCTTCATACATATTTATGAGGAGGTATTAGCTCCAACTCAGTTTTATAGTGAATACAGCGACAATATCCTACTGACACTAGGTAAAATACTGAGAAATCCGACTCTTTCCTGTGCTACCCATTCCCTATATGCTAGATGAACAAACACATATCCACGTCCTCAATTCTGAGAGTTGAATGTGTTGAAATCAGTCCAACACTTTGCTTGTTGGGTACAAAGACTTTCTTTTAGTAGGGAACTATGGTACATATATATCTGTGAGTAGGTTAGCTGCAACACGGTTATACAGTGAAAACTGCATGAACTTCCAGCCAGCACTAGGAAACAAAAGCAGAAATCAGAGTTCATGATTCTATTGCTACCCATTCCCTTTATGCAACATGAAAGAATGCCTCTTCACTTGCTCACTACCGAGAGTAGAATTAGTTTGAAAGGCGCCCATCAGCTCTCTTGGGGGGAACATAGATTTTCCATAAGTAAGGGATGATGGTACATAGATATGCATGACATGGCACTAGCTCCAAGTAGGTTTTACTCTGAAAACAGCATGAACTAGAAACTGGCACTAGGAATCACGCAGAGAAATCAGAGTAATTATTTATAGTGTTTCCCGTTCCCTTTTTGCTGGATGAAAAAACACATCTCCACATGTTCAATTCTGAGAGTAGATTTGCGCAAAAGCCTTCTATATCCAATCTTTTTGGAAAAACAGAATTTGTTTCAGTGGGGATCTATACTACATACGTATCTATGGGGAGGTACTAGCTCCAAGTCATTTTACTGTGAAAAATCCATGAACTTCAAACCAGCTACAGGAAACATACTGTGAAATCAAAGTAAGTGTTTTTAGTGCTACACATTCCCAGATTCTAGATGAACAAATGCCTCTCCACATGCTTATTTATGAGTTTTGAATTTGTGTGGAAGCCGTCCATCACCTAGCTTGCTGGGAAAAAAGAATTTTCTTCAGTGGGAACTATGCTACATAGAAACGTAAGGGGAGTCACTAGCTTCAACTCAGTTTTAGAGTGAAAACGGCAGAAATTCCAAAAGCGGAACTAGGACACATAATGAGAAATCAGCGTGTGTGTATTGGTACCCATTCCATTTACCCTGGATGAATGAATGCCTCTCCGAATGCTCAGATCAGAGAGTTGAATGTGTGTGAAGCCATTAATCACTTATGTTTTTGGGAACAAGAGTTTGTTTGAGTTGGGATCTATGCTACATACACGTCTATTTTGTAGGTAGTAGCTTCAACTTGGTTTTACAGTGAAAACAGTTCATACTGTAAAATCGGCACTAGGAAATATACTGAAAAATCATAGTAATTGTTTCTACTGCTCCTCATTCCCTTTATTTAGATGAATGAATGTCTCTCCAAGGGCTCAATTCTGAAAGTTGAATGTGTGTTAAGGCCGTCCATCTCCTTGCTTGTGGGGAACACAAGCTTTCTTTGAGTGAGGCCCTATACTACATACATATCTAGGGGAGTTGTTAGCTCCAAGTCAGTTTTACAGTGAAAACAGCATGAACTTCAAAGTGGCACTATGAAATATGCTGAGAAATCAGAATGTTACTAGTGCTACTGATACAATCTAAGCTTGATGAACATACGCCTCTCCATGTGCTCATTCTGAGTGTTGTATGTGAGTGTTTAAGCCATCCATCATCTAGCTTGTTGGGAAAAGAGAGATTTTGAGTGGTTGAGTATTCTACATACATATTTATGAGGAGTTATTAGCTCCAACACAGTTTTATACTGAATACAGCGACAATATCCTACTGACACTAGGTAAAATATTGAGAAATCAGATTGTTTCTTGTGCTACCCATTCCCTGTATGCTAGATGGACAAATACATATCCACGACCTCTATTCAGAGAGTTGAATGTGTTGAAAGCATTCCAACACATAACTTGTTGGGAACACAGAGTTTCTTTGTGTAGGGAATTAAGCTACATATGTATCTGTGAGTAGGTTAGCTCCAACTCTGTTTTACAGTGAAAACTACATGAACTTCATACCAGCAGTAGGAAACAAACTCAGAAATCAGAGTTCATGATTCTAATGCTACCCTTTCCCTTTATGCCACATGAAAGAATGCCTCTTCACTTGCTCATTACCGAGAGTAAAATTAGTTTGAAAGGTGTCCCTCAGCTATATTCGTGGGAACATAGATTTTCCATAAATAAGGGATGATGGTACATAGATATGCATGACATGGCACTAGCTCCAAGTAGGTTTTACTCTGAAAAAACATGAATTAGAAACTGACACTAGGAATCATACACAGAAATCAGAGTAATTATTTATAGTGTTTTCTGTTCCCTTTATGCTAGATGAAAAAACACCTCTCCATATGATCAATTCTGAGAGTAGATGTGCACAAATTCCTTCTATTTCCAATCTTTTTGGAAACACAGAATTTGTTTCAGTGGGTATCTATGCTACATACTTATCTGTGGGGAGGTACAAGCTCCAAGTCATTTTACTGTGAAAAATCCATGAACTTCAAACCAGCTACAGGAAACATACTGTGAAATTAAAGTAAGTGTTTTTAGTGCTACACATTCCCAGATTCTAGATGAACAAATGCCTCTCCACATGCTTAAATCTGGGAGTTGAATTTGGGTGGAAGCCTTCCATCATCTAGTGTGCTGGGAAAAAAGAATTTTCTTCAGTGGGATCTATGCTGCATAGACACGTATGGGGAGTCACGAGCTTCAACTCAGTTTTAGAGTGAAAACGGCAAAAATTCCAAAAGCGGAACTAGGAAACATAATGAGAAATCAGAGTAAGTGTTTCTATTGGTACCCATTCCATTTACGCTGGATGAATGAATGCCTCTCCGCATGCTCAGATATGTGAGTTGAATGTGTGTGAAAGCAATGAGTCACATATCTTGTTGGGGACACACAGTTTTTTTGAGTAGGGAATGACAATACATGCATATATATGGGGAGGTACAAGCTCCAAATCTGGCTTAATGTGAAATCTGCATGAACATCAAACCAGCACTAGGAAACACACTGAGAAATTAATGAATGTGTTTCTACTGCTCCTCAATCCCTTTATGCTAGTTGAAGAAACGCCTCTACACGTGCTCAATTCTGAGAGTTGAATGTGTGTGAAAGCCATTAGTCACTTAGCCTGCTGGGAAAACTAAATTTACTTAGAGTGGGGAGCTACAAATCATACATATATATGGGGAGGTACGAGCTCTAAATCGGTTTTACAGTGAAAACTGCATGAACATCAAATCAGCACTAGAAAACATACTGAGAAATCGGAGTAGGTATTTTCATTGTTGCCTATTCCCATTATGCTAGATGAACGAACGCCTCACCACATGCTGAATTCTGAGATTTGAATGTGTGAAGACGTCAACCAACTAACTTGATGGGAAAACACATTTCTTTTGAGTGAAGTACTACTCTTCATACATACATATAGGAATGTATTAGCAAAAAAATTTGATTTACAGTGAAAAGTGCATGAACATCAAACCATCAACAGAAAATATTATTTTGAAATCAGTGCAATTTTTTTCTAGTGCTACTTATCCCCTTAATGGCCGATGAATTAACGCCTCTTCATATGCTCAATTCTGAGAGTAGAATGTGTGTCAAATCCATTAATCACTTATCATTTTGGGAACAAGAGCTTGTTTGAGTTGGGATCTTCATTAATTACATGTGTATTTTGTAGGTATTAGCTCCAACTTGGGTTTAAAATGAAAACAGAACAAACTGCAAAATCGACACTCGGAATTATAGTGAGAAATCAGACTAACTATTTCCAGTGCTACCCATTCCCTTTATGCTAGATGAACAACCGCCTTTCCACATGCTTAATTCTGAGAGTTGAATGTGTGTGAATGCCGTCAATAATTTAGCTTGTTTTGAACACTGAGTTTCTTTGAGTGGGGAATTATGCATCATATGAATATAAGGGGAGGTATTACCTCTAGGTCAGTTTTACACTGAAATGAGCATGAAATGAAAACCAACACCAGGAAACATACTGAGAATTCCGAGTGTTTCTATTGCTAACGATTCCCTTTATGGTAGATGAACAAACGCCTCTCCACATGCTGAAATCTGAGAGTTGGTTGTGTGCAAAAGCCGTACATCTCCTAACTTGTTGGGAACACACAATTTCTTTCAGTGGGGAAATATACTACATACGTATCTATAGGGAGGAACTAGCTCCAAGTCCGTTTACACGGAAAACAGTGCACTCTGGAATACGGAACTGTCACACATGCTGAGAAAACACTGTAAGTGTTTCTACTGCTACCCATTCCCTGTATACTAGATGAATGAACGTCTCTGCAAGGGCTCAATTCTGAAATTTGAATGTGCGTTAAAGCCGTCCATCTACTTGCTTGTTGGGAACACAAGCTTTCCTTGAGTGAGGCCCTATACTACATACATATCTAAGGGGAGGTTTCAGCTCCAAGTCGGTTTTACAGTGAAAACAGCATGAACATCAAACCAGCACTAGGAAATATACTGAGTAATCAGAGTAATGGATTCTAGTGCTACTGATACAATCTAGGCTACATGAACGAACGCCTCACCACGTGCTCATTTCTGAGGGATGTATGTGTGTTTTAAAGCAATCCATCCCCTAGCTTGTTGGGAAAACAGAGATTTTTGTGTGGTTTAGTATTCTTCATACATATTTATGAGGAGGTATTAGCTCCAACTCAGTTTTATAGTGAATACAGCGACAATATCCTACTGACACTAGGTAAAATACTGAGAAATCCGACTCTTTCCTGTGCTACCCATTCCCTATATGCTAGATGAACAAACACATATCCACGTCCTCAATTCTGAGAGTTGAATGTGTTGAAATCAGTCCAACACTTTGCTTGTTGGGTACAAAGACTTTCTTTTAGTAGGGAACTATGGTACATATATATCTGTGAGTAGGTTAGCTGCAACACGGTTATACAGTGAAAACTGCATGAACTTCAAGCCAGCACTAGGAAACAAACGCAGAAATCAGAGTTCATGATTCTATTGCTACCCATTCCCTTTATGCAACATGAAAGAATGCCTCTTCACTTGCTCACTACCGAGAGTAGAATTAGTTTGAAAGGCGCCCATCAGCTCTCTTGGGGGGAACATAGATTTTCCATAAGTAAGGGTTGACGGTACATAGATATGCATGACATGGCACTAGCTCCAAGTAGGTTTTACTCTGAAAACAGCATGAACTAGAAACTGGCACTAGGATTCATCCAGAGAAATCAGAGTAATTATTTATAGTGTTTCCCGTTCCCTTTTTGCTGGATGAAAAAACACATCTCCACATGTTCAATTCTGAGAGTAGATTTGCGCAAAAGCCTTCTATATCCAATCTTTTTGGAAAAACAGAATTTGTTTCAGTGGGGATCTATACTACATACGTATCTATGGGGAGGTACTAGCTCCAAGTCATTTTACTGTGAAAAATCCATGAACTTCAAACCAGCTACAGGAAACATACTGTGAAATCAAAGTAAGTGTTTTTACTGCTACACATTCCCAGATTCTAGATGAACAAATGCCTCTCCACATGCTTATTTATGAGTTTTGAATTTGTGTGGAAGCCGTCCATCACCTAGCTTGCTGGGAAAAAAGAATTTTCTTCAGTGGGAACTATGCTACATAGAAACGTAAGGGGAGTCACTAGCTTCAACTCAGTTTTAGAGTGAAAACGGCAGAAATTCCAAAAGCGGAACTAGGACACATAATGAGAAATCAGCGTGTGTGTATTAGTACCCATTCCATTTACCCTGGATGAATGAATGCCTCTCCGCATGCTCAGATCTGAGAGTTGAATGTGTGTGAAGCCATTAATCACTTATCTTTTTGGGAACAAGAGTTTGTTTGAGTTGGGATCTATGCTACATACACGCCTATTTTGTAGGTAGTAGCTTCAACTTGGTTTTACAGTGAAAACAGTTCATACTGTAAAATCGGCACTAGGAAATATACTGAAAAATCATAGTAATTGTTTCTACTGCTCCTCATTCCCTTTATTTAGATGAATGAATGTCTCTCCAAGGGCTCAATTCTGAAAGTTGAATGTGTGTTAAGGCCGTCCATCTCCTTGCTTGTGGGGAACACAAGCTTTCTTTGAGTGAGGCCCTATACTACATACATATCTAGGGGAGTTGTTAGCTCCAAGTCAGTTTTACAGTGAAAACAGCATGAACTTCAAAGTGGCACTATGAAATATGCTGAGAAATCAGAATGTTACTAGTGCTACTGATAAAATCTAAGCTTGATGAACATACGCCTCTCCATGTGCTCATTCTGAGTGTTGTATGTGAGTGTTTAAGCCATCCATCATCTAGCTTGTTGGGAAAAGAGAGATTTTGAGTGGTTGAGTATTCTACATACATATTTATGAGGAGTTATTAGCTCCAACTCAGTTTTATACTGAATACAGCGACAATATCCTACTGACACTAGGTAAAATATTGAGAAATCAGATTGTTTCTTGTGCTACCCATTCCCTGTATGCTAGATGAACAAATACATATCCACGACCTCTATTCAGAGAGTTGAATGTGTTGAAAGCATTCCAACACATAACTTGTTGGGAACACAGAGTTTCTTTTTGTAGGGAATTATGCTACATATGTATCTGTGAGTAGGTTAGCTCCAACTCTGTTTTACAGTGAAAACTACATGAACTTCATACCAGCAGTAGGAAACAAACTCAGAAATCAGAGTTCATGATTCTAATGCTACCCTTTCCCTTTATGCCACATGAAAGAATGCCTCTTCACTTGCTCATTACCGAGAGTAAAATTAGTTTGAAAGGTGTCCCTCAGCTATATTCGTGGGAACATAGATTTTCCATAAATAAGGGATGATGGTACATAGATATGCATGACATGGCACTAGCTCCAAGTAGGTTTTACTCTGAAAAAACATGAATTAGAAACTGACACTAGGAATCATACACAGAAATCAGAGTAATTATTTATAGTGTTTTCTGTTCCCTTTATGCTAGATGAAAAAACACCTCTCCATATGATCAATTCTGAGAGTAGATGTGCACAAATTCCTTCTATTTCCAATCTTTTTGGAAACACAGAATTTGTTTCAGTGGGTATCTATGCTACATACTTATCTGTGGGGAGGTACAAGCTCCAAGTCATTTTACTGTGAAAAATCCATGAACTTCAAACCAGCTACAGGAAACATACTGTGAAATTAAAGTAAGTGTTTTTAGTGCTACACATTCCCAGATTCTAGATGAACAAATGCCTCTCCACATGCTTAAATCTGGGAGTTGAATTTGGGTGGAAGCCTTCCATCATCTAGTGTGCTGGGAAAAAAGAATTTTCTTCAGTGGGATCTATGCTGCATAGACACGTATGGGGAGTCACTGTCTTCAACTCAGTTTTAGAGTGAAAACGGCAAAAATTCCAAAAGCGGAACTAGGAAACATAATGAGAAATCAGAGTAAGTGTTTCTATTGGTACCCATTCCATTTACGCTGGATGAATGAATGCCTCTCCGCATGCTCAGATATGTGAGTTGAATGTGTGTGAAAGCAATCAGTCACCTATCTTGTTGGGGACACACAGTTTTTTTGAGTAGGGAATGACAATACATGCATATATATGGGGAGGTACAAGCTCCAAATCTGGCTTAATGTGAAATCTGCATGAACATCAAACCAGCACTAGGAAACACACTGAGAAATTAATGAATGTGTTTCTACTGCTCCTCAATCCCTTTATGCTAGTTGAAGAAACGCCTCTACACGTGCTCAATTCTGAGAGTTGAATGTGTGTGAAAGCCATTAGTCACTTAGCCTGCTGGGAAAACTAAATTTACTTAGAGTGGGGAGCTACAAATCATACATATATATGGGGAGGTACGAGCTCTAAATCGGTTTTACAGTGAAAACTGCATGAACATCAAATCAGCACTAGAAAACATACTGAGAAATCACAGTAAGTATTTTCATTGTTGCCTATTCCCATTATGCTAGATGAACGAACGCCTCACCACATGCTGAATTCTGAGATTTGAATGTGTGAAGACGTCAACCAACTAACTTGATGGGAAAACACATTTCTTTTGAGTGAAGTACTACACTTCATACATACATATAGGAATGTATTAGCAAAAAAATTTGATTTACAGTGAAAAGTGCATGAACATCAAACCATCAACAGAAAATATTATTTTGAAATCAGTGCAATTTTTTTCTAGTGCTACTTATCCCCTTAATGGCCGATGAATTAACGCCTCTTCATATGCTCAATTCTGAGAGTAGAATGTGTGTCAAATCCATTAATCACTTATCATTTTGGGAACAAGAGCTTGTTTGAGTTGGGATCTTCATTAATTACATGTGTATTTTGTAGGTATTAGCTCCAACTTGGGTTTAAAATGAAAACAGAACAAACTGCAAAATCGACACTCGGAATTATAGTGAGAAATCAGACTAACTATTTCCAGTGCTACCCATTCCCTTTATGCTAGATGAACAACCGCCTTTCCACATGCTTAATTCTGAGAGTTGAATGTGTGTGAATGCCGTCAATAATTTAGCTTGTTTTGAACACTGAGTTTCTTTGAGTGGGGAATTATGCATCATATGAATATAAGGGGAGGTATTACCTCTAGGTCAGTTTTACACTGAAATGAGCATGAAATGAAAACCAACACCAGGAAACATACTGAGAATTCCGAGTGTTTCTATTGCTAACGATTCCCTTTATGGTAGATGAACAAACGCCTCTCCACATGCTGAAATCTGAGAGTTGGTTGTGTGCAAAAGCCGTACATCTCCTAACTTGTTGGGAACACACAATTTCTTTCAGTGGGGAAATATACTACATACGTATCTATAGGGAGGAACTAGCTCCAAGTCCGTTTACACGGAAAACAGTGCACTCTGGAATACGGAACTGTCACACATGCTGAGAAAACACTGTAAGTGTTTCTACTGCTACCCATTCCCTGTATACTAGATGAATGAACGTCTCTGCAAGGGCTCAATTCTGAAATTTGAATGTGCGTTAAAGCCGTCCATCTACTTGCTTGTTGGGAACACAAGCTTTCCTTGAGTGAGGCCCTATACTACATACATATCTAAGGGGAGGTTTCAGCTCCAAGTCGGTTTTACAGTGAAAACAGCATGAACATCAAACCAGCACTAGGAAATATACTGAGTAATCAGAGTAATGGATTCTAGTGCTACTGATACAATCTAGGCTACATGAACGAACGCCTCACCACGTGCTCATTTCTGAGGGATGTATGTGTGTGTTAAAGCAATCCATCCCCTAGCTTGTTGGGAAAACAGAGATTTTTGTGTGGTTTAGTATTCTTCATACATATTTATGAGGAGGTATTAGCTCCAACTCAGTTTTATAGTGAATACAGCGACAATATCCTACTGACACTAGGTAAAATACTGAGAAATCCGACTCTTTCCTGTGCTACCCATTCCCTATATGCTAGATGAACAAACACATATCCACGTCCTCAATTCTGAGAGTTGAATGTGTTGAAATCAGTCCAACACTTTGCTTGTTGGGTACAAAGACTTTCTTTTAGTAGGGAACTATGCTACATATATATCTGTGAGTAGGTTAGCTCCAACTCGGTTATACAGTGAAAACTGCATGAACTTCCAGCCAGCACTAGGAAACAAACGCAGAAATCAGAGTTCATGATTCTATTGCTACCCATTCCCTTTATGCAACATGAAAGAATGCCTCTTCACTTGCTCACTACCGAGAGTAGAATTAGTTTGAAAGGCGCCCATCAGCTCTCTTGGGGGGAACATAGATTTTCCATAAGTAAGGGATGACGGTACATAGATATGCATGACATGGCACTAGCTCCAAGTAGGTTTTACTCTGAAAACAGCATGAACTAGAAACTGGCACTAGGAATCACGCAGAGAAATCAGAGTAATTATTTATAGTGTTTCCCGTTCCCTTTTTGCTGGATGAATAAACACATCTCCACATGTTCAATTCTGAGAGTAGATTTGCGCAAAAGCCTTCTATATCCAATCTTTTTGGAAAAACAGAATTTGTTTCAGTGGGGATCTATACTACATACGTATCTATGGGGAGGTACTAGCTCCAAGTCATTTTCTGTGAAAAATCCATGAACTTCAAACCAGCTACAGGAAACATACTGTGAAATCAAAGTAAGTGTTTTTACTGCTACACATTCCCAGATTCTAGATGAACAAATGCCTCTCCACATGCTTATTTATGAGTTTTGAATTTGTGTGGAAGCCGTCCATCACCTAGCTTGCTGGGAAAAAAGAATTTTCTTCAGTGGGAACTATGCTACATAGAAACGTAAGGGGAGTCACTAGCTTCAACTCAGTTTTAGAGTGAAAACGGCAGAAATTCCAAAAGCGGAACTAGGACACATAATGAGAAATCAGCGTGTGTGTATTGGTACCCATTCCATTTACCCTGGATGAATGAATGCCTCTCCGAATGCTCAGATCAGAGAGTTGAATGTGTGTGAAGCCATTAATCACTTATGTTTTTGGGAACAAGAGTTTGTTTGAGTTGGGATCTATGCTACATACACGTCTATTTTGTAGGTAGTAGCTTCAACTTGGTTTTACAGTGAAAACAGTTCATACTGTAAAATCGGCACTAGGAAATATACTGAAAAATCATAGTAATTGTTTCTACTGCTCCTCATTCCCTTTATTTAGATGAATGAATGTCTCTCCAAGGGCTCAATTCTGAAAGTTGAATGTGTGTTAAGGCCGTCCATCTCCTTGCTTGTGGGGAACACAAGCTTTCTTTGAGTGAGGCCCTATACTACATACATATCTAGGGGAGTTGTTAGCTCCAAGTCAGTTTTACAGTGAAAACAGCATGAACTTCAAAGTGGCACTATGAAATATGCTGAGAAATCAGAATGTTACTAGTGCTACTGATACAATCTAAGCTTGATGAACATACGCCTCTCCATGTGCTCATTCTGAGTGTTGTATGTGAGTGTTTAAGCCATCCATCATCTAGCTTGTTGGGAAAAGAGAGATTTTGAGTGGTTGAGTATTCTACATACATATTTATGAGGAGTTATTAGCTCCAACTCAGTTTTATACTGAATACAGCGACAATATCCTACTGACACTAGGTAAAATACTGAGAAATCAGATTGTTTCTTGTGCTACCCATTCCCTATATGCTAGATGAACAAACACATATCCACCTCCTCAATTCTGAGAGTTGAATGTGTTGAAAGCATTCCAAAACGTAACTTGTTGGGAACACAGAGTTTCTTTGTGTAGGGATCTATGCTACATATATATCTGTGCGTAGGTTAGCTCCAACTTTGTTTTACAGTGAAAACTACATGAACTTCATACCAGCAGTAGGAAACAAACTCAGAAATTAGAGTTCATGATTCTAAAGCTTCCCGTTCCCTTAATGCCACATGAAAGAATGAATCTTCACTTGCTCTGTACCGAGAGTAAAATTAGTTTGAAAGGCGTCCGTCAGCTATCTTGGTGGGAACAGAAATTTTCAATAAAAAAGCGATGATGGTACATAGATATGCATGACATGGCACTAGCTCCAAGTAGGTTTTACTCTGAAAAAAGCATGAACTAGAAACTGGCACTAGGAATCATACAGAGAAATCAGAGTAATTATTTATAGTGTTTTCCGTTCCCTTTATTCTAGAAGAAAAAACACCTCTCCACATGATCAATTATTAGAGTAGATGTGCACAAATTCCTTCTATTTCCAATCTTTTTGGAAACACAGAATTTGTTTCAGTGGGTATCTATGCTACTTACGTATCTATGGGGAGGTACTAGCTCCAAGTCTTTTTACTGTGAAAAATCCATGAAATTCAAAATAGCTACAGGAAACATACTGTGAAATTAAAGTAAGCGTTTTTAGTGCTACACATTCCCAGATTCTAGATGAACAAATGCCTCTCCACATGCTTAAATCTGGGAGTTGAATTTGTGTGGAAGCCGTCCATCACCTAGTTTGTTGGGAAAAAAAATTTTCTTCAGTGGGAACTATGCTGCATAGAAACATAAGGGGAGTCACTAACTTCAACTCAATTTTAGAGTGAAAACGGCAAAAATTCCAAAAGCGGAACTAGGAAACATAATGAGAAATCCGATTAAGTGTTTCTATTGATACCCATTCCATTTACGCTGGATGAATGAATGCCTCTCCGCATGCTCAGATCTGAGAGTTGAATGTGTGTGAAAGCAATCAGTCACCTATCTTGTTGGGGACACACAATTTTTTGAGTGGGGAATGACACTACATGCATATATATGTGGAGGTACAAGCTCCAATTCGGCCTTACAGAGAAATCTACATGAACATCAAACCAGCATTAGGAAACTTACTGAGAAATCAGAGAAAGTGTTTCTACTGCTCCTCAATCCCTTTATGCTAGATGAAAGAACGCCTCTTCACGTGCTCAATTCTGAGGGTTGAATGTGTGTGAAAGCCATTAGTCACTTAGCCTGCTGGGAAAACTGAATTTATTTAGAGTGGGGAGCTACAAAACATACATATATAAGGGGAGGTATGAGCTCTAAATCGATTTTACAGTGAAAAGTTCATGAACCTCAAACCAGCACTAGAAAACATACTGAGAAATCAGAGTAAGTATTTTCATTGCTGCCTATTCCCATTATGCTAGATGAAAGAACGCCTCACCACATGCTGAAATCTGAGATTTGAATGTGTGAAGCCGTCAACCACCCAGCTTGTTGGGAACTCACAATTTGTTTTGAGTGAGGAACTACAATTCATTCATATATATGGGAATGTATTAGCAATAAATTTGATTCACAGTGAAAACTGCATGAAACACCAACAATAGAACACATAGAAAGGAATCAGGTTAATTTTTTTTTTTCGTGCTACCTATCCCTTTTATGGCCGATGAATTAACGCCTCTTCATATGCTCAATTCTGAGAGTAGAATGTGTGTGAAAGCCTTTAATCACTTATCTTTTTGTTTAGAAGGGTATGTTTTTGTTGGGATCTACGCTACATAAACGTCTATTTGTAGGTGTTAGCTCCAACTTCATTTTACAGTGAAAAGAGTTCAAACTGTAAAATTGGCAATAGGTAACATACTGAGAGTACAGAGTAAGTGTTTCTAGTGCTACTGATACAATCTATGCTAGATGAACGAACGCCTCTAACACGTACTCATTTCTGAGTGTTGTATGTGTGTGTATAAGCCATCCATCCCCTATCTTGTTGGGAACCCAGAGATTTTTGTGTAGTTGAGTATTCTTCATACATATTGATGAGGAGGAATTAGCTCCAACTCAGTTTTATAGTGAATACAGCAAGAATATCATAGTGACATTTGGAAAAATAATGAGAAATCAGATTGTTTCTTGTGCTACCCATTCCCTATATGCTAGATGAACGAACACATATCCACGTCCTCAATTCTGAGAGTTGAATGTGTTGAAAGCTGTCCAACACTTTGCTTGTTGGGAACAAAGACTTTCTTTGAGTAGGGAACTATGCTACATATATATCTGTGAGTAGGTTAGCTCCAACTCGGTTATACAGTGAAAACTGCATGAACTTCAAGCCAGCACTAGGAAACAAACGCAGAAATCAGAGTTCATGATTCTAATGCTACCCATTGCTTTATGCAACATGAAAGAATGCCTCTTCACTTGCTCTCTACCGAGAGTAGAATTAGTTTGAAAGGCGCCCATCAGCTATCTTGGGGGGAACATAGATTTTCAATAAATAAGGGATGATGGTACATAGATATGCATGACATGGCACTAGCTCCAAGTAGGTTTTACTCTGAAAAAAGCATGAACTAGAAACTGGCACTAGGAATCATACAGAGAAATCAGAGTAATACTTTATAGTGTTTTCCGTTCACTTTATGCTAGATAAAAAAACACCTCTCCACATGATCAATTATTAGAGTAGATGTGCACAAATTCCTTCTATTTCCAATCTTTTTGGAAACACAGAATTTGTTTCAGTGGGTATCAATTCTACATACGTATCTATGTGGAGGTACTAGCTCCAAGTCATTTTACTGTGAAAAATCCATGAACTTCAAATCGGTTACGGGAAACAAACTGTGAAATCAAAGTAAGTGTTTTTAGAGCTACACATTCCCAGATTCTAGATGAACAAATGCCTCTCCACATGCTTAAATCTGGGAGTTGATTTTGTGTGGAAGCCGTCCGTCACCTAGTTTCCTGGGAAAAAAGAATTTTCTTCAGTGGGAACTATGCTACATAGAAAAGTAAGGGGAGTCACTACCTTCAACTCAGTTTTAGAGTGAAAACGGCAAAAATTCCAAAAGTGGAACTAGGAAACATAATGAGAAATCAGAGTAAGTGTTTCTATTGGTAACCTTTCCATTTACGCTGGATGAATGAATGCCTCTCCGCATGCTCAGATCTGAGAGTTGAATGTGTGTGAAAGCAATCAGTCACCTATCTTGTTGGGGACACACAGTTTTTTTGAGTTGGGAATGACACTACATGCATATATATGGGGTGGTACAAGCTCCAATTCGGCCTTACAGTGAAATCTGCATGAACATCAAAGCAGCAATAGGAAACATACTGAGAAATCAGAGAAAGTGTTTCTACTGCTCCTCAATCCCTTTATGCTAGATGAAAGAACGCCTCTTCATGTGCTCAATTCTGAGGGTTGAATGTGTGTCAAAGCCATTAGTCACTTAGCCTGCTGGGAAAACTGAATTTATTTAGAGTGGGGAGCTACAAAACATACATATATAAGGGGAGGTATGAGCTCTAAATCGATTTTACAGTGAAAATTTCATAAACCTCAAACCAGCACTAGAAAACATACTGAGAAATCAGAGTAAATATTTTCATTGCTGCCTATTCCCATTATGCTAGATGAACGAACGCCTTACCACATGCTGAACTCTGAGATTTGAATGTGTGAAGCCGTCAACCACCCAGCTTGTTGGGAACTCACATTTTGTTTTGAGTGAGGAACTACACTTCATTCATATATATGGGAATGTATTAGCAATACATTTGATTTACAGTGAAAACTGCATGAAACACCAACAATAGAAAACATAGTAAGGAATCAGGGTAATTTTTTTTTCTCGTGCTACGTATCCCTTTTATGGCCGATGAATTAACGCCTCTTCATATGCTCAATTCTGAGAGTAGAATGTGTGTGAAAGCCATTAATCACTTATCTTTTAGTTAGGAAGGGTTTGTTTGTGTTGAGATCTACGCTACATAAACGTCTATTTTTTAGGTGTTAGCTCCAACTACATTTTACAGTGAAAAGAATTCAAACTGTAAAATTGGCAACAGGAAATATACTGAGAAAACAGAGTAAGTATTTCTAGTGCTACTGATACAATCTATGCTAGATGAACGAACGACTCTAACATGTACTCATTTCTGAGTGTTGTATGTGTGTGTATAAGCCATCCATCCCCTATCTTGTTGGGAACCCAGAGATTTTTGTGTAGTTGAGTATTCTTCATACATATTGATGAGGAGGAATTAGCTCCAACTCAGTTTTATAGTGAATACAGCAAGAATATCATAGTGACATTTGGAAAAATAATGAGAAATCAGATAGTTTCTTGTGCTACCCATTCCCTATATGCTAGATGAACGAACACATATCCACATCCTGAATTCTGAGAGTTGAATGTGTTGAAAGCAGTCCAACACTTTGCTTGTTGGGAACAAAGACTTTCTTTGAGTAGGGAACTATGCTACATATACATCTGTGAGTAGGTTAGCTCCAACTGGGTTATACAGTGAAAACTGCATGAACTTCAAGCCAGCACTAGGAAACAAACGCAGAAATCAGAGTTCATGATTCTAATGCTACCCATTCCCTTTATGCAACATGAAAGAATGCCTCTTCACTTGCTCTCTACCGAGAGTAGAATTAGTTTGAAAGGCGCCGATCAGCTATCTTGGGGGGAACAGAGATTTTCCATAAATAAGGAATGATGGTACATAGATATGCATGACATGGCACTAGCTCCAAGTAGGTTTTTCTCTGAAAACAGCATGAACTAGAAACTGGCACTAGGAATCATGCAGAGAAATCAGAGTATTTATTTATAGTGTTTCCCGTTCCCTTTTTGCTGGATGAAAAAACACCTCTCCACATGCTCAATTCTGAGAGTAGATTTGCGTAAAAGGCTTTTATATCCAATCTTTTTGGAAAAACAGAATTTGTTTCAGTGGGGATTTATACTACAAACGAATCTATGGGGAGGTACTAGCTCCAAGTCATTTTACTGTGAAAAATCCATGAACTTCAAACCAGCTACAGGAAACATACTTTGAATTTAAAGTAAGTGTTTTTAGTGCTACACATTCCCAGATTCTAGATGAACAAATGCCTCTCCACATGCTTAATTCTGGGAGTTGAATTTGTGTGGAAGCCTTCCATCATCTAGTGTGCTGGGAAAAAAGAATTTTCTTCAGTGGGATCTATGCTGCATAGAAACGTAAGGGGAGTCACTAGCTTCAACTCAGTTTTAGAGTGAAAACGGCAAAAATTCCAAAAGCGGATCTAGGAAACATAATGAGAAATCTGAGTGTGTGTATTGGTACCCATTCCATTTACGCTGGATGAATGAATGCCTCTCCGCATGCTCAGTTCTGAGAGTTGAATGTGTGTGAAGCCATTAATCACTTATATTTTTGGGAACAAGAGTTTGTTTGAGTTGGGATCTATGCAACATACACGTCTATTTTGTAGGCAGTAGCTTAAAATAGGTTTTACAGGGAAAACAGTTCATACTGTAAAATCGGCACTAGGAAACATACTGAAAAATCATAGTAAGTGTTTCTACTGCTCCTCATTCCCTTTATTTAGATGAATGAATGTCTCTCCAAGGGCTCAATTCTGAAATTTGAATGTGTGTTAAGGCCGTCCATCTCCTTGCTTGTTGGGAACACAAGCTTTCTTTGAGTGAGGCCCTATACTACATACATATCTAGGGGAGTTGTTAGCTCCAAGTCGGTTTTACAGTGAAAACAGCATGAACTTCAAAGTGGCACTATGAAATATACTGAGAAATCAGAGTAAGTGTTTCTAGTGCTACTGATACAATCTAAGACTGATGAACATACGACTCTCCATGTACTCATTCTGAGTGTTGTATGTGAGTGTTTAAGCCATCCATCACCTAGCTTGTTGGGAAAAGAGAGATTTTGAGTGGTTGAGTATTCTACATACAAATTTATGAGGAGATATTAGCTCCAACTCAGTTTTATACTGAATACAGCGACAATATCCTACTGACACTAGGTAAAATACTGAGAAATCACATTGTTTCTTGTGCTACCATTCCCTGTAAGCTAGAAGAACAAACACATATCCACGACCTCTATTCTGAGAGTTGAATGTGTTGAAAGCATTCCAACACATAACTTGTTGGGAACACAGAGTTTCTTTGTGTAGGGAACTATGCTACATATGTAACTGTGAGTAGGTTAGCTCCAACTCTATTTTACAGTGAAAGCTACATGAATTTCATACCAGCAGTAGGAAACAAACTCAGAAATCAGAGTTCATGATTCTAATGCTACCCTTTCCCTTTATGCCACACGAAAGAATGCCTCTTCACTTGCTCATTACCGAGAGTAAAATTAGTTTGAAAGGCGTCCGTCAGCTATCTTGGTGGGAACATAAATTTTCAATAAACAAGCGGTGATGGTACATAGATATGCAAGACATGGCACTAGCTCCAAGTAGGTTTTACTCTGAAAAAACATGAATTAGAAACTGAAACTAGGAATCATACAGAGAAATCAGAGTAATTATTTATAGTGTTTTCCGTTCCCTTTATGCTAGATGGAAAAACACCTCTCCACATGATCAATTATTAGAGTAGATGTGCACAAATTCCTTCTATTTCAAATCTTTTTGGAAACACAGAATTTGTTTCAGGGGATATCTATGCTACATACTTATCAATGGGGAGGTACAAGCTCCAAGTCATTTTACTGTGAAAAATCCATGAAATTCAAACCAGCTACAGGAAACATACTGTGAAATTAAAGTAAGTGTTTTTAGTGCTACACATTCCCAGATTCTAGATGAACAAATGCCTCTCCACATTCTTAATTCTGGGAGTTGAATTTGTGTGGAAGCCTTCCATCATCTAGTGTGCTGGGAAAAAAGAAATTTCTTCAGTGGGATCTATGCTGCATAGAAACGTAAGTGGAGTCACTGTCTTCAACTCAGTTTTAGAGTGAAAATGGCAAAAATTCCAAAAGCGGAACTAGGAAACATAATGAGAAATCAGAGTAAGTGTTTCTATTGGTACCCATTCCATGTACGCTGGATGAATGAATGCCTCTCCGCATGTTCAGATATGTGAGTTGAATGTGTGTGAAAGCAATCAGTCACCTATCTTGTTGGGGACACACAGTTTTTTTGAGTAGGGAATGACAATACATGAATATATATGGGGAGGTACAAGCTCCAATTCTGGCTTACAGTGATATCTGCATGAACATCAAACCAGCACTAGGAAACACACTGAGAAATTAATGAATGTGTTTCTACTGCTCCTCAATCCCTTTATGCTAGTTGAATAAACGCCTCTTCACATGCTCAATTCTGAGCGTTGAATGTGTGTGAAAGCCATTAGTCACTTAGGCTGCTGGGAAAACTCAATTTACTTAGAGTGGGGAGCTACAAATCATACATATATATGGGGAGGTACGAGCTCTAAATCGGTTTTACAGTGAAAACTGAATGAACATCAAACCAGCACTAGAAAACATACTGAGAAATCAGAGTAAATATTTTCATTGCTGCCTATTCCCATTATGCTAGATGAAAGAACGCCTCACCACATGCTGAATTCTGAGATTTGAATGTGTGAAGACGTCAACTGACTAACTTGATGGGAAAACATATAACTTTTGAGTGAAGAACTACACTTCATACATACATATAGGAATGTATTAGCAAAAAATTTGATTTACAGTGAAAAGGGCATGAACATCAAACCATCAATAGAAAACATTATTGTGAAATCAGTGTAATTTTTTTCTAGTGCTACCTATCCCGTTAATGGCCGATGAATTAACGCCTCTTCATATGCTCAATTCTGAGAATAGAATGTGTGTGAAATCCATTAATCACTTATCATTTTGGGAAAAAGAGCTTGTTTGAGTTGGGATCTACACTAATTACATGTGTATTTTGTAGGTATTAGCTCCAACTTTGGTTTACAGTGAAAACAGAACAAACTGCAATATCGACACTCGGAATTATAGTGAGAAATCAGACTAACTATTTCCAGTGCTACCCATTCCCTTTATGCTAGATGAACAAACGCCTTTCCACATGCTTAATTCTGAGAGTTGAATGTGTGTGAATGCCGTCAATCATTTAGCTTGTTTTGAACACTGAGTTTCTTTGAGTGGGGAATTATGCATCATATGAATATAAGGGGAGGTATTACCTCTAGGTCAGTTTTACACTGAAATGAGCATGAAATGAAAACCAACACTAGGAAACATACTGAGAATTCCAAGTGTTTCTATTCCTAACGATTCCCTTTATGGTAGATGAACAAACGCCTCTCCACATGCTGAAATCTGAGAGTTGGTTGTGTGCAAAAGCCGTACATCTGCTAACTTGTTGGGAACACACAATTTCTTTCAGTGGGGAAATATACTACATACGTATCTATAGGGAGGAACTAGCTCCAAGTCCGTTTACACGGAAAACAGTGCACTCTGGAATACGGAACTGTCACACATGCTGAGAAAACACAGTAAGTGTTTCTACTGCTACACATTCCCTGTATACTAGATGAATGAACGTCTCTGCAAGGGCTCAATTCTGAAATTTGAATGTGTGTTAAAGCCATCCATCTACTTGCTTGTTGGGAACATAAGCTTTCGTTGAGTGAGGCCCTATACTACATACATATCTATGGGGAAGTTTCAGCTCCAAGTCGGTTTTACAGTGAAAACAGCATGAACATCAAACCAGCACTAGGAAATATACTGAGTAATCAGAGTAACGGATTCTAGTGCTACTGATACAATCTAGGCTACATGAACGAACGCCTCACCACGTGCTCATTTCTGAAGGATGTATGTGTGTGTTAAAGCAATCCATCATCTAGCTTGTTGGGAAAACAGAGATTTTGGTGTGGTTTAGTATTCTTCATACATATTTATGAGGAGGTATTGGCTCCAACTCAGTTTTATACTGAATAGAGCGACAACATCCTACTGAAACTAGGTAAAATACTGAGAAAACCGATTCTTTCCTGTGCTACCCATTCCCTATATGCTAGATGAACAAACACATATCCACCTCCTCAATTCTGAGAGTTGAATGTGTTGAAAGCATTCCAAAACGTAACTTGTTGGGAACACAGAGTTTCTTTGTGTAGGGATCTATGCTACATATATATCTGTGCGTAGGTTAGCTCCAACTCTGTTTTACAGTGAAAACTACATGAACTTCATACCAGCAGTAGGAAACAAACTCAGAAATTAGAGTTCATGATTCTAAAGCTTCCCGTTCCCTTAATGCCACATGAAAGAATGAATCTTCACTTGCTCTGTACCGAGAGTAAAATTAGTTTGAAAGGCGTCCGTCAGCTATCTTGGTGGGAACAGAAATTTTCAATAAAAAAGCGATGATGGTACATAGATATGCATGACATGGCACTAGCTCCAAGTAGGTTTTACTCTGAAAAAAGCATGAACTAGAAACTGGCACTAGGAATCATACAGAGAAATCAGAGTAATTATTTATAGTGTTTTCCGTTCCCTTTATTCTAGATGAAAAAACACCTCTCCACATGATCAATTATTAGAGTAGACGTGCACAAATTCCTTCTATTTCCAATCTTTTTGGAAACACAGAATTTGTTTCAGTGGGTATCTATGCTACTTACGTATCTATGGGGAGGTACTAGCTCCAAGTCTTTTTACTGTGAAAAATCCATGAAATTCAAAATAGCTACAGGAAACATACTGTGAAATTAAAGTAAGCGTTTTTAGTGCTACACATTCCCAGATTCTAGATGAACAAATGCCTCTCCACATGCTTAAATCTGGGAGTTGAATTTGTGTGGAAGCCGTCCATCACCTAGTTTGTTGGGAAAAAAAATTTTCTTCAGTGGGAACTATGCTGCATAGAAACATAAGGGGAGTCACTAACTTCAACTCAATTTTAGAGTGAAAACGGCAAAAATTCCAAAAGCGGAACTAGGAAACATAATGAGAAATCCGATTAAGTGTTTCTATTGATACCCATTCCATTTACGCTGGATGAATGAATGCCTCTCCGCATGCTCAGATCTGAGAGTTGAATGTGTGTGAAAGCAATCAGTCACCTATCTTGTTGGGGACACACAATTTTTTGAGTGGGGAATGACACTACATGCATATATATGTGGAGGTACAAGCTCCAATTCGGCCTTACAGAGAAATCTACATGAACATCAAACCAGCATTAGGAAACTTACTGAGAAATCAGAGAAAGTGTTTCTACTGCTCCTCAATCCCTTTATGCTAGATGAAAGAACGCCTCTTCACGTGCTCAATTCTGAGGGTTGAATGTGTGTGAAAGCCATTAGTCACTTAGCCTGCTGGGAAAACTGAATTTATTTAGAGTGGGGAGCTACAAAACATACATATATAAGGGGAGGTATGAGCTCTAAATCGATTTTACAGTGAAAACTTCATGAACCTCAAACCAGCACTAGAAAACATACTGAGAAATCTGAGTAAGTATTTTCATTACTGCCTATTCCCATTATGCTAGATGAAAGAACGCCTCACCACATGCTGAAATCTGAGATTTGAATGTGTGAAGCCGTCAACCACCCAGCTTGTTGGGAACTCACAATTGGTTTTGAGTGAGGAACTACAATTCATTCATATATATGGGAATGTATTAGCAATAAATTTGATTTACAGTGAAAACTGCATGAAACACCAACAATAGAACACATAGAAAGGAATCAGGTTAATTTTTTTTTTTCGTGCTACCTATCCTTTTATGGCCGATGAATTAACGCCTCTTCATATGCTCAATTCTGAGAGTAGAATGTGTGTGAAAGCCATTAATCACTTATCTTTTTGTTTAGAAGGGTTTGTTTTTGTTGGGATCTACGCTACATAAAAGTCTATTTGTAGGTGTTAGCTCCAACTTCATTTTACAGTGAAAAGAGTTCAAACTGTAAAATTGGCCACAGGTAATATACTGAGAGTACAGAGTAAGTGTTTCTAGTGCTACTGATACAATCTATGCTAGATGAACGAACGCCTCTAACACGTACTCATTTCTGAGTGTTGTATGTGTGTGTATAAGCCATCCATCCCCTATCTTGTTGGGAACCCAGAGATTTTTGTGTAGTTGAGTATTCTTCATACATATTGATGAGGAGGAATTAGCTCCAACACAGTTTTATAGTGAATACAGCAAGAATATCATAGTGACATTTGGAAAAATAATGAGAAATCAGATTGTTTCTTGTGCTACCCATTCCCTATATGCTAGATGAACGAACACATATCCACGTCCTCAATTCTGAGAGTTGAATGTGTTGAAAGCTGTCCAACACTTTGCTTGTTGGGAACAAAGACTTTCTTTCAGTAGGGAACTATGCTACATATATATCTGTGAGTAGGTTAGCTCCAACTCGGTTATACAGTGAAAACTGCATGAACTTCAAGCCAGCACTAGGAAACAAACGCAGAAATCAGAGTTCATGATTCTAATGCTACCCATTGCTTTATGCAACATGAAAGAATGCCTCTTCACTTGCTCTCTACCGAGAGTAGAATTAGTTTGAAAGGCGCCCATCAGCTATCTTGGGGGGAACATAGATTTTCAATAAATAAGGGATGATGGTACATAGATATGCATGACATGGCACTAGCTCCAAGTAGGTTTTACTCTGAAAAAAGCATGAACTAGAAACTGGCACTAGGAATCATACAGAGAAATCAGAGTAATACTTTATAGTGTTTTCCGTTCACTTTATGCTAGATAAAAAAACACCTCTCCACATGATCAATTATTAGAGTAGATGTGCACAAATTCCTTCTATTTCCAATCTTTTTGGAAACACAGAATTTGTTTCAGTGGGTATCAATTCTACATACGTATCTATGTGGAGGTACTAGCTCCAAGTCATTTTACTGTGAAAAATCCATGAACTTCAAATCGGTTACGGGAAACAAACTGTGAAATCAAAGTAAGTGTTTTTAGAGCTACACATTCCCAGATTCTAGATGAACAAATGCCTCTCCACATGCTTAAATCTGGGAGTTGATTTTGTGTGGAAACCGTCCGTCACCTAGTTTCCTGGGAAAAAAGAATTTTCTTCAGTGGGAACTATGCTACATAGAAAAGTAAGGGGAGTCACTACCTTCAACTCAGTTTTAGAGTGAAAACGGCAAAAATTCCAAAAGTGGAACTAGGAAACATAATGAGAAATCAGAGTAAGTGTTTCTATTGGTAACCTTTCCATTTACGCTGGATGAATGAATGCCTCTCCGCATGCTCAGATCTGAGAGTTGAATGTGTGTGAAAGCAAACAGTCACCTATCTTGTTGGGGACACACAGTTTTTTTGAGTTGGGAATGACAATACATGCATATATATGGGGTGGTACAAGCTCCAATTCGGCCTTACAGTGAAATCTGCATGAACATCAAACCAGCAATAGGAAACATACTGAGAAATCAGAGAAAGTGTTTCTACTGCTCCTCAATCCCTTTATGCTAGATGAAAAAACGCCTCTTCATGTGCTCAATTCTGAGAGTTGAATGTGTGTGAAAGCCATTAGTCACTTAGCCTGCTGGGAAAACTGAATTTATTTAGAGTGGGGAGCTACAAAACATACATATATAAGGGGAGGTATGAGCTCTAAATCGATTTTACAGTGAAAACTTCATGAACCTCAAACCAGCACTAGAAAACATACTGAGAAATCAGAGTAAGTATTTTCATTGCTGCCTATTCCCATTATGCTAGATGAACGAACGCCTTACCACATGCTGAATTCTGAGATTTGAATGTGTGAAGCCGTCAACCACCCAGCTTGTTGGGAACTCACATTTTGTTTTGAGTGAGGAACTACACTTCATTCATATATATGGGAATGTATTAGCAATAAATTTGATTTACAGTGAAAACTGCATGAAACACCAACAATAGAAAACATAGTAAGGAATCAGGGTAATTTTTTTTTTCTCGTGCTACGTATCCCATTTATGGCCGATGAATTAACGCCTCTTCATATGCTCAATTCTGAGAGTAGAATGTGTGTGAAAGCCATTAATCACTTATCTTTTAGTTAGGAAGGGTTTGTTTGTGTTGAGATCTACGCTACATAAACGTCTATTTTTTAGGTGTTAGCTCCAACTACATTTTACAGTGAAAAGAATTCAAACTGTAAAATTGGCAACAGGAAATATACTGAGAAAACAGAGTAAGTGTTTCTAGTGCTACTGATACAATCTATGCTAGATGAACGAACGCCTCTAACACGTACTCATTTCTGAGTGTTGTATGTGTGTGTATAAGCCATCCATCCCCTATCTTGTTGGGAACCCAGAGATTTTTGTGTAGTTGGGTATTCTTCATACATATTGATGAGGAGGAATTAGCTCCAACTCAGTTTTATAGTGAATACAGCAAGAATATCATAGTGACATTTGGAAAAATAATGAGAAATCAGATAGTTTCTTGTGCTACCCATTCCCTATATGCTAGATGAACGAACACATATCCACATCCTGAATTCTGAGAGTTGAATGTGTTGAAAGCAGTCCAACACTTTGCTTGTTGGGAACAAAGACTTTCTTTGAGTAGGGAACTATGCTACATATACATCTGTGAGTAGGTTAGCTCCAACTGGGTTATACAGTGAAAACTGCATGAACTTCAAGCCAGCACTAGGAAACAAACGCAGAAATCAGAGTTCATGATTCTAATGCTACCCATTCCCTTTATGCAACATGAAAGAATGCCTCTTCACTTGCTCTCTACCGAGAGTAGAATTAGTTTGAAAGGCGCCCATCAGCTATCTTGGGGGGAACAGAGATTTTCCATAAATAAGGAATGATGGTACATAGATATGCATGACATGGCACTAGCTCCAAGTAGGTTTTTCTCTGAAAACAGCATGAACTAGAAACTGGCACTAGGAATCATGCAGAGAAATCAGAGTATTTATTTATAGTGTTTCCCGTTCCCTTTTTGCTGGATGAAAAAACACCTCTCCACATGCTCAATTCTGAGAGTAGATTTGCGTAAAAGGCTTCTATATCCAATCTTTTTGGAAAAACAGAATTTGTTTCAGTGGGGATCTATACTACAATCGAATCTATGGGGAGGTACTAGCTCCAAGTCATATTACTGGGAAAAATCCATGAACTTCAAACCAGCTACAGGAAACATACTTTGAATTTAAAGTAAGTGTTTTTAGTGCTACACATTCCCAGATTCTAGATGAACAAATGCCTCTCCACATGCTTAATTCTGGGAGTTGAATTTGTGTGGAAGCCTTCCATCATCTAGTGTGCTGGGAAAAAAGAATTTTCTTCAGTGGGATCTATGCTGCATAGAAACGTAAGGGGAGTCACTAGCTTCAACTCAGTTTTAGAGTGAAAACGGCAAAAATTCCAAAAGCGGATCTAGGAAACATAATGAGAAATCTGAGTGTGTGTATTGGTACCCATTTTATTTTCGCTGGATGAATGAATGCCTCTCCGCATGCTCAGTTCTGAGAGTTGAATGTGTGTGAAGCCATTAATCACTTATATTTTTGGGAACAAGAGTTTGTTTGAGTTGGGATCTATGCAACATACACGTCTATTTTGTAGGCAGTAGCTTAAAGTAGGTTTTACAGGGAAAACAGTTCATACTGTAAAATCGGCACTAGGAAACATACTGAAAAATCATAGTAAGTGTTTCTACTGCTCCTCATTCCCTTTATTTAGATGAATGAATGTCTCTCCAAGGGCTCAATTCTGAAATTTGAATGTGTGTTAAGGCCGTCCATCTCCTTGCTTGTTGGGAACACAAGCTTTCTTTGAGTGAGGCCCTATACTACATACATATCTAGGGGAGATGTTAGCTCCAAGTCGGTTTTACAGTGAAAACAGCATGAACTTCAAAGTGGCACTATGAAATATACTGAGAAATCAGAGTAAGTGTTTCTAGTGCTACTGATACAATCTAAGCCTGATGAACATACGACTCTCCATGTACTCATTCTGAGTGTTGTATGTGAGTGTTTAAGCCATCCATCACCTAGCTTGTTGGGAAAAGAGAGATTTTGAGTGGTTGAGTATTCTACATACAAATTTATGAGGAGATATTAGCTCCAACTCAGTTTTATACTGAATACAGCGACAATATCCTACTGACACTAGGTAAAATACTGAGAAATCACATTGTTTCTTGTGCTACCATTCCCTGTAAGCTAGAAGAACAAACACATATCCACGACCTCTATTCTGAGAGTTGAATGTGTTGAAAGCATTCCAACACATAACTTGTTGGGAACACAGAGTTTCTTTGTGTAGGGAACTATGCTACATATGTAACTGTGAGTAGGTTAGCTCCAACTCTATTTTACAGTGAAAGCTACATGAATTTCATACCAGCAGTAGGAAACAAACTCAGAAATCAGAGTTCATGATTCTAATGCTACCCTTTCCCTTTATGCCACACGAAAGAATGCCTCTTCACTTGCTCATTACCGAGAGTAAAATTAGTTTGAAAGGCGTCCGTCAGCTATCTTGGTGGGAACATAAATTTTCAATAAACAAGCGGTGATGGTACATAGATATGCAAGACATGGCACTAGCTCCAAGTAGGTTTTACTCTGAAAAAACATGAATTAGAAACTGAAACTAGGAATCATACAGAGAAATCAGAGTAATTATTTATAGTGTTTTCCGTTCCCTTTATGCTAGATGGAAAAACACCTCTCCACATGATCAATTATTAGAGTAGATGTGCACAAATTCCTTCTATTTCCAATCTTTTTGGAAACACAGAATTTGTTTCAGGGGATATCTATGCTACATACGTATCAATGGGGAGGTACAAGCTCCAAGTCATTTTACTGTGAAAAATCCATGAAATTCAAACCAGCTACAGGAAACATACTGTGAAATTAAAGTAAGTGTTTTTAGTGCTACACATTCCCAGATTCTAGATGAACAAATGCCTCTCCACATGCTTAATTCTGGGAGTTGAATTTGTGTGGAAGCCTTCCATCATCTAGTGTGCTGGGAAAAAAGAAATTTCTTCAGTGGGATCTATGCTGCATAGACACGTAAGTGGAGTCACTGTCTTCAACTCAGTTTTAGAGTGAAAACGGCAAAAATTCCAAAAGCGGAACTAGGAAACATAATGAGAAATCAGAGTAAGTGTTTCTATTGGTACCCATTCCATGTACGCTGGATGAATGAATGCCTCTCCGCATGTTCAGATATGTGAGTTGAATGTGTGTGAAAGCAATCAGTCACCTATCTTGTTGGGGACACACAGTTTTTTTGAGTAGGGAATGACAATACATGAATATATATGGGGAGGTTCAAGCTCCAATTCTGGCTTACAGTGATATCTGCATGAACATCAAACCAGCACTAGGAAACACACTGAGAAATTAATGAATGTGTTTCTACTGCTCCTCAATCCCTTTATGCTAGTTGAATAAACGCCTCTTCACATGCTCAATTCTGAGCGTTGAATGTGTGTGAAAGCCATTAGTCACTTAGGCTGCTGGGAAAACTCAATTTACTTAGAGTGGGGAGCTACAAATCATACATATATATGGGGAGGTACGAGCTCTAAATCGGTTTTACAGTGAAAACTGCATGAACATCAAACCAGCACTAGAAAACATACTGAGAAATCAGAGTAAATATTTTCATTGCTGCCTATTCCCATTATGCTAGATGAAAGAACGCCTCACCACATGCTGAATTCTGAGATTTGAATGTGTGAAGACGTCAACTGACTAACTTGATGGGAAAACATATTACTTTTGAGTGAAGAACTACACTTCATACATACATATAGGAATGTATTTGCAAAAAATTTGATTTACAGTGAAAAGGGCATGAACATCAAACCATCAATAGAAAACATTATTGTGAAATCAGTGTAATTTTTTTCTAGTGCTACCTATCCCGTTAATGGCCGATGAATTAACGCCTCTTCATATGCTCAATTCTGAGAATAGAATGTGTGTGAAATCAATTAATCACTTATCATTTTGGGAAAAAGAGCTTGTTTGAGTTGGGATCTACACTAATTACATGTGTATTTTGTAGGTATTAGCTCCAACTTTGGTTTACAGTGAAAACAGAACAAACTGCAATATCGACACTCGGAATTATAGTGAGAAATCAGACTAACTATTTCCAGTGCTACCCATTCCCTTTATGCTAGATGAACAAACGCCTTTCCACATGCTTAATTCTGAGAGTTGAATGTGTGTGAATGCCGTCAATCATTTAGCTTGTTTTGAACACTGAGTTTCTTTGAGTGGGGAATTATGCATCATATGAATATAAGGGGAGGTATTACCTCTAGGTCAGTTTTACACTGAAATGAGGATGAAATGAAAACCAACACTAGGAAACATACTGAGAATTCCAAGTGTTTCTATTCCTAACGATTCCCTTTATGGTAGATGAACAAACGCCTCTCCACATGCTGAAATCTGAGAGTTGGTTGTGTGCAAAAGCCGTACATCTCCTAACTTGTTGGGAACACACAATTTCTTTCAGTGGGGAAATATACTACATACGTATCTATAGGGAGGAACTAGCTCCAAGTCCGTTTACACGGAAAACAGTGCACTCTGGAATACGGAACTGTCACACATGCTGAGAAAACACAGTAAGTGTTTCTACTGCTACACATTCCCTGTATACTAGATGAATGAAAGTCTCTGCAAGGGCTCAATTCTGAAATTTGAATGTGTGTTAAAGCCATCCATCTACTTGCTTGTTGGGAACATAAGCTTTCGTTGAGTGAGGCCCTATACTACATACATATCTATGGGGAAGTTTCAGCTCCAAGTCGGTTTTACAGTGAAAACAGCATGAACATCAAACCAGCACTAGGAAATATACTGAGTAATCAGAGTAACGGATTCTAGTGCTACTGATACAATCTAGGCTACATGAACGAACGCCTCACCACGTGCTCATTTCTGAAGGATGTATGTGTGTGTTAAAGCAATCCATCATCTAGCTTGTTGGGAAAACAGAGATTTTGGTGTGGTTTAGTATTCTTCATACATATTTATGAGGAGGTATTAGCTCCAACTCAGTTTTATACTGAATAGAGCGACAACATCCTACTGAAACTAGGTAAAATACTGAGAAAACCGATTCTTTCCTGTGCTACCCATTCCCTATATGCTAGATGAACAAACACATATCCACCTCCTCAATTCTGAGAGTTGAATGTGTTGAAAGCATTCCAAAACGTAACTTGTTGGGAACACAGTGTTTCTTTGTGTAGGGATCTATGCTACATATATATCTGTGCGTAGGTTAGCTCCAACTTTGTTTTACAGTGAAAACTACATGAACTTCATACCAGCAGTAGGAAACAAACTCAGAAATTAGAGTTCATGATTCTAAAGCTTCCCGTTCCCTTAATGCCACATGAAAGAATGAATCTTCACTTGCTCTGTACCGAGAGTAAAATTAGTTTGAAAGGCGTCCGTCAGCTATCTTGATGGGAACAGAAATTTTCAATAAAAAAGCGATGATGGTACATAGATATGCATGACATGGCACTAGCTCCAAGTAGGTTTTACTCTGAAAAAAGCATGAACTAGAAACTGGCACTAGGAATCAAACAGAGAAATCAGAGTAATTATTTATAGTGTTTTCCGTTCCCTTTATTCTAGATGAAAAAACACCTCTCCACATGATCAATTATTAGAGTAGATGTGCACAAATTCCTTCTATTTCCAATCTTTTTGGAAACACAGAATTTGTTTCAGTGGGTATCTATGCTACTTACGTATCTATGGGGAGGTACTAGTTCCAAGTCTTTTTACTGTGAAAAATCCATGAAATTCAAAATAGCTACAGGAAACATACTGTGAAATTAAAGTAAGCGTTTTTAGTGCTACACATTCCCAGATTCTAGATGAACAAATGCCTCTCCACATGCTTAAATCTGGGAGTTGAATTTGTGTGGAAGCCGTCCGTCACCTAGTTTCCTGGGAAAAAAAAATTTTCTTCAGTGGGAACTATGCTGCATAGAAACATAAGGGGAGTCACTAACTTCAACTCAATTTTAGAGTGAAAACGGCAAAAATTCCAAAAGCGGAACTAGGAAACATAATGAGAAATCCGATTAAGTGTTTCTATTGATACCCATTCCATTTACGCTGGATGAATGAATGCCTCTCCGCATGCTCAGATCTGAGAGTTGAATGTGTGTGAAAGCAATCAGTCACCTATCTTGTTGGGGACACACAATTTTTTGAGTGGGGAATGACACTACATGCATATATATGTGGAGGTACAAGCTCCAATTCGGCCTTACAGAGAAATCTACATGAACATCAAACCAGCATTAGGAAACTTACTGAGAAATCAGAGAAAGTGTTTCTACTGCTCCTCAATCCCTTTATGCTAGATGAAAGAACGCCTCTTCACGTGCTCAATTCTGAGGGTTGAATGTGTGTGAAAGCCATAAGTCACTTAGCCTGCTGGGAAAACTGAATTTATTTAGAGTGGGGAGCTACAAAACATACATATATAAGGGGAGGTATGAGCTCTAAATCGATTTTACAGTGAAAACTTCATGAACCTCAAACCAGCACTAGAAAACATACTGAGAAATCAGAGTAAGTATTTTCATTGCTGCCTATTCCCATTATGCTAGATGAAAGAACGCCTCACCACATGCTGAAATCTGAGATTTGAATGTGTGAAGCCGTCAACCACCCAGCTTGTTGGGAACTCACAATTGGTTTTGAGTGAGGAACTACAATTCATTCATATATATGGGAATGTATTAGCAATAAATTTGATTTACAGTGAAAACTGCATGAAACACCAACAATAGAAAACATAGAAAGGAATCAGGTTAATTTTTTTTTTTTCGTGCTACCTATCCCTTTTATGGCCGATGAATTAACACCTCTTCATATGCTCAATTCTGAGAGTAGAATGTGTGTGAAAGCCATTAATCACTTATCTTTTTGTTTAGAAGGGTTTGTTTTTGTTGGGATCTACGCTACATAAACGTCTATTTGTAGGTGTTAGCTCCAACTTCATTTTACAGTGAAAAGAGTTCACACTGTAAAATTGGCAACAGGTAATATACTGAGAGTACAGAGTAAGTGTTTCTAGTGCTACTGATACAATCTATGCTAGATGAACGAACGCCTCTAACACGTACACATTTCTGAGTGTTGTATGTGTGTGTATAAGCCATCCATCCCCTATCTTGTTGGGAACCCAGAGATTTTTGTGTAGTTGAGTATTCTTCATACATATTGATGAGGAGGAATTAGCTCCAACTCAGTTTTATAGTGAATACAGCAAGAATATCATAGTGACATTTGGAAAAATAATGAGAAATCAGATTGTTTCTTGTGCTACCCATTCCCTATATGCTAGATGAACGAACACATATCCACGTCCTCAATTCTGAGAGTTGAATGTGTTGAAAGCAGTCCAACACTTTGCTTGTTGGGAACAAAGACTTTCTTTGAGTAGGGAACTATGCTACATATATATCTGTGAGTAGGTTAGCTCCAACTCGGTTATACAGTGAAAACTGCATGAACTTCAAGCCAGCACTAGGAAACAAACGCAGAAATCAGAGTTCATGATTCTAATGCTACCCATTGCTTTATGCAACATGAAAGAATGCCTCTTCACTTGCTCTCTACCGAGAGTAGAATTAGTTTGAAAGGCGCCCATCAGCTATCTTGGGGGGAACATAGATTTTCAATAAATAAGGGATGATGGTACATAGATATGCATGACATGGCACTAGCTCCAAGTAGGTTTTACTCTGAAAAAAGCATGAACTAGAAAGTGGCACTAGGAATCATACAGAGAAATCAGAGTAATACTTTATAGTGTTTTCCGTTCACATTATGCTAGATAAAAAAACACCTCTCCACATGATCAATTATTAGAGTAGATGTGCACAAATTCCTTCTATTTCCAATCTTTTTGGAAACACAGAATTTGTTTCAGTGGGTATCAATTCTACATAAGTATCTATGTGGAGGTACTACCTCCAAGTCATTTTACTGTGAAAATTCCATGAACTTCAAATCGGTTACGGGAAACAAACTGTGAAATCAAAGTAAGTGTTTTTAGAGCTACACATTCCCAGATTCTAGATGAACAAATGCCTCTCCACATGCTTAAATCTGGGAGTTGATTTTGTGTGGAAGCCGTCCGTCACCTAGTTTCCTGGGAAAAAAGAATTTTCTTCAGTGGGAACTATGCTACATAGAAAAGTAAGGGGAGTCACTACCTTCAACTCAGTTTTAGAGTGAAAACGGCAAACATTCCAAAAGTGGAACTAGGAAACATAATGAGAAATCAGAGTAAGTGTTTCTATTGGTAACCTTTCCATTTACGCTGGATGAATGAATGCCTCTCCGCATGCTCAGATCTGAGAGTTGAATGTGTGTGAAAGCAATCAGTCACCTATCTTGTTGGGGACACACAGTTTTTTTGAGTTGGGAATGACACTACATGCATATATATTGGGTGGTACAAGCTCCAATTCGGCCTTACAGTGAAATCTGCATGAACATCAAACCAGCAATAGGAAACATACTGAGAAATCAGAGAAAGTGTTTCTACTGCTCCTCAATCCCTTTATTCTAGATGAAAAAACGCCTCTTCATGTGCTCAATTCTGAGAGTTGAATGTGTGTGAAAGCCATTAGTCACTTAGCCTGCTGGGAAAACTGAATTTATTTAGAGTGGGGAGCTACAAAACATACATATATAAGGGGAGGTACGAGCTCTAAATCGATTTTACAGTGAAAACTTCATGAACCTCAAACCAGCACTAGAAAACATACTGAGAAATCAGAGTAAGTATTTTCATTGCTGCCTATTCCCATTATGCTAGATGAACGAACGCCTTACCACATGCTGAACTCTGAGATTTGAATGTGTGAAGCCGTCAACCACCCAGCTTGTTGGGAACTCACATTTTGTTTTGAGTGAGGAACTACACTTCATTCATATATATGGGAATGTATTAGCAATATATTTGATTTACAGTGAAAACTGCATGAAACACCAACAATAGAAAACATAGTAAGGAATCAGGGTAATTTTTTTTTTCTCGTGCTACGTATCCCTTTTATGGCCGATGAATTAACGCCTCTTCATATGCTCAATTCTGAGAGTAGAATGTGTGTGAAAGCCATTAATCACTTATCTTTTAGTTAGGAAGTGTTTGTTTGTGTTGAGATCTACGCTACATAAACGTCTATTTTTTAGGTGTTAGCTCCAACTACATTTTACAGTGAAAAGAATTCAAACTGTAAAATTGGCAACAGGTAATATACTGAGAGTACAGAGTATGTGTTTCTAGTGCTACTGATACAATCTATGCTAGATGAACGAACGACTCTAACACGTACTCATTTCTGAGTGTTGTATGTGTGTGTATAAGCCATCCATCCCCTATCTTGTTGGGAAAACAGAGATTTTTGTGTAGTTGGGTATTCTTCATACATATTGATGAGGAGGAATTAGCTCCAACTCAGTTTTATAGTGAATACAGCAAGAATATCATAGTGACATTTGGAAAAATAATGAGAAATCAGATTGTTTCTTGTGCTAACCATTCCCTATATGCTAGATGAACGAACACATATCCACATCCTGAATACTGAGAGTTGAATGTGTTGAAAGAAGTCCAACACTTTGCTTGTTGGGAACAAAGACTTTCTTTGACTAGGGAACTATGCTACATATATATCTGTGAGTAGGTTAGCTCCAACTCGGTTATACAGTGAAAACTGCATGAACTTCAAGCCAGCACTAGGAAACAAACGCAGAAATCAGAGTTCATGATTCTAATGCTACCCATTCCCTTTATGCAACATGAAAGAATGCCTCTTCACTTGCTCTCTACCGAGAGTAGAATTAGTTTGAAAGGCGCCCATCAGATATCTTGGGGGGAACAGAAATTTTACCATAAATAAGGAATGATGGTACATAGATATGCATGACATGGCACTAGCTCCAAGTAGGTTTTACTCTGAAAACAGCATGACCTAGAATCTGGCACTAGGAATCATGCAGAGAAATCAGAGTATTTATTTATAGTGTTTCCCGTTCCCTTTTTGCTGGATGAAAAAACAGCTGTCCACATGCTCAATTGTGGGAGTAGATGTGTGCAAAAACCTACTATATCCAATTTGTTGGGAACAAAGGATTTGTTTCAGAATTTCTCTCTGCTACATACGTATCTATTGGGAGCTACTAGCTAAAAGTCATTTAACTGTGAAATTTCCATGAACTTCAAACAAGCAACAGGACACATACAGTGAAATCAAATTAAGTGTTTTTAGTGCTACATTCCCAGATAATAGATGAACAAATGCCTCTCCACATGCTTAATTCTTGGATTTGAATTTGTGTGTAAGCCGTCCATCACCTAGCTTGCTGGGAGAGAAGAATTTTTTTTAAGTGGGAACTGTGCTACATAGAAACGTATAAGGAGTCACTAGCTTCAACTCAGTTTTACAGTGAAAACTGCAAAAATTACAAAAGCGGAACTAAGAAACATAATGTGAAACGAGAGTAAGGTTTTCTATTGATATCCATTCCTTTCACGCTGGATAAATGAATGCCTCTCCGCATGTGAATTTCTGAGATTTGAAAGTGTGTGGAAGCATTCTGTCAGCAATCTTGTTTGGACACACAGTTTTTTGAGTGGGGACGGCATTACATACATTTATATGGGGAGATACAAGCTCCAATGCGTTCTTACACTGAAATATGCATGAACATCAAACCAGCACTAGGAAACATAGTGAGGAATCAGTGTACGTGTTTCTAATGCTCCTCATTCACTTTATGCTAGATGAACAAACACCTCTTACGTGCTCAATTCTGAGAGTTGAATGTGTGTGAAAGCCATTAGTCACTTAGCCTGCTGGGAAAACTCAATTTATTTAGAGTGGGGAGTTACAAAACATACATAAATATGGGGAGGTAAAGAGCTATATATCGGTTTTACAGTGAAAACTGCATGAACTTCAAACCAGCACTAGAAAACACACTGAGGAATCAGAGTAAGTATTTTCATTGCTGCCTATTCCCATTATGCTAGATGAACGAATGCCTCACCACATGCTCAATTTTGAGATTTGAATGTGTGAAACCGTCAATAATCTAGCTTGTTGGGAACACACATTTCCTTTTGAGTGAGGAACTACACATCATTCATATATATGGGAATGTATTAGCAATAAATTTGATTTACAGTGAAAACTGTATGAACATCAAACCAGCAATAGAAATCATAGTGAGAAATCATGGTAATTTTTTTCTAGTTCTGCCTATCCGTTTTATGGCAGATGATTTAACACCCCTTCACATGCTCAATTCTGAGAGTTGAATGTGTGTGAAAGTCAGTAATCACTTATAAATTAGGGAACAAAAGTGTGTATGAGATGGGATGTATCAGTACTTACATGTCTATTTTTTAGGTATTAGCTCCAACTTCGTTTTACAGAGAAAAAAGAACAGACTGTAAAACAGGCAGTAGGAATTTTAATGAGAAATCAGAGAAATTATTTCCACTGCTACCTATTTCATTTATGATAGATGAACAAACGCTTTTCCACATGCTTAATTCTGAAAGTTGAATGTCTGTGAAATCCGTCAATCACTTAGTTTTTTGTGAACACGATTTGTTTGAGTGGGGAACAACTCGTCATACGTATCTACGTGGGATAGTATCTTTAAGTCAGTTTTACACTGAAATCAACATGAAATGAAAATCGACAAGAGGAAACATACTGAAATTCCGAGTGTTTTTTTGATAATGTTTCCCTTTATGGTAGACGAACAAACGCCTCTCCACATGCTGAAATCTGAGAGTTGGTTGGGTGCAAAAGCCGTACATCTACTAACTTGTTGGGAACACACAATTTCTTTCAGAGGGGAAATATACAACATGCGTGTCTATAGGGAGGTACTAGCTCCAAGTCCGTTTTACACAGATAATGGTGCACAGAGGAACACGGAACTGTCACACATGCTGAGTAAACAGATTAAGTGTTTCTACTGCTACCCATTCCCTTTATGCTAGATGAATGAATGCCTCTGCAAGGGCTCAATTCTGAAATTTGAAAGTGTGTTAAAGCCGTCCATCTCCTTGCTCGTTGGGAACACAAGCTTTCTTTGAGTGGGGCCCTATACTACATACATATCGAAGGGGAGGTGTTAGCTCCAAGTCGGTTTTAAAGTGAGAAATGTGTGAACTTCCAACCGGCACTAGGAAATATAGTGAAAAATCAGAGTAAGTGTTTCTAGTGCTACTGATACAATCTATGCTAGATGAACAAACCCCTCTCCACGTGCTCATTTCTGAGGATTTTATGTGTGTGTTTAAGCCATCCATCCCCTAATTGTTGGGAACACAGAGATTTTTGAGTAGTTGCGTATTCTACATACATATTAAAGAGGAGGTACTATCTCCAACTCCGTTTTATACTGAAAACAGCAAGAACATCATACTGACACTAGGAAACATAGGGAGAAATAAGATTGTTTCTTGTGCTACCCATTCCCAATATGCTAGATGAACGAACGCATTTCCATGTGCTCAATTTTGAGAGTTGAATGTGATGAAAGCACTCCAACACTTAGCTTCTCGGGAACACACCGTTTCTTTGAGTAGGGAACTATGCTACTTATATATCTGTGAGTAGGTTAGCTCCAACTCGGTTTTACAGTGAAAACTGCATGAACTTCAAACCAGCACTAGGGAACAAATTCAGAAATCAGAGTTCATGTTTCTAATGCTACCCATTCCCTTTATGCTACATGAAAGAATGTCTCTTCACATGCTCAGTTCCGAGAGTAGAATTAATTTGAAAAGCGTCCAAGCTATCTTGGTGGGAACATAGATTTTCCATAAATAAGCGATGATGGTACATAGATATGCATGACATGGCACTAGCTCCAAGTCGGTTTTAATCTGAAAAATGCATGAAGTAAAAACTGGCACTAGGAATCATACAGAGAAATCAGAGTAATTATTTATAGTGTTTCCCGTTCCCTTTATGCTAGATGAAAAAACAGCTGTCCACATGCTCAATTGTGGGAGTAGATGTGTGCAAAAACCTACTATATCCAATTTGTTGGGAACAAAGGATTTGTTTCAGAATTTCTCTCTGCTACATACGTATCTATTGGGAGCTACTAGCTAAAAGTCATTTAACTGTGAAATTTCCATGAACTTCAAACAAGCAACAGGACACATACAGTGAAATCAAATTAAGTGTTTTTAGTGCTACATTCCCAGATAATAGATGAACAAATGCCTCTCCACATGCTTAATTCTTGGATTTGAATTTGTGTGTAAGCCGTCCATCACCTAGCTTGCTGGGAGAGAAGAATTTTTTTCAGTGAGAATTATGCTACATAGAAACGTAAAGGGAGTCACTAGCTTCAACTCAGTTTTACAGTGAAAACTGCAAAAATTACAAAAGCGGAACTAAGAAACATAATGTGAAACGAGAGTAAGGTTTTCTATTGATATCCATTCCTTTCACGCTGGATAAATGAATGCCTCTCCGCATGTGAATTTCTGAGATTTGAAAGTGTGTGGAAGCATTCTGTCAGCAATCTTGTTTGGACACACAGTTTTTTGAGTGGGGACGGCATTACATACATTTATATGGGGAGATACAAGCTCCAATGCGTTCTTACACTGAAATATGCATGAACATCAAACCAGCACTAGGAAACATAGTGAGGAATCAGTGTACGTGTTTCTAATGCTCCTCATTCACTTTATGCTAGATGAACAAACACCTCTTACGTGCTCAATTCTGAGAGTTGAATGTGTGTGAAAGCCATTAGTCACTTAGCCTGCTGGGAAAACTCAATTTATTTAGAGTGGGGAGTTACAAAACATACATAAATATGGGGAGGTAAAGAGCTATATATCGGTTTTACAGTGAAAACTGCATGAACTTCAAACCAGCACTAGAAAACACACTGAGGAATCAGAGTAAGTATTTTCATTGCTGCCTATTCCCATTATGCTAGATGAACGAATGCCTCACCACATGCTCAATTTTGAGATTTGAATGTGTGAAACCGTCAATAATCTAGCTTGTTGGGAACACACATTTCCTTTTGAGTGAGGAACTACACATCATTCATATATATGGGAATGTATTAGCAATAAATTTGATTTACAGTGAAAACTGTATGAACATCAAACCAGCAATAGAAATCATAGTGAGAAATCATGGTAATTTTTTTCTAGTTCTGCCTATCCGTTTTATGGCAGATGATTTAACACCCCTTCACATGCTCAATTCTGAGAGTTGAATGTGTGTGAAAGTCAGTAATCACTTATAAATTAGGGAACAAAAGTGTGTATGAGATGGGATGTATCAGTACTTACATGTCTATTTTTTAGGTATTAGCTCCAACTTCGTTTTACAGAGAAAAAAGAACAGACTGTAAAACAGGCAGTAGGAATTTTAATGAGAAATCAGAGAAATTATTTCCACTGCTACCTATTTCATTTATGATAGATGAACAAACGCTTTTCCACATGCTTAATTCTGAAAGTTGAATGTCTGTGAAATCCGTCAATCACTTAGTTTTTTGTGAACACGATTTGTTTGAGTGGGGAACAACTCGTCATACGTATCTACGTGGGATAGTATCTTTAAGTCAGTTTTACACTGAAATCAACATGAAATGAAAATCGACAAGAGGAAACATACTGAAATTCCGAGTGTTTTTTTGATAATGTTTCCCTTTATGGTAGACGAACAAACGCCTCTCCACATGCTGAAATCTGAGAGTTGGTTGGGTGCAAAAGCCGTACATCTACTAACTTGTTGGGAACACACAATTTCTTTCAGAGGGGAAATATACAACATGCGTGTCTATAGGGAGGTACTAGCTCCAAGTCCGTTTTACACAGATAATGGTGCACAGAGGAACACGGAACTGTCACACATGCTGAGTAAACAGATTAAGTGTTTCTACTGCTACCCATTCCCTTTATGCTAGATGAATGAATGCCTCTGCAAGGGCTCAATTCTGAAATTTGAAAGTGTGTTAAAGCCGTCCATCTCCTTGCTCATTGGGAACACAAGCTTTCTTTGAGTGGGGCCCTATACTACATACATATCGATGGGGAGGTGTTAGCTCCAAGTCGGTTTTAAAGTGAGAAATGTGTGAACTTCCAACCGGCACTAGGAAATATAGTGAAAAATCAGAGTAAGTGTTTCTAGTGCTACTGATACAATCTATGCTAGATGAACAAACCCCTCTCCACGTGCTCATTTCTGAGGATTTTATGTGTGTGTTTAAGCCATCCATCCCCTAATTGTTGGGAACACAGAGATTTTTGAGTAGTTGCGTATTCTACATACATATTAAAGAGGAGGTACTATCTCCAACTCCGTTTTATACTGAAAACAGCAAGAACATCATACTGACACTAGGAAACATAGGGAGAAATAAGATTGTTTCTTGTGCTACCCATTCCCAATATGCTAGATGAACGAACGCATTTCCATGTGCTCAATTTTGAGAGTTGAATGTGATGAAAGCACTCCAACACTTAGCTTCTCGGGAACACACCGTTTCTTTGAGTAGGGAACTATGCTACTTATATATCTGTGAGTAGGTTAGCTCCAACTCGGTTTTACAGTGAAAACTGCATGAACTTCAAACCAGCACTAGGGAACAAATTCAGAAATCAGAGTTCATGTTTCTAATGCTACCCATTCCCTTTATGCTACATGAAAGAATGTCTCTTCACATGCTCAGTTCCGAGAGTAGAATTAATTTGAAAAGCGTCCAAGCTATCTTGGTGGGAACATAGATTTTCCATAAATAAGCGATGATGGTACATAGATATGCATGACATGGCACTAGCTCCAAGTCGGTTTTAATCTGAAAAATGCATGAAGTAAAAACTGGCACTAGGAATCATACAGAGAAATCAGAGTAATTATTTATAGTGTTTCCCGTTCCCTTTATGCTAGATGAAAAAACAGCTGTCCACATGCTCAATTGTGGGAGTAGATGTGTGCAAAAACCTACTATATCCAATTTGTTGGGAACAAAGGATTTGTTTCAGAATTTCTCTCTGCTACATACGTATCTATTGGGAGCTACTAGCTAAAAGTCATTTAACTGTGAAATTTCCATGAACTTCAAACAAGCAACAGGACACATACAGTGAAATCAAATTAAGTGTTTTTAGTGCTACATTCCCAGATAATAGATGAACAAATGCCTCTCCACATGCTTAATTCTTGGATTTGAATTTGTGTGTAAGCCGTCCATCACCTAGCTTGCTGGGAGAGAAGAATTTTTTTCAGTGAGAATTATGCTACATAGAAACGTAAAGGGAGTCACTAGCTTCAACTCAGTTTTACAGTGAAAACTGCAAAAATTACAAAAGCGGAACTAAGAAACATAATGTGAAACGAGAGTAAGGTTTTCTATTGATATCCATTCCTTTCACGCTGGATAAATGAATGCCTCTCCGCATGTGAATTTCTGAGATTTGAAAGTGTGTGGAAGCATTCTGTCAGCAATCTTGTTTGGACACACAGTTTTTTGAGTGGGGACGGCATTACATACATTTATATGGGGAGATACAAGCTCCAATGCGTTCTTACACTGAAATATGCATGAACATCAAACCAGCACTAGGAAACATAGTGAGGAATCAGTGTACGTGTTTCTAATGCTCCTCATTCACTTTATGCTAGATGAACAAACACCTCTTACGTGCTCAATTCTGAGAGTTGAATGTGTGTGAAAGCCATTAGTCACTTAGCCTGCTGGGAAAACTCAATTTATTTAGAGTGGGGAGTTACAAAACATACATAAATATGGGGAGGTAAAGAGCTATATATCGGTTTTACAGTGAAAACTGCATGAACTTCAAACCAGCACTAGAAAACACACTGAGGAATCAGAGTAAGTATTTTCATTGCTGCCTATTCCCATTATGCTAGATGAACGAATGCCTCACCACATGCTCAATTTTGAGATTTGAATGTGTGAAACCGTCAATAATCTAGCTTGTTGGGAACACACATTTCCTTTTGAGTGAGGAACTACACATCATTCATATATATGGGAATGTATTAGCAATAAATTTGATTTACAGTGAAAACTGTATGAACATCAAACCAGCAATAGAAATCATAGTGAGAAATCATGGTAATTTTTTTCTAGTTCTGCCTATCCGTTTTATGGCAGATGATTTAACACCCCTTCACATGCTCAATTCTGAGAGTTGAATGTGTGTGAAAGTCAGTAATCACTTATAAATTAGGGAACAAAAGTGTGTATGAGATGGGATGTATCAGTACTTACATGTCTATTTTTTAGGTATTAGCTCCAACTTCGTTTTACAGAGAAAAAAGAACAGACTGTAAAACAGGCAGTAGGAATTTTAATGAGAAATCAGAGAAATTATTTCCACTGCTACCTATTTCATTTATGATAGATGAACAAACGCTTTTCCACATGCTTAATTCTGAAAGTTGAATGTCTGTGAAATCCGTCAATCACTTAGTTTTTTGTGAACACGATTTGTTTGAGTGGGGAACAACTCGTCATACGTATCTACGTGGGATAGTATCTTTAAGTCAGTTTTACACTGAAATCAACATGAAATGAAAATCGACAAGAGGAAACATACTGAAATTCCGAGTGTTTTTTTGATAATGTTTCCCTTTATGGTAGACGAACAAACGCCTCTCCACATGCTGAAATCTGAGAGTTGGTTGGGTGCAAAAGCCGTACATCTACTAACTTGTTGGGAACACACAATTTCTTTCAGAGGGGAAATATACAACATGCGTGTCTATAGGGAGGTACTAGCTCCAAGTCCGTTTTACACAGATAATGGTGCACAGAGGAACACGGAACTGTCACACATGCTGAGTAAACAGATTAAGTGTTTCTACTGCTACCCATTCCCTTTATGCTAGATGAATGAATGCCTCTGCAAGGGCTCAATTCTGAAATTTGAAAGTGTGTTAAAGCCGTCCATCTCCTTGCTCGTTGGGAACACAAGCTTTCTTTGAGTGGGGCCCTATACTACATACATATCGAAGGGGAGGTGTTAGCTCCAAGTCGGTTTTAAAGTGAGAAATGTGTGAACTTCCAACCGGCACTAGGAAATATAGTGAAAAATCAGAGTAAGTGTTTCTAGTGCTACTGATACAATCTATGCTAGATGAACAAACCCCTCTCCACGTGCTCATTTCTGAGGATTTTATGTGTGTGTTTAAGCCATCCATCCCCTAATTGTTGGGAACACAGAGATTTTTGAGTAGTTGCGTATTCTACATACATATTAAAGAGGAGGTACTATCTCCAACTCCGTTTTATACTGAAAACAGCAAGAACATCATACTGACACTAGGAAACATAGGGAGAAATAAGATTGTTTCTTGTGCTACCCATTCCCAATATGCTAGATGAACGAACGCATTTCCATGTGCTCAATTTTGAGAGTTGAATGTGATGAAAGCACTCCAACACTTAGCTTCTCGGGAACACACCGTTTCTTTGAGTAGGGAACTATGCTACTTATATATCTGTGAGTAGGTTAGCTCCAACTCGGTTTTACAGTGAAAACTGCATGAACTTCAAACCAGCACTAGGGAACAAATTCAGAAATCAGAGTTCATGTTTCTAATGCTACCCATTCCCTTTATGCTACATGAAAGAATGTCTCTTCACATGCTCAGTTCCGAGAGTAGAATTAATTTGAAAAGCGTCCAAGCTATCTTGGTGGGAACATAGATTTTCCATAAATAAGCGATGATGGTACATAGATATGCATGACATGGCACTAGCTCCAAGTCGGTTTTAATCTGAAAAATGCATGAAGTAAAAACTGGCACTAGGAATCATACAGAGAAATCAGAGTAATTATTTATAGTGTTTCCCGTTCCCTTTATGCTAGATGAAAAAACAGCTGTCCACATGCTCAATTGTGGGAGTAGATGTGTGCAAAAACCTACTATATCCAATTTGTTGGGAACAAAGGATTTGTTTCAGAATTTCTCTCTGCTACATACGTATCTATTGGGAGCTACTAGCTAAAAGTCATTTAACTGTGAAATTTCCATGAACTTCAAACAAGCAACAGGACACATACAGTGAAATCAAATTAAGTGTTTTTAGTGCTACATTCCCAGATAATAGATGAACAAATGCCTCTCCACATGCTTAATTCTTGGATTTGAATTTGTGTGTAAGCCGTCCATCACCTAGCTTGCTGGGAGAGAAGAATTTTTTTCAGTGAGAATTATGCTACATAGAAACGTAAAGGGAGTCACTAGCTTCAACTCAGTTTTACAGTGAAAACTGCAAAAATTACAAAAGCGGAACTAAGAAACATAATGTGAAACGAGAGTAAGGTTTTCTATTGATATCCATTCCTTTCACGCTGGATAAATGAATGCCTCTCCGCATGTGAATTTCTGAGATTTGAAAGTGTGTGGAAGCATTCTGTCAGCAATCTTGTTTGGACACACAGTTTTTTGAGTGGGGACGGCATTACATACATTTATATGGGGAGATACAAGCTCCAATGCGTTCTTACACTGAAATATGCATGAACATCAAACCAGCACTAGGAAACATAGTGAGGAATCAGTGTACGTGTTTCTAATGCTCCTCATTCACTTTATGCTAGATGAACAAACACCTCTTACGTGCTCAATTCTGAGAGTTGAATGTGTGTGAAAGCCATTAGTCACTTAGCCTGCTGGGAAAACTCAATTTATTTAGAGTGGGGAGTTACAAAACATACATAAATATGGGGAGGTAAAGAGCTATATATCGGTTTTACAGTGAAAACTGCATGAACTTCAAACCAGCACTAGAAAACACACTGAGGAATCAGAGTAAGTATTTTCATTGCTGCCTATTCCCATTATGCTAGATGAACGAATGCCTCACCACATGCTCAATTTTGAGATTTGAATGTGTGAAACCGTCAATAATCTAGCTTGTTGGGAACACACATTTCCTTTTGAGTGAGGAACTACACATCATTCATATATATGGGAATGTATTAGCAATAAATTTGATTTACAGTGAAAACTGTATGAACATCAAACCAGCAATAGAAATCATAGTGAGAAATCATGGTAATTTTTTTCTAGTTCTGCCTATCCGTTTTATGGCAGATGATTTAACACCCCTTCACATGCTCAATTCTGAGAGTTGAATGTGTGTGAAAGTCAGTAATCACTTATAAATTAGGGAACAAAAGTGTGTATGAGATGGGATGTATCAGTACTTACATGTCTATTTTTTAGGTATTAGCTCCAACTTCGTTTTACAGAGAAAAAAGAACAGACTGTAAAACAGGCAGTAGGAATTTTAATGAGAAATCAGAGAAATTATTTCCACTGCTACCTATTTCATTTATGATAGATGAACAAACGCTTTTCCACATGCTTAATTCTGAAAGTTGAATGTCTGTGAAATCCGTCAATCACTTAGTTTTTTGTGAACACGATTTGTTTGAGTGGGGAACAACTCGTCATACGTATCTACGTGGGATAGTATCTTTAAGTCAGTTTTACACTGAAATCAACATGAAATGAAAATCGACAAGAGGAAACATACTGAAATTCCGAGTGTTTTTTTGATAATGTTTCCCTTTATGGTAGACGAACAAATGCCTCTCCACATGCTGAAATCTGAGAGTTGGTTGGGTGCAAAAGCCGTACATCTACTAACTTGTTGGGAACACACAATTTCTTTCAGTGGGGAAATATACAACATGCGTGTCTATAGGGAGGTACTAGCTCCAAGTCCGTTTTACACAGATAATGGTGCACAGAGGAACACGGAACTGTCACACATGCTGAGTAAACAGATTAAGTGTTTCTACTGCTACCCATTCCCTTTATGCTAGATGAATGAATGCCTCTGCAAGGGCTCAATTCTGAAATTTGAAAGTGTGTTAAAGCCGTCCATCTCCTTGCTCATTGGGAACACAAGCTTTCTTTGAGTGGGGCCCTATACTACATACATATCGATGGGGAGGTGTTAGCTCCAAGTCGGTTTTAAAGTGAGAAATGTGTGAACTTCCAACCGGCACTAGGAAATATAGTGAAAAATCAGAGTAAGTGTTTCTAGTGCTACTGATACAATCTATGCTAGATGAACAAACCCCTCTCCACGTGCTCATTTCTGAGGATTTTATGTGTGTGTTTAAGCCATCCATCCCCTAATTGTTGGGAACACAGAGATTTTTGAGTAGTTGCGTATTCTACATACATATTAAAGAGGAGGTACTATCTCCAACTCCGTTTTATACTGAAAACAGCAAGAACATCATACTGACACTAGGAAACATAGGGAGAAATAAGATTGTTTCTTGTGCTACCCATTCCCAATATGCTAGATGAACGAACGCATTTCCATGTGCTCAATTTTGAGAGTTGAATGTGATGAAAGCACTCCAACACTTAGCTTCTCGGGAACACACCGTTTCTTTGAGTAGGGAACTATGCTACTTATATATCTGTGAGTAGGTTAGCTCCAACTCGGTTTTACAGTGAAAACTGCATGAACTTCAAACCAGCACTAGGGAACAAATTCAGAAATCAGAGTTCATGTTTCTAATGCTACCCATTCCCTTTATGCTACATGAAAGAATGTCTCTTCACATGCTCAGTTCCGAGAGTAGAATTAATTTGAAAAGCGTCCAAGCTATCTTGGTGGGAACATAGATTTTCCATAAATAAGCGATGATGGTACATAGATATGCATGACATGGCACTAGCTCCAAGTCGGTTTTAATCTGAAAAATGCATGAAGTAAAAACTGGCACTAGGAATCATACAGAGAAATCAGAGTAATTATTTATAGTGTTTCCCGTTCCCTTTATGCTAGATGAAAAAACAGCTGTCCACATGCTCAATTGTGGGAGTAGATGTGTGCAAAAACCTACTATATCCAATTTGTTGGGAACAAAGGATTTGTTTCAGAATTTCTCTCTGCTACATACGTATCTATTGGGAGCTACTAGCTAAAAGTCATTTAACTGTGAAATTTCCATGAACTTCAAACAAGCAACAGGACACATACAGTGAAATCAAATTAAGTGTTTTTAGTGCTACATTCCCAGATAATAGATGAACAAATGCCTCTCCACATGCTTAATTCTTGGATTTGAATTTGTGTGTAAGCCGTCCATCACCTAGCTTGCTGGGAGAGAAGAATTTTTTTCAGTGAGAATTATGCTACATAGAAACGTAAAGGGAGTCACTAGCTTCAACTCAGTTTTACAGTGAAAACTGCAAAAATTACAAAAGCGGAACTAAGAAACATAATGTGAAACGAGAGTAAGGTTTTCTATTGATATCCATTCCTTTCACGCTGGATAAATGAATGCCTCTCCGCATGTGAATTTCTGAGATTTGAAAGTGTGTGGAAGCATTCTGTCAGCAATCTTGTTTGGACACACAGTTTTTTGAGTGGGGACGGCATTACATACATTTATATGGGGAGATACAAGCTCCAATGCGTTCTTACACTGAAATATGCATGAACATCAAACCAGCACTAGGAAACATAGTGAGGAATCAGTGTACGTGTTTCTAATGCTCCTCATTCACTTTATGCTAGATGAACAAACACCTCTTACGTGCTCAATTCTGAGAGTTGAATGTGTGTGAAAGCCATTAGTCACTTAGCCTGCTGGGAAAACTCAATTTATTTAGAGTGGGGAGTTACAAAACATACATAAATATGGGGAGGTAAAGAGCTATATATCGGTTTTACAGTGAAAACTGCATGAACTTCAAACCAGCACTAGAAAACACACTGAGGAATCAGAGTAAGTATTTTCATTGCTGCCTATTCCCATTATGCTAGATGAACGAATGCCTCACCACATGCTCAATTTTGAGATTTGAATGTGTGAAACCGTCAATAATCTAGCTTGTTGGGAACACACATTTCCTTTTGAGTGAGGAACTACACATCATTCATATATATGGGAATGTATTAGCAATAAATTTGATTTACAGTGAAAACTGTATGAACATCAAACCAGCAATAGAAATCATAGTGAGAAATCATGGTAATTTTTTTCTAGTTCTGCCTATCCGTTTTATGGCAGATGATTTAACACCCCTTCACATGCTCAATTCTGAGAGTTGAATGTGTGTGAAAGTCAGTAATCACTTATAAATTAGGGAACAAAAGTGTGTATGAGATGGGATGTATCAGTACTTACATGTCTATTTTTTAGGTATTAGCTCCAACTTCGTTTTACAGAGAAAAAAGAACAGACTGTAAAACAGGCAGTAGGAATTTTAATGAGAAATCAGAGAAATTATTTCCACTGCTACCTATTTCATTTATGATAGATGAACAAACGCTTTTCCACATGCTTAATTCTGAAAGTTGAATGTCTGTGAAATCCGTCAATCACTTAGTTTTTTGTGAACACGATTTGTTTGAGTGGGGAACAACTCGTCATACGTATCTACGTGGGATAGTATCTTTAAGTCAGTTTTACACTGAAATCAACATGAAATGAAAATCGACAAGAGGAAACATACTGAAATTCCGAGTGTTTTTTTGATAATGTTTCCCTTTATGGTAGACGAACAAATGCCTCTCCACATGCTGAAATCTGAGAGTTGGTTGGGTGCAAAAGCCGTACATCTACTAACTTGTTGGGAACACACAATTTCTTTCAGTGGGGAAATATACAACATGCGTGTCTATAGGGAGGTACTAGCTCCAAGTCCGTTTTACACAGATAATGGTGCACAGAGGAACACGGAACTGTCACACATGCTGAGTAAACAGATTAAGTGTTTCTACTGCTACCCATTCCCTTTATGCTAGATGAATGAATGCCTCTGCAAGGGCTCAATTCTGAAATTTGAAAGTGTGTTAAAGCCGTCCATCTCCTTGCTCATTGGGAACACAAGCTTTCTTTGAGTGGGGCCCTATACTACATACATATCGATGGGGAGGTGTTAGCTCCAAGTCGGTTTTAAAGTGAGAAATGTGTGAACTTCCAACCGGCACTAGGAAATATAGTGAAAAATCAGAGTAAGTGTTTCTAGTGCTACTGATACAATCTATGCTAGATGAACAAACCCCTCTCCACGTGCTCATTTCTGAGGATTTTATGTGTGTGTTTAAGCCATCCATCCCCTAATTGTTGGGAACACAGAGATTTTTGAGTAGTTGCGTATTCTACATACATATTAAAGAGGAGGTACTATCTCCAACTCCGTTTTATACTGAAAACAGCAAGAACATCATACTGACACTAGGAAACATAGGGAGAAATAAGATTGTTTCTTGTGCTACCCATTCCCAATATGCTAGATGAACGAACGCATTTCCATGTGCTCAATTTTGAGAGTTGAATGTGATGAAAGCACTCCAACACTTAGCTTCTCGGGAACACACCGTTTCTTTGAGTAGGGAACTATGCTACTTATATATCTGTGAGTAGGTTAGCTCCAACTCGGTTTTACAGTGAAAACTGCATGAACTTCAAACCAGCACTAGGGAACAAATTCAGAAATCAGAGTTCATGTTTCTAATGCTACCCATTCCCTTTATGCTACATGAAAGAATGTCTCTTCACATGCTCAGTTCCGAGAGTAGAATTAATTTGAAAAGCGTCCAAGCTATCTTGGTGGGAACATAGATTTTCCATAAATAAGCGATGATGGTACATAGATATGCATGACATGGCACTAGCTCCAAGTCGGTTTTAATCTGAAAAATGCATGAAGTAAAAACTGGCACTAGGAATCATACAGAGAAATCAGAGTAATTATTTATAGTGTTTCCCGTTCCCTTTATGCTAGATGAAAAAACAGCTGTCCACATGCTCAATTGTGGGAGTAGATGTGTGCAAAAACCTACTATATCCAATTTGTTGGGAACAAAGGATTTGTTTCAGAATTTCTCTCTGCTACATACGTATCTATTGGGAGCTACTAGCTAAAAGTCATTTAACTGTGAAATTTCCATGAACTTCAAACAAGCAACAGGACACATACAGTGAAATCAAATTAAGTGTTTTTAGTGCTACATTCCCAGATAATAGATGAACAAATGCCTCTCCACATGCTTAATTCTTGGATTTGAATTTGTGTGTAAGCCGTCCATCACCTAGCTTGCTGGGAGAGAAGAATTTTTTTCAGTGAGAATTATGCTACATAGAAACGTAAAGGGAGTCACTAGCTTCAACTCAGTTTTACAGTGAAAACTGCAAAAATTACAAAAGCGGAACTAAGAAACATAATGTGAAACGAGAGTAAGGTTTTCTATTGATATCCATTCCTTTCACGCTGGATAAATGAATGCCTCTCCGCATGTGAATTTCTGAGATTTGAAAGTGTGTGGAAGCATTCTGTCAGCAATCTTGTTTGGACACACAGTTTTTTGAGTGGGGACGGCATTACATACATTTATATGGGGAGATACAAGCTCCAATGCGTTCTTACACTGAAATATGCATGAACATCAAACCAGCACTAGGAAACATAGTGAGGAATCAGTGTACGTGTTTCTAATGCTCCTCATTCACTTTATGCTAGATGAACAAACACCTCTTACGTGCTCAATTCTGAGAGTTGAATGTGTGTGAAAGCCATTAGTCACTTAGCCTGCTGGGAAAACTCAATTTATTTAGAGTGGGGAGTTACAAAACATACATAAATATGGGGAGGTAAAGAGCTATATATCGGTTTTACAGTGAAAACTGCATGAACTTCAAACCAGCACTAGAAAACACACTGAGGAATCAGAGTAAGTATTTTCATTGCTGCCTATTCCCATTATGCTAGATGAACGAATGCCTCACCACATGCTCAATTTTGAGATTTGAATGTGTGAAACCGTCAATAATCTAGCTTGTTGGGAACACACATTTCCTTTTGAGTGAGGAACTACACATCATTCATATATATGGGAATGTATTAGCAATAAATTTGATTTACAGTGAAAACTGTATGAACATCAAACCAGCAATAGAAATCATAGTGAGAAATCATGGTAATTTTTTTCTAGTTCTGCCTATCCGTTTTATGGCAGATGATTTAACACCCCTTCACATGCTCAATTCTGAGAGTTGAATGTGTGTGAAAGTCAGTAATCACTTATAAATTAGGGAACAAAAGTGTGTATGAGATGGGATGTATCAGTACTTACATGTCTATTTTTTAGGTATTAGCTCCAACTTCGTTTTACAGAGAAAAAAGAACAGACTGTAAAACAGGCAGTAGGAATTTTAATGAGAAATCAGAGAAATTATTTCCACTGCTACCTATTTCATTTATGATAGATGAACAAACGCTTTTCCACATGCTTAATTCTGAAAGTTGAATGTCTGTGAAATCCGTCAATCACTTAGTTTTTTGTGAACACGATTTGTTTGAGTGGGGAACAACTCGTCATACGTATCTACGTGGGATAGTATCTTTAAGTCAGTTTTACACTGAAATCAACATGAAATGAAAATCGACAAGAGGAAACATACTGAAATTCCGAGTGTTTTTTTGATAATGTTTCCCTTTATGGTAGACGAACAAACACCTCTCCACATGCTGAAATCTGAGAGTTGGTTGGGTGCAAAAGCCATACATCTACTAACTTGTTGGGAACACACAATTTCTTTCAGTGGGGAAATATACAACATGCGTGTCTATAGGGAGGTACTAGCTCCAAGTCCGTTTTACACAGATAATGGTGCACAGAGGAACACGGAACTGTCACACATGCTGAGTAAACAGATTAAGTGTTTCTACTGCTACCCATTCCCTTTATGCTAGATGAATGAATGCCTCTGCAAGGGCTCAATTCTGAAATTTGAAAGTGTGTTAAAGCCGTCCATCTCGTTGCTCATTGGGAACACAAGCTTTCTTTGAGTGGGGCCCTATACTACATACATATCGATGGGGAGGTGTTAGCTCCAAGTCGGTTTTAAAGTGAGAAATGTGTGAACTTCCAACCGGCACTAGGAAATATAGTGAAAAATCAGAGTAAGTGTTTCTAGTGCTACTGATACAATCTATGCTAGATGAACAAACCCCTCTCCACGTGCTCATTTCTGAGGATTTTATGTGTGTGTTTAAGCCATCCATCCCCTAATTGTTGGGAACACAGAGATTTTTGAGTAGTTGCGTATTCTACATACATATTAAAGAGGAGGTACTATCTCCAACTCCGTTTTATACTGAAAACAGCAAGAACATCATACTGACACTAGGAAACATAGGGAGAAATAAGATTGTTTCTTGTGCTACCCATTCCCAATATGCTAGATGAACGAACGCATTTCCATGTGCTCAATTTTGAGAGTTGAATGTGATGAAAGCACTCCAACACTTAGCTTCTCGGGAACACACCGTTTCTTTGAGTAGGGAACTATGCTACTTATATATCTGTGAGTAGGTTAGCTCCAACTCGGTTTTACAGTGAAAACTGCATGAACTTCAAACCAGCACTAGGGAACAAATTCAGAAATCAGAGTTCATGTTTCTAATGCTACCCATTCCCTTTATGCTACATGAAAGAATGTCTCTTCACATGCTCAGTTCCGAGAGTAGAATTAATTTGAAAAGCGTCCAAGCTATCTTGGTGGGAACATAGATTTTCCATAAATAAGCGATGATGGTACATAGATATGCATGACATGGCACTAGCTCCAAGTCGGTTTTAATCTGAAAAATGCATGAAGTAAAAACTGGCACTAGGAATCATACAGAGAAATCAGAGTAATTATTTATAGTGTTTCCCGTTCCCTTTATGCTAGATGAAAAAACAGCTGTCCACATGCTCAATTGTGGGAGTAGATGTGTGCAAAAACCTACTATATCCAATTTGTTGGGAACAAAGGATTTGTTTCAGAATTTCTCTCTGCTACATACGTATCTATTGGGAGCTACTAGCTAAAAGTCATTTAACTGTGAAATTTCCATGAACTTCAAACAAGCAACAGGACACATACAGTGAAATCAAATTAAGTGTTTTTAGTGCTACATTCCCAGATAATAGATGAACAAATGCCTCTCCACATGCTCAAATCTGAGAGTAGAATTGCGTAAAAGGCTTCTATATCCAATCTTTTTGGAAAAACAGAATTTGTTTCAATGGGGATCTATACTACAAACGAATCTATGGGGAGGTACTAGCTCCAAGTCATTTTACTGTGAAAAATCCATGAACTTCAAACCAGCTACAGGAAACATACTTTGAATTTAAAGTAAGTGTTTTTAGTGCTACACATTCCCAGATTCTAGATGAACAAATGCCTCTCCACATGCTTAATTCTGGGAGTTGAATTTGTGTGGAAGCCTTCCATCATCTAGTGTGCTGGGAAAAAAGAATTTTCTTCAGTGGGATCTATGCTGCATAGAAACGTAAGGGGAGTCACTAGCTTCAACTCAGTTTTAGAGTGAAAACGGCAAAAATTCCAAAAGCTGATCTAGGAAAGATAATTAGAAATCTGAGTGTGTGTATTGGTACCCATTCCATTTACGCTGGATGAATGAATGCCTCTCCGCATGCTCAGTTCTGAGAGTTGAATGTGTGTGAAGCCATTAATCACTTATATTTTTGGGAACAAGAGTTTGTTTGAGTTGGGATCTATGCAACATACACGTCTATTTTGTAGGCAGTAGCTTAAAATAGGTTTTACAGGGAAAACAGTTCATACTGTAAAATCGGCACTAGGAAACATACTGAAAAATCATAGTAAGTGTTTCTACTGCTCCTCATTCCCTTTATTTAGATGAATGAATGTCCCTCCAAGGGCTCAATTCTGAAATTTGAATGTGTGTTAAGGCCGTCCATCTCCTTGCTTGTTGGGAACACAAGCTTTCTTTGAGTGAGGCCCTATACTACATACATATCTAGGGGAGTTGTTAGCTCCAAGTTGGTTTTACAGTGAAAACAGCATGAACTTCAAAGTGGCACTATGAAATATACTGAGAAATCAGAGTAAGTGTTTCTAGTGCTACTGACACAATCTAAGCCTGATGAAAATACGACTCTCCATGTACTCATTCTGAGTGTTGTATGTGAGTGTTTAAGCCATCCATCACCTAGCTTGTTGGGAAAAGAGAGATTTTGAGTGGTTGAGTATTCTACATACAAATTTATGAGGAGATATTAGCTCCAACTCAGTTTTATACTGAATTAAGCGACAATATCCTACTGACACTAGGTAAAATACTGAGAAATCACATTGTTTCTTGTGCTACCATTCTCTGTATGCTAGAAGAACAAACACATATCCACGACCTCTATTCTGAGAGTTGAATGTGTTGAAAGCATTCCAACACATAACTTGTTGGGAACACAGAGTTTCTTTGTGTAGGGAACTATGCTACATATGTAACTGTGAGTAGGTTAGCTCCAACTCTATTTTACAGTGAAAGCTACATGAATTTCATACCAGCAGTAGGAAACAAACTCAGAAATCAGAGTTCATGATTCTAATGCTACCCTTTCCCTTTATGCCACATGAAAGAATGCCTCTTCACTTGCTCATTACCGAGAGTAAAATTAGTTTGAAAGGCGTCCGTCAGCTATCTTGGTGGGAACATAAATTTTCAATAAACAAGCGGTGATGGTACATAGATATGCAAGACATGGCACTAGCTCCAAGTAGGTTTTAGTCTGAAAAAACATGAATTAGAAACTGAAACTAGGAATCATACAGAGAAATCAGAGTAATTATTTATAGTGTTTTCCGTTCCCTTTATGCTAGATGGAAAAACACCTCTCCACATGATCAATTATTAGAGTAGATGTGCACAAATTCCTTCTATTTCCAATCTTTTTGGAAACACAGAATTTGTTTCAGTGGATATCTATGCTACATACTTATCAATGGGGAGGTACAAGCTCCAAGTCATTTTACTGTGAAAAATCCATGAAATTCAAACCAGCTACAGGAAACATACTGTGAAATTAAAGTAAGTGTTTTTAGTGCTACACATTCCCAGATTCTAGATGAACAAATGCCTCTCCACATGCTTAATTCTGGGAGTTGAATTTGTGTGGAAGCCTTCCATCATCTAGTGTGCTGGGAAAAAAGAAATTTCTTCAGTGGGATCTATGCTGCATAGACACGTAAGTGGAGTCACTGTCTTCAACTCAGTTTTAGAGTGAAAACGGCAAAAATTCCAAAAGCGGAACTAGGAACCATAATGAGAAATCAGAGTAAGTGTTTCTATTGGTACCCATTCCATGTACGCTGGATGAATGAATGCCTCTCTGCATGTTCAGATATGTGAGTTGAATGTGTGTGAAAGCAATCAGTCACCTATCTTGTTGGGGACACACAGTTTTTTTGAGTAGGGAATGACAATACATGAATATATATGGGGAGGTACAAGCTCCAATTCTGGCTTACAGTGATATCTGCATGAACATCAAACCAGCACTAGGAAACACACTGAGAAATTAATAAATGTGTTTCTACTGCTCCTCAATCCCTTTATGCTAGTTGAATAAACGCCTCTTCACATGCTCAATTCTGAGCGTTGAATGTGTGTGAAAGCCATTAGTCACTTAGGCTGCTGGGAAAACTCAATTTACTTAGAGTGGGGAGCTACAAATCATACATATATATGGGGAGGTACGAGCTCTAAATCGGTTTTACAGTGAAAACTGCATGAACATCAAACCAGCACTAGAAAACATACTGAGAAATCAGAGTAAATATTTTCATTGCTGCCTATTCCCATTATGCTAGATGAAAGAACGCCTCACCACATGCTGAATTCTGAGATTTGAATGTGTGAAGACGTCAACTAACTAAATTGATGGGAAAACATATTTCTTTTCAGTGAAGAACTACACTTCATACATACATATAGGAATGTATTAGCAAAAAATTTGATTTACAGTGAAAAGGGCATGAACATCAAACCATCAATAGAAAACATTATTGTGAAATCAGTGTAATTTTTTTCTAGTGCTACCTATCCCGTTAATGGCCGATGAATTAACGCCTCTTCATATGCTCAATTCTGAGAGTAGAATGTGTGTGAAATCCATTAATCACTTATCATTTTGGGAACAAGAGCTTGTTTGAGTTGGGATCTACACTAATTACATGTGTATTTTGTAGGTATTAGCTCCAACTTTTTTTTACACTGAAAACAGAACAAACTGCAATATCGACACTCGGAATTATAGTGAGAAATCAGACTAACTATTTCCAGTGCTACCCATTCCCTTTATGCTAGATGAACAAACGCCTTTCCACATGCTTAATTCTGAGAGTTGAATGTGTGTGAATGCCGTCAATCATTTAGCTTGTTTTGAACACTGAGTTTCTTTGAGTGGGGAATTATGCATCATATGAATATAAGGGGAGGTATTACCTCTAGGTCAGTTTTACACTGAAATGAGGATGAAATGAAAACCAACACTAGGAAACATACTGAGAATTCCAAGTGTTTCTATTCCTAACGATTCCCTTTATGGTAGATGAACAAACGCCTCTCCACATGCTGAAATCTGAGAGTTGGTTGTGTGCAAAAGCCGTACATCTCCTAACTTGTTGGGAACACACAATTTCTTTCAGTGGGGAAATATACTACATACGTATCTATAGGGAGGAACTAGCTCCAAGTCCGTTTACACGGAAAACAGTGCACTCTGGAATACGGAACTGTCACACATGCTGAGAAAACACAGTAAGTGTTTCTACTGCTACACATTCCCTGTATACTAGATGAATGAAAGTCTCTGCAAGGGCTCAATTCTGAAATTTGAATGTGTGTTAAAGCCATCCATCTACTTGCTTGTTGGGAACATAAGCTTTCGTTGAGTGAGGCCCTATACTACATACATATCTATGGGGAAGTTTCAGCTCCAAGTCGGTTTTACAGTGAAAACAGCATGAACAACAAACCAGCACTAGGAAATATACTGAGTAATCAGAGTAACGGATTCTAGTGCTACTGATACAATCTAGGCTACATGAACGAACGCCTCACCACGTGCTCATTTCTGAGGGATGTATGTGTGTGTTAAAGCAATCCATCATCTAGCTTGTTGGGAAAACAGAGATTTTGGTGTGGTTTAGTATTCTTCATACATATTTATGAGGAGGTATTAGCTCCAACTCAGTTTTATACTGAATAGAGCGACAACATCCTACTGAAACTAGGTAAAATACTGAGAAAACCGATTCTTTCCTGTGCTACCCATTCCCTATATGCTAGATGAACAGACATATATCCACCTCCTCAATTCTGAGAGTTGAATGTGTTGAAAGCATTCCAAAACGTAACTTGTTGGGAACACAGAGTTTCTTTGTGTAGGGATCTATGCTACATATATATCTGTGCGTAGGTTAGCTCCAACTCTGTTTTACTGTGAAAACTACATGAACTTAATACCAGCAGTAGGAAACAAACTCAGAAATCAGAGTTCATGATTCTAAAGCTTCCCGTTCCCTTAATGCCACATGAAAGAATGAATCTTCACTTGCTCTGTACCGAGAGTAAAATTAGTTTGAAAGGCGTCCGTCAGCTATCTTGATGGGAACAGAAATTTTCAATAAAAAAGCGATGATTTTACATAGATATGCATGACATGGCACTAGCTCCAAGTAGGTTTTACTCTGAAAAAAGCATGAACTAGAAAATGGCACTAGGAATCATACAGAGAAATCAGAGTAATTATTTATAGTGTTTTCCGTTCCCTTTATTCTAGATGAAAAAACACCTCTCCACATGATCAATTATTAGAGTAGATGTGCACAAATTCCTTCTATTTCCAATCTTTTTGGAAACACAGAATTTGTTTCAGTGGGTATCAATGCTACATACGTATCTATGGGGAGGTAATAGCTCCAAGTCTTTTTACTGTGAAAAATCCAAGAAATTCAAACCAGCTACAGGAAACATACTGTGAAATTAAAGTAAGCGTTTTTAGTGCTACACATTCCCAGATTCTAGATGAACAAATGCCTCTCCACATGCTTAAATCTGGGAGTTGAATTTGTGTGGAAGCCGTCCATCACCTAGTTTGTTGGGAAAAAAAATTTTCTTCAGTGGGAACTATGCTGCATAGAAACGTAAGGGGAGTCACTGTCTTCAACTCAGTTTTAGAGTGAAAACGGCAAAAATTCCAAAAGCGGAACTTGGAAACATAATGAGAAATCCGATTAAGTGTTTCTATTGGTACCCATTCCATTTACGCTGGATGAATGAATGCCTCTCCGCATGCTCAGATATGTGAGTTGAATGTGTGTGAAAGCAATCAGTCACCTATCTTGTTGGGGACACACAATTTTTTGAGTGGGGAATGACACTACATGCATATATATGTGGAGGTACAAGCTCCAATTCGGCCTTACAGAGAAATCTACTTGAACATCAAACCAGCATTAGGAAACTTACTGAGAAATCAGTGAAAGTGTTTCTACTGCTCCTCAATCCCTTTATGCTAGATGAAAGAACGCCTCTTCACGTGCTCAATTCTGAGGGTTGAATGTGTGAAAGCCATTAGTTACTTAGCCTGCTGGGAAAACTGAATTTATTTAGAGTGGGGAGCTACAAAACATACATATATAAGGGGAGGTATGAGCTCTAAATCGATTTTACAGTGAAAACTTCATGAACCTCAAACCAGCACTAGAAAACATACTGAGAAATCAGAGTAAGTATTTTCATTGCTGCCTATTCCCATTATGCTAGATGAACGAATGCCTCACCACATGCTGAAATCTGAGATTTGAATGTGTGAAGCCGTCAACCACCCAGCTTGTTGGGAACTCACAATTGGTTTTGAGTGAGGAACTACAATTCATTCATATATATGGGAATGTATTAGCAATAAATTTGATTTACAGTGAAAACTGCATGAAACACCAACAATAGAACACATAGAAAGGAATCAGGTTAATTTTTTTTTCTCGTGCTACCTATCCCTTTTATGGCCGATGAATTAACGCCTCTTCATATGCTCAATTCTGAGAGTAGAATGTGTGTGAAAGCCATTAATCACTTATCTTTTTGTTAAGAAGGGTTTGTTTTTGTTGGGATCTACGCTACATAAACGTCTATTTGTAGGTGTTAGCTCCAACTTCATTTTACAGTGAAAAGAGTTCAAACTGTAAAATTGGCCACAGGTAATATACTGAGAGTACAGAGTAAGTGTTTCTAGTGCTACTGATACAATCTATGCTAGATGAACGAACGCCTCTAACACGTACTCATTTCTGAGTGTTGTATGTGTGTGTATAAGCCATCCATCCCCTATCTTGTTGGGAACCCAGAGATTTTTGTGTAGTTGGGTATTCTTCATACATATTGATGAGGAGGAATTAGCTCCAACTCAGTTTTATAGTGAATACAGCAAGAATATCATAGTGACATTTGGAAAAATAATGAGAAATCAGATTGTTTCTTGTGCTACCCATTCCCTATATGCTAGATGAACGAACACATATCCACGTCCTCAATTCTGAGAGTTGAATGTGTTGAAAGCAGTCCAACACTTTGCTTGTTGGGAACAAAGACTTTCTTTGAGTAGGGAACTATGCTACATATATATCTGTGAGTAGGTTAGCTCCAACTCGGTTATACAGTGAAAACTGCATGAACTTCAAGCCAGCACTAGGAAACAAACGCAGAAATCAGAGTTCATGATTCTAATGCTACCCATTGCTTTATGCAACATGAAAGAATGCCTCTTCACTTGCTCTCTACCGAGAGTAGAATTAGTTTGAAAGGCGCCCATCAGCTATCTTGGGGGGAACATAGATTTTCAATAAATAAGGGATGATGGTACATAGATATGCATGACATGGCACTAGCTCCAAGTAGGTTTTACTCTGAAAAAAGCATGAACTAGAAAGTGGCACTAGGAATCATACAGAGAAATCAGAGTAATACTTTATAGTGTTTTCCGTTCACTTTATGCTAGATAAAAAAACACCTCTCCACATGATCAATTATTAGAGTAGATGTGCACAAATTCCTTCTATTTCCAATCTTTTTGGAAACACAGAATTTGTTTCAGTGGGTATCTATGATACATACATATCTATGTGGAGGTACTAGCTCCAAGTCATTTTACTGTGAAAAATCCATGAACTTCAAACCAGCTACAGGAAACTTACTGTGAAATCAAAGTAGGTATTTTTAGTGCTACACATTCCCATATTCTAGATGTACAAATGCCTCTCCCCATGCTTATTTCTGGGAGTTGAATTTGTGTGGAAGCCGTCCATCACCTAGTTTGCTGGGAAAAAAGAATTTTCTTCAGTGGGTTCTATGCTACATAGAAACGTAAGTGGAGTCACTAGCTTCAACTCAGTTTTAGAGTGAAAACGGTAAAAATTCCAAAAGTGGAACTAGGAAACATAATGAGAAATCAGAGTAAGTGTTTTTATTGGTAACCATTCCATTTAGGCTGTATGAATGAGTGCCTCTCCGCATGCTCATATCTGAGATTTGAATGTGTGTGAAAGCAATCAGTTCACATATCTTGTTGGGGACACACAGTTTTTTTGAGTGGGGAATGACACTACATGCATATATATGGTGAGGTACAAGCTCCAATTCGGGCTTACAGTGAAATCTACATGAACATCTAACCAACAATAGGAAACATACTGAGAAATCAGAGAAAGTGTTTCTACTGCTCCTAAATCCCTTTATGCTAGATGAAAGAACGCCTCTTCACGTGCTCAATTCTGAGATTTGAATGTGTGAAGCCATCAATCACCTTGATTTTTGGGAACACACATTTTCTTTTGAGTGAGGAATTACACATCATTCATATATATGGGAATGTATTAGCAATAAATTTGATTTACAGTGAAATATGTATGAACATCAAACCAGCAATAGAATTCATAGTGAGAAATCATGTTAATTTTTTTCTAGTACTACCTATCCCCATTATGGCAGGTGAATTAAAGCCTCTTCACATGCTCTTTTTTGAGAGTTGAATGTGTGAAGCCGTCAATCACCTAGCTTGTTGGGAACACAAATTTTTTTTCTGCGGGGAACTAATCTTCATTCATATATATGGGAATGTATTAGCAATAAATTTGATAAACAGTGAAAACCGCATGGTCTTCAAACAAGCATTAGAAAACTTAGTTTGAAATCAGAGTAATTTTTTTCTAGTACAACTTATCCCCTTTATGGCAGATGAATTAACGCATGTTAACTTGCTCAATTCTTAGAGTAGAATGGGTGTGAAAGTCAGTAATCACTTATAATTTTGGGAACAATAGTGTGTTTGAGATGGGATCTACAGTACTTTCATGTCTATTTGTAGGTTTAGCTCCAGCTTGGATTTACAGTGAAAAGAGAACAAACTGAAAAATCGGCAGTAGGAATTTTAGAGAGAAAACAGAGAAACTATTTCCAGTGCTACCTATTCCCTTTATGCTAGATAAACTAACGCCTTTCCACATGCTTAATTCTGACAGTTGAATGTGTGTGAAATTCGTCAAACACTTACCTTGTAGTGAACGTAGAGTTTCTTTGAGTGGGGTACTACGTGCAAGAAGTATCTATGGGGAGGAATTATCTCTAACCCAGTTTTACTCTGAAATGAGAATGAAATAAAAACTGACAATAGGAAACATACTGAGAATTCCGAGTGTTTCTATTGGTAACAATTCCCTTAATAGTAGATGAACGAACGCCTCTCCACATGCTGAAATCAGAGATTTGGTTGTGTGCAAAAGCCGTACATTTCCTAACTTATTGAGAACACAATTTATTTCAGTGGGGAAATATACTATATATGTATTTAAAGGAAGGTACTAGTTCCAAGTCCGTTTTACACTGAAAATGGTGCACACAGGAACACGGAACTTTCACACATGCTGAGTAAACAGAGTAAGAGTTAAAACTGCTAACCATTTCCTTAATGCTAGATGAATGAATGCCTCTGCAAGGGCTCAATTCTGAAATTTGAAAGTGTATTAAAGCCGTCCATCTCCTTGATCGTTGGGAACACAAGCTTTCTTTGAGTGGGGCCCTATACTACATACATATCTATGGGGAGGTGTTAGCTCCAAGTCGGTTTTCAAGTGAGAAGAGTGTGAACTTCCAACCGGCACTAGGAAATATAGTGAAAAATCAGAGTAAGTGTTTCTAGTGCTACTGATACAATCTATGCTAGATGAACAAACCCCTCTCCACGTGCTCAGTTCTGAGGATTTTATGTGTGTGTTTAAGCCATCCATCCCCTAATTGTTGGGAACACAGAGATTTTTGAGTAGTTGCGAATTCTACATACATATTAAAGAGGAGGTACTATCTCCAACTCCGTTTTATACTGAAAACAGCAAGAACATCATACTGACACTAGGAAACATAGTGAGAAATAAGATTGTTTCTTGTGCTACTCATTCCCAATATGCTAGATGAACGGACGCATTTCCATGTGCTCAATTTTGAGAGTTGAATGTGTTGAAAGCAGTCCAACACTTAGCTTCCCGGGAACACACCGTTTCTTTGAGTAGGGAACTATGCTACTTATATATCTGTGAGTAGGATAGCTCCAACTCGGTTTTACAGTGAAAACTGCATGAACTTCAAACAAGAACTAGGAAACAAATTCAGAAATCAGAGTTCATGTTTCTAATGCTACCCATTAAGTTTAGGCTACATGAAAGAATGCCTCTTCACATGCTCAGTACCAAGAGTAGAATTAGTTTCAAAGGCGTCCATCAGCTATCTTGGTGTGAACATAGATTTTCCATAATAAGCGATGATGGTACAAAGATATGAATGACATGGCACTAGCTCCAAGTCGGTTTTACTCTGAAAACAGCATGAAGTAAAAACAGGCACAAGGAATCATACAGAGAAATGAGAGTAATTATACTTAGTGTTCCCCTTTCCCTTTATGCTAGATGAACAAACAACTGTCCACATGCTCAATTCTGAGAGTAGATGTGTGCAAAAACCTTCTATATCCAATCTTGTTGGGAAGACAGAATTTCTTTCAGTGGGGATCTATGCTACAAATATATCTATGGGGAGGTACAAGCTCCAAGTCATTATTCTGTGAAAACTCCATGAAATTCAAACCAGCTACAGGAAACATAGTGTGAAATCAAAATAAGTGTTTTTAGTGCTCCCCGTACCAAGACTCTAGATGAAAAAATATCTCTCCACATGCTTAATTCTGGGAGTTGAATTTGTGTGGAAGCCGTCCATCACTTAGCTTGCTTGGAAAAAAGAATTTTTTTCAGTGGGACCTAAGCTACATAGAAACGTAAGGGGAGTCACTAGCTTCAACTCACTTTTAGAGTGAAAACAGCAAAAATTCCAAAAGCAGAACTAGGAAACATAATGTGATTTGAGAGTAAGTGTTTCTATTGGTACCCATTCCATTTACGCTAGATGAATGAATGCCTCTCCGCATGCTCAGTTCTGAGAGTTGAATGTGCGTGAAAGCAGTCACCTATCTTGTTGGGGACACAAAGTTTTTTTGAGTGGGGAATGACACTACATACATATATATGGGGAGGTACAAGCTCCAATGCGGGCTTACAGTGAAATCTGCATGAACATCAAACCAGCAATAGGAAACATACTGAGAAATCAGAGTATGTGTTTCTACTGCTCCTCATTCCCTTTATGCTTGATGAACAAACACCTATTCACGTGCTCAATTCTGAGGGTTGAAAGGCTGTGAAAGCCATTAGTCACTTAGCCTGCTGGGAAAACTCAATTTATTTAGAGTGGGGAGATATAAAACATACATATATATAGGGAGGTATGAAATCTATATCGGTTTTACAGTGAAAAATGCATGAACTTCAAACCAGCACTAGAAAACACACTGAGGAATCAGAATAAGTATTTTCATTGCTGCCTATTCGCATTATGCTAGAAGAACGAATGCATCACCACATGCTCAATTCTGAGATTTGAATGTGTGAAGCCATCAATCACCTAGATTTCTGGGAACACACATTATCTTTTGAGTGTGGAACTACTCTGCATTCATATATATGGGAATGTATAAGCAATAAATTTGATTATCAGTGAAAACCGCATGAACATCAAAAAAGCAATAGAAAACAAAGTGTGAAGTCAGAGTAATTGTGTTCTAGTACTACATATCCCCTTTATGGCAGATGAATTAACGCCTCTTCACATGCTCAATTCTGAGAGAAGAATGTGTGTGAAAGTAATTAATCACTTATAAATTTGGGAACAAAAGTGTGTTTGAGATGGGATCTACAGTACTTACATGTCTATTTATTAGGTATGAGGTCCAACTTGGTTTTACTGTGAAAAGAGCACAAAGTGTAAAATCGGCACTAGGAATTATAGTGAGAATTCAGAGTAACTATTTCCAATGCTACCCATTCCCTTTATGCTAGATGAATAAAAGCCTTTCCACAAGCTTAAATCTGAGAGTTGAAAGACTGTGAAATCCGTCAATCACTTAGCTTGTTGTGAAAAGAGGATCTGTTTGAGTGGGGAACATCCCGTCATACGTATCTATGTGGGTTAGTATTTCTAAGTCAGTTTTACACTGAAATCAACATGAAATAAAAATCGACAATAGGAAAAATACTGAAATTCCGAGTGTTTCAATTGATAATGATTCCCTTTATGGTAGACGAACAAAAGCCTCTCCACATGCGGATATCTGAGAGTTGGTTGTGTGCAAAAGCCGTACATCTCCTCACTTGTTGGGAACACAGAATTTCGTTCAGTGGGGAAATATACTACATGCTTATCTATACAGAGGTACAAGCTCCAAGTCCATTTTACAGTGAAAACGATGCACAATGGAACACGGAACTGTCACACATGCTGAGAAAACAGAGTAAAACTTTCTACTGCTAACCATTCCCTTATTGTTAGATGAATGAACGTCTCTGCAAGTGCTCAATTCTGAAATTTGAATGTGTGTTAAAGTCGTCCATCTCCTTGCTTGTTGGGAACACAAGCTTTCTTTGAGTGGGGCCCTTTACTACATACATATCTATGGGGAAGTTTTAGCTCCAAGTCTGTTTTACCATGAAAAGAGCATGAACATCAAACCGGAACTAGGAAATATACTGAGAAATCAGAGTAAGTGTTTCTAGTGCTACTGATACAATCTATGCTAGATGAACAAACGCCTCTAGACGTGTTCATTTCTGAGGGTTATATGTGTGTGTTTAAGCCATCCGTCCTCTGGCTTGTTGGGAACACAGAGTTTCTTTGAGTAGAGAACTAAGCAACATATATATCTGTGAATAGGTTATCTCCAACTCGGTTTTACAGAGAAAACTGCATGAAATTCAAACCAGCACTAGGAAACAAACTCAGAAATCAGAGTTCATGTTTCTAATGCTACCCATTCCCTTTGTGCTACATGAAAGAATGTCTCTTCACATGCTCAGTTCTGAGAGTAGAATTAGTTTGAATGGCTTCCATCAGCTATCTTGTTGGGAAAATAGATTTTCCATAAATAAGCGATGATGGTACGTAGATATGCATGACATGACACTAGCTCCAAGTCGGTATTACTCTGAAAAGAGCATGAAGTAAAAACTGGCACTAGGATTCATACAGAGAAATCAGAGTAATTATTTATAGTGTTTCCCGTTCCTTTTATCCTAGATGAACAAACAGCTGTCCACATGCTCAATTCTGAGTGTAGGTGTGTGCAAAAGATTTCTATATCCAGTTTTGTTGGGAACACAGAATTTCGTTCAGCAGTTATCCCTGCTACTTACGTATCTATGGGGAGCTAGTAGCTCCAAGTCATTTTACTGTGAAAACTCCATGATCTTCAAACAAGCATCAAGAAACATACAGTGAAATCAAATTAAGTGTTTTAAGTGCTACTCATTCCCAGATAATAGATGAAAAAATGCCTCTCCACATGCTTAATTCTGGGATTTGAATTTGTGGGTAAGCCGTCCATCACCTAGGTTGCTGGGAGTGAAGAATTTTTTTCAGTGAGAATTATGCTACATAGAAACGTATAGGGGGTCACTAGCTTCAACTCAGTTTTAGAGTGAAAACTGAAAAATTACAAAAGCGGAACTAGGAAACATAATGAGAAATGAGAGTAAGTGTTTCAATTGGTAACATTTCCATTTACGCTGGATGAATGAGTGCCTCTCCTCATGATCAGTTCTGAGAATTGAATGTGCGTGAAAGCAATCAGTCACCTATCTTCTTGGGGACACACTGTTGTTTGAGTGGGGAACGACACTACATACATATATATGGCGAGGTGCAGTCTCCAATGCGGGCTTACTGTGAAATCTGCATGAACATCAAACCAGCACTAGGAAACATAGTGAGGAATCAGAGTATGTGTTTCTACTGCTCCACATTCCCTTTATGCTAGATGAACAAACTCCTCTTCAAGTGCTCAATTCTGTGAGTTGAATGTGTGTGAAAGCAATTAGTCAATTAGCCTGCTGTGAAAACTCAATTTATTTAGAGTGGGGAGTTACAGAACATACATATATATGGGGTGGTACGAGCTCTATATCAGATTTACAGTGAAAACTGCATGAACTTCAAACCAGCACTAGAAAACACACTGAGGATTCAGAGTATTTTCATAGCTGCCTGTTGCCACTATGCTAGATGAACGAACACTTCACCACATGCTCAATTCTAAGATTTGAATGTGTGAAGCTGCCAATCACCTAGCTTGTTGGGAACACATATTTTTTTTTGAGTGAGGAATTACACATCATTCATATATATGGGAATGTATTAGCAAGAAATTTGATTTACACTGAAAACTGTATGAACATCAAACCAGCAATAGAAATCATAGTGAGAAATCATGGTAATTTTTTTTGTGCTTCCTATCCCCTTTATGGCAGATGAATTAACGCCTCTTCACATGCTCAATTCTGAGAGTTGAATGTGGATGAAAGTCATTAATCACTTATAAATTTGGGAACAAAATTGTGTTTGAGATGGGATCTACAGTACTTTCATGTCTATTTTTTAGGTATTAGTTCCAACCTGGCTTTACATTGAAACAGAACAAACTGTAAATTCGACACTAGGAATTATAGTGAGAAATCAGAGTAACTATTTCCACTGCTACCCATTCCCTTTATGCTAGATGAACAAAAGCCTTTCCACATGGTTAATTCTGAGAGTTGAAAGTCAGTGAAATCCATCAATCACTTAGCTTTTTGTGAACACAGTGTTTGTTTGAGTGGGGAACATCCTGTCATATGTATTTATGTGGGATAGTATCTCTAAGTCAGTTTTACACTGAAATCAACATGAAATAAAAATAGACAATAGGAAACATACTGAATTTCCGAGTGTTTCTATTGATAACGATTCCCTTTATGGTACATGAACGAACGACTCTCCACATGCTGATATCAGAGAGTTGGTTGGGTGCAAAGCCGTACATCTCCTAACTTGTTGGGAACACACAATTTCTTTCAGTGGGGAAATTTACTACATGCGTATCTATAGGGAGGTACTAGCTCCAAGTCCATTTTACAGTGAAAACGGTGCACACTGGAACACGGAACTTTCACACATGCTGAGATTAGAGTAAAAGATTCTACTGCTACCCATTCCCTTACTGCTAGATGAATGATCGTCTCTGCAAGTGCTCAATTCTGAAATTTGAATGTGTGTTAAAGCCGTCCATCTCCTTGCTCATTGGGAACACAAACTTTCTTTGAGTGGGGCCCAATACTACATACATATCTATGGGGAAGTGTTAGCTCCAAGTCGGTTTTACCGTGAAAACAGCATGAACATCAAACCGGCACTAGGAAATATACTGAGAAATCAGAGTAAGTGTTTCTAGTGCTACTGATACAATCTATGCTAGATGAACAAACGCCTCTAAACGTGCTCATTTCTGAGGGTTGTATGTGTGTGTTTAAGCCATCCATCTCCTGGCTTGTTGAGAACACAGAGTTTCTTTGAGTAGAGAACTAAGCTATATATATATCTGTGAATAGATTATCTCCAACTCGGTTTTACAGTGAAAACTGCATGAACTTCAAACCAGCATTAGGAAACAAACTCAGAAATCAGAGTTCATGTTTCTAATGCTACCAATTCCCTTTCTGCTACATGAAAGAATGTCTCTTCACATGCTCACTTCAGAGAGTAGAATTAGTTTGAAAGGCGTCCATCATCTATCTTGGTGGGAACATAGATTTTCCATAAATAAGCAATGATGGTACATAGATATGCATGACATGGCACTAGCTCCAAGTCGGTTTTACTCTGAAAACAGCATAAAGTAAAAACTGGCTCTAGGAATCATACAGAAAAATCAGAGTAATTATTTATACTGTATCCCGTTCCGTTTATGCTAGATGAACAAACACCTGTCCACATGCTCAATTTTGAGAGTACATGTGTGAAAAAGCCTTATATATCCAATCTTGTTGGGAACACAGAATTTCTTTCAGCAGTTATCTCTGCTACATACGTATCTATGGGGAGCTAGTAGCTCCAAGTCATTTTACTGTGAAAATTCCATGAAATTCAATCAAGCAACAGGAAACATACAGTGAAATCCAAGTAAGTGTTTTTAGTGCTACACATTCCCAGATAATAGATGAAAAAATGCATCTCCACATGCTTAATTCTGGGGTTTGAATCTGTGGGTAAGCCGTCCATCACCTAGCTTGCTGGGAGAGATGAATATTTTTCACTGGGAACTATGCTACATAGAAACGTATAGGGAGTCTCAAGCTTAAACTCAGATTTAGAGTGAAAATTGCAAAAATTACAAAAGCGGAACTAGAAAACTTAATGTGAAATGAGAGTAAGTGTTTCAATTGGTACCTATTCCATTTACGCTGGATAAATGAATCCCTCTCCGCATGCTCAGTTTTGAGAGCTGTATGTGCGTGAAAGCAATCAGTCATCTATCTTGTTGGGGACACACAGTTTTTTTGAGTGGGGAACGACACTACATACATATATATGGGGAGGTACATGCTCCAAATCGGTTTTACAGTGAAAACTGCAGGAATTTCAAACCGGCACTAGGAAGCGGACTGAGAAACCTGGGTAAAATTTTCTCTTGCAACCCGTTCCCTTTGTGCTACATGAACGAAAGTCTCTCCATATGCTCAGATTTGAGAGATAAGTTTGTGTGAAAGCCGTCCTTCACTTAGCTTGTTGGGAACACAAAGTTTCTTTTCAGTTGCAAACAACACTCCATACATATTTATGGGGAAGTACTAGCTCCAACTCTGTTTTACGGTGAAATTTGCATGAACATCAAACCAGCACTAGGAAACATAGTGAGGAATCAGAGTATGTGTTTCTAATGCTCCTCATTCCCTTTATGCTAGATGAACAAACGCCTCTTCACGTGCTCAATTCTGAGAGTTGAATGTGTGGGAAAGTCGTTAGTCACTTAGCCTGCTGGGAAAACTCAATTTATTTAGAGTGGGGAGCTACAAAACATACATATATATGGGGAGGTACGAGCTCCCTATCGGTTTTACAGTGAAAACTGCATGAAATTCAAACCAGCACTAGAAAACACACTGAGGAATCAGAGTAATTATTTTCATTGCTGCCTAATCCAATTATGCTAGATGAACGAACGCCTCACCACATGCTCAATTCTGAGATTTGAATGTGTGAAGCCGCCAATCAACTAGCTTGTTGGGAACACACATATTCTTTTGAGTGAGGAATTACACATCATTCATATATATGGGAAAGTATTAGAAATAAATTTCATTTACAGTGAAAACTGTATGAACATCAAACCAGCAATAGAAATCATAGTGAGAAATCATGGTAATTTTTATCTAATGCTACCTATCCCCTTTATGGCAGATGAATTAACGCCTCTTCACATGATCAATTCGGAGAGTTGAATGTGTGTGAAATCCATCAATCTCTTAGCTTGTTGTGAACACAGAGTTTCTTAGAGTGGGGTAATACCTGTCATATGTATCTATGGGGAGGAATTATCTCTAAGCCAGTTTTACTCTGAAATGAGCATGAAATAAAAACTGACACTAGGAAACATACTGAGAATTACGAGTGTTTCTATTGCTAATGATTCCCTTTATGGTAGATGAACAAACGCCTTGCCACATGCTGAAATCTGAGAGTTGATTGGGTGCAAAGGCCGTACATCTCCTAACTTGTTGGGAACACACAATTCCTTTCAGTGGGGAAATATACTACATGTGTATCTATAGGGAGGTACTAGATCCAAGTCCATTTTACACTGAAAACGGTGCACACTGGAACACAGAACTGTCACACATGCTGAGTAAACGGAGTAAAATTTCTACTGCTACACATTCCCTTATTTCTTCATGAATGAATGTGTCTGCAAGTGCTCAATTCTGAAATTTGAAAGTGTGTTAAAGCCGTCCATCTCCTTGCTTGTTGGGAACACAAGCTTTCTTTGAGTGGGGACCTATATTAAATACATATCTATGGGGAAGTGTTAGCTCCAAGACGGTTTTACCGTGAAAACAGCATGAACATCAGACCGGCACTAGGAAATATACTGAGAAAACAGAGTAAGGGTTTCTAGTGCTACTGATACAATCTATGCTAGATGAACGAACGCCTCTAAACGTGCTCATATCTGAGGGTACTATGTGTGTTTTTACACCATCTATCACCTGGCTTGTTGGAAACAAAGAGTTTTATTGAGTAGAGAACTAAGCTACATATATATCTGTGAATAGGTTATCTCCAACTCGGTTTTACGGTGAAAACTGCATGAAATTCAAACCAGCATTAGGAAACAAACTCAGAAATCAGAGTTCATGTTTCTAATGCTACACATTCCCTTTATGCTACATGAAAGAATGTCACTTCACAAGCTCAGTTCCAAGAGTAGAGATAGTTTGAATGGCATCCATCAGCTATCTTGATTGGAACATAGATTTTCCATAAATAAGAAATGATGGTACATAGATATGCATGACATGGCAGTAGCTCCAAGTCGGTGTTACTCTGAAAACAGCATGAAGTATAAACTGGCACTGGGAATCATATAGAGAAATCGGAGTAATTATTTATACTGTTTCCCATTCCCTTAATTCTAGATGAAAAAACACATGTGCACATGTTCAATTCTGAGAGTAGATGTGTGCAAAAGCCTTCTATATCCAATCTTGTTGGGAACACAGAATTTCTTTCAGCAGTTATCCCTCCTAATTTCGTATCAATGGGGAACAATTACCTCCAAGTCATTTAACTGTGAAAAATCCATGAAATTCAAACCAGCAACAGGAAACATACAGTGAAATCAAAGTAAGTGTATTTAGTGCTACACATTCCCAGATAATAGATGAGAAAATGCCTCTCCACATGCTTAATTCTGGATTTGAATTTGTGTGTAAACCGTCCATCAACTAGCTTGCTGGGAGAGAAGAATTTTTTTAAGTGGGAACTATGCTACAAAGAAACGTATAGGGAGTCACTAGCTTCAACTCAGTTTTAGAATGAAAACTGAAAAATTACAAAAGCGAAACTAGGAAACATAATGAGTATTGAGAGTAAGTGTTTCTATTGGTATCCATTCCTTTCACGCTGGATAAATGAATGCCTCTCCGCATGTTCATTTCTGAGTTTTGCAAGTGTGTTAAAGCATTCAGCCAGCAATCTTGTTGGGGACACACAGTTTTTTGAGTGGGGACAAAACTACATACATATATATGGGGAGGTACAAACTCCAAATTGGTTTTACAGTAAAAACTGCAAGAACATCAAACCAGCACTTGGAAACATACTGAGAAATCAGAGTAAGTGTTTCTACTGTTCCTAATTCCCTTTATGCTAGATGGACGAACGCCTCCCCACGTGCTCAATTCTGAGAGATGAATGTGTGTGAAAGCCATCAGAAACTTAGCCTGATGGGAAAACGCAATTTATTTACAGTGGGGAGCTACAAAACATACATATATATGGGGAGGTACTAGCTCTAAATCGGTATTACAGTGAAAAATGCATGAACTTCAAACCAGCACTAGAAAACATACTGAGAAATCAGAGTAAGTGTTTTTATTGCTGCCTATTCCCATTATGCTAGATGAACGAACACCTCACCACATGCTCAATTCTGAGATTTGAATGTTTGAAGCCATCAATCACCAAGCTTGTTGGGAACACACATTTTCTTTTGAGTGAGGAACTACTCTTCATTCATATATATGGGAATGTATTAGCAATAAATTTGATTAACTGTGAAAACCGCATGAACATCAAACAAGCAATAGAAAACATAGTGTGAAATCAGAGTAATTTTTTTCTAGTACAACCTATCCCCTTTATGGCAGATGAATTAACGCCTCTTCACATGCTCAATTCTGAGAGTAGAATGTGTCTGAAAATCACTAATCATTTATAATTTTGGGAACAAATGTGTGGTTGAGATGGGATCTAAAGAACTTACATGTCTATTTGTAGGCATTAGCTCCAACTTGGTTTTACAGTGAAAACAGAACTTACTGTAAAACCGGCAGTAGGAATTTTAGTGAGAAATCAGAGTAACTATTTCCAGTGCTACCCATTCCCTTTATGCTAGATGAACAAAAGCCTTTCCACATGCTTAATTCTGAGAGTTGAATGCCTGTGAAATCCGTCAATCACATAGCTTGTTGTGAACGCAGAATTTTTTTCAGTGGGGGACTACGTGTCATAAGTATCAATGGGGAGGAATTATCTCTAACCCAGTTTTACTCTGAAATGAGCATGAAATAAAAACTGACACTAGGAAACATACTGAGAATTCCGAGTGATTCTATTGATAATGATTCCCTTTATGGTAGACGAACGAACGCCTCTCCACATGCTGAAATCTGAGAGTTGGTTGGGTTCAAAGGCCGTACATCTCATAACGTGTTGGGAACAAACAATATCTTTCAGTGGGGAAATATACTACATGTGTATCTATAGGGAGGTACTAGCTCCAAGTCCATTTTACACTGAAAACGGTGCACAATGGAACACGGAACTTTCACACATGCTGAGAAAACAGAGTAAAATTTCTACTGCTAACCATTCCCTTACTGCTAGATGAATGAACGTCTCTGCAAGTGCTCAATTCTGAAATTTGAATGTGTGTTAAAGCCGTCCATCTACTTGCTTGTTTGGAAAACAAGATTTCTTTGAGTGGGGCCCTATACTACATACATATCTATGGGGAAGTGTTAGCTCCAAGTCGGTTTTACCGTGAAAACATCATGAACATCAAACCGGCAGTAGGAAATATACTGAGAAATCAGAGTAAGTGTTTCTAGTGCTACTGATACAATCTATGCCAGATGAACAAACGCCTTTAGACGTGCTCATTTCTGAGGGATGTATGTGTGTGTTTAAGCCATCCATCTCCTGGCTTGTTGGGAACACAGAGTTTCTTTGAGTAGAGAACTAAGCTACATATATATCTGTGAATAGGTTATCTCCAACTCGGTTTTACAGTGAAAACTGCATGGACTTCAAACCAGCATTAGGAAACAAACTCAGAAATCAGAGTTCATGTTTCTAATGCTACCAATTCCTTTTGTGCTACATGAAAGAATGTCTATTCACATGCTCAGTTCCGAGAGTAGAATTAGTTTGAAAGGCGTCCATCAGCTATCTTGGTGGGAACAAAGATTTTCCATAAATAAGCGATGATGGTACATAGATATGCATGACAAAGCAGTAGCTCCAAGTCGGTATTACTCTGAAAACAGCATGAAGTAAAAACTGGCTCTAGGAATCATAAAGAGAAATCAGAGTAATTATTTATATTATTTCCCGTTCCGTTTATGCTAGATGAACAAACACCTGTCCACATGCTCAATTCTGAGAGTAGATGAGTGCAAAAGCCTTCTATATCCAATCTTGTTGGGAACACAGAATTTCTTTCAGCAGTTATTTCTGATATATACGTATCTATGGGGAGCTACAAGCTCCAAGGCTTTTTACTGTTACAACTCCATGAACTTCAAACCAGCAACAGGAAACATACAGTGAAATCCAAGTAAGTGTTTTTAGTGCTACACATTCCCATATAATAGATGAAAAATTGCCTCTCCACAAGCTTAATTCAGGGATTTGTATTTGTGGTAAGCCGTCCATCACCTAGCTTGCTGGGAGAGAAGAATTTTTTTCAGTGGGATCTATGCTACATTGAAACGTATAGGGAGTCACTAGCTTCAACTCAGTTTTAGAGTGAAAACTGAAAAATTACAAAAGCGGAACTAGGAAACATAATGAGTATTGAGAGTAAGTGTTTCTATTGGTATCCATTCCTTTCACGTTGGATAAATGAATGTCTCTCCGAATGTTCATTTCTGAGTTTTGAAAGTGTGTTAAAGCATTCAGCCAGCAATCTTGTTGGGGACACACAGTTTTTTGAGTGGGGACAAAACTACATACATATATATGGGGAGGTACAAACTCCAAATTGGTTTTACAGTAAAAACTGCAAGAACATCAAACCAGCACTTGGAAACATACTGAGAAATCAGAGTAAGTGTTTCTACTGTTCCCAATTCCCTTTATGCTAGATGGATGAACGCCTCTCCACGTGCTCAATTCTGAGAGATGATTGTGTGTGAAAGCCATCAGAAACTTAGCCTGATGGGAAAACGCAATTTATTTACAGTGGGGAGCTACAAAACATACATATATATGGGGAGGTACTAGCTCTAAATCGGTATTACAGTGAAAAATGCATGAACTTCAAACCAGCACTAGAAAACATACTGAGAAATCAGAGTAAGTGTTTTTATTGCTGCCTATTCCCATTATGCTAGATGAACGAACACCTCACCACATGCTCAATTCTGAGATTTGAATGTTTGAAGCCATCAATCACCAAGCTTGTTGGGAACACACATTTTCTTTTGAGTGAGGAACTACTCTTCATTCATATATATGGGAATGTATTAGCAATAAATTTGATTAACTGTGAAAACCGCATGAACATCAAACAAGCAATAGAAAACATAGTGTGAAATCAGAGTAATTTTTTCTAGTACAACCTATCCCCTTTATGGCAGATGAATTAACGCATCTTCACATGCTCAATTCTGAGAGTAGAATGTGTCTGAAAATCATTAATCTTTAATAACTTTGGGAACAAATGTGTGGTTGAGATGGGATCTAAAGAACTTACATGTCTATTTGTATGCATTAGCTCCAACTTGGTTTTAAAGTGAAAACAGAACTTACTGTAAAACCGGCAGTAGGAAATTTAGTGAGAAATCAGGGTAACTATTTCCAGTGCTACCCATTTCCTTTATGCTAGATGAACAAAAGCCTTTCCACATGCTTAATTCTGAGAGTTGAATGCCTGTGAAATCCGTCAATCACTTAGCTTGTTGTGAACCCAGTGTTTGTTTGACTGGGATCAACCAGTCATACGTATCTATGTGGAATAGTATCTCTAAGTCAGATTTACACTGAAATCAACATGAAATAAAAATCGACAAGAGGAAACATACTGAAATTCCGAGTGTTTCTATTGATAACGATTCCCTTTATGGTAGACGCACAAATGCCTCTCCACATGCAGAAATCTGAGAGTTGGTTGGGTGCAAAGGCCGTACATCTCCTAACTTGTTGGGAACACACAATTTCTTCCAGTGGGGAAATATACTACATGCGTATTTATACGAAGGTACTAGCTCCAAGTCCATTTTACACTGAAAACTGTGCACTCTGTAACACGGAACTGTCACACATGCTGAGAAAACAGAGTAAAATTTCTACTGCTACCCTTTCCGTTTATGCTACATGAATGAAGGCCTCTGCAAGGGCTCAATTCTGCAATTGGAAAGTGTGTTAAAGCCGTCCATCTCCTTGCTCGTTGGGAACACAAGCTTTCTTTGAGTAGGGCCCTATACTACATACATATATATGGGGAGGGATAAGCCCCAAGTCGGTTTTAAAGTGAGAAGAGTGTGTACTTCAAACTGGCACTAGGAAATATAGTGAAAAACCAGAGTAAGTGTATCTAGTGCTACTGATACAATCTATGCTAGATGAACAAACCCCTCTCCACGTGCTCATTTCTGAGGATTTTATGTGTGTGTTTAAGCCATCCATCCCCTAATTGTTGGGAACACAGAGATTTTTGAGTAGTTGCTTATTCTACATACATATTAAAGAGGAGGTACTATCTCCAACTCCGTTTTATACTGAAAACAGCAAGAACATCATACTGACACTAGGAAACATAGTGAGAAATAAGATTGTTTCTTGTGCTACTCATTCCCAATATGCTAGATGAATGAACGCATTTCCATGTGCTCAATTTTGAGAGTTGAATGTGTTGAAAGCAGTCCAAAACTTAGCTTCTCGGGAACACACCGTTTCTTTGAGTAGGGAACTATGCTACTTATATATCTGTGAGTAGGATAGCTCCAACTCGGTTTTACAGTGAAAACTGCATGAACTTCAAACCAGCACTAGGAAACAAATTCAGAAATCAGAGTTCATGTTTCTAATGCTACCCATTCCCTTTATGCTACATGAAAGAATGTCTCTTCACATGCTCAGTTCCGAGAGTAGAATTAGTTTGAAAGGCGTCAATCATCTATCTTGGTGGGAACATAGATTTCCATAAATAAGCGATGATGGTACAAAGATATGAATGACATTGCACTAGCTCCAAGTCGGTTTTACTCTGAAAACAGCATGAAGTAAAACTGGCACTAGGAATCATACAGAGTAATCAGAGTAATTATTTATAGTGTTTCCCGTTCCCTTTATGCTAGATGCACAAACAGCTATTCACATGCTCAATTCTGAGTGTAGGTGTGTGCAAAAGATTTCTATATCCAATTTTGTTGGGAACACGGAATTTCTTTCAGCAGTTATCTCTGCTACATACGTATCTATTTGGAGCTACAATCTCCAAGTCATTTAACTGTGAAAACTCCATGAACTTCAAACCAGCAACAGGAAATATACAGTGAAATCAAAGTAAGTGTATTTAGTGCTACACATTCCCAGATAATAGATGAAAAAATGACTCTCCACATGCTTAATTCTGGGATTTGAATTTGTGTGTAAGCCGTCCATCAACTAGCTTGCTGGGAGAGAAAAATTTTTTTCAGTGGGAACTCTGCTACATAGAAACGTATAGGGAGTCACTAGCTTCAACTCAGTTTTAGAGTGAAAACTGCAAAAATTACAAAATCGGAACAAGGAAACATAATTAGAAATGAGAGTACGTGTTTCAATTGGTATCCATTCCTTTCACGCTGGATAAATGAATGCCTCTCCGCATGTTCATTTCTGAGTTTTGAAAGTGTGTGAAAGCATTCAGTCAGCAATCTTGTTGGGGACACACAGTTTTTTGAGTGGGGACTAAACTACATACATATATATGGGGAGGTACAAACTCCAAATTGGTTTTACAGTAAAAACTGCAAGAACATCAAACCAGCACTTGGAAACATACTGAGAAATCAGAGTAAATGTTTCTACTGTTCCTAATTCCCTTTATGCTAGATGAACGAACGCCTCCCCACGTGCTCAATTCTGAGAGATGAATATGTGAAAGCCATTAGAAACTTAGCCTGATGGGAAAACGCAATTTATTTACAGTGGGGAGCTACAAAACATACATATATATGGGGAGGTACTAGCTCTAAATCGGTATTACAGTAAAAAATGCATGAACTTCAAACCAGCACTAGAAAACACACTGAAAAATCAGAGTAAGTGTTTTTATTGCTGCCTATTCCCATTATGCTAGATGAACGAACACCTCACCACATGCTCAATTCTGAGATTTGAAAGTGTGAAGCCATCAATAACCAATCTTGTTGGGAACAAATATTTTCTTTTGAGTGAGGAACTACTCTTCATTCATATATATGGGAATGTATTAGCAATAAATTTGATTAACTGTGAAAACCGCATGAACATCAATCAAGCAATAGAAAACATAGTGTGATATCAGAGTAATTTTTTTCTAGTAAAACCTATCCCCTTTATGGCAGATGAATTAACGCCTGTTCACTTGCTCAATTCTGAGAGTTGAATGTGGGTGAAAGTCATTAATAACTTATAAATTAGGGAACAAAAGTTTTTTTGAGATGGGACCTACAGTATTTACTTGACTATTTTAGGTATTAGCTCCTAAATGGTTTTACAATGAAAAAAGAACAAACTGTAAAACCGGCACTAGGAAATATACTGAGAAATCAGAGTAAGTGTTTCTAGTACTACTGATACAATCTATGCTAGATGAACGAACGCCTCTAGACGTGCTCATTTCCGAGGGTTCTATGTGTGTGTTTAAGCCATCCATTCCCTGGCTTCTTGGGAACACCGAGTTTCTTTTAGTAGAGAACTAAGCTACATATATATCTGTGAATAGGTTATCTCCAACTCGGTTTTACAGTGAAAACTGCATGAACTTCAAACCAGCACAAGGGAACAAACACAGAAATCAGAGTTCATGTTTCTAATGCTACCCATTCACTTTGTGCTACATGAAAGAATGTCTCTTCACATGCTCACTTCCGAGATTAGAATTAGTTTGAAAGGCTTCCATCAGCTATCTTGGTGGGAACATAGATTTTCAATAAATAAGCAATGATGGTACATAGATATGCATGACATGGCACTAGCTCTAAGTCGGTTTTACTCTGAAAAGAGCATGAAGTAAAAACTGGAACTAGGATTCATACAGAGAAATCAGAGTAATTATTTATAGTGTTTCCTGTTCCCTTTATACTAGATGAAAAAACAGCTGTCCACATGCTCAATTGTGAGAGTAGATGTGTGCAAAAACCTACTATATCCAATCTTGTTAGGAACACAGAATTTTTTCAGAAGTTATCTCTTCAAAATACGTATCTATGGGGAGCTACAAGGTCCAAGTCATTTAACTGTGAAAACTCCATGAACTTCAAACCAGCAACAGGAAATATACAGTGAAATCAAAGTAAGTGTATTTAGTGCTACACATTCCCAGATAATAGATGAAAAAATGACTCTCCACATGCTTAATTCTGGGATTTGAATTTGTGTGTAAGCCGTCCATCAACTAGCTTGCTGGGAGAGAAAAATTTTTTTCAGTGGGAACTCTGCTACATAGAAACGTATAGGGAGTCACTAGCTTCAACTCAGTTTTAGAGTGAAAACTGCAAAAATTACAAAATCGGAACTAGGAAACATAATTAGAAATGAGAGTAAGTGTTTCTATTGGTATCCATTCCTTTCACGCTGGATAAATGAATGCCTCACCGCATGTTCATTTCTGAGATTTGAAAGTGTGTGAAAGCATTCAGTCAGCAATCTTGTTGGGGACACACAGTTTTTTGTGTGGGGACAAAATTACATACATATATATGGGGAGGTACAATCTCCAAATTGGTTTTACAGTGAAAACTGCAAGAACATCAAACCAGCTCTTGGAAACATACTGAGAAATCAGAGTAAGTGTTTCTACTGTTCCTAATTCCCTTTATGCGAGATGGACGAACGCCTCCCCACGTGCTCAATTCTGAGAGATGAATGTGTGTGAAAGCCATCAGAAACTTAGCCTGATGGGAAAACGCAATTTATTTACAGTGGGGAGCTACAAAACATACATATATATGGGGAGGTACTAGCTCTAAATCGGTATTACAGTGAAAAATGCATGAACTTCAAACCAGCACTAGAAAACATACTGAGAAATCAGAGTAAGTGTTTTTATTGCTGCCTATTCCCATTATGCTAGATGAACGAACACCTCACCACATTCTCAATTCTGAGATTTTAATGTGTGAAGCCATCAATCACCTAGCTTGTTGGGAACACACATTTTTTTTTGAGTGAGGAACTACTCTTCATTCATATATATGGGAATGTATTAGCAATAAATTTGATTAACAGTGAAAACCAAATGAACATCAAACAACAATAGAAAGCATAGTGTGAAATCAGAGTAATTTTTTTCTAGTAAAACCTATCCCCTTAATGGCAAATGAATTACCGCGTCTTCACATGCCCTATTCTGAGAGTAGAATGTTTGTGAAAATCATTAATCACTTATAATTTTGGGAACAATTGTGTTTTTGAGATGGGATCTAAAGAACTTACATGTCTATTTGTAGGCATTAGCTCCAACTTGGTTTTTCAGTGAAAACAGAACTTACTGTAAAACCGGCAGTAGGAATTTTAGTGAGAAATCAGAGTAACTATTTCCAGTGCTACCCATTCCCTTTATGCTAGACAAATAAAAGCCTTTCCATATGCTTAATACTGAGAGTTGAATGTCTGTGAAATCCGTCAATCACTTAGCTTGTTGTGAACGCAGAGTTTCTTTGAGTGGGGGACTACGTGTCATAAGTATCAATGGGGAGGAATAATCTCTAACCCAGTTTTACTCTGAAATGAGCATGAAAAAAAACTGACACTAGGAAACTTACTGAGAATTCCGAATGTTTCTACTGATAATGATTCCCTTTATGCTAGATGAACAAACGCCTCTCCACATGCTAAAATCTGAGAGTTGGTTGGGTTCAAAGGCCGTACATCCCCTAACTTGTTGGGAATACACAATTTCTTTCAGTGGGGAAATATACTACATGCGTATCTATAGGGAGGTACTAGTTCCAAGTCCAAGTTACACTGGAAACGGCGCACACTGGAACACGGAACTTTCACACATGCTGAGAAAACAGAGTAAAATTTCTACTGCTACCCATTCCCTTACTTCTAGATGAATGAACGTCTCTGCAAGTGCTCAATTCTGAAATTTGAATGTGTGTTAAAGCCGTCCAACTCCTTGCTTGTTTGGAACACAAGCTTTCTTTGAGTGGGGCCCTATACTACATACATATCTATGGGGAAGTGTTAGCTCCAAGTCGGTTTTACCGTGAAAACATCATGAACATCAAACCGGCAGTAGGAAATATACTGAGAAATCAGAGTAAGTGTTTCTAGTGCTACTGATACAATCTATGCCAGATGAACAAACGCCTTTAGACGTGCTCATTTCTGAGGGATGTATGTGTGTGTTTAAGCCATCCATCTCCTGGCTTGTTGGGAACACAGAGTTTCTTTGAGTAGAGAACTAAGCTACATATATATCTGTGAATAGGTTATCTCCAACTCGGTTTTACAGTGAAAACTGCATGGACTTCAAACCAGCATTAGGAAACAAACTCAGAAATCAGAGTTCATGTTTCTAATGCTACCAATTCCTTTTGTGCTACATGAAAGAATGTCTATTCACATGCTCAGTTCCGAGAGTAGAATTAGTTTGAAAGGCGTCCATCAGCTATCTTGGTGGGAACAAAGATTTTCCATAAATAAGCGATGATGGTACATAGATATGCATGACAAAGCAGTAGCTCCAAGTCGGTATTACTCTGAAAACAGCATGAAGTAAAAACTGGCTCTAGGAATCATAAAGAGAAATCAGAGTAATTATTTATATTATTTCCCGTTCCGTTTATGCTAGATGAACAAACACCTGTCCACATGCTCAATTCTGAGAGTAGATGAGTGCAAAAGCCTTCTATATCCAATCTTGTTGGGAACACAGAATTTCTTTCAGCAGTTATTTCTGATATATACGTATCTATGGGGAGCTACAAGCTCCAAGGCTTTTTACTGTTACAACTCCATGAACTTCAAACCAGCAACAGGAAACATACAGTGAAATCCAAGTAAGTGTTTTTAGTGCTACACATTCCCATATAATAGATGAAAAATTGCCTCTCCACAAGCTTAATTCAGGGATTTGTATTTGTGGTAAGCCGTCCATCACCTAGCTTGCTGGGAGAGAAGAATTTTTTTCAGTGGGATCTATGCTACATTGAAACGTATAGGGAGTCACTAGCTTCAACTCAGTTTTAGAGTGAAAACTGAAAAATTACAAAAGCGGAACTAGGAAACATAATGAGTATTGAGAGTAAGTGTTTCTATTGGTATCCATTCCTTTCACGTTGGATAAATGAATGTCTCTCCGAATGTTCATTTCTGAGTTTTGAAAGTGTGTTAAAGCATTCAGCCAGCAATCTTGTTGGGGACACACAGTTTTTTGAGTGGGGACAAAACTACATACATATATATGGGGAGGTACAAACTCCAAATTGGTTTTACAGTAAAAACTGCAAGAACATCAAACCAGCACTTGGAAACATACTGAGAAATCAGAGTAAGTGTTTCTACTGTTCCCAATTCCCTTTATGCTAGATGGATGAACGCCTCTCCACGTGCTCAATTCTGAGAGATGATTGTGTGTGAAAGCCATCAGAAACTTAGCCTGATGGGAAAACGCAATTTATTTACAGTGGGGAGCTACAAAACATACATATATATGGGGAGGTACTAGCTCTAAATCGGTATTACAGTGAAAAATGCATGAACTTCAAACCAGCACTAGAAAACATACTGAGAAATCAGAGTAAGTGTTTTTATTGCTGCCTATTCCCATTATGCTAGATGAACGAACACCTCACCACATGCTCAATTCTGAGATTTGAATGTTTGAAGCCATCAATCACCAAGCTTGTTGGGAACACACATTTTCTTTTGAGTGAGGAACTACTCTTCATTCATATATATGGGAATGTATTAGCAATAAATTTGATTAACTGTGAAAACCGCATGAACATCAAACAAGCAATAGAAAACATAGTGTGAAATCAGAGTAATTTTTTCTAGTACAACCTATCCCCTTTATGGCAGATGAATTAACGCATCTTCACATGCTCAATTCTGAGAGTAGAATGTGTCTGAAAATCATTAATCTTTAATAACTTTGGGAACAAATGTGTGGTTGAGATGGGATCTAAAGAACTTACATGTCTATTTGTATGCATTAGCTCCAACTTGGTTTTAAAGTGAAAACAGAACTTACTGTAAAACCGGCAGTAGGAAATTTAGTGAGAAATCAGGGTAACTATTTCCAGTGCTACCCATTTCCTTTATGCTAGATGAACAAAAGCCTTTCCACATGCTTAATTCTGAGAGTTGAATGCCTGTGAAATCCGTCAATCACTTAGCTTGTTGTGAACCCAGTGTTTGTTTGACTGGGATCAACCAGTCATACGTATCTATGTGGAATAGTATCTCTAAGTCAGATTTACACTGAAATCAACATGAAATAAAAATCGACAAGAGGAAACATACTGAAATTCCGAGTGTTTCTATTGATAACGATTCCCTTTATGGTAGACGCACAAATGCCTCTCCACATGCAGAAATCTGAGAGTTGGTTGGGTGCAAAGGCCGTACATCTCCTAACTTGTTGGGAACACACAATTTCTTCCAGTGGGGAAATATACTACATGCGTATTTATACGAAGGTACTAGCTCCAAGTCCATTTTACACTGAAAACTGTGCACTCTGTAACACGGAACTGTCACACATGCTGAGAAAACAGAGTAAAATTTCTACTGCTACCCTTTCCGTTTATGCTACATGAATGAAGGCCTCTGCAAGGGCTCAATTCTGCAATTGGAAAGTGTGTTAAAGCCGTCCATCTCCTTGCTCGTTGGGAACACAAGCTTTCTTTGAGTAGGGCCCTATACTACATACATATATATGGGGAGGGATAAGCCCCAAGTCGGTTTTAAAGTGAGAAGAGTGTGTACTTCAAACTGGCACTAGGAAATATAGTGAAAAACCAGAGTAAGTGTATCTAGTGCTACTGATACAATCTATGCTAGATGAACAAACCCCTCTCCACGTGCTCATTTCTGAGGATTTTATGTGTGTGTTTAAGCCATCCATCCCCTAATTGTTGGGAACACAGAGATTTTTGAGTAGTTGCTTATTCTACATACATATTAAAGAGGAGGTACTATCTCCAACTCCGTTTTATACTGAAAACAGCAAGAACATCATACTGACACTAGGAAACATAGTGAGAAATAAGATTGTTTCTTGTGCTACTCATTCCCAATATGCTAGATGAATGAACGCATTTCCATGTGCTCAATTTTGAGAGTTGAATGTGTTGAAAGCAGTCCAAAACTTAGCTTCTCGGGAACACACCGTTTCTTTGAGTAGGGAACTATGCTACTTATATATCTGTGAGTAGGATAGCTCCAACTCGGTTTTACAGTGAAAACTGCATGAACTTCAAACCAGCACTAGGAAACAAATTCAGAAATCAGAGTTCATGTTTCTAATGCTACCCATTCCCTTTATGCTACATGAAAGAATGTCTCTTCACATGCTCAGTTCCGAGAGTAGAATTAGTTTGAAAGGCGTCAATCATCTATCTTGGTGGGAACATAGATTTCCATAAATAAGCGATGATGGTACAAAGATATGAATGACATTGCACTAGCTCCAAGTCGGTTTTACTCTGAAAACAGCATGAAGTAAAACTGGCACTAGGAATCATACAGAGTAATCAGAGTAATTATTTATAGTGTTTCCCGTTCCCTTTATGCTAGATGCACAAACAGCTATTCACATGCTCAATTCTGAGTGTAGGTGTGTGCAAAAGATTTCTATATCCAATTTTGTTGGGAACACGGAATTTCTTTCAGCAGTTATCTCTGCTACATACGTATCTATTTGGAGCTACAATCTCCAAGTCATTTAACTGTGAAAACTCCATGAACTTCAAACCAGCAACAGGAAATATACAGTGAAATCAAAGTAAGTGTATTTAGTGCTACACATTCCCAGATAATAGATGAAAAAATGACTCTCCACATGCTTAATTCTGGGATTTGAATTTGTGTGTAAGCCGTCCATCAACTAGCTTGCTGGGAGAGAAAAATTTTTTTCAGTGGGAACTCTGCTACATAGAAACGTATAGGGAGTCACTAGCTTCAACTCAGTTTTAGAGTGAAAACTGCAAAAATTACAAAATCGGAACAAGGAAACATAATTAGAAATGAGAGTACGTGTTTCAATTGGTATCCATTCCTTTCACGCTGGATAAATGAATGCCTCTCCGCATGTTCATTTCTGAGTTTTGAAAGTGTGTGAAAGCATTCAGTCAGCAATCTTGTTGGGGACACACAGTTTTTTGAGTGGGGACTAAACTACATACATATATATGGGGAGGTACAAACTCCAAATTGGTTTTACAGTAAAAACTGCAAGAACATCAAACCAGCACTTGGAAACATACTGAGAAATCAGAGTAAATGTTTCTACTGTTCCTAATTCCCTTTATGCTAGATGAACGAACGCCTCCCCACGTGCTCAATTCTGAGAGATGAATATGTGAAAGCCATTAGAAACTTAGCCTGATGGGAAAACGCAATTTATTTACAGTGGGGAGCTACAAAACATACATATATATGGGGAGGTACTAGCTCTAAATCGGTATTACAGTAAAAAATGCATGAACTTCAAACCAGCACTAGAAAACACACTGAAAAATCAGAGTAAGTGTTTTTATTGCTGCCTATTCCCATTATGCTAGATGAACGAACACCTCACCACATGCTCAATTCTGAGATTTGAAAGTGTGAAGCCATCAATAACCAATCTTGTTGGGAACAAATATTTTCTTTTGAGTGAGGAACTACTCTTCATTCATATATATGGGAATGTATTAGCAATAAATTTGATTAACTGTGAAAACCGCATGAACATCAATCAAGCAATAGAAAACATAGTGTGATATCAGAGTAATTTTTTTCTAGTAAAACCTATCCCCTTTATGGCAGATGAATTAACGCCTGTTCACTTGCTCAATTCTGAGAGTTGAATGTGGGTGAAAGTCATTAATAACTTATAAATTAGGGAACAAAAGTTTTTTTGAGATGGGACCTACAGTATTTACTTGACTATTTTAGGTATTAGCTCCTAAATGGTTTTACAATGAAAAAAGAACAAACTGTAAAACCGGCACTAGGAAATATACTGAGAAATCAGAGTAAGTGTTTCTAGTACTACTGATACAATCTATGCTAGATGAACGAACGCCTCTAGACGTGCTCATTTCCGAGGGTTCTATGTGTGTGTTTAAGCCATCCATTCCCTGGCTTCTTGGGAACACCGAGTTTCTTTTAGTAGAGAACTAAGCTACATATATATCTGTGAATAGGTTATCTCCAACTCGGTTTTACAGTGAAAACTGCATGAACTTCAAACCAGCACAAGGGAACAAACACAGAAATCAGAGTTCATGTTTCTAATGCTACCCATTCACTTTGTGCTACATGAAAGAATGTCTCTTCACATGCTCACTTCCGAGATTAGAATTAGTTTGAAAGGCTTCCATCAGCTATCTTGGTGGGAACATAGATTTTCAATAAATAAGCAATGATGGTACATAGATATGCATGACATGGCACTAGCTCTAAGTCGGTTTTACTCTGAAAAGAGCATGAAGTAAAAACTGGAACTAGGATTCATACAGAGAAATCAGAGTAATTATTTATAGTGTTTCCTGTTCCCTTTATACTAGATGAAAAAACAGCTGTCCACATGCTCAATTGTGAGAGTAGATGTGTGCAAAAACCTACTATATCCAATCTTGTTAGGAACACAGAATTTTTTCAGAAGTTATCTCTTCAAAATACGTATCTATGGGGAGCTACAAGGTCCAAGTCATTTAACTGTGAAAACTCCATGAACTTCAAACCAGCAACAGGAAATATACAGTGAAATCAAAGTAAGTGTATTTAGTGCTACACATTCCCAGATAATAGATGAAAAAATGACTCTCCACATGCTTAATTCTGGGATTTGAATTTGTGTGTAAGCCGTCCATCAACTAGCTTGCTGGGAGAGAAAAATTTTTTTCAGTGGGAACTCTGCTACATAGAAACGTATAGGGAGTCACTAGCTTCAACTCAGTTTTAGAGTGAAAACTGCAAAAATTACAAAATCGGAACTAGGAAACATAATTAGAAATGAGAGTAAGTGTTTCTATTGGTATCCATTCCTTTCACGCTGGATAAATGAATGCCTCACCGCATGTTCATTTCTGAGATTTGAAAGTGTGTGAAAGCATTCAGTCAGCAATCTTGTTGGGGACACACAGTTTTTTGTGTGGGGACAAAATTACATACATATATATGGGGAGGTACAATCTCCAAATTGGTTTTACAGTGAAAACTGCAAGAACATCAAACCAGCTCTTGGAAACATACTGAGAAATCAGAGTAAGTGTTTCTACTGTTCCTAATTCCCTTTATGCGAGATGGACGAACGCCTCCCCACGTGCTCAATTCTGAGAGATGAATGTGTGTGAAAGCCATCAGAAACTTAGCCTGATGGGAAAACGCAATTTATTTACAGTGGGGAGCTACAAAACATACATATATATGGGGAGGTACTAGCTCTAAATCGGTATTACAGTGAAAAATGCATGAACTTCAAACCAGCACTAGAAAACATACTGAGAAATCAGAGTAAGTGTTTTTATTGCTGCCTATTCCCATTATGCTAGATGAACGAACACCTCACCACATTCTCAATTCTGAGATTTTAATGTGTGAAGCCATCAATCACCTAGCTTGTTGGGAACACACATTTTTTTTTGAGTGAGGAACTACTCTTCATTCATATATATGGGAATGTATTAGCAATAAATTTGATTAACAGTGAAAACCAAATGAACATCAAACAACAATAGAAAGCATAGTGTGAAATCAGAGTAATTTTTTTCTAGTAAAACCTATCCCCTTAATGGCAAATGAATTACCGCGTCTTCACATGCCCTATTCTGAGAGTAGAATGTTTGTGAAAATCATTAATCACTTATAATTTTGGGAACAATTGTGTTTTTGAGATGGGATCTAAAGAACTTACATGTCTATTTGTAGGCATTAGCTCCAACTTGGTTTTTCAGTGAAAACAGAACTTACTGTAAAACCGGCAGTAGGAATTTTAGTGAGAAATCAGAGTAACTATTTCCAGTGCTACCCATTCCCTTTATGCTAGACAAATAAAAGCCTTTCCATATGCTTAATACTGAGAGTTGAATGTCTGTGAAATCCGTCAATCACTTAGCTTGTTGTGAACGCAGAGTTTCTTTGAGTGGGGGACTACGTGTCATAAGTATCAATGGGGAGGAATAATCTCTAACCCAGTTTTACTCTGAAATGAGCATGAAAAAAAACTGACACTAGGAAACTTACTGAGAATTCCGAATGTTTCTACTGATAATGATTCCCTTTATGCTAGATGAACAAACGCCTCTCCACATGCTAAAATCTGAGAGTTGGTTGGGTTCAAAGGCCGTACATCCCCTAACTTGTTGGGAATACACAATTTCTTTCAGTGGGGAAATATACTACATGCGTATCTATAGGGAGGTACTAGTTCCAAGTCCAAGTTACACTGGAAACGGCGCACACTGGAACACGGAACTTTCACACATGCTGAGAAAACAGAGTAAAATTTCTACTGCTACCCATTCCCTTACTTCTAGATGAATGAACGTCTCTGCAAGTGCTCAATTCTGAAATTTGAATGTGTGTTAAAGCCGTCCAACTCCTTGCTTGTTTGGAACACAAGCTTTCTTTGAGTGGGGCCCTATACTACATACATATCTATGGGGAAGTGTTAGCTCCAAGTCGGTTTTACCGTGAAAACAGCATGAACATCCAACCGGCACTAGGAAATATACTGAGAAATCAGAGTAAGTGTTTCTAGTGCTACTGACACAATCTATGCTAGATGAACGAACGCCTCTAGACGTGCTCATTTCTGATGGTTGTTTGTGTGTGTTTAAGCCATCCATCCCCCGGCTTGTTGGGAACATAGAGTTTCTTTGAGTAGAGAACTAAGCTACATATATATCTGTGAATAGTTTACCTCCAACTCGGTTTTACAGTGAAAACTGCATGAACTTCAAACCAGCACTAGGAAACAAACTCAGAAATCAGAGTTCATGTTTCTAATGCTACCCATTCCCTTTGTGCTACATGAAAGAATGTCTCTTCACATGCTCATTTCTAAGAGTAGAATTAGTTTGAAAGGCGTCCAACAGCTATCTTGGTGGGAACATAGATTTTAGATAAATAAGCGATGAGTGTACATAGATATGTATGACATGGCACTAGCTCCAAGTCGGTTTTACTCTGAAAACAACATGAAGTAAAAACTGGCTCTAGGAATCATAAAGAGAAATCAGAGTAATTATTTATAGTGTTTCCAGTTCCCTTTATGCTAGATGAACAAACACCTTTCTACATGCTCAATTCTGAGAGTAGATGAGTGCAAAAGCCTTCTATATCCAATCTTATTGGGAACACAGAATTTCTTTCAGCAGTTATCTCTGCTACATACGTATCTATTGGGAGCTACTAGCTCCAAGTCTTTTTACTGTGAAAATTCCATGAACTTCAAACCAGCAACAAGAAACATACAGTGAAATCAAAGTAAGTGTTTTTAGTGCTACACATTCCCAGATAATAGATGAAAAAATGCCACTCCACATGCTTAATTCTGGGATTTGAATTTGTGGGTAAGCCATCCATCACCTAGCTTGCTGGGAGAGAAGAATTTTTTTTAAGTGGGAACTGTGCTACATAGAAACGTATAAGGAGTCACTAGCTTCAACTCAGTTTTAGAGTGAAAACTGCAAAAATTACAAAAGCAGAAGTAGGAAACATAATGAGAAATGAGGGTAAGTGTTTCTACTGGTACCCATTCCATTTACGCTGGATGAATGAATGCCTCTCTGCATGCTCATTTCTGAGAGTTGAATGTGCGATAAAGCAAACAGTCACCTATCTTTTTGGGGACACACAGTTTTTTTGAGTGGGGAACGACAGTACATACATATATATGGGGAGGTACAAGCTCCAATGAGGGCTTACAGTGAAATCTGCATGAACATCAAACCCGCAATTGGAAACATAGTGAGGAATTAGTGTATGTTTTTCTACTGCTCCTCAATCTCTTTATGCTAGATGAACAAACGCCTCTTCACGTGCTCAATTCTGAGAGTTGAATGTGTGTGAAAGCTTTTAGACACTTATCCTGCTGGGAAAACTCAATTTATTTAGAGTGGGGAGCTACAAAACATACATATGTATGGGGAGGTACGAGCTATATATCGGTTTTACAGTGAAAACAGCATGCACTTCAAACCTGCACTAGAAAACACACTGAGGAATTAGAGTAAGTATATTCATTGCTGCCTATACCCATTATGCTAGATGAAAGAACGCCTCACCAGATGCATAATTTTGAGATTTGAATGTGTGAAGCCGTCAATCACCTAGCTTGTTGGCAACACACAATTTCTTTTGAGTGAGGAACAAAACTTGATTCATATATATGGGAATGTATTAGCAATAAATTTGATTTACAGTGAAAACTGTATGAACATCAAACTAGCAATAGAAATCATAGTGGAAATCATGGTAATTTTTTTCTAGTTCTACCTATCCCCTTTATGGCAGATGAATTAACGCCTCTTCGCATGCTCAATTCTGAGAGTTGAATGTGGGTGAAAGTAATTAATCACTTATAAATTAGGGAACAAAAGTGTTTTTGAGATGGGACCTACAGTACGTACTTGTCTATTTTTTAGGTATTAGCTCCAACTTGGTTTTACAATTAAAACAGAACAAACTGTAAAATCGGCACTAGGAATTATAGTGAGAAATCAGAGAAATTATTTCCAGTTCTACCCATTCCCTTCATGCTAGATGAACAAAAGCATTTCCACATGTTAATTCTGAGAGTTGAAAGTCTGTGAAATCCGTAAATCACTTAGCTTGTTGTGAACACAGGGCTTGTTTGAGTGGGGAAAAACCCGTCATACGTTTCTATGTGGGATAGTTACTCTAATTCAGTTTACACTGAAATCAACATGAAATAAAAATCGACAATATGAAACATACTGAAATTCCGAGTGTTTCTATTGATAATGATTCCCTTTATGGTAGACGAACGAAACCCTCTCCACTTGCTGAAATCTGAGAGTTGGTTGTTTACAAAAGCCGTACATCTCCTAACTTGTTGGGAACACACAATTTCTTTCAGTGGGGAAATATACTACATGCGTGTCTATAGGGAGGTACTAGCTCCAAGTCCGTTTTACACTGAAAGCGGTGCACTCTGTAAAATGGAACTGTCACGCATGCTGAGAAAACAGAGTAAAAGTTCTACAGCTACTCATTCTCTTACTACTAGATGAATGAACGTCTCTGCAAGTGCTCAATTCTGAAATTTGAATGTGTGTTAAAGCCGTCCATTTCATTGCTTGTTGGGAACACAAGTTTTCTTTTAGTGGGGCCCTATACTACATACATATCTATGGGGAATTGTTAGCTCCAAGTCAGTTTTACCGTGAAAACAGCATGAACAGCAAACCAGCACTAGGAAATATACTGAGAAATCACAGTAAGTGTTTCTAGTGCTACTTTTACAATCTATGCTAGATGAACGAACACCTCTAGACATGCTCATTTCTGAGGTTTGTATGTGTGTGTTTAAGCCATCCATCTCCTGGCTTGTTGGAAACGCAGTCTTTCTTTGAGTATAGAACTAAGCTACATATATATCTGTGAATAGGTTATCTCCAACTCAGTTTTACAGTGAAAACTGCATGAACTTCAAACCAGCACTAAGAAACATACTCAGAAATCAGAGTTCATGTTTCTAATGCTACCCATTCCCTTTGTGTTACATGAAAGAATGTCTCTTCACATGCTCAGTTCTGAGAGTAGAATTAGTTTGAAAGGCGTCCATCAACTATCTTGGTGGGAACATAGATTTTCCATAAATAAGTGATGATGGTACATAGATATGCATGACATGGCACTAGCTCCAAGTTGGTTTTACTCTAAAAACAGCATGAAGTTATACTGGATCTAGGAATCATAAAGAGAAATCAGAGTAATTATTTATAGTGTTTCCCGTTCCCTTTATGCTAGATGAAAAAACAACTATCCACATGCTCAATTGTGAGAGTTGATGTGTGCAAAAACCTACTTTATCCAATCTTGTTGGGAACACACAATTTCTTTCAGAATTTATCTCTGCAAAATACTTATCTATGGAGAGCTACAAGCTCCAAGTCATTTAACTTTGAAAACTCCATGAACTTCAAACCAGCAACAGGAAATATACAGTGAAATGAAAATAAGTGTATTTAGTGCTACACATTCCCAGATAAAAGATGAAAAAATGCCTCTCCACATGCTTAATTCTTGGATTTGAATTTGTGTGTAAGCCGTCCATCAATAGCTTGCTTGGAGAGAAGAATTTTTTTCACTGGGAACTATGCTACATAGAAACGTATAGGGAATCACTAGCTTCAACTCAATTTTAGAGTGAAAACTGCAAAAATTACAAAAGCGGAACTAGGAAACATAATGAGAAATGAGAGTAAGTGTTTCAATATGTATCCAATCCTTTCACGCTGGATAAATGAATGCCTCTCCACATGTTCATTTCTGAGTTTTGAAAGGGTTTGAAAGCAATCAGTCAGCAATCTTTTTGGGGAAAAACAGTTTTTTGAGTGGGAACAATACTACATATATATATAAGGAGAGGTACAGACTCCAAATCTGTTTTACAATGAAAACTGCAAGAACATCAAACCAGGACTTGGAAACATACTGAGAAATCAGAGTAAGTGTTTCTACTGTTCCTAATTCCCTTTATGCCAGATGAATGAACGCCTCCCCTCGGGCTCAATTCTGAGAGTTGAATGTGTTTTAAAGTAATTAATCACTTATAAATTAGCAAACAAAAGTGTGTTTAACAATTAATCAACAGTACTTACATGTCCATTATTTAGGGATTAGCTCCAACTTGGTTTTAGAGTGAAAACAGAACAAATTGTAAAATCGGCACTAGGAATTATAGTGAGAAATCAGAGTAATTATTTCCAGTGCTACCCATTCCCTTTATGCTAGATGAACAAAAGCCTTTCCACATGCTTAAATCTGAGTGTTGAAAGTCAGTGAAATCCTTCAATCAATTAGCTTCTTGTGAACACAGGATTTGTTTGAGTGGGGAAAAAATCGTCATAAGTTTCTATGTGGGATAGTATCTCTAAGTCAGATTTACACTGAAATCAACATGAAATAAAATCGACAATAGGAAACATACTGAAATTAAGAGTGTTTATATTGATAACGATTCCCTTTATGGTAGACGAACAAACGCCTCTCCACATGCTGAAATCTGAGAGTTGGTTGGGTGCAAAAGCCGTACATCTACTAACTTGTTGGGAACACACAATTTCTTTCAGTGGGGAAATATACTACATGCGTGTCTATAGGGAGGTACTAGCTCCAAGTCCGTTTTACACAGAAATGGTGCACACAGGAACACGGAACTGTCACACATGCTGAGAAAACAGAGTAAAACTTCTACTGCTACACATTCCCTTACTGCTAGATGAATGAACGTCTCTGCAAGGGCTCAATTCTGAAATTTGAATGAGTGTTAAAGCCGTCCATCTCCTTGCTTGTTGGGAACACAAGCTTTCTTTGAGTGGGGCCCTATACTACATACATATCTATGCGGAAGTGTTAGCTCCAAGTCGGTTTTACCGTGAAAACAGCATGAACATCCAACCGGCACTAGGAAATATACTGAGAAATCAGAGTAAGTGTTTCTAGTGCTACTGATACAATCTATGCTAGATGAACAAACCCCTCTCCACGTGCTCATTTCTGAGGATTTTATGTGTGTGTTTAAGCCATCCATCCCCTAATTGTTGGGAACACAGAGATTTTTGAGTAGTTGCGTATTCTACATACATATTAAAGAGGAGGTACTATCTCCAACTCCGTTTTATACTGAAAACAGCAAGAACATCATACTGACACTAGGAAACATAGGGAGAAATAAGATTGTTTCTTGTGCTACCCATTCCCAATATGCTAGATGAACGAACGCATTTCCATGTGCTCAATTTTGAGAGTTGAATGTGATGAAAGCACTCCAACACTTAGCTTCTCGGGAACACACCGTTTCTTTGAGTAGGGAACTATGCTACTTATATATCTGTGAGTAGGTTAGCTCCAACTCGGTTTTACAGTGAAAACTGCATGAACTTCAAACCAGCACTAGGGAACAAATTCAGAAATCAGAGTTCATGTTTCTAATGCTACCCATTCCCTTTATGCTACATGAAAGAATGTCTCTTCACATGCTCAGTTCCGAGAGTAGAATTAATTTGAAAAGCGTCCAAGCTATCTTGGTGGGAACATAGATTTTCCATAAATAAGCGATGATGGTACATAGATATGCATGACATGGCACTAGCTCCAAGTCGGTTTTAATCTGAAAAATGCATGAAGTAAAAACTGGCACTAGGAATCATACAGAGAAATCAGAGTAATTATTTATAGTGTTTCCCGTTCCCTTTATGCTAGATGAAAAAACAGCTGTCCACATGCTCAATTGTGGGAGTAGATGTGTGCAAAAACCTACTATATCCAATTTGTTGGGAACAAAGGATTTGTTTCAGAATTTCTCTCTGCTACATACGTATCTATTGGGAGCTACTAGCTAAAAGTCATTTAACTGTGAAATTTCCATGAACTTCAAACAAGCAACAGGACACATACAGTGAAATCAAATTAAGTGTTTTTAGTGCTACATTCCCAGATAATAGATGAACAAATGCCTCTCCACATGCTTAATTCTTGGATTTGAATTTGTGTGTAAGCCGTCCATCACCTAGCTTGCTGGGAGAGAAAAATTTTTTTTAAGTGGGAACTGTGCTACATAGAAACGTATAAGGAGTCACTAGCTTCAACTCAGTTTTACAGTGAAAACTGCAAAAATTACAAAAGCGGAACTAAGAAACATAATGTGAAACGAGAGTAAGGTTTTCTATTGATATCCATTCCTTTCACGCTGGATAAATGAATGCCTCTCCGCATGTGAATTTCTGAGATTTGAAAGTGTGTGGAAGCATTCTGTCAACAATCTTGTTTGGACACACAGTTTTTTGAGTGGGGACGGCATTACATACATTTATATGGGGAGATACAAGCTCCAATGTGTTCTTACACTGAAATATGCATGAACATCAAACCAGCACTAGGAAACATAGTGAGGAATCAGTGTACGTGTTTCTAATGCTCCTCATTCACTTTATGCTAGATGAACAAACACCTCTTACGTGCTCAATTCTGAGAGTTGAATGTGTGTGAAAGCCATTAGTCACTTAGCCTGCTGGGAAAACTCAATTTATTTAGAGTGGGGAGTTACAAAACATACATAAATATGGGGAGGTAAAGAGCTATATATCGGTTTTACAGTGAAAACTGCATGAACTTCAAACCAGCACTAGAAAACACACTGAGGAATCAGAGTAAGTATTTTCATTGCTGCCTATTCCCATTATGCTAGATGAACGAATGCCTCACCACATGCTCAATTTTGAGATTTGAATGTGTGAAACCGTCAATAATCTAGCTTGTTGGGAACACACATTTCCTTTTGAGTGAGGAACTACACATCATTCATATATATGGGAATGTATTAGCAATAAATTTGATTTACAGTGAAATCTGTATGAACATCAAACCAGCAATAGAAATCATAGTGAGAAATCATGGTAATTTTTTTCTAGTTCTGCCTATCCGTTTTATGGCAGATGATTTAACACCCCTTCACATGCTCAATTCTGAGAGTTGAATGTGTGTGAAAGTCAGTAATCACTTATAAATTAGGGAACAAAAGTGTGTATGAGATGGGATGTATCAGTACTTACATGTCTATTTTTTAGGTATTAGCTCCAACTTGGTTTTACAGAGAAAAAAGAACAGACTGTAAAACAGGCAGTAGGAATTTTAATGAGAAATCAGAGAAATTATTTCCACTGCTACCTATTTCATTTATGATAGATGAACAAACGCTTTTCCACATGCTTAATTCTGAAAGTTGAATGTCTGTGAAATCCGTCAATCACTTAGTTTTTTGTGAACACGATTTGTTTGAGTGGGGAACAACTCGTCATACGTATCTACGTGGGATAGTATCTTTAAGTCAGTTTTACACTGAAATCAACATGAAATGAAAATCGACAAGAGGAAACATACTGAAATTCCGAGTGTTTTTTTGATAATGTTTCCCTTTATGGTAGACGAACAAATGCCTCTCCACATGCTGAAATCTGAGAGTTGGTTGGGTGCAAAAGCCGTACATCTACTAACTTGTTGGGAACACACAATTTCTTTCAGTGGGGAAATATACAACATGCGTGTCTATAGGGAGGTACTAGCTCCAAGTCCGTTTTACACAGATAATGGTGCACAGAGGAACACGGAACTGTCACACATGCTGAGTAAACAGATTAAGTGTTTCTACTGCTACCCATTCCCTTTATGCTAGATGAATGAATGCCTCTGCAAGGGCTCAATTCTGAAATTTGAAAGTGTGTTAAAGCCGTCCATCTCCTTGCTCATTGGGAACACAAGCTTTCTTTGAGTGGGGCCCTATACTACATACATATCGATGGGGAGGTGTTAGCTCCAAGTCGGTTTTAAAGTGAGAAATGTGTGAACTTCCAACCGGCACTAGGAAATATAGTGAAAAATCAGAGTAAGTGTTTCTAGTGCTACTGATACAATCTATGCTAGATGAACAAACCCCTCTCCACGTGCTCATTTCTGAGGATTTTATGTGTGTGTTTAAGCCATCCATCCCCTAATTGTTGGGAACACAGAGATTTTTGAGTAGTTGCGTATTCTACATACATATTAAAGAGGAGGTACTATCTCCAACTCCGTTTTATACTGAAAACAGCAAGAACATCATACTGACACTAGGAAACATAGGGAGAAATAAGATTGTTTCTTGTGCTACCCATTCCCAATATGCTAGATGAACGAACGCATTTCCATGTGCTCAATTTTGAGAGTTGAATGTGATGAAAGCACTCCAACACTTAGCTTCTCGGGAACACACCGTTTCTTTGAGTAGGGAACTATGCTACTTATATATCTGTGAGTAGGTTAGCTCCAACTCGGTTTTACAGTGAAAACTGCATGAACTTCAAACCAGCACTAGGGAACAAATTCAGAAATCAGAGTTCATGTTTCTAATGCTACCCATTCCCTTTATGCTACATGAAAGAATGTCTCTTCACATGCTCAGTTCCGAGAGTAGAATTAATTTGAAAAGCGTCCAAGCTATCTTGGTGGGAACATAGATTTTCCATAAATAAGCGATGATGGTACATAGATATGCATGACATGGCACTAGCTCCAAGTCGGTTTTAATCTGAAAAATGCATGAAGTAAAAACTGGCACTAGGAATCATACAGAGAAATCAGAGTAATTATTTATAGTGTTTCCCGTTCCCTTTATGCTAGATGAAAAAACAGCTGTCCACATGCTCAATTGTGGGAGTAGATGTGTGCAAAAACCTACTATATCCAATTTGTTGGGAACAAAGGATTTGTTTCAGAATTTCTCTCTGCTACATACGTATCTATTGGGAGCTACTAGCTAAAAGTCATTTAACTGTGAAATTTCCATGAACTTCAAACAAGCAACAGGACACATACAGTGAAATCAAATTAAGTGTTTTTAGTGCTACATTCCCAGATAATAGATGAACAAATGCCTCTCCACATGCTTAATTCTTGGATTTGAATTTGTGTGTAAGCCGTCCATCACCTAGCTTGCTGGGAGAGAAGAATTTTTTTCAGTGAGAATTATGCTACATAGAAACGTAAAGGGAGTCACTAGCTTCAACTCAGTTTTACAGTGAAAACTGCAAAAATTACAAAAGCGGAACTAAGAAACATAATGTGAAACGAGAGTAAGGTTTTCTATTGATATCCATTCCTTTCACGCTGGATAAATGAATGCCTCTCCGCATGTGAATTTCTGAGATTTGAAAGTGTGTGGAAGCATTCTGTCAGCAATCTTGTTTGGACACACAGTTTTTTGAGTGGGGACGGCATTACATACATTTATATGGGGAGATACAAGCTCCAATGCGTTCTTACACTGAAATATGCATGAACATCAAACCAGCACTAGGAAACATAGTGAGGAATCAGTGTACGTGTTTCTAATGCTCCTCATTCACTTTATGCTAGATGAACAAACACCTCTTACGTGCTCAATTCTGAGAGTTGAATGTGTGTGAAAGCCATTAGTCACTTAGCCTGCTGGGAAAACTCAATTTATTTAGAGTGGGGAGTTACAAAACATACATAAATATGGGGAGGTAAAGAGCTATATATCGGTTTTACAGTGAAAACTGCATGAACTTCAAACCAGCACTAGAAAACACACTGAGGAATCAGAGTAAGTATTTTCATTGCTGCCTATTCCCATTATGCTAGATGAACGAATGCCTCACCACATGCTCAATTTTGAGATTTGAATGTGTGAAACCGTCAATAATCTAGCTTGTTGGGAACACACATTTCCTTTTGAGTGAGGAACTACACATCATTCATATATATGGGAATGTATTAGCAATAAATTTGATTTACAGTGAAAACTGTATGAACATCAAACCAGCAATAGAAATCATAGTGAGAAATCATGGTAATTTTTTTCTAGTTCTGCCTATCCGTTTTATGGCAGATGATTTAACACCCCTTCACATGCTCAATTCTGAGAGTTGAATGTGTGTGAAAGTCAGTAATCACTTATAAATTAGGGAACAAAAGTGTGTATGAGATGGGATGTATCAGTACTTACATGTCTATTTTTTAGGTATTAGCTCCAACTTGGTTTTACAGAGAAAAAAGAACAGACTGTAAAACAGGCAGTAGGAATTTTAATGAGAAATCAGAGAAATTATTTCCACTGCTACCTATTTCATTTATGATAGATGAACAAACGCTTTTCCACATGCTTAATTCTGAAAGTTGAATGTCTGTGAAATCCGTCAATCACTTAGTTTTTTGTGAACACGATTTGTTTGAGTGGGGAACAACTCGTCATACGTATCTACGTGGGATAGTATCTTTAAGTCAGTTTTACACTGAAATCAACATGAAATGAAAATCGACAAGAGGAAACATACTGAAATTCCGAGTGTTTTTTTGATAATGTTTCCCTTTATGGTAGACGAACAAATGCCTCTCCACATGCTGAAATCTGAGAGTTGGTTGGGTGCAAAAGCCGTACATCTACTAACTTGTTGGGAACACACAATTTCTTTCAGTGGGGAAATATACAACATGCGTGTCTATAGGGAGGTACTAGCTCCAAGTCCGTTTTACACAGATAATGGTGCACAGAGGAACACGGAACTGTCACACATGCTGAGTAAACAGATTAAGTGTTTCTACTGCTACCCATTCCCTTTATGCTAGATGAATGAATGCCTCTGCAAGGGCTCAATTCTGAAATTTGAAAGTGTGTTAAAGCCGTCCATCTCCTTGCTCATTGGGAACACAAGCTTTCTTTGAGTGGGGCCCTATACTACATACATATCGATGGGGAGGTGTTAGCTCCAAGTCGGTTTTAAAGTGAGAAATGTGTGAACTTCCAACCGGCACTAGGAAATATAGTGAAAAATCAGAGTAAGTGTTTCTAGTGCTACTGATACAATCTATGCTAGATGAACAAACCCCTCTCCACGTGCTCATTTCTGAGGATTTTATGTGTGTGTTTAAGCCATCCATCCCCTAATTGTTGGGAACACAGAGATTTTTGAGTAGTTGCGTATTCTACATACATATTAAAGAGGAGGTACTATCTCCAACTCCGTTTTATACTGAAAACAGCAAGAACATCATACTGACACTAGGAAACATAGGGAGAAATAAGATTGTTTCTTGTGCTACCCATTCCCAATATGCTAGATGAACGAACGCATTTCCATGTGCTCAATTTTGAGAGTTGAATGTGATGAAAGCACTCCAACACTTAGCTTCTCGGGAACACACCGTTTCTTTGAGTAGGGAACTATGCTACTTATATATCTGTGAGTAGGTTAGCTCCAACTCGGTTTTACAGTGAAAACTGCATGAACTTCAAACCAGCACTAGGGAACAAATTCAGAAATCAGAGTTCATGTTTCTAATGCTACCCATTCCCTTTATGCTACATGAAAGAATGTCTCTTCACATGCTCAGTTCCGAGAGTAGAATTAATTTGAAAAGCGTCCAAGCTATCTTGGTGGGAACATAGATTTTCCATAAATAAGCGATGATGGTACATAGATATGCATGACATGGCACTAGCTCCAAGTCGGTTTTAATCTGAAAAATGCATGAAGTAAAAACTGGCACTAGGAATCATACAGAGAAATCAGAGTAATTATTTATAGTGTTTCCCGTTCCCTTTATGCTAGATGAAAAAACAGCTGTCCACATGCTCAATTGTGGGAGTAGATGTGTGCAAAAACCTACTATATCCAATTTGTTGGGAACAAAGGATTTGTTTCAGAATTTCTCTCTGCTACATACGTATCTATTGGGAGCTACTAGCTAAAAGTCATTTAACTGTGAAATTTCCATGAACTTCAAACAAGCAACAGGACACATACAGTGAAATCAAATTAAGTGTTTTTAGTGCTACATTCCCAGATAATAGATGAACAAATGCCTCTCCACATGCTTAATTCTTGGATTTGAATTTGTGTGTAAGCCGTCCATCACCTAGCTTGCTGGGAGAGAAGAATTTTTTTCAGTGAGAATTATGCTACATAGAAACGTAAAGGGAGTCACTAGCTTCAACTCAGTTTTACAGTGAAAACTGCAAAAATTACAAAAGCGGAACTAAGAAACATAATGTGAAACGAGAGTAAGGTTTTCTATTGATATCCATTCCTTTCACGCTGGATAAATGAATGCCTCTCCGCATGTGAATTTCTGAGATTTGAAAGTGTGTGGAAGCATTCTGTCAGCAATCTTGTTTGGACACACAGTTTTTTGAGTGGGGACGGCATTACATACATTTATATGGGGAGATACAAGCTCCAATGCGTTCTTACACTGAAATATGCATGAACATCAAACCAGCACTAGGAAACATAGTGAGGAATCAGTGTACGTGTTTCTAATGCTCCTCATTCACTTTATGCTAGATGAACAAACACCTCTTACGTGCTCAATTCTGAGAGTTGAATGTGTGTGAAAGCCATTAGTCACTTAGCCTGCTGGGAAAACTCAATTTATTTAGAGTGGGGAGTTACAAAACATACATAAATATGGGGAGGTAAAGAGCTATATATCGGTTTTACAGTGAAAACTGCATGAACTTCAAACCAGCACTAGAAAACACACTGAGGAATCAGAGTAAGTATTTTCATTGCTGCCTATTCCCATTATGCTAGATGAACGAATGCCTCACCACATGCTCAATTTTGAGATTTGAATGTGTGAAACCGTCAATAATCTAGCTTGTTGGGAACACACATTTCCTTTTGAGTGAGGAACTACACATCATTCATATATATGGGAATGTATTAGCAATAAATTTGATTTACAGTGAAAACTGTATGAACATCAAACCAGCAATAGAAATCATAGTGAGAAATCATGGTAATTTTTTTCTAGTTCTGCCTATCCGTTTTATGGCAGATGATTTAACACCCCTTCACATGCTCAATTCTGAGAGTTGAATGTGTGTGAAAGTCAGTAATCACTTATAAATTAGGGAACAAAAGTGTGTATGAGATGGGATGTATCAGTACTTACATGTCTATTTTTTAGGTATTAGCTCCAACTTCGTTTTACAGAGAAAAAAGAACAGACTGTAAAACAGGCAGTAGGAATTTTAATGAGAAATCAGAGAAATTATTTCCACTGCTACCTATTTCATTTATGATAGATGAACAAACGCTTTTCCACATGCTTAATTCTGAAAGTTGAATGTCTGTGAAATCCGTCAATCACTTAGTTTTTTGTGAACACGATTTGTTTGAGTGGGGAACAACTCGTCATACGTATCTACGTGGGATAGTATCTTTAAGTCAGTTTTACACTGAAATCAACATGAAATGAAAATCGACAAGAGGAAACATACTGAAATTCCGAGTGTTTTTTTGATAATGTTTCCCTTTATGGTAGACGAACAAACGCCTCTCCACATGCTGAAATCTGAGAGTTGGTTGGGTGCAAAAGCCGTACATCTACTAACTTGTTGGGAACACACAATTTCTTTCAGAGGGGAAATATACAACATGCGTGTCTATAGGGAGGTACTAGCTCCAAGTCCGTTTTACACAGATAATGGTGCACAGAGGAACACGGAACTGTCACACATGCTGAGTAAACAGATTAAGTGTTTCTACTGCTACCCATTCCCTTTATGCTAGATGAATGAATGCCTCTGCAAGGGCTCAATTCTGAAATTTGAAAGTGTGTTAAAGCCGTCCATCTCCTTGCTCATTGGGAACACAAGCTTTCTTTGAGTGGGGCCCTATACTACATACATATCGATGGGGAGGTGTTAGCTCCAAGTCGGTTTTAAAGTGAGAAATGTGTGAACTTCCAACCGGCACTAGGAAATATAGTGAAAAATCAGAGTAAGTGTTTCTAGTGCTACTGATACAATCTATGCTAGATGAACAAACCCCTCTCCACGTGCTCATTTCTGAGGATTTTATGTGTGTGTTTAAGCCATCCATCCCCTAATTGTTGGGAACACAGAGATTTTTGAGTAGTTGCGTATTCTACATACATATTAAAGAGGAGGTACTATCTCCAACTCCGTTTTATACTGAAAACAGCAAGAACATCATACTGACACTAGGAAACATAGGGAGAAATAAGATTGTTTCTTGTGCTACCCATTCCCAATATGCTAGATGAACGAACGCATTTCCATGTGCTCAATTTTGAGAGTTGAATGTGATGAAAGCACTCCAACACTTAGCTTCTCGGGAACACACCGTTTCTTTGAGTAGGGAACTATGCTACTTATATATCTGTGAGTAGGTTAGCTCCAACTCGGTTTTACAGTGAAAACTGCATGAACTTCAAACCAGCACTAGGGAACAAATTCAGAAATCAGAGTTCATGTTTCTAATGCTACCCATTCCCTTTATGCTACATGAAAGAATGTCTCTTCACATGCTCAGTTCCGAGAGTAGAATTAATTTGAAAAGCGTCCAAGCTATCTTGGTGGGAACATAGATTTTCCATAAATAAGCGATGATGGTACATAGATATGCATGACATGGCACTAGCTCCAAGTCGGTTTTAATCTGAAAAATGCATGAAGTAAAAACTGGCACTAGGAATCATACAGAGAAATCAGAGTAATTATTTATAGTGTTTCCCGTTCCCTTTATGCTAGATGAAAAAACAGCTGTCCACATGCTCAATTGTGGGAGTAGATGTGTGCAAAAACCTACTATATCCAATTTGTTGGGAACAAAGGATTTGTTTCAGAATTTCTCTCTGCTACATACGTATCTATTGGGAGCTACTAGCTAAAAGTCATTTAACTGTGAAATTTCCATGAACTTCAAACAAGCAACAGGACACATACAGTGAAATCAAATTAAGTGTTTTTAGTGCTACATTCCCAGATAATAGATGAACAAATGCCTCTCCACATGCTTAATTCTTGGATTTGAATTTGTGTGTAAGCCGTCCATCACCTAGCTTGCTGGGAGAGAAGAATTTTTTTCAGTGAGAATTATGCTACATAGAAACGTAAAGGGAGTCACTAGCTTCAACTCAGTTTTACAGTGAAAACTGCAAAAATTACAAAAGCGGAACTAAGAAACATAATGTGAAACGAGAGTAAGGTTTTCTATTGATATCCATTCCTTTCACGCTGGATAAATGAATGCCTCTCCGCATGTGAATTTCTGAGATTTGAAAGTGTGTGGAAGCATTCTGTCAGCAATCTTGTTTGGACACACAGTTTTTTGAGTGGGGACGGCATTACATACATTTATATGGGGAGATACAAGCTCCAATGCGTTCTTACACTGAAATATGCATGAACATCAAACCAGCACTAGGAAACATAGTGAGGAATCAGTGTACGTGTTTCTAATGCTCCTCATTCACTTTATGCTAGATGAACAAACACCTCTTACGTGCTCAATTCTGAGAGTTGAATGTGTGTGAAAGCCATTAGTCACTTAGCCTGCTGGGAAAACTCAATTTATTTAGAGTGGGGAGTTACAAAACATACATAAATATGGGGAGGTAAAGAGCTATATATCGGTTTTACAGTGAAAACTGCATGAACTTCAAACCAGCACTAGAAAACACACTGAGGAATCAGAGTAAGTATTTTCATTGCTGCCTATTCCCATTATGCTAGATGAACGAATGCCTCACCACATGCTCAATTTTGAGATTTGAATGTGTGAAACCGTCAATAATCTAGCTTGTTGGGAACACACATTTCCTTTTGAGTGAGGAACTACACATCATTCATATATATGGGAATGTATTAGCAATAAATTTGATTTACAGTGAAAACTGTATGAACATCAAACCAGCAATAGAAATCATAGTGAGAAATCATGGTAATTTTTTTCTAGTTCTGCCTATCCGTTTTATGGCAGATGATTTAACACCCCTTCACATGCTCAATTCTGAGAGTTGAATGTGTGTGAAAGTCAGTAATCACTTATAAATTAGGGAACAAAAGTGTGTATGAGATGGGATGTATCAGTACTTACATGTCTATTTTTTAGGTATTAGCTCCAACTTGGTTTTACAGAGAAAAAAGAACAGACTGTAAAACAGGCAGTAGGAATTTTAATGAGAAATCAGAGAAATTATTTCCACTGCTACCTATTTCATTTATGATAGATGAACAAACGCTTTTCCACATGCTTAATTCTGAAAGTTGAATGTCTGTGAAATCCGTCAATCACTTAGTTTTTTGTGAACACGATTTGTTTGAGTGGGGAACAACTCGTCATACGTATCTACGTGGGATAGTATCTTTAAGTCAGTTTTACACTGAAATCAACATGAAATGAAAATCGACAAGAGGAAACATACTGAAATTCCGAGTGTTTTTTTGATAATGTTTCCCTTTATGGTAGACGAACAAATGCCTCTCCACATGCTGAAATCTGAGAGTTGGTTGGGTGCAAAAGCCGTACATCTACTAACTTGTTGGGAACACACAATTTCTTTCAGTGGGGAAATATACAACATGCGTGTCTATAGGGAGGTACTAGCTCCAAGTCCGTTTTACACAGATAATGGTGCACAGAGGAACACGGAACTGTCACACATGCTGAGTAAACAGATTAAGTGTTTCTACTGCTACCCATTCCCTTTATGCTAGATGAATGAATGCCTCTGCAAGGGCTCAATTCTGAAATTTGAAAGTGTGTTAAAGCCGTCCATCTCCTTGCTCGTTGGGAACACAAGCTTTCTTTGAGTGGGGCCCTATACTACATACATATCGATGGGGAGGTGTTAGCTCCAAGTCGGTTTTAAAGTGAGAAATGTGTGAACTTCCAACCGGCACTAGGAAATATAGTGAAAAATCAGAGTAAGTGTTTCTAGTGCTACTGATACAATCTATGCTAGATGAACAAACCCCTCTCCACGTGCTCATTTCTGAGGATTTTATGTGTGTGTTTAAGCCATCCATCCCCTAATTGTTGGGAACACAGAGATTTTTGAGTAGTTGCGTATTCTACATACATATTAAAGAGGAGGTACTATCTCCAACTCCGTTTTATACTGAAAACAGCAAGAACATCATACTGACACTAGGAAACATAGGGAGAAATAAGATTGTTTCTTGTGCTACCCATTCCCAATATGCTAGATGAACGAACGCATTTCCATGTGCTCAATTTTGAGAGTTGAATGTGATGAAAGCACTCCAACACTTAGCTTCTCGGGAACACACCGTTTCTTTGAGTAGGGAACTATGCTACTTATATATCTGTGAGTAGGTTAGCTCCAACTCGGTTTTACAGTGAAAACTGCATGAACTTCAAACCAGCACTAGGGAACAAATTCAGAAATCAGAGTTCATGTTTCTAATGCTACCCATTCCCTTTATGCTACATGAAAGAATGTCTCTTCACATGCTCAGTTCCGAGAGTAGAATTAATTTGAAAAGCGTCCAAGCTATCTTGGTGGGAACATAGATTTTCCATAAATAAGCGATGATGGTACATAGATATGCATGACATGGCACTAGCTCCAAGTCGGTTTTAATCTGAAAAATGCATGAAGTAAAAACTGGCACTAGGAATCATACAGAGAAATCAGAGTAATTATTTATAGTGTTTCCCGTTCCCTTTATGCTAGATGAAAAAACAGCTGTCCACATGCTCAATTGTGGGAGTAGATGTGTGCAAAAACCTACTATATCCAATTTGTTGGGAACAAAGGATTTGTTTCAGAATTTCTCTCTGCTACATACGTATCTATTGGGAGCTACTAGCTAAAAGTCATTTAACTGTGAAATTTCCATGAACTTCAAACAAGCAACAGGACACATACAGTGAAATCAAATTAAGTGTTTTTAGTGCTACATTCCCAGATAATAGATGAACAAATGCCTCTCCACATGCTTAATTCTTGGATTTGAATTTGTGTGTAAGCCGTCCATCACCTAGCTTGCTGGGAGAGAAGAATTTTTTTCAGTGAGAATTATGCTACATAGAAACGTAAAGGGAGTCACTAGCTTCAACTCAGTTTTACAGTGAAAACTGCAAAAATTACAAAAGCGGAACTAAGAAACATAATGTGAAACGAGAGTAAGGTTTTCTATTGATATCCATTCCTTTCACGCTGGATAAATGAATGCCTCTCCGCATGTGAATTTCTGAGATTTGAAAGTGTGTGGAAGCATTCTGTCAGCAATCTTGTTTGGACACACAGTTTTTTGAGTGGGGACGGCATTACATACATTTATATGGGGAGATACAAGCTCCAATGCGTTCTTACACTGAAATATGCATGAACATCAAACCAGCACTAGGAAACATAGTGAGGAATCAGTGTACGTGTTTCTAATGCTCCTCATTCACTTTATGCTAGATGAACAAACACCTCTTACGTGCTCAATTCTGAGAGTTGAATGTGTGTGAAAGCCATTAGTCACTTAGCCTGCTGGGAAAACTCAATTTATTTAGAGTGGGGAGTTACAAAACATACATAAATATGGGGAGGTAAAGAGCTATATATCGGTTTTACAGTGAAAACTGCATGAACTTCAAACCAGCACTAGAAAACACACTGAGGAATCAGAGTAAGTATTTTCATTGCTGCCTATTCCCATTATGCTAGATGAACGAATGCCTCACCACATGCTCAATTTTGAGATTTGAATGTGTGAAACCGTCAATAATCTAGCTTGTTGGGAACACACATTTCCTTTTGAGTGAGGAAATACACATCATTCATATATATGGGAATGTATTAGCAATAAATTTGATTTACAGTGAAAACTGTATGAACATCAAACCAGCAATAGAAATCATAGTGAGAAATCATGGTAATTTTTTTCTAGTTCTGCCTATCCGTTTTATGGCAGATGATTTAACACCCCTTCACATGCTCAATTCTGAGAGTTGAATGTGTGTGAAAGTCAGTAATCACTTATAAATTAGGGAACAAAAGTGTGTATGAGATGGGATGTATCAGTACTTACATGTCTATTTTTTAGGTATTAGCTCCAACTTCGTTTTACAGAGAAAAAAGAACAGACTGTAAAACAGGCAGTAGGAATTTTAATGAGAAATCAGAGAAATTATTTCCACTGCTACCTATTTCATTTATGATAGATGAACAAACGCTTTTCCACATGCTTAATTCTGAAAGTTGAATGTCTGTGAAATCCGTCAATCACTTAGTTTTTTGTGAACACGATTTGTTTGAGTGGGGAACAACTCGTCATACGTATCTACGTGGGATAGTATCTTTAAGTCAGTTTTACACTGAAATCAACATGAAATGAAAATCGACAAGAGGAAACATACTGAAATTCCGAGTGTTTTTTTGATAATGTTTCCCTTTATGGTAGACGAACAAATGCCTCTCCACATGCTGAAATCTGAGAGTTGGTTGGGTGCAAAAGCCGTACATCTACTAACTTGTTGGGAACACACAATTTCTTTCAGAGGGGAAATATACAACATGCGTGTCTATAGGGAGGTACTAGCTCCAAGTCCGTTTTACACAGATAATGGTGCACAGAGGAACACGGAACTGTCACACATGCTGAGTAAACAGATTAAGTGTTTCTACTGCTACCCATTCCCTTTATGCTAGATGAATGAATGCCTCTGCAAGGGCTCAATTCTGAAATTTGAAAGTGTGTTAAAGCCGTCCATCTCCTTGCTCGTTGGGAACACAAGCTTTCTTTGAGTGGGGCCCTATACTACATACATATCGAAGGGGAGGTGTTAGCTCCAAGTCGGTTTTAAAGTGAGAAATGTGTGAACTTCCAACCGGCACTAGGAAATATAGTGAAAAATCAGAGTAAGTGTTTCTAGTGCTACTGATACAATCTATGCTAGATGAACAAACCCCTCTCCACGTGCTCATTTCTGAGGATTTTATGTGTGTGTTTAAGCCATCCATCCCCTAATTGTTGGGAACACAGAGATTTTTGAGTAGTTGCGTATTCTACATACATATTAAAGAGGAGGTACTATCTCCAACTCCGTTTTATACTGAAAACAGCAAGAACATCATACTGACACTAGGAAACATAGGGAGAAATAAGATTGTTTCTTGTGCTACCCATTCCCAATATGCTAGATGAACGAACGCATTTCCATGTGCTCAATTTTGAGAGTTGAATGTGATGAAAGCACTCCAACACTTAGCTTCTCGGGAACACACCGTTTCTTTGAGTAGGGAACTATGCTACTTATATATCTGTGAGTAGGTTAGCTCCAACTCGGTTTTACAGTGAAAACTGCATGAACTTCAAACCAGCACTAGGGAACAAATTCAGAAATCAGAGTTCATGTTTCTAATGCTACCCATTCCCTTTATGCTACATGAAAGAATGTCTCTTCACATGCTCAGTTCCGAGAGTAGAATTAATTTGAAAAGCGTCCAAGCTATCTTGGTGGGAACATAGATTTTCCATAAATAAGCGATGATGGTACATAGATATGCATGACATGGCACTAGCTCCAAGTCGGTTTTAATCTGAAAAATGCATGAAGTAAAAACTGGCACTAGGAATCATACAGAGAAATCAGAGTAATTATTTATAGTGTTTCCCGTTCCCTTTATGCTAGATGAAAAAACAGCTGTCCACATGCTCAATTGTGGGAGTAGATGTGTGCAAAAACCTACTATATCCAATTTGTTGGGAACAAAGGATTTGTTTCAGAATTTCTCTCTGCTACATACGTATCTATTGGGAGCTACTAGCTAAAAGTCATTTAACTGTGAAATTTCCATGAACTTCAAACAAGCAACAGGACACATACAGTGAAATCAAATTAAGTGTTTTTAGTGCTACATTCCCAGATAATAGATGAACAAATGCCTCTCCACATGCTTAATTCTTGGATTTGAATTTGTGTGTAAGCCGTCCATCACCTAGCTTGCTGGGAGAGAAGAATTTTTTTCAGTGAGAATTATGCTACATAGAAACGTAAAGGGAGTCACTAGCTTCAACTCAGTTTTACAGTGAAAACTGCAAAAATTACAAAAGCGGAACTAAGAAACATAATGTGAAACGAGAGTAAGGTTTTCTATTGATATCCATTCCTTTCACGCTGGATAAATGAATGCCTCTCCGCATGTGAATTTCTGAGATTTGAAAGTGTGTGGAAGCATTCTGTCAGCAATCTTGTTTGGACACACAGTTTTTTGAGTGGGGACGGCATTACATACATTTATATGGGGAGATACAAGCTCCAATGCGTTCTTACACTGAAATATGCATGAACATCAAACCAGCACTAGGAAACATAGTGAGGAATCAGTGTACGTGTTTCTAATGCTCCTCATTCACTTTATGCTAGATGAACAAACACCTCTTACGTGCTCAATTCTGAGAGTTGAATGTGTGTGAAAGCCATTAGTCACTTAGCCTGCTGGGAAAACTCAATTTATTTAGAGTGGGGAGTTACAAAACATACATAAATATGGGGAGGTAAAGAGCTATATATCGGTTTTACAGTGAAAACTGCATGAACTTCAAACCAGCACTAGAAAACACACTGAGGAATCAGAGTAAGTATTTTCATTGCTGCCTATTCCCATTATGCTAGATGAACGAATGCCTCACCACATGCTCAATTTTGAGATTTGAATGTGTGAAACCGTCAATAATCTAGCTTGTTGGGAACACACATTTCCTTTTGAGTGAGGAACTACACATCATTCATATATATGGGAATGTATTAGCAATAAATTTGATTTACAGTGAAAACTGTATGAACATCAAACCAGCAATAGAAATCATAGTGAGAAATCATGGTAATTTTTTTCTAGTTCTGCCTATCCGTTTTATGGCAGATGATTTAACACCCCTTCACATGCTCAATTCTGAGAGTTGAATGTGTGTGAAAGTCAGTAATCACTTATAAATTAGGGAACAAAAGTGTGTATGAGATGGGATGTATCAGTACTTACATGTCTATTTTTTAGGTATTAGCTCCAACTTCGTTTTACAGAGAAAAAAGAACAGACTGTAAAACAGGCAGTAGGAATTTTAATGAGAAATCAGAGAAATTATTTCCACTGCTACCTATTTCATTTATGATAGATGAACAAACGCTTTTCCACATGCTTAATTCTGAAAGTTGAATGTCTGTGAAATCCGTCAATCACTTAGTTTTTTGTGAACACGATTTGTTTGAGTGGGGAACAACTCGTCATACGTATCTACGTGGGATAGTATCTTTAAGTCAGTTTTACACTGAAATCAACATGAAATGAAAATCGACAAGAGGAAACATACTGAAATTCCGAGTGTTTTTTTGATAATGTTTCCCTTTATGGTAGACGAACAAACGCCTCTCCACATGCTGAAATCTGAGAGTTGGTTGGGTGCAAAAGCCGTACATCTACTAACTTGTTGGGAACACACAATTTCTTTCAGAGGGGAAATATACAACATGCGTGTCTATAGGGAGGTACTAGCTCCAAGTCCGTTTTACACAGATAATGGTGCACAGAGGAACACGGAACTGTCACACATGCTGAGTAAACAGATTAAGTGTTTCTACTGCTACCCATTCCCTTTATGCTAGATGAATGAATGCCTCTGCAAGGGCTCAATTCTGAAATTTGAAAGTGTGTTAAAGCCGTCCATCTCCTTGCTCGTTGGGAACACAAGCTTTCTTTGAGTGGGGCCCTATACTACATACATATCGAAGGGGAGGTGTTAGCTCCAAGTCGGTTTTAAAGTGAGAAATGTGTGAACTTCCAACCGGCACTAGGAAATATAGTGAAAAATCAGAGTAAGTGTTTCTAGTGCTACTGATACAATCTATGCTAGATGAACAAACCCCTCTCCACGTGCTCATTTCTGAGGATTTTATGTGTGTGTTTAAGCCATCCATCCCCTAATTGTTGGGAACACAGAGATTTTTGAGTAGTTGCGTATTCTACATACATATTAAAGAGGAGGTACTATCTCCAACTCCGTTTTATACTGAAAACAGCAAGAACATCATACTGACACTAGGAAACATAGGGAGAAATAAGATTGTTTCTTGTGCTACCCATTCCCAATATGCTAGATGAACGAACGCATTTCCATGTGCTCAATTTTGAGAGTTGAATGTGATGAAAGCACTCCAACACTTAGCTTCTCGGGAACACACCGTTTCTTTGAGTAGGGAACTATGCTACTTATATATCTGTGAGTAGGTTAGCTCCAACTCGGTTTTACAGTGAAAACTGCATGAACTTCAAACCAGCACTAGGGAACAAATTCAGAAATCAGAGTTCATGTTTCTAATGCTACCCATTCCCTTTATGCTACATGAAAGAATGTCTCTTCACATGCTCAGTTCCGAGAGTAGAATTAATTTGAAAAGCGTCCAAGCTATCTTGGTGGGAACATAGATTTTCCATAAATAAGCGATGATGGTACATAGATATGCATGACATGGCACTAGCTCCAAGTCGGTTTTAATCTGAAAAATGCATGAAGTAAAAACTGGCACTAGGAATCATACAGAGAAATCAGAGTAATTATTTATAGTGTTTCCCGTTCCCTTTATGCTAGATGAAAAAACAGCTGTCCACATGCTCAATTGTGGGAGTAGATGTGTGCAAAAACCTACTATATCCAATTTGTTGGGAACAAAGGATTTGTTTCAGAATTTCTCTCTGCTACATACGTATCTATTGGGAGCTACTAGCTAAAAGTCATTTAACTGTGAAATTTCCATGAACTTCAAACAAGCAACAGGACACATACAGTGAAATCAAATTAAGTGTTTTTAGTGCTACATTCCCAGATAATAGATGAACAAATGCCTCTCCACATGCTTAATTCTTGGATTTGAATTTGTGTGTAAGCCGTCCATCACCTAGCTTGCTGGGAGAGAAGAATTTTTTTCAGTGAGAATTATGCTACATAGAAACGTAAAGGGAGTCACTAGCTTCAACTCAGTTTTACAGTGAAAACTGCAAAAATTACAAAAGCGGAACTAAGAAACATAATGTGAAACGAGAGTAAGGTTTTCTATTGATATCCATTCCTTTCACGCTGGATAAATGAATGCCTCTCCGCATGTGAATTTCTGAGATTTGAAAGTGTGTGGAAGCATTCTGTCAGCAATCTTGTTTGGACACACAGTTTTTTGAGTGGGGACGGCATTACATACATTTATATGGGGAGATACAAGCTCCAATGCGTTCTTACACTGAAATATGCATGAACATCAAACCAGCACTAGGAAACATAGTGAGGAATCAGTGTACGTGTTTCTAATGCTCCTCATTCACTTTATGCTAGATGAACAAACACCTCTTACGTGCTCAATTCTGAGAGTTGAATGTGTGTGAAAGCCATTAGTCACTTAGCCTGCTGGGAAAACTCAATTTATTTAGAGTGGGGAGTTACAAAACATACATAAATATGGGGAGGTAAAGAGCTATATATCGGTTTTACAGTGAAAACTGCATGAACTTCAAACCAGCACTAGAAAACACACTGAGGAATCAGAGTAAGTATTTTCATTGCTGCCTATTCCCATTATGCTAGATGAACGAATGCCTCACCACATGCTCAATTTTGAGATTTGAATGTGTGAAACCGTCAATAATCTAGCTTGTTGGGAACACACATTTCCTTTTGAGTGAGGAACTACACATCATTCATATATATGGGAATGTATTAGCAATAAATTTGATTTACAGTGAAAACTGTATGAACATCAAACCAGCAATAGAAATCATAGTGAGAAATCATGGTAATTTTTTTCTAGTTCTGCCTATCCGTTTTATGGCAGATGATTTAACACCCCTTCACATGCTCAATTCTGAGAGTTGAATGTGTGTGAAAGTCAGTAATCACTTATAAATTAGGGAACAAAAGTGTGTATGAGATGGGATGTATCAGTACTTACATGTCTATTTTTTAGGTATTAGCTCCAACTTGGTTTTACAGAGAAAAAAGAACAGACTGTAAAACAGGCAGTAGGAATTTTAATGAGAAATCAGAGAAATTATTTCCACTGCTACCTATTTCATTTATGATAGATGAACAAACGCTTTTCCACATGCTTAATTCTGAAAGTTGAATGTCTGTGAAATCCGTCAATCACTTAGTTTTTTGTGAACACGATTTGTTTGAGTGGGGAACAACTCGTCATACGTATCTACGTGGGATAGTATCTTTAAGTCAGTTTTACACTGAAATCAACATGAAATGAAAATCGACAAGAGGAAACATACTGAAATTCCGAGTGTTTTTTTGATAATGTTTCCCTTTATGGTAGACGAACAAACGCCTCTCCACATGCTGAAATCTGAGAGTTGGTTGGGTGCAAAAGCCGTACATCTACTAACTTGTTGGGAACACACAATTTCTTTCAGAGGGGAAATATACAACATGCGTGTCTATAGGGAGGTACTAGCTCCAAGTCCGTTTTACACAGATAATGGTGCACAGAGGAACACGGAACTGTCACACATGCTGAGTAAACAGATTAAGTGTTTCTACTGCTACCCATTCCCTTTATGCTAGATGAATGAATGCCTCTGCAAGGGCTCAATTCTGAAATTTGAAAGTGTGTTAAAGCCGTCCATCTCCTTGCTCGTTGGGAACACAAGCTTTCTTTGAGTGGGGCCCTATACTACATACATATCGAAGGGGAGGTGTTAGCTCCAAGTCGGTTTTAAAGTGAGAAATGTGTGAACTTCCAACCGGCACTAGGAAATATAGTGAAAAATCAGAGTAAGTGTTTCTAGTGCTACTGATACAATCTATGCTAGATGAACAAACCCCTCTCCACGTGCTCATTTCTGAGGATTTTATGTGTGTGTTTAAGCCATCCATCCCCTAATTGTTGGGAACACAGAGATTTTTGAGTAGTTGCGTATTCTACATACATATTAAAGAGGAGGTACTATCTCCAACTCCGTTTTATACTGAAAACTGCAAGAACATCGTACTGACACTTGGAAACATAGGGAGAAATAAGATTGTTTCTTGTGCTACCCATTCCCAATATGCTAGATGAACGAACGCATTTCCATGTGCTCAATTTTGAGAGTTGAATGTGATGAAAGCACTCCAACACTTAGCTTCTCGGGAACACACCGTTTCTTTGAGTAGGGAACTATGCTACTTATATATCTGTGAGTAGGTTAGCTCCAACTCGGTTTTACAGTGAAAACTGCATGAACTTCAAACCAGCACTAGGGAACAAATTCAGAAATCAGAGCTCATGTTACGAATGCTACCCATTCCATTTATGCTACATGAAAGAATGCCCCTTCACATGCTCAGTACCGAGAGTAGAATTTGTTTGAAAGGCGTCCATCAGCTATTTTTTTGGGAACATAGAGTTTCCATAAGTAGGGAACTACGGTACGTAGATATGCATGATATGGCACTAGCTCCAAGTCGGTTTTACTCTGAAAACAGCATAAAATAAAAACTGGCACTAGTAATCATACAGAAAAATCAGAGTAATTATTTCTAGTGTTTCCCGTTACCTATATGCTAGATGAAAAATCACCTCTCCACATGCTCAATTCTGAGAGTAGATGTGCAAAAAAGACTTGTATAACCAATCTTGTTGGGAACACAGAATTTCTTTCAGTGGGGATCTATGCTACAAACGTATCTATAGGGAGGTACAAGCTCCAAGTCATTATACTGTGAAAACTCCATGAACGTCAAACCAGCTACAGGAAACATACTGTGAAATCAAAGTAAGTGTTTTTAGTGCTCCCCATTCCAAGACTCTAGATGAACAAATGCCTCTCCACATGCTTAATTCTGGGAGTTGAATTTGTGTGGAAGCCGTCCATCACCTAGCTTGCTGGGAAAAAAGAATTTTCTTCAGTGGGAACTATGCTACGTAGAAACGTAAGAGGAGTCACTAGCTTCAACTCAGTTTTAGAGTGAAACAGCAAAATTTCTAAAGGGGAAGAAGGAAACATAATGAGAATTGAGAGTAAGTGTTTCTATTGGTACCCATTCCATTTAGGCTGGATGAATGAATGCCTCTCCGCCTGCTCAGTTCTGAGAGTTGAATGTGCGTGAAAGCAGTCACCTATCTTGTTGGGGACACACAGTTTTTTTGAGTGGGGAAAGACACTACATACGTATATATGGGGAGGTACAAGCTCCAATGCGGGCTTACAGTGAAATCTGCATGAACATCAAACCAGCACTAGGAAACATACTGAGAAATCAGAGTATTTGTTTCTACTGCTCCTCATTCCCTTTATGCTAGATGAACAAACGCCTCTTCACGTGCTCAATTCTGAGAGTTGAATTTGTGTGAAAGCCATTAGTCACTTAGCCTGCTATGAAAACTCAATTTATTTAGAGTTGGGAGCTACAAAACATACATATATATGGGGAGGTACGAGCTCCCTATCAGTTTTACAGTGTAAACTGCATGAACTTCAAACCAGCACTAGAAAACACACTGAGGAATCATTGTAAGTATTTTCATTGCTGCCTATTCCCATTATGCTAGATGAACGAACGCCTCACCACATGCTCAATTCTGAGATTTGAATGTGTGAAGCTGTCAATCACCTAGCTTGTTGGGAACACACATTTTCTTTTGAGTGAGGAACTACACATCATTCATATATATGGGAATGTATTAGCAATAAATTTGATTTACAGTGAAAACTGTATGAACATCAAACCAGCAATAGAAATCATAGTGAGAAATCATGGTAATTTTTTTCTAGTGCTACCTATCCGCTTTATGGCAGATGAATTAACGCCTATTCACATGCTCAATTCTGAGAGTTGAATGTGTGTGAAAGTCATTAATCACTTATAATTTTGGGAAAAAAAGTGTGTTTGGGATGGGATCTACAGTACTTACATGTCTATTTTTTAGGTATTAGCTCCAACTTGGTTTTACAGTGAAAAAAGAACAAACTGCAAAATCGGCACTAGGAATTATACTGAGAAATCAGAGTAACTATTTCCAGTGCTACCCATTCCCTTTATGCTAGATGAACAAAATCCTTTCCACATGCTTAAATATGAGAGTTGGAAGTCTGTGAAATCCGTCAATCACTTAGCTTGTTGTGAACACAGGGTTTGTTTGAGTGGGGAACAACCCGTCATACGTATCTACGTGGGATAGTATCTCTAAGTCAGTTTTACACTGAAATCAACATGAAATGAAAATCGACAAGAGGAAACATACTGAAATTCCGAGTGTTTTTTTGATAATGTTTCCCTTTATGGTAGACGAACAAACGCCTCTCCACATGCAGAAATCTGAGAGTTGGTTGGGTGCAAAAGCCGTACATCTACTAACTTGTTGGGAACACACAATTTCTTTCAGTGGGGAAATATGCAACATGCGTGTCTATAGGGAGGTACTAGCTCCAAGTCCGTTTTACACTGAAAATGGTGCACACAGGAACACGGAACTGTCACACATGCTGAGTAAACAGAGTAAGTGTTTCTACTGCTACCCATTCCCTTTATGCTAGATGAATGAATGCCTCTGCAAGGGCTCAATTCTGAAATTGGAAAGTGTGTTAAAGCCGTCCATCTCCTTGCTCGTTGGGAACACAAGCTTTCTTTGAGTGGGGCCCTATACTACATACATATCTATGGCGAGGTGTTAGCTCCAAGTCGGTTTTAAAGTGAGAAATGTGTGAACTTCCAACCGGCACTAGGAATTATAGTGAAAAATCAGAGTAAGTGTTTCTAGTGCTACTGATACAATCTATGCTAGATGAACAAACCCCTCTTCACGTGCTCATTTCTGAGGATTTTATGTGTGTGTTTAAGCCATCCATCCCCTAATTGTTGGGAACACAGAGATTTTTGAGTAGCTGCATATTCTACATACATATTAAAGAGGAGGTACTATCTCCAACTCTGTTTTATACTGAAAACAGCAAGAACATCATACTGACACTTGGAATCATAGGGAGAAATAAGATTGTTTCTTGTGCTACCCATTCCCAATATTCTAGATGAACGAACGCATTTCCATGTGCTCAATTTTGAGAGTTGAATGTGTTGAAAGCAGTCCAACACTTAGCTTCTCGGGAACACACCCTTTCTTTGAGTATGGAACTATGCTACTTATATATCTGTGAGTAGGTTAGCTCCAACTCGGTTTTACAATGAAAACTGCATGAACTTCAAACTAGCATTAGGAAACAAATTCAGAAATCAGAGTTCATATTTCTAATGCTACCCATTCCCATTATGCTACATGAAAGAATGTCTCTTCACATGCTCAGTTCCAAGAGTAGAATTTGTTTGAAAGTCTTCCATCAGCTATCTTGGTGGGAACATTGATTTTCCATAAATAAGGTATGATGGTACATAGATATGCATGACTTGGCACTAGCTCCAAGTCGGTTTTACTCTGAAAACTGCATGAAGTAAAATCTGGCACTAGGAATCATACAGAGATATCAGAGTAATTATTTATAGTTTTTCCCGTTCCCTTTATGCTAGATGAACAATAACCTCTCCACATGCTCAATTCTAAGAGTAGATGTGTGCAAAAGCCTTCTATATCCAATCTTGTTGGAAACACATTATTTCTTTCAGCAGTTATCTCTGCTACGTACGTATCTATGGGGAGCTACTAGCTCCAAGTCATTTTACTGTTAAAACTCCATGAACTTCAAACTAGCAACAGGAAACATACAGTGAAATCAAAGTAAGTGTTTTTAGTGCTCCCCATTCCAAGATAATAGAAGAAAAAATGCCTCTCCACATGCTTAATTCTGGGAGTTGAATTTGTGTGGAAGCCTTCCATCACTTAGCCTTCTGGGAGAGAAAAATTTTTTTCAGTGGGAACTATGCTACATAGAAACATATAGGGAGTCACTAGCTTCAACTCAATTTTAGAGTGAAAACAGCAAAAATTACAAAAGCGGAACTAGGAAACATAATGAGAAATGAGAGTAAGTGTTTTTATTGGTACCCATTCCATTTACGCTGGATGAATGAATGCCTCTCCGCATGCTCCATTCTGAGAGTTGAATGTGCATGAAAGCAATCCGTCAGCAATCTTGTTGGGGACACAGAGTTTTTTTGAGTGGGTTATGACACTACATACATATATATGGGGAGGTATATTCTCCAAATTGGTTTTACAGTGCAAACTGCAAGAACATCAAGCCAGCACTTGGAAACATACTGAGAAATCTTAGTAAGTGTTTCTACTGTTCCTCATTCCCTTTATGCTAGATGAACGAACGCCTCTCCACGTGCTCAATTCTGAGATATGAATGTTTGTGAAAGCCATTAGTCACTTAGCCTGATGGGATAACTCAATTTATTTATAGTCGGTAGCTACAAAACATACATATATATGGGGAGGTACAAGCTCTAATTCGGTATTACAGTGAAAAATGCATGAACTTCAAACCAGCACTAGAAAACACACTGAGAAATCAGAGTAAGTGTTTTTATTGCTGCCTATTCCCATTATGCTAGATGAACGAACACCTCACCACATGCTTAATTCTGAGATTTGAATGTGTGTAGACGTCAATCACCTAGCTTGTTGGGAACACACATTTTCTTTTCAGTGAGGAACTACTCTTCATTCTTATATATGGGAATGTATTAGCAATAAATTTGATTAACAGTGAAAACAGCATGAACTTCAAACAAGCAATAGAAAACATAGTGTGAAATCAGAGTAATTTTTTCTAGTACAACCTATCCCCTTTATGGCAGATGAATTAACGCCTCTTCACATGCTCAATTCTGAGTGTAGAATGTGTGTGAAAGCCATTAATCACTTATCATTTTGGGAACAAAAGTGTTTGTGATGGGATGTACAGTACTTACATGTCCATTTTGTAGGCATTAGCTCCAACTTGGTTTTACAGTGAAAACAGTTCAATCTGTATATCATCTCTAGGAAATATACTGAGGAATCAGAGTATTTGTTTCCAGGGCTACCCATACGCTTTATGCTAAATGAACAAAGGCTTTCCACATGCTTAATTCTGAGAGTTGAATGTGTGTGAAAGCCGTCAATCACTTAGCTTGTTGTGAACTCAGAGTTTCTTTGAGTGGGGAACTACGCGTCTTACGTATCTATGGGGAGGTACTATCTCTAAGACAGTTTTACACTGAAATCAGCATGAAATAAAAACTGACACTAGGAAACATACTGAGAATTCCGAGTGTTTCTATTTCTAACAATTCCCTTTATGGTAGATGAACGAACGCCTCTCCACATGCTGAAATCTGAGATTTGGTTCAGTGCAAAAGCCGTGCATCTCTTAACTTGTTGGGAACACATAATTTCTTTGAGTGGAGAAATATTCAACTTACATATCTATAGGAAGGTACTAGCTCCAAGTCCGTTTTACACTGAAAATAGTGTGCATTGTAACACACAACTGTTACACATGCTGAGAAAACAGAGTAAGTCTTTCTACAGCCACACTTTCTCTTTATGCTAGATGAATGAACGTCTCTGCAAGTGCTCAGTTCTGAAATATGAATGTGTCTTAAATTCGTCCATCTCCTTGCTTGCTGGGAACACAAGCTTTCTTTGAGTGGGGCCCTTTACTACATGCATATCTATGGGGAGGTGTTAGCTCCAAGTCGGTTTTACAGTGAAAACAGCATGAACTTCCAACCGGCACTAGGAAACAATCTCAGAAATCAGAGCACATGTTTCTAAACCTACCCATTCCCTTTATGCTACATGAAAGAATGCCTCTTCACATGCTCAGTTCCGAGAGTAGAATTTGTTTGAAAGACGTCCATCAGCTATCTTGGTGGGAACATAGAGTTTCTATAAGTTGGGAACTATGATACATAGATATGCATGATGTGGCACTAGCTCCAAGTCAGTTTTATTCTGAAAACAGCATGAACTAAAACCTGGCACTAGGAATCATACAGAGAAATCAGAGTAATTATTTATAGTGTTTCCCATTCCCTTTATGCTAGATTAACAAACACCTCTCCACATGCTCAATTCTGAGTGTAGATGTGCGCAAAATCCTTATATATCCAATCTTGTTGGGAACACAGAATTTCTTTCAGTGTAGATCTATGCTACATGCATATCTATGGGGAGGTACTAGCTCCAAGTCATTTTACTGTGAAAACACCATGAAGTTCAAACCAGCTACAGGACTCATACTATGAAATCAAAGTATGTTTTTCTAGTGCTACCCATTCCCTAATTCTAGATGAACTAATGCCTCTCCAGATGCTCAATTCTGAGTGTTGAATTAGTGTGAAAGTCGTCCATGGTGTATCTTGCTGGGATAACAGAATTTTCTTCATTGTGGAACTATGCTACATAGATATGTATGGAGAGGATCTAGCTCCAACTCGATTTTAGAGTGAAAACAGCATAAACTTCAAACCGGCACTAGGAAACATACTGAGATATTAGAGTAAGTGTTTCTATTGTTTCCCATTCCGTTTATGCTGGATGAACATATGCCTCTCCGCATGTTCTATTCTGAGATTTGAATGTGTCTGAAAACCTTCATTCACCTAGCTTGTTGGGAACACCGAGTTTCCTTCAGTTGGGAACTATGCTAATTAGATACATATTGGGTGGCACTAGCTCCAAGTCGGTTATACCCAGAAAGCAGCATGAGCTGAAAATCGACACTAGGAGACAAATAGAATTCAGAGTATTGTTTCTTGTGTTACCCATTCCTTTTATGCTAGATGAACGAACGTAGCTTCTCACTCTCAAATCAGAGAGTTGAATGTGTGTGATTGCTGTCCATTATCTAGCTTGTTGATAACACAGAGTTTCTTTGAGTGTGGATCTATGCTATGTACATATCTATGGGGAGGTACTTGCTCCAATTCGATTTTACTATGAAAACTGCGTAAACTTCAAACCGGTGCTGGGAAACATATTGAGAAATCAGAGTAAATTATTATATTGTTACCCATTCCATTTATTCTAGATGAACGAATTCCTCTTCTCATACTGAATTCTGAGAGTTGACTTTGTGTGAAAACCTTCCTTCAGCTAGTTTACCGGGAACAGAGAATTTGCTTCAGTGGGGTACAATGCTACATACAGTCTAGGGGGATGTACTACATGCAAGTGCATTTTACACTGAAAACCCCATTTACTGGAACCCCATACTAGGAAACATACTGAGAAATCAGAGTAAATGTTTCTAGTGCTACCCATTCCCTTTATGCTTGATGAACGAATGCTTCATCATATGCTCTATTCCAAGATTTGAATGTGTGTAAAAGCCATCAATCACCTAGCTTGTTGGGAACATAGAGTTTCTTTGAGTTATGAATTAAGCTACTTACCTGTATATGGGTAGGTACTAGCTCCAACTCAGTTTTACAGTGGAGACAGCTTGAACTGAAAAACGGCACTAGGGAACATACTGAGAAATCAGAGTAAATGTTTCTAGGGCTACCCATACCATTTATGCTAGATGAACTAACCCCTCTCCACGTGCTCAATTCTGAGAATTGTATGTGTGTGTTTAAGCCGTCCATCCCCTAGCTTGTTAGGAACACAGAGTTTTTTGATTGGTTAACTATTCTACATACATATTTATGAGGAGGTACTACCTCCAAATCAGTTTTACAGTGAAAAGTGCAGGAACATCAAACTGACACTAAGAATCATACTGAGAAATCAGAGTGTATCTAGTGCTACCCATTCCCTTAATGTTAGATGAACGATCACCTCTCTACATGCTATAGTCTGAGAGTTGAATTTCTTTGGAATCAGTCACCTCCTATCTTTTTAGGAACACAGAATTTCCTTCAGTGTGGGATTATGATGCATAAATATCTAAGAGGATGTTCTAGCTCCAAGTCAGTTTTACAGTAAAAAGAGCATTAACTGGATATCAGCACTAGGAAACATACTGAGAAATCAGAGTAAGTGTTTCTAGTGCTACCCATTCACTTTATGCTAAATGAACGAATGTCTCTCCCTATGCTTATTTCTGAGAATTGAATGTGTGCAAAACCCATCCATATCCTAGCTTGTTAGGAACACAGAATTTCTTTGAGTGGGAACTCCGCTACATACATATATATGGGGAGGTACTAGCTCCAACTCGGTTTTACAGTGAAAACAACATGAAATTCAAACCAGTAATAGGAAACTTAAAGAGAAATCAAAGTGTTTATAGTGCTACCCATTCCCTTTATGCCTGATGAATGAACGCCTATCCGCATGTTCAATTCTGAGATTTGAATGTGTGTGAAAGCCTTCAATCACCTAGCTTTTTGGGAACGCAGAATTTCATTCAGTGGGGAACTATGCTACTTTGATATGAATGGGGAGGCAAAGCTCCAGCTCGGGTTTACACTGAAAAAAAGCATGAAATGAAAACCAGCACTAGGAAACATACTGACAAATCAGAGTAAGGGTTTATAGTGCTACCCATTCACTTTAAGCTAAATGAATGAATGTCTCTCCCTATGCTTAATTCTGAGAATTGAATGTGTGCAAAAGCCATCCATCTCCTAGCTTGTTAGGAACACAGAATTTCTTTGAGTGGGAACTCCGCTACATACATATACATGAGGAGGTACTAGCTGCATGTCAGTTTTACAGTGAAAACAGTATGAAGTTCAAACCAGAAATAGAAACATATGGAGAAATCAGAGTGTTTCTGCTTATACCCATTCACTTTATGCTAGATATATGAACGCCTCTCTACATGCTTGATTCTGAGAATTGAATGTGTGTGAAAGCCATCAGTCACCTAGCTTGTTGGCATCACAGAATTTCTTTGAATTGGGAACTACAAAACATACATGTCTATGTCTAGGTACTAGTTCCAACACACTTTTAAAGTGAAAACAACATGATCTGGAAAACGGCACTGAGAAATCACAGTAAGGTTTTCTAGTGCTTCCCTTCCATTTATGTTAGATGAATGAATGACTCTGCACGTGCTAAGTTCTGAGAGTTGTATGTGTGTGTTTAAGCCGTCCATCTCCTTGCTTGTTTGGAACACAGAGTTTTTATAAGTGGTTAACTATTTTAGATACATATCTATGAGGAGGTACTAGCTCCAACATGGTTTTACAGTGAAAAGAGTAAGAACTTCAAACTGACACTAGGAAATATACTGAGAAATCAGAGTAAGTTTTTCTAGTGCTACCATTTCCATTTATGCTAGATGAATGAATGTCTCTCCACACGCTCAATTATGAGAGTTAAATTTGTGTGAAAGCCGTCCATCAGATAGCTTGTTGGGAACACAGAATTTCCTTCAGTGGGGATCTACATTACAATGATATATATGGGGAGGCCCTAGCTCCAATTGATTTTAAACTGGAAACAGCATACACTGAAAACTGGCACTAGGAAACATACTGAGAAATCAGAGTAAGTGTTTCTAGTGCTACCCGTTACCTTTATGCTAGATGAATGAATGCCTCTCCACATACTGAATTCTGAGAGTTGAATATGTGTGAAACCATCCATATCCTATCTTGTTTGGATCACAGATTTTCATGGTGTGGGGAAATATACTACATACATATCTATGGGAAGGTCCTAGCTCCAAGTCAGTTCTCCAGTGAAAACAGCATGAACTTCAAACTGGCACTAGGAAACATACTGAAAAATCAGAGTACGTGTTCCTAGTGCTACCCATTCCCTTTATGTTAGATGAAAGTACATGTTGAATTTTGAGAGTTGAATGCATGTGAAAGCCGTCAATCACATAGATTGTTGGGAACACAGAGATTCTTTGAGTTGGGAATTCACTACATACATATCTATGGGGAAGTACTAGCTCCAATACGGCTTTACAGTGAAAACAGCATGCACTTCAAACCGGCACTAGGAAACATACTGAGAAATCAGAGTAAGTGTTTCCAGTGCTAACCATTCCCTTTATGCTAGTTGAACAATCACCACTCTGCATGCTCAATTCTGAGATTAGAATTGTGTGAAAGCCATCCATCAGCTAGATTTTGAGAATACAGAATGTCCTTCAGTGTGGAACTATGCTAAATAGATATGTATGGGGAAGCACTAGATCCAACTCAGTTTTAGAGTGAAAACTGCATGAACAGCTAACCGGCACTAGGAAACATACTGAGAAGTCAGAGTAAGTATTTCTACTGTTAACCTTTTCCTTTATGCTAGATAAATGAACGCTTCCCCACATGCTCAATTCTGAGAGTTGAATTTGTGTGAAAGCCGTCCATCTCCTGGCTTGTTGGGAACACAGAATTTCCTTCAGTGTGGAAATATGCTACTTACATATCTATGGGGAGGTAACAGTGCCAAGTCAGTTTTACACTGAAAACAGCATGAACTCAAAACCGTTACTAGGAAACATACTGAGAAATCAGAGTAAGTGATTCTAGTTCTACCGATTCCCTTTATGCTAGATGAACAAAAGCCTCTCCAGTTGCTCAACTCTATGAGTTGTTTGTGTGTGAAAGCCGTCCATATCATAGCTTGTTGTGAACACAGATTTTCCTTCAAAGGGAACTATGCTACATACATATCTATGGGTAGGTACCAGTTCCAAGTTGGTTTTACACTGAAAACAGCATGAACTGAAAACCGTCACTAGGAAACATGAGAAATCAGAGTAAGTGATTCTAGTGCTACCCATTCCCTTTATGCTAGATAAACGAACTACTATCCACATGCTCAATTGTGAGAGTAGAATGTGTGTGAAAGCCAATCATATCCTAGCTTGTGTGGAACATATAATTTCTTTGAGTGGGGAACTATGCTACATCCACATCTATGGGGAGGTACTAGCTCCAAGTCAGTTTCAGAGTTAAAAGTGCATGATCTTCCAAACGGCACTATGAAACATACTGAGAAATCATAGTAAGTGTTTCTAGTGCTACAGATTCTGTTTAGGCTAGATTAATGAGGACTGCTCTGCTGTCTCAATTCTGAGAGTTGAATGTGTGTGAAAGCTGCCCATCATCTAGCTTGTTGTGAACACAGAGTTTCTTTGAGTGGGGAACCATGCAACATTCATATCTATTGGGAGGTAATAGCTCCAAGTCATTTTTTCAGTGAAAACAGCATGAATTTCAATCCGGCCTAAGAAAACATACAGAGATATCAGAGTAAGTGTTTCTAGTGCTACCCCATCCCTTTATGCAAGATGAATGCCTCTTCACATGCTACATTTGGGAATAGATTAGTGTGAAAGCTGTCCATTAGCTAGTTTGTTGCTAACACAGAGATTTTTTGAGTATACTATACTACATAGATATGTATGGGGTGGCACTAGCTCCAAATAGGTTTTACAGTGAAAACAGCATGAATTGAAAACTGGAGCAAGGAAACATACTGAGAAATCAGGATAAGTGTTTCTAGTGTTACCCAATCCCTTTAGGCTAGATGCATGAATGGCTCTCCACATGCTCAATTCTAAGAGTAGAATGTGTGCAAAATTCGTCCATCTCCAAATTTGTTGGGAACACATAGTTTCTTTAAGTGGGGAACTACACTACATACATATCTATATGGAAGTACTAACTACAACTCAGTTTTACATTGAAAACTGCATGAAATCAAACTGGCACTAGGAAACATACTGAGAAATCAGAGTAAGTGTTTCTAGTGCTACTCATTCCCTTTATGATAGATGAAAAAATTCCTCTCCAGAAGCTCAATTCTGAGAGTAGAATGTGTGTGAAAGCCATTCATCTCCTAGCTTGTGGGGAACACATAATTTCTTTAAGTGGGGAACTATGCTACATACATATCAATGGGGTGGTAGTAGCTTCAATTCGGTTTTACAGTGAAAACAACATGAACTTGAAACTGGCACTAAGATACACACTGAGAAATAAGAGTAAGTGTTCCTAGTGCTACCCATTCCCTTTATGCTAGATGAACAAACGCCTCTCCATGTGCTCTATTCCGAGAGTTGAATGTGTGTGAAAGCCGACCATTACCTGACTTTTTGGGAACACAGAATTTCCTTCAGGTGGGAACTAGGCTATTTACATATCTATGGGGAGGTACTAGCTTCAAGTCAGTTTTACATTGAAAAGAGCATAAACTGAAAACCGGCACTAGGAAACATACTGAGAAATCAGAGTAAGTGTTTCCTCTGTTACCCATTCCCTTTATTCTAGATGAATAAACTCCTCTCCACATGCTCAATTCTGAGGGTTGAATGTGTGCATAAGCCGTTCATCTCCTAGCTTGTCTGGAACACATAATTTCTTTGAGTGGGGTACTATGCTACATACATTTCTCTTGGGTGGTAGTAGCTTCAATTCGGTTTTACAGTGAAAACAACATGAACTTGAAACTGGCACTAAGATACATACTGAGAAATCAGAGTAAGTGTTCCTAGTGCTACCCATTCCATATATGCTAGATGAATGGACATCTCTCCACTTGCTCTATTCCGTGAGTTGAATATGTCTGAAAGGAGTCCATCTCCTATCTTTTTTGGGAACACTGAATTTCATTCAGTGGGAAACTATGCTACATTCATTTCTATTGGTATGTACTAGCTCCAAGTCCATTTTACACTTAAAACATGGTAAACTGGAAACTGGCACTAGGAAATATACTGAGAAATCAGAGTAAGTGTTTCTAGTACTACCCATTCCCTTTATGCCAGATGAATGAACACCTCTCCACATCCCAGATTCAGAGCCCTGAATGTGAGTGAACATCTTTGATCACATAGCTTGTTGGGAGCTGATAGTTTCTTTGAGAGGGGAACTACACTACCTACATATCTATTATGAGGCTCTCTCTCCAACTCCATTTTCTAGTGAAAAAGCTTTTACTTGCAAAGTGGCACTAGGAAACATGCTGATAAATCAAAATAACTGTTTCTAGAAGTACTCATTCCTTTTATGCTAAATGAATGGGCGCCTCTCCATATGCTCAATTCTGAGAACTGGATGTGTGTGAAAGTAGTCCTTCAACTTGTTTTTTCAAACACAGAGTTCCCTTGAGAGTGGAACTACACTACATACATATCTATGGGGAGGCACTAGCTCCAACTCGGTTTTGCAGTGAAAACAGCATGAACTTGGAAATCTGCACTAGGAAGCATACTGAGATATCAGAGAATGTGTTTCTAGGACTACCCATTCCCTCTATGGTAGATGAACGAATGCCTCTCCACATGCTGAATTCTGAGAACTGAATGCGTGTGGAAGCTGTCCTTCAACTTGCTGGGAACACAAGGTTACTTTGAGAGGAGAAGTACGTTACATACGTATATATGGGGAGGCATTAGCTACAACTCAGATTTACATTGAAAACAGCATGAACATGGCAACCAACACTAGTAAACATGCTGAGAAATTAGAGTAAGTTTTTTTTAGTACTACCCATTCCCTGTATGCTAGATGAATGAACGCCACTCCACATGCTCATTTCTGAGTCCTGAATGTGTGTGAAATCCCTCCATCACCTATCTTGATGGGAACACAGAGTATCTTGGAGAGGGGAACTATGCTACATAGATATCTATGGTGAGGCACTATATCCAACTCGATTTTACAGTGAAAACAGCATCAACCTGCAAACTGGCATTAGGAAACCTACTGAGAAATGAAAGTATTTTGAGTACTATCCATTCCCTTTATGCTGGATGAAAGAACGCCTCTCCACATGCTCAGTTCTGAGACTTGAATGTTTGTGATAGCCGTCCATCACCTAGCTTGTTGGGAACACAGATTTCCTTTGTGAGGAGAACTGTGTTACATTCATATCTATATGGAGGCTATAGCTTCAACTCGGATTTACTGTAAAAACAGAATGAAGTAGCCAACCAGCACTAGGAAACAAATTGAGATATCAGAATAATTGTTTCAAGTACTACCTATTCCCTTAAAGCTAGATGTATGAATGCCTCTCCACATGCACAATTCTGAGATCTGAATGTGTGTGAGAGCTATCCATCACCTAGCTTGTTGGGAACACAAAGTATCTTTGAGAGGGGAACTATGCTTCTTGTGTATGTATGTGGAGTCCCTCTCTCCAACTAGGTTTTCCAGTCAAAACCACCTTTATATGCAAAATGACACTAGGAAACATGCTGAGAAATCAATGTAAGAGTCTCTAGAAGTCCCTGTTCTCTGTATGTTAAATGAACAAATGCCTTCTCATATGCTCAAGTTTGAGACCTGAATATGTATGTGAAATCCGACCTTCACCTAGCTTGTTGGACACACAGAGAGTCTTTAAGAGCAGAACTATGCTGCACACATATCTATGGTGAGGCACTAGCTCCAAGTAGCTTTAACAGGGAAAATAGCATCAACTTGGAAACTGGCACTAGGAAACTACTTGGAATCAGAGTTAATGTTTTGAGTACTACACATTCCCTTTATGCTAGATGAATGAACGCCTCTCCACATCCTCAATTCTGAGATCTGAATGTGTGTGGAAGCCATTCATCACCTAACTTTTCAGGATTATAGTTTCTTTGAGAGGGAAATACACTACATACATATATACGGGGAATCACTCTCTCCAACTCGGTTTTCCAGGACAACTGCCTTTACTGAAAACTGGCACTCGGAAATATGCTGAGAAATCATAGTGTTTCTAGAAGTACCCATGCCCTTAATGCTAGATGAACAAACTTCTCTCCACATGCTCAATTCTGAGATATGAATGTGTGTGGTCAACGTCCTTCACTTAGCTGGTTGGGAACACAGAGTTTCTTTGAGAGTGGAACTACACTATATACATATCTATGGGGAAGCACTCGTTGCAACTCTGCTTTCAATTGAAAACTGTCTTTTTTTGCAACTGGCACTGGGAAACATGCTGAGATATCAAAGTAAGTGTTTCTAGATGTACCCAAACTTTTTGCTAGATGAATGAACATTTCTCCACATGCTCAATTCTGAGATCTGAAAATGTGTAGAAGCGATCCATCCCCTAGCTTTTTGTGAACACAGAATTTCTTTGTGAGGGGAACTATGCTACTTATAGATCTATTTGGAACCACTTGCTCCAATCGGTAATTCAGTGAAAACCACCTTAATTTCCAAACTGGCATTGGAAACATTCTGAAAAATCAAAGTAAGTCTTTCTAAATGTAACCATTCCCTTTATTCTACGTGAATGAATGCCTGTTCACATGCTCAATTTTGAGATCTGATCATGTGTGGAAGCCGTCCTGTAACTAGCTTGTCAGGTACACATTCTTTCTTTAAGAGGGGAACTACGTTATGTAATATCTATTTGTAGGCACTTGCTCCAACTCGGTTTTCCGGTGAAAACAGTATTTACTTGCAAAACAGCAGTAGGAACCATGCTGAGAAATCAGAATAAGTGTTTCTACATGTACCCATGCCCTTTATGGTAGATGAATGAATGGCTCTTCACTTGCTCAGTTCTGAGATCTGAATTTGTGTGGAAGCCATCCATCAACTATCTTGTTAGGAACACAGAGTTTCTTTCTTAGGGGAACTAAGCTACTTATATATCTATTGGGAGACAGTCGCTCCCACACGGTTTTCCACTGAAAACCACCTTTACTTGCAAACAGGCACTAGGAAATATGTGGAGAATTCAGAGCAAGTGTTCTAAAAGGACTTATTCCCTTTATGCTACATGAATGAACCCCTCTCCACATGCTCAATCCTGAGATCTCAGTGTGTGTGGAAGCCATCCTTCACCAAGCTTGTTGGGAACACAGAATTTGTTTGAGAGGGTAGCTATGCTTTATAAATGTCTATGGAGAGACTCTCGTTCCAACTCATGTTTCCAGTGAAAACAGCCTTTACTTGCAACCCGGCACTAGAAAGCATGCTGAGAAATCAGAGTAAATGTTTGTAGATGTACCCATGCTCTTTATGCTAGATGAACGAACGCTTCTTCACATGTTCAACTCTGAGATCTGAATATGTGTGGAATCCGTCCAACAACTAGGTTGTTGAGAAAACAGTTTCTTTGTTAAAGAAACTATGAAACTTATATAATTATTTGGAGACACTCACTCCAACTCGGTTTTCCAGTGAAAACAGCCCTTACTTGCAAACAGGCACTAGGAAACATACTGAGAAATCAAAGTGCTCCTATATGTGCCCATTTCCTTTATGCTAGATGAACGAATGCCTCTCCACATGCTCAAATCTGAGATCTGAATGTGTGTGGAAGACGTCCTTCAACATGCTTATTTTGAACACAGAGTTTCTTTGAGAGGGTAACTACTCTACATAAATGTGTATAGGTAGACACTTGCTCCAACTCCTGTTTCCAGTAAAAACTGCCTTTACTTGCAAACTGTAACTAGGAAACATGCAGAGAAATCAGAGTAAGTGTTTCTAGAAGTAACCATTCCCTTTATGCTAGATGAACAAACTCCTCTCCACATGCTCAATTCTGAGATCTGAATGTGTGAGAAAAGCCATCCTTCACCTAGCTTGTTGGGAACACAAAGTTTCTGTGTGAGGCGTACTCCTGGAATTTCATATCTTTGGGTAGGCTTTCACTCCAACTTAGTTTTCCAGTGAAAACAGACTTTATTTGCAACTGGCACTTGGAAACATGTTTAGAAATAATAGATTGTGTTTCTAGATGTAACCCTGTCCTGTATGAAAGATGAATGAACGCTTCTACACATGTTCCATTCTGGTATCCAAATGTGGGTAGAAGCAGTCCTTCACCTACTTCTTGTGAACATAAACTTTCTGGGTTATGGGCACTGCCATAACTATATATATAAATGTTGTCACTAGGTACAACTTATTTTCCAGCACTAACTGCCTTTCCATTAAAGCCATCAAAAAGTAACATGTTGAGAAATGATGATAAGTGTTCTTAGATGTAACCCTGGACTACATGCTAGATGAATAAACGCTTCTGTACATGTTCAATTTCGGGATCCGAATGTGTGTAGTAGTACTCCATCACCTACCTTATTGGGAAAGTTAAAATTCTGTGTTACTGCAACTGCCTTATCTATATGTATAAAGGGGACTCAGTATCTCAAACAAGGTTTCCCAATTCACACTGCCTTTCCCTTCAAATCAGCACTAGGAAGCATGCTGAGAACTCAGGGTAAGTGTTTGTAGATGTAACTATGTCCTGTATGCTAGGTGAATGAACGCTTCTGCACATGTCCCATTCTGGGATCTGAGTGTGGGTGGAAGCAGTCCTTCAGCAATATTTTTGGGAACATAGAGTTTCTGAGTTAGGGGAAATGTCCTACCTATATATAAAAAGGGAGTCAATAGCCCCAACTAGTTTTCTAGCACAAACTGCCATTCCATTAAAACCGACACAAAGAAACTTGCGGAGAAATGAGGATAAGTGTTCCTATATGTAATCCTGGCCTATATGCTAGATAATGAACGCTTCTGCACGTGTTCCATTCTGGTATCCGAATGTAGGTGGAAACAGTCTTCATCTACATTCTTGGGAAAATAGAGTTTCTGTGTTAGGGGCACTGCCCTAAGTATATAAACAAATGGAGTCACTACATCCAACTAGGTTTTTCAGTACACACTGAATTTACCTGAAACTGACACTGGAAATATGGTGAGAAATCAGGGTAAATGTTGCTATAAAAAACCTGGCCTGCCTGCTATATGAATTAACACTTCTGCACATTTTCCTGTCTGAGATTGGAATTTGTATGGAAACCACCCTCCACCTACCTTGTTGGGTACACAGAGTTTCTTTGTTAGGGGCAATGCCCTACCTGTATATACAAAGGGGGTCACTAGCTCCAAGCGGTTTTCCAGCACACACTGCGTTGCCTTGAAACCGGCACTAGGAAACATGCTGAGAAATCAGTGTAAGTGTGTCTAGATGAAATGCTGGACTGTATGCTAGATGAATAAACGCTTCTGGACAAGTTCCATGTGGGGTCAGAATGTGTGTGGTAGCCTTCCTTCATGTAACTTGTTGGGAACATAGAATTTCTGTGTTACTGGAATTGCCTTGTGTATATGTATAAAAGGGATTCACTATCTCCAATTTGGTTTTCCAGTGCACACTGCCTTTCATTTGAAACTGGCACTTGGAAACATGCTGAGAAATCAGGGTAAGTGTTTCTAGATGTAACCCTAGCCTGTATCATAGATGAATGATCGCTTCTGCACATGTTCTCTTCTTTCATCCAAATGTGTGTGGAAGTGGACTTTCACCTACATTCCTGGGAAATTAGTGTTTCTGGGTTTGAGGAACTGCCCTACATATATATATACAAAGGGACTCACTAGCTCCAAATCGCTTTTTCAGGGCCCACTACCTTTCCATGATATTGGCACTAGGAACCATGCTGAGAAATCAGGGTAATTGTAGGTGTAACTCTGGCGAGTATGCTACACGACTGAACGCTTCTGCACATATTTCAATCTGGGATCTGAATGTGTGTAGAAACCATCCTTCACCCACCTTGTTGGGAACATAGAGTTTCTGTGTTAGCGGCACTACTCTAACTATACATACAAGGGGAGTCATTAGCTCCAACTTGGTTTTCCAGGGCACACTGCCTTAACTTTGAAACCGGCACTAGGAAACATGCTGAGAATTCAGAGTAAGTGTTTCTAGATGTAACCTTGGCCTGTATGTTAGATGAATGAACGCTTCTGCATACGTTTCATTCTGAGATCCAAATGTGTGTGGAAGCAGCCCTTCACCAACATTGTTGGCAACAAAGATTTTGTGTGCTAGGTGCATTGCCTTGCGTATATATACAAATGGAGATACTAGCTTCAACTCAATTTTCCAGTGGATGCAGCATTTCCTCTGATACCGGTACTAGGAAATATGCTGAGAACTCAGTGTAAGTGCTTCTAGAAGTATTAATGTCCTGTATGCTAGATGAATGGCTGCATCTGCATATGTCCAATTCTGGAATCCAAATGTGTGTGGAAGCCTTCCTTCACCTACCCTGTTGGGACCATATATTTTCTGTGTTTGGGGCACTGCACTACCTCCATATACATAGGGAGTCACTAGCTCCAACTAGGTTTTTCAGTGCACACTGCCTTTCCATTGAAACCGGCACTATGAAACATGCTGAGATAGCAGGATAAGTGTTTGAAGATGTAACAATGGCCTGTATGGTAGATAAATGAATGCTTCTACAAATGTTCCATGCTGGGATCTGAATGTGTGTTGACGCCATCCTCACCTACATTTTTGGGTAGATAGAGTTTCTTGGTTGGGGAACTGCCCTACCTATATATATAAATGGAGTCACTAGCTCCACTCAGTTTTGCAATTCACAGTGCATTTCCCTTGAAAATGGCACTAGGAAACTTGCTGAGAAAACAGGATAAGTGTTTCTAGAAGTAATCCTGGCCTGTATGCTAGATGAATGAATACTTCTGCACATATTTCCTTCTGGTATCCGAATGTGTGTGGAAGAACTTCGTCACATAATTTGTTTAGAAAATTAGTTTCTGCGATAAGGGCAATGCCTTATCTATATATGCAAAGGGAGTCACTGTATCCAACCTGGTATTCCTTCGTACAAGGCTTTCCCTTGAAACTGCACTAGGAAACATGCTGAGAAATCAGGGTATGTGTTTCAAGATGTAACCCTAGTCTGTGTGCTAGCTGAATGAATGCTTCTGCATATGTTCCATTCTGGGATCCAAAAGTATGTGAAAGCTTTCCTTCAACTATCTTGTTGGGAACATAGAGTTTCTTAGTTAGGGGCTCTGCCCTTCCTATATATACATAGGGAGTCACTAGCTCCAACTTGGTTTTCCAGTGCATGCTGCCTTTCCCTTGAACCTAGCACTAGGAAAAATGCAGAGAAATCATGGTACATGTTTCTAAAAGTAACCCTTGCCTGTGTGCTAGATCAATGAATGTATCTGCACATGTTTCATTCTGGGATCCAATTGTGTGTGGAAGACGTCCTTCATGTACTATGTTGGGAACGTAGAATTTCTGGATTCTGTGCACTGCCCTACCTTTATATACAAATGGAGTCACTAGTTTCAACTCACTTTTCCAGCACACACTACCTTTATCTTGAAACAAGCACTAGGAAACTTGTTGAGATATCAGGGTAAATGTAACTAGATGTAACCCTGACCTGCATGGTTGATGAATGAATGCTTCTGCACATGTTCTAATGCTTATCTGAATATGTGTGGAAGTCGTCCTTAAAGTACCTTGTTTGAACATCGAGATTCTGTGTTAGGGTCACTGCCCTGACTATATATACAAAGGGAGTCAGTAGCTCCAATTCAGTTTTCCAGCAAACACAGCCTTTACCTTCAAACGGGCACTAGGAAACATTCTGAGAAATCAAGGTAAGTTTTTCTAAATGTAACCCAGACCTGTATGCTAGATGAATGAACACTTCTGCATATGTTCCATTGAGGGTTCTGAATGTATGAGGAAAAAGTCCTTCACCCATCTTGTTGGGAAAATAGAGTTTCTCTGATAGGGGCACTGCCCTAAATACATATACAAAGGGAGTCAGTATCTCCAACTCGGTTTCCAGGGCACACTGCTTTTCCATTGAAGCTGGCATGGAAACATGCTGAGTAATCAGGGTAAGTGTTGCTGGATATTACTCTGGCCTTTATGCTAGATGAATGAACACTCCTACACAAGTTGAATTGTTTGGTCCGAATGTGTGTGGAAGCCATCCTTCACCTATATCATTCAGAAGATAGAGTTTCTGAGTTAAGGGCACAGACTTACCTATATATTCAAATGGAGTCACTAGCTGCAAATCGGTTTTCTAGTGAAAACATCATTTAAATGGAAACCAGAAATAGGAAAAATGCTGAGAAATCAGGATAATGTTTCTAGCTGTAACACTGGCCTGTATGCTAGATAAAAGAACGCTTCTGAACATGTTCGACTCTGGGATCCAAATGTGTGTGAAAGCCGTCCTTCACATACCTTGATGGGAACATAGAGTTTCTGTGTTACGTGCACTGCACTACCTATATCTACATAGGGAATCACTAGCTCCAACTCGGTTTTCAACGCTCACTGTCTATGCCCTGAAAAAGGCACTAGGAAATATGCTGAGAAATCAGGTTAATTGTTTATAAATGTAAATCTGGCCTCTATGTTTGATGAATGAACGCTTCTGCACATGTTCCATTCTGGGATCTGTATGTGTGTGGATCCTTCAGCAAACCTGTTAGGAACATAGAATTTCTTGGTTAGGGGCACTGCCCTACATATATATACAAATGGAGTCAATAGCTCCAACTCGGTTTTGAGGCACACACTGCATTTCCCTTCAAATCGGCACTAGGAAACATGCTGAGAACACAGGGTAAGTTTTTTTCTAGATGTAACTCTGGCCTGTTTGCTAGATGAATGAAAGCTTCTGTACATATTTCCTTCTGGTGTTCAAATGTGTGTGGAAGAAGTCCTTCACGTACTTAGTTGGGAACATAGAGTTTCTGTGTTAGGGGCAATGCCCTACCTATATAAATAAAGGGAGTCACAAGATCCAAATCAGTATTCCTGCGCACAATGCCTTTACCTTGAAACTGGCACTAGGAAACACGTGGAGAAATCAGGTTACGTGTTTCAAGATGAAACCATAACCTGTGTGCTAGATGAATGAATGCTTTGGCATATGTTCCATTCTGGTGTCCGAATGTGTGTGGAAGAGGTCCTTCACGTACTTTGTTGGGAACATAGAGTTTCTGGATTAGGGGCTCAGCCCTTCCTATACATATAAAAGTCGTCAGAAGATCAACTCGATTTTCCAATGCACATTGACATTCCCTTGAACCTGGCACTAGGATAGATGCTGAAATCATTGTACATGTTTCTAGAAGTAACCCTTCCCTGCAATCTAGATGAATGAACAAGTCTGCACATGTTCCATTCTGGGACCCGATTGTGTGTAGAAGCTGTTCTTCAGTATTTTGTTGGGAACATAGAGTTTCTGGGTTCCATACACTGCCCTAACTTACATACAAATGGAGTAACTAGCTTAAACCAGGTTTTCCAGTGCACACTGCCTTTACCTTGAAAATGGCACTAAGAAAGATGCTGAGAAATAAGGGTAATTGTTTCTACATGTAGCTGTGGCCTGTATGCTATATGAGTGAAAACTTCAGCACATGTTTCATTCTGTGATTCAAATGTGTGTGTAAAACTTCCTTCACCTACCTTGATTTGGAACATAGAATAACGGTGTTAGGGACACTGCCCTACTTTTATGTACAAAGGGATGCACTAGCTCCAACTCAGTTTTTGCAGCACAAAACTGCCTTTACCTTGAAACCGGCACTAGGAAATATGCTGAGAACTCAGGGTAAGTGTTTCTAGATGTAACACAGGCCTGTATGCTAGATGAATGAATGCTTCCACACATATTCCATTCTGGGAACTGAATGTGTGCAGAAGCAGTCCTACACCAACCTTGTTTGTAACTAGAGTTTCTGGGTTAGGGGTCCTGCCCTACCTGTATATACAAATGGAATCACTAGTGCCAACTTGTTTAACCAGGGCACACTGCCTTTACCTTGAAACCAGCACTAGGAACATGCTGATAAATTATGGTAAGTGTTTCTAGACTTAATTCTGGCCTGTATGCTAGATGAATGAATGCTACTGCACAACTTGAATTTTAGGGTCCGAATGTGTATGGATGCCGACCTTCACCTACATTGTTGGGAAGATAGAGTTTCTTAATTAGGGGCACAGTCTTACCTATATTTTCAAAAGGAGTCATTAACTGCAACTCGGTTTTCTAGTACAAACACCCTTTCCATGTAAACCAGCAGTAGGAAACTTGCTGAGAAATCAGGGTGATGTTTCTAGATGTAACCCTGGGTGTATGCTAGATAAATGAACACTTCTGCAAATGTTCCAACTAGGAACTAAATGTGTGTGGAAGGCATCCTTCACCTAACCAGTTGGGAACATAGAGTTTCTCGGTTAGGGGAACTACCCTACATATATTATATATGTATAGTCACTAGCTCCAACCAGTTTTCCAGCACAAACTGCCTTTCATTTTTAATCAGCACCAGGAAACATGCTGAGACATCAGGGTGTTTCTAGATGTAACCCTGGCCTGTATGTTAGATGAATGAATGCTCCTTCACTTGGAAAATTCTGGGATCTGAATGAGTGTGGAAGGCATACTTCAACTTCCTTTTGGGAACATAGAGTTTCTGAGTTTGGGACACTGACTTACATATATGTTCAAAGGGAGTCACTGGCTCCAACAAGATTTTGCAGTGCACACAGCCTTTCCATTGAAACCATCACTAGGAAACATGCTGAGATTCAGGGTAAGTGTTTCTAGATGTAAACGTGACAACTATGTTAAGTGAATGAACACTTTGGCACATGTTACATTCTGGGATTCGAATGTGTGTGAAAGCCATCCTTCACCTAACCTGTTGGGAACATAGAGTTTCTGGGTTAGGGCGCTCCACTACCTATATACATAAAAGAGAGTCACTAGCTCAAACTCAATTTTCCAGGGCCAACAGCCTTTCCCTTGAAATATGCACTAGGAAAAATGCTGAGATATGAGGGTAAGTGTTTCTAGATGTAACCATGGTCTGTATGCTAAGTGAAGGCCACTTCTGCACATGTTCCATTATGATGCCTGAATGTGTGTGGAAGCTGTCATTCACCTATATTGTTGGGAATGATGAGTTTCTGTGTTAGTGGCACGGTCTTACCTATATATACAAAGGGAGTCCCTAGCTCCAACTCGGGTTTCCAGCACATACAGCTTTTGCCTTAAACCAGCACTAGGAAATATGCTGAGAAATGAGGGTAAAACTTTGTAGATGTATCCCTGCCCTGTATGCTAGATGAATGAACACTTCTCCACATATTCCACTGTGGAATCAGAATGTGTGGAAGCCTTCCTTAACCTACCTTGTTTGGAACATAGAGTTTCTGGGTTAGCAGCTCTGCCCTATCTATATATACAAAGGGGTCAATAGCTCCAACTCGGTTTTGCAGTGCACACTTCCTTTCCCTTGATACTGGCACCAGGAAACATGCTGAGAAATCAGGGTAATGTTTCTGCATGTAACCCTGTTCTGTATGCTAGATTCATGAATGCATCGACTCATGTTTCATTCTGGGATCCGAATGTGTGTGGAAGATGTCCTTCACCTACAGTGTTAGGAAAATAGAGCTTCTGGGTTAGGTTCACTGCCCTAAATATATATAGAAATGGAGTCACTAGCTCCAACACTGTTTTCCAGGGCACACAGCCTTTCTCTTGAAAGCAGCAGTAGGAAACATGCTGAGAAATCAAGGTAAGTGTTTCTAGATGTAACCCTGGCCTGTATGCTAGATAAATGATCGCTTCTGCATATGTTCAATTCTTGGATTCAAATGAGTGTGGAAGCTGTACTTCACCTTCCTTGTTGGGAAAATAGAGTTTCTGAGTTTGGGGCACTGCCTTACCTCTATATGTATAGGGAGTCACTAGCTCCAACTCTGTTTTCCAGTGCACACTTCCTTTCCATGGAAAGCAGCACTTGGAAACATGTTGAGAACTCAGGGTAAGAATTTCTAGATGTAACCCTGGCCTGTATGCTAGATGAATGATGCACAAGTTCCATTCTGGGATCCGAATATGTGTGGTAGCCAACCTTCACTAATTTGTTGCAAAAATACAGTTTCTGTGTTAAGGGAACTACCCTACTTATATATATATAAAACAGAGTCACTAGCTTCAACTAGGTTTTCCAGCACACACTGCCTTTCCCATAAAAATGGTAGTAGGAAACATGAGGAGAAATGAGGGTAACTGTTTCTAGATGTAAACCTGGCTGGTATGCTAGATGAATGGAAGCTTCTAACATGTTACCTTCTGGGATCCAAATGTGTGTGGAAGCCATCCTTCATGTAACCTGTTGGGAACATAGAGATTCTGGGTTAGGGGCACTGCTCTAACTATATATAAAAAGGAAGTCAATAGCTCCAACTAGTTTTCCAGTGTGAAATGCCATTTCCTTGAAACCAGCCATAGGAAACATGGTGAGAACTCAGGGTATGAGTTTCTACATGTAACACTTGCCTATATGCTAAATGAATGAACGCTTCTGTATATGTTCCATTCTGGGATTTGAATGTGTTTGGCATTCGTCCTTCACCTACCTGTTGGGAACATAGAGTTTCTGTGTTAGAGGCACTGCTCTACCTATTTATACAAAGGAAGTCACAAATGCCAACCCGTTTTTCCAGGGTACACTGCCTTTACCTTGAAACGAACACTAGGCAGTATGCTGAGATATCAGGGTCAGTGATTCTAGATGTAACCCTGGCCTGTATGCCAGATGAATGAACGCCCCTGCACAAGTTGAATTGTGGGGTCTGAATGTATGTGGAAGCCATTCTTCACATATGTTGTTGGGAAGATAGAGTTTCTGAGGTAGGGGCACAGACCTACGTATATATTCAAAGGAGTCTCTAGCTGCAACTCTGTTTTCTAGTGCAAACATCCTTTCCATGAAAACCAGTATTAGAAAATATGCTGAGAAATCAGGGTAATGTTTTAAAATGTAACACTGGCCTGCATGCTAGATGAATGACCACTTCTGCACATGTTCCTTTCTGGGATCAGAATGTGTGTGGAAGCCGTCCTTCACCTACTTTGTTGGGAACATAGAGTTTCATGGTTAAGGGTACTGCCCTGCCTATATATATAAAAGGGAGCCATTAGCCACAGTTTTCCAGCACAAACTGCCTTTCCCTTTAAACCAGCACTAGGAAACATGCTAAGAATTCTGGGTGTTTCTAGATGTTACACTGGCCTGTATGCTAGATGAATGAACACTTCTGCATATGTTCCATTCTGGGATCTGAATGTGTGTGGAAGCCGTCCTTCAACTACATTGTTGGTAACATAGAGTTTCTGTGTTAGGGCACTGCCCTACCTATATATACAAAGGAATTCTCTAGTGCAAGCTGGTTTTTCCAGGTCACACTGCCTTTACCTTGAAACCGGCACTAGGAAACATGCTGAGAAATCAGTGTAAGTGTGTCTAGATGAAATGCTGGACTGTATGCTAGATGAATAAACGCTTCTGGACAAGTTCCATGTGGGGTCAGAATGTGTGTGGTAGCCTTCCTTCATGTAACTTGTTGGGAACATAGAATTTCTGTGTTACTGGAATTGCCTTGTGTATATGTATAAAAGGGATTCACTATCTCCAATTTGGTTTTCCAGTGCACACTGCCTTTCATTTGAAACTGGCACTTGGAAACATGCTGAGAAATCAGGGTAAGTGTTTCTAGATGTAACCCTAGCCTGTATCATAGATGAATGATCGCTTCTGCACATGTTCTCTTCTTTCATCCAAATGTGTGTGGAAGTGGACTTTCACCTACATTCCTGGGAAATTAGTGTTTCTGGGTTTGAGGAACTGCCCTACATATATATATACAAAGGGACTCACTAGCTCCAAATCGCTTTTTCAGGGCCCACTACCTTTCCATGATATTGGCACTAGGAACCATGCTGAGAAATCAGGGTAATTGTAGGTGTAACTCTGGCGAGTATGCTACACGACTGAACGCTTCTGCACATATTTCAATCTGGGATCTGAATGTGTGTAGAAACCATCCTTCACCCACCTTGTTGGGAACATAGAGTTTCTGTGTTAGCGGCACTGCTCTAACTATACATACAAAGGGAGTCATTAGCTCCAACTTGTTTTTCCTGCGCACATTGCCTTTCCTATGAAACCAGCACTAGGAAACATGCTGAGAAACCAGAGTAGTGTTCCTAGATGTCACCCTGGCCTGCATGCTAGATGAATGAACGCTTCTGCAGGTATTACATTCTGGAATCCAAATGTGTGTGGAAGCCACACTGTATGTATCTTGTTGTGAATGTAGAGTTTCTGGGTTACAGGTACTGCCATTCATATATTTACAAAGGGACTCATTAACTCCAACTCAGTTTTCTAACACACACTGCCTTTTCCTTGAGACCGGCGCCTGGAAACATGCTGAGAAATCAGGGTAAGTGTTTCTAGACATAACACTGGCCTGTATGCTAGATGAATGACCGCTTCTGTGCATGATCCATTGTGGGATTCTAATGTGTGTGTTAAACAATTCCTACACTTACCTTGTAGGGAACATGGAGTTTCTGGGTCAGGGGCACTGCCCTAACTGTATATACAAAGGAAGTCACTAGCTAGAACTATGATTTCCAACCCACACTGCTTTTCCTTTGAAACTGGCACAAAGAAACATGCTCAGAACTCAGGGTAATTGTTTCTAGGTGTAACACTGGCCTGTATGCTTTATGAATGATCACTTCTTCATATGTTTTATTCTGAGATTCAAATGTCTGTGGAACCCCTACTTCACCTACTGTGTTGGGAACATTGATTTTCTGTGTTAGGGGCACTACCCTACCTATTTATACAAAGGGAGTCTCTAGTGCCAACTTGGCTTTCCAGCACACACTGCCTTTCCCTTGAAACCAGCACTAGGAAACATGCTGAGAAAACATGGTAAAACTTTCTAAATGTAACCCAGGACTGTATGCTATGAGTGAACTCTCCTGCACAAGTTGAATTGGGGGGCCTGAATGTGTGTGGAAGCGGTCCTTCACCTACCTTTTTGGAAAGATAGATTTTCTGAGTTTGTGGCATTGACTTCTCCATGTATATAAAGGGAGACCCCAGCACCAAATCGGTTTTCCAGCAAATACTTCCTTTCCATGGAAACCAGCAGTAGGAAACATCCTGAGAAATCAGGTAAGGGTTTCTAGATGTAATACTGGCCTGCACGCTTGATGAATGAACACTTCTGAACATTTTCCATTCTGGGATCCGAATGTGTGCAGAAGCCGACCTTCATCTACCTTGATTTGAACATAGAGTTTCTGTGTTGGGGCACCACCCTACCTATATATATATAAATGTGAGTCACAATCTCCAACTCAGTTTTCCAACACACATTGCCTTTCCCTTGAAACTGGTTCTTGGATACATTCTGAGAACTCAGGGTAATTGTTTCTAGATCTAACTCTGGCCTGTATGCTAGATGAATGAACGCTTCACCACATGTTCCATTCAGAGTTCTGAATGTTTGTGTAAGCCGTCCACCCCTAACTTTTTGGGAATGTAGAGTTTCTGGGATAGGGGCACTGCCCTACCTATATATAAAAAATGTGTCAATAGCTCCAAAGATTTTTCCAGCACAAACTGCATTTCCTTTGAAACCAGCAATAAGAAACATGCTGAAATCAGGGTAAGTGTTTCTAGATGTAAACATGGTCTATATGAAAGATGAATTAATGCTTCTGCACATGATCCATTCTGGGATCAGAATGTTTTTCATAGCCGAGATTCACTTAGCTTGTTGGGAAAATAGAGTTTTGGTGTTACGGGAACTGATATACCTATATATATAAAAGAGAGTCACTAGCTCCAACTCGGATTTCCAGCGCACAGTGCCTTTGCATTGAAACCAACACTAGGAAACATGCTCAAACCAGGGTAAGTGTTTCCAGACCTAACCGTGGCCTGTATACTAAATGAATGAATGATCCAGCACAAGTTGAATTCTGGGATCTGAATTTGTGTGGAAGTCGTCCTTCATCTATATTGTTCGGAAGATAGACTTTCTGAGTTAGGGACACTGTCTTACATAATATTCAAGGCGAATCACTAGCCTCAACTCTATTTTCCAGTGCTCACATCCTTTCCATTGGAACCAACACTGGGAAACATGCTGAGAAATCAGGGTAAATGTTTTTAGATGTAACCCTGGCCTGTATGCTAAATGAATGAATGCTACTGCACATGTTCCTTTGTGGAGTCCGTATGTGTGTGAAAGAAGACCTTCACATACCTTGATGGGAACATAGAGTTTCTGGGATAGGGGCAGAGCACTACCTATATATACAAATGGTGGCACTAGCTTCAAGGTGGTTTTCCGGACCACACTGCATTGCTCTTGAAACCAGACCTAGGAAACTTGCTGAGGAATCAGGGTAAATGTTTCTAAATGTAACTCTGGACTCTATGCTATATGAATGAACGATTACACATATTAATTCCTGGGATCTGAATGTGTGTGGAAGCCATCCTTCACATACTTTGTGGTGAACATTGAATTTCTGGGCTGGGGTACTTCCCTACCTATATATAAAAAGGGAGTCACTATCTCCAACTCGGTTTTCCAGGTCACACTTCCTTAAATGAAATTCGCACTAGGAAACATGTTGAGAAATCTGGGTAAGTGTTTCTACATGTAACCCTGGCGTGTATATGATGAATGAATGCTCTTGCACAAGTTGACTTCTGGGATATGAATGTGTTTGGAAGCTGTCCTTCACCTACATTGTTGGGAAAATAGAGTTTCTGCTTAAGGGGCACACTTACCTATATATCCAAAGGGATTCACTAGCTCCAACTCGATTTTCAAGAGCACACTTGATTTCTATGGAAACTGGCACTAGGAAACATGAGTAGAAATCAGGGTAAGTGTTTATAGATGCAACTCTGGCCTTATGCTAGATGACTGAATGTTACTTCACATATTCTGCTCTGGAATCTGAATGTGTGTGGAAGATGACTTTCCCCTACCTCGTTGTAAACATAGTGTTACTGAGTTAGGGGCATGGCTCTACCTGTATATACAAAAGGAGTCACTATCCCCAACACGGTTTTTAGTGCACATCGCCTTTCCCCTGAAACCTGCACTCGGAATCATGCTGAGAAATCATGGAACGTGTTTCTGGATGTAGCTCTGGCCTGCATTCTAGATGAATGAACGCTTCTGCACATGTTCTATTCCTTGATTTGAACGTGTGAGGAAGCCGTCCTTCACCTACATTGTTGGGAACATAGACTTTCTGGTTTAGGGGCACAGACTTATATATACTAAGGGAGTCACTACTTCAACTCGGTTTTCTAGTGGACACTTGATTTCTATGGAAATCAGCACTAGTAAACACGTTTAGAATTCAGGATAAGTGTTTCTAGATGTAACCATGGCCTCTATGCTAGATGAATGAATGCTTCTTCAAATGTTCCATTCTGGGATCTGAATGTGTGTGGAATGTGTCGATCACCTACCTTGTTGGCAACATAGACTTTCTGTGTTAGGGGCACTGAGCTACCTATATATTCAAAGGGAGTCACTAGCTCCAGCTCAGTTTTCCAGGGCACACTGTCTTAACCTTGAAAACGACACTATGAAACATGCTGAGAAATAAGGATACGTGTTCTTACATGTAATCCTGGCCTGTTTGCTAGATGAATGAATGCTTCTGTGCATGTTCCATTCTGGGAACTGATTGTGAGTGGAAGCCATCCTTCAAGTACTTGGTTGAGAACATAGAGTTTCAGAATTAGGGGCACTGAGCTACCTATATATTCAAAGGAGTCACTAGATTCAACTCGGTTTTCCAGGGCACACTTCCTTTCCATGGAAACCAGCAGTAGGAAACAGGCTGAGAACTCAGGGTAAGTGTTTCAATATTTATCCATTTCCTGTATGATAGCTGAATGAAAGCTTCTGCATATGTTCCATTCTGGGTTCTGAATGTCTGTGGTATCCGTACTTCCCCTACCTTGTTGGGAAAATTGAATTTCTGTTTAGAGGCACAGCCCTACCTATATATAAAAAGGGAGACACTAGCTCGAACTCGGTTTTGCAGTGCACACTACCTAGCCATTGAAACTGGCACTAGGAAACATGCTGAGAAATCTGGGTAACTCTTTCTAGATGTAAACCTAGCCTGTATGCTAGATGAATGAAGGCTTCTGCACATGTTCCATTGTGGGATCTGAATGTGTGTGGAAGTCCTCCTTCCCCTACCTTGTTAGCAACATAGTTTCTTTGTTAGGGGCACTGGCCTACATATATTTTCAAAGGGAGTCACTAGCTCCAACTTGGTTTTCTAGCACACACTGCCTTTCCTTTGAAACCGGAATTCGGAAACATGGTGAGAAATCATGGAAAGTGTTTCTGAATGTAACCCTGGGCTGTATGTTAAATAAATTAACGCTTCTGCATATGTTCCATTCTGGGATCCAAATGTGTGTGGAAACCGTCCAACACCTGCATTGTTGGGAACATTGAGTTTCTGGGTTAGGGGCACTGCCCTATCTAAATATACAAATAGTGTCACAAGCTGCAACTCAATTTTACAGCACACAGTGCCTTTACCTTGAAACCAGCACTACAAAACATGGTGACAAATCATGGTAAGTCTTCCTAGATGTAACCACATCCTGTACGCTGGATGAACAAACTCTTCTGCACATGTTAAATTCTGGGATACAAATGTGTGTGGAACTCTTCCATCACATACCTTGTTGGGAAAACAGAGTTACTGAGATACGGGCACTTCCTTAACTATATATACAAAGGGAGTCACAACATACAACAGTTTTCCAGAGCACAGTGCCTTTCCCTTGAAACTGGCATAAGGAAACATGCTGGGAAATCAGGGTAAGTATTTCTAGATGTAACCATTCTGGGTTCTGGATGTGCCTGAAAGCCGTCCTTCACCTACCTTCTTGGGAACATAAAGCTTCTGTGTTAGGGGCACTGCCCTGCCTATATACACAAATGGAGTCACTTGCTGAAACTTGGTGTATTGCACACACTTCCTTTCCTTTGAAACCGGCACTACGGAACACGCTGAGAAATCAGGGGAAGTGTTTCTAGATGTAAACCTGGCCTATATGCTAGATGAATGAACGCTTCTGCACATGTTCCATTCTCGGATATGCATCTGTCTGGAATCAGTCCTTCACCTACCTTGTTCAGAAGAGTTTCTGGGTTATGGTCACTGCCCTACCTCTATATGCAAAGGGAGTCTCTAGCTTCAACTCAGTTTTTCAGTGCACACTGCCTTTACCTTGAAACCGACACTTGGAAACATGCTGAGAACTCAGGGTAAGTGTTTATAGAATTAACCCTGGCCTGTATTATAGATTCATGAGCACTTCTGCACATGTTCTATTCTCTGAACTGACAGTGTGTGGAAGCCGTCCTTCACCTACCTTGTTGGAAACACAAAGTGTCTGATTTAGTAGCACTGCCCTACATATATATACAAAGTGAGTCACCAGCTCCAACATGGTTTTCCAGTGCACACTACATTTCCCTTGAAACTGCCACTAGGAAACATGCTGAGCAATCAGGGTATGTGTTTCTACATGTAACCCTGGCCTGTATTCTAGATGAATGAACACTTCTGCACATGTTCCATTCTGAGATCCGAATGTGTGTGTAAGCTGTCCTTCATGAATCTTGATGGGAAAATAGACTTTCTGTGTTTGGGACACTGCCCTATCTATACACAGAAAAAGAGTCACTAGGTCCACCTCGGTTTTCCAGCACACACTGCAATTACATTGAAACTGACACTAGGAAACATGTTGAGAAATCAGGTAACTGTTTCTATATGTAACCCAGTGCTGTTGCTGGATGAATGAAAGCCTCTGCATATGTTTCATTCTGGGATCCGAATGTGTGTGGAATCCATCCTTCACCTACTTTATTTGGAACATACACTTTCTAGGTAGGGGCACGACCCTACCTATATATACAATGGGTTTCACTAGCTCCAAGTTGATTTTCCAGCACTCACTGCCTTTCCCTTTAAACCAGCACTAGGAAAAGTGCTGTGTAATCAGGGTAAGTGTTTATAGATGCAACCCTGTCCTGCATGATAGATTAATAAACCCTTCTGCACATGTTCCATTCTTTGAACAAAAAATGTGTGGAAGCCGTCCTTCACCTACCTTGTTGGAAACATAGAGTGTCTATTTTAGGAGCACTGCCCTTCATATATATACAAAGGGAGTCACCAGCTCCAACTCGATTTTCCAGTGCACACTACATTTAACTTGATACTGGCATTAGAAAACATGATGAGAAATCAGGGTATGTGTCTTTATATGTCACCCTGGATGGTATGCTAGATGAAAGAATGCTTCTGTACATGTTCCATTCTGGGATCCAAATGTGCATGAAAGCCATCCTTCACCTACCTTGTTGGGAACTTACAGCTTGTGTTAGGGGCACTGCCCTACCTATATATACAACAAAGTCAAGCTAAAAAGTGGTATTACATTGCCCACTGCATATACGTTGAAACTGCCTCTAGGAAACATGCTGAGAAATCAGTGTGTGTTTCTATATGTAACTCTAGCTTGTATGCTAGATGAATGAATGCTTCTGCACATGTTCCATTCAGGGATCTGAATGTACATGAAAGCTTTCCTTCACCTACCTAGTTGGGAACTTAGAGTTTCTGTGTTAGGGGCACTGCCCTGCCTATATATACAAATGGAGTCACTTCCTGAAACTTGGTGTATTGCACACATTCCATTTCCCTTGAAACTGGCACTAGAAGACATGCTGAGAAATTGGAGTAAGTGTTTATAGATGTAACACTAGCTTGTACAGTTGATGTATGAATGGTTTTTCACAAGTTCTATTCTAGGATCTGAATGATTTTTGAATCCGTGATTCACCTACCATGTTGGGACCATTGAGTTTCTTTGTTAGTGGCACTGCCCTAACTATATATACAAAGGGAGTAACTAGCTCCAACTCGGTTTTCCAGCACACACTGCCTTTCCATTGAAACCGGCACTAGGGCATATACTGAGAATTCAGGGTAACATTTTTTGATGTAACACTGGCCTGTATTTTATATGAATGAACTCTTCTGCACATGTCCTATTCTGGGACCCAAATGTGTGTGGAAGCCTTCCTTCATGTAACTTGTTGGGAAAATAGAGTTTCTGTGTTAGGGACCCTGCACTAACTATATATATTTAGGGAGTCACTAGCTTCAACTCAGTTTTCCAGCACACACAACCTTTACTTTGAAACCAACACTAGGAAACATGCTGAGAAATCAGGGAAAGTTTTCCAAGATGTAACACTGACTTGTATGCTAGAGGGCTGAATGCTTCTGCACATTTTCCATTCTGGTATCAGAATGTGTGTGGAAGCCGATTTCACCTACCTTGTTGGGAACAAGGTTTCTGTGTTAGGGGCACTGTCCTACCTATATATACAAATGTATTCACCACCTCCAACTTGGTTTTCCAGTGAACACTACCTTTCCCTTGAAACCAGCACTAGGAAACGTGCTGAGAATTCAGGGTAAGTGTTCCTAGATGTAAACCTGGTCTGTATGCTGATGAATAAATGCTCCTGTACATGTTTCATTCTGGGAACAGTATGTGTGTGGAAGCCAATTTTCACTTACCTTGTTGAGAACATTGGATTTCCTTGTTAGGTGCACTACTCTACCTATATATACAAAGGGAGTCACTAGTTCCAACTCGATTTTCCACTGCATGCTGACCTTTCCTGCAAACCAGTACTAGGAAACATGCTGAGAAATCAGGGTAAGTGTTTCTAGCTGTAACCCTGTTCTGTATTCTAGATGAATTAATGCTTCTGCATATGTTCTGTTCTCGGATTCAAATGTGTGTGGAAACATTCCTTCACCTACATTTTTGGTGACAGAGTTTCTGAGTTAGGTGCTCTGCTCTACCTTATTATACAAAATGAGTGATTAGCACCAACTTGGTTTTCCAAAACACACTGACTTTATCTTAAAACTGGCACTAGGAAACATGCTGAGAAATTATGGTATGTGTTTCTAGATTTAACCCTGGCTGGTATGCTGATGAATGAACAATAGTACACATGTTCCATTCTGGGAACAGAATGTGTGTGGAAGCTGTCCTTCCCCTACCTTGTTGGGAACATGTAGTTTCTCTGTTAGGTGCTCTGCCCTACCTCTTTATACAAAGGGAGTCACTAGCTCCACCTTGGTTTTCCAGTGCACAGGGCCTTTCTCTTGAAACTGTCACAATGAAAAATGCTGAGAAATCAAGGTAAGGTTTTCTAGATATAACAATAGTCAGTATGCTAGATGAATGAACGCTTCTGCACATGTTCCATTCTGGTTACTGAATGTGTGTTGAAGCCGTCCTTCACCTAACTTGTAGTGAACATAAAGTTTCTCTGTTAGGGATACAGCCCTACCCATATATACAAAGGGAGTCACTAGCTCCAAATAGGCTTTCCAGTGCACACTGCCTTTCCCTCAAAACCTGCTTTGGAAACATGCTGAGAAATCATGGTAAGTGTTTTAGATGTAAAAATGACCTGTATGCTAGATGAATGAACACTTCTGCATGTGTTCCATACTGGGATCCAATTGTGTGTGGAAGCCATCATTTTCCAACTTTTTGTGAACATAGGGCTTCTGGGTGAATTGCACTGCCCTACCTATATATACAATGTAAGTCAGTATCTCCAACTCAGTTTTCAAGCTCATTGTGACTTTCCCTTGAAACTGGAACTAAGAAACATTTTGATAAATCAAGGTCATTGTTCCTAGATATAACCCCGGCCTGTATGCTAGATGAATGAAGACTTCTTCACATGTTCCATTCTGGGATCTGAATGTGTGTTGAAGCCATCCTTCACCTACCATGTTGAGAACATAGGGTTTCCTTGTTAAGTGCACTGCCCTACCTATATACACAAAGGGAGTCACTAGTTCCAACTCGGTTTTCCACTGCACACTGTTTTTTCCTAGAAACCAGCACTAGGAAACATGTTGAGAAATCAGGGTATGTGTTTTTAGATGAAACCCTGGCCTGTTTGATAGATGAATTAACGCTTCTGCACATGTTCCCTTTTCGTATACAAATGTGTGTGGAAGCCGTCCTTTACGTAACTTTTTGGGAACATAGTGTTTCTTTGTTTGAGGCCCTGAACTAACTATATATATTTAGAGACTCAATATCTCCAACTAGGTTTTCCAGCACACACTGCCTTTATGTTGAATTCCGCTTTAGGAAACATGCTGAGAAATCAGGTATGTGTTATACACGTGACACTGACTGCTCTGCTGGATGAATGAATGCTCTGCACATTTTCCATTCTGGTATTCGAATGTGTGTGGAAGCCATCCTTCATGTACTTTGTTGAGAACATAAGGTTTCCTTGTTAGGTATACTGTCCTATGTATATATACAAAGGAAGTCACTAGCTCCAACTCGGTTTTCCAATGCACACTGCCTTTACATTGAAACTGGTAATAGGAAAGATCCTGAGAAATCAGGGTAAGTGTTTTGAGATGCAAACCTGGACTGTATGCTAAATGAATGAACCCTAATGCACATGTTCCATTCTGGGATCCAAATGCACGTGGAACCCATTCTTCACCTAGATTTTTGTGAACATAGAGTTTCTGTGTTAGGGTCACTGCCCTGCATATTTATACCAAGGGATTCACTAGCTCCAAACTGGTAGTCAAGCACACTCTGCATTTATGTTGAATCTGGCAATAGGAAAATGCTGAAAAATCAGTGTAAGTGTTTCTAGATATAACAGTAGCCTTTATGGTACATGAATGAAAGCTTCTGCACATGTTCCATTTTGGGATCTGAATGTGTGTGGAAGAAGTCCTGCACTTACCATGTTGAAAACATAGAGTTTCTGTGTTAGGGGCACAGACCTACCTCTTTATACAAGGGAGTCACTAGCTCCATCTCTGTTTTCCAGCACACACTGCCTTAACCTTTAAACTGGCACTAGGAAACATCCTGAGAACTCAGGGTAAGTCTTTCTAGATGTATCCCTGACCTTAATGCTAAATGAATGAGTTTCCCTAACACAGACTCTATGTTCTGAACAAGGTACGTGAAGGATGGCTTACACACACGTTCAATCCCAGAATTTAACATGTATTGAAGTGTTCATTAATCTGGCATACTGGACAGGGTTACATATAGAAACACTTACCCAGATTTCTCAATATGTTTCCTAGTGCTGATTTAAATGGAAAGTCAGTGTGCAGTGGAAAACCGAGATGGAGCTAATGACTACCTTTGTATATATAGTTAGGGCAGGGCCTCTAACTAAGAAACTATGTTTTCCCAACAAGGTAGGTGAAGGAGAGCTTCCACACACATTTGGATCCCAGAAAGAAACATGTGCAGAATCCTTCATCCATCTAGCACACAGGCCATGGTTATATCTAGAAACACTTACTCTGATTTCTAAGCAGGTTTCCTAGTGATGGTTTCAAGGTAAAGGTAGTGTGCTCTGGAAAACATAGTTGGAGCTAGTGTCTCCCTTTGTATATATTGGAAATCCAGTACAAATAACACAGAGAATCTATGTTGCCAACAAGGTAAGTGAAGGATGGCTTCCACAAACATTCTAATCCTAGAATGGAACATGTGCAGAAGTGTTCATTCATCTAGCATACAGGCCAGGGTTACACATAGAAACACGTACCCTGGTTTCTCTGCATGCATCCTAGTGCATTTTTAAAGGGAATGGCAGTGTGAATTGGAAAACCGAGTTGGAGATAGTGACAACCTTTGTATACATAGGTTGGGCAGTGTGCCTAACACAGAAACTCTATGTTCCAAAAACTTAGGTGAAGGTCCACTTCCACACACATTCGGATCCCAGAATGTAACATGTGCAGAAACATTCATTAATCTAGCATACAGGCTAGGGTTACATCTAGAAACACCCTGATTTCTCAGCAAGTTTCCTGGTGACAGTTTCAAGGGAAAGGCAGTGTGCACTGGAAAACTTAGTTGGAGCTAATGACTCCTTTTGTATATGTAAGAAGGGCAGTGCCTGTAACACAGAAACTCTATATTCTGAGCAAGGTAAGTGAAGGACGGCTTCAAAACACATTCGGATCCCAGAAATGAACATGTGCAGACGAGATCATTCATTTAGCATATAGTGCAGTGTTACATGTAGAAACACTTAACCTAATTTCTCAGCAAATTTCCTAGTGCTGGTTTCAAGGTAAAGGCAGTGTGTGCTGAAAACCTGAGTTGGACCTAGTGACTCCCTTTGTATGTATAGGTAGGTAGATGCCCCTAACACAGAAACTATGTTCCCAACAAAGTAGGTGAAGGTCGGCTTCCACACACATTCAGATTCCAGAATGGAACAATTGCAGAAGCGTTCATTCATCTAGCATACAGGCCAGGTTTACATCAACAATCACTTACCATGATTCTCAGCATATTGCCTAGTGCCGGCTTCAAGGTAATGACACTTTGCATTGGAAAACCGAGATAGATATAGAGACCCCATTTGTATATATAGGTAGGGCAGTGACCCTAAAACAGAATCTCTATGTTCCCATCAAGGTTGGGGAAGGATGGCAACAACACACATTTGGATCCCCAAATCAAACATGTTCAGAAGTGTCCAATCATCAAGCCTACAGGCCCATGTTACATCTAGAAACACTTGCACAGATTTCTCAGCATGTTTCCTAGAGCCAATTTCAAGGTATAGGCAGTGTGTGCTGGAAAACCAAGTTGGAGCTAGTGACTCCCTTTGAATAATTAGATGGGGCATTGCCTCTATCCCAGAAAATCTATGTTCCCAACATTGTACATGAATTATGGCTACCGCACTCATTCAGATCCCCAAAAGGAACATGTTCTGAAGTGTTCATTCTCTAACATATATGCCAAAATAACCTCTCGAAACACTTACCCTGATTTTTCAGAATTTTTCAGAGTACTGGTTACAAGGGAAAGGCAGTGTGTGATGGAATATCGAGTTAAAGCCAGAGCCTCCCTTTGTATATATAAGCAAGTCAGTGACTCTAACACAAAAATAATCTATTTTTCGTACACTGTAGGTGAACGATGGCTTCCACACACATTCAGGTTTCAGAATGGAAAATGTGCAGAAGCATTCATCATCTAGCATACAGGCCAGTTTTACATCTAGAAACACTTAACCTAATTGCTCAGCAAGCTTCCTAGTGCTGGTTTCAAGGTGAAGGCAGTGTGCACCAGAAAACCAGGTTGGAGCAAGTGACTTCCTTGGTATATATAGTTAGGGAGGTGCCCCTAACACAGAAACACTATGTTCACAACAAATTAGGTTAAGGACAGCTTCCACACACATTCAGATCCCAGAATGGTAAATGTGCAGAAGTGTTCATTCATCTAACATTCCGGAGAGGGTTACATCTAGGAACAGTTACCATGATTTCTCAGCATGTTTCTTAGTGCTGGTTTCAATGGAAAGGCAGTGTGCACTGTAAAACTGAGTTGGAGCTAATGACTCACTTTGCATATATAGATAGGGCAGTGCCCCTAACATAGAACCTCTAGTTCCCAAAAAGTTATGTGAAGGTTGGCTTCCACAGACATTTGCATACCAGAAACTAACAGGTGAAGTAGTGTTCATTCATCAAGCATACAGACTATGGTTACATTTAAAAATAATTACCCTGATTTCTCAGCATGTTTCCTGGTGCCAGTTTCAAGGTAAAGGCAGTGGGCACTTGAAAACCGAGTTGGAGCTAGTGACTCCCTTTCAATATATAGGTAGGGCAGTGCCTGTAACTCAGAAACTACATGTTCCCAACAAGTCGGGTGAAGCATGGATCCACAAACATTTGGATCCCATAATGAGACACGGGCAGAAGCATTCATTCATCTAGCATACAGCACTGGGTTACATCTAGAAACACTGACCCTGAATTTTCAGCATGTTTTGTAGTGCTAGTTTCAAAGAAAGGCAGTGTGCACTGAAAAACTGAGTTGGAGCTAGTGACTCCTTTGTATACATAGGTAGGGAAGTGCCCCTAACACAGAAACTATATTTTCCCAGCAAGGTATGTGAAGGACCCTTTCATACACATTCAGATCCCAGAATGTAACATGTGCAAAATCATTCATTCATCTAGCATACAGGTCAGGGATACATCTAGAAAACTTACCCTGATTTTCAGCATGTTTCTAGTGCTGCTCTTAAGGGAAAGGCTGGATGTGCTGGAAAACCGAGTTGGAGCTAGTGACTCCCTTTATATATATAGGTTAGCCTTGCCCTGAACACAGAAAGTCTATTTTGCCAACAAGATTCATGAAGGACAGCTTCCACACACATTCGGATCCCAGAATGGAATGTAAACAGAAGTGTTCATTCATCTAGATTACAGGCCAGGTTTACATATAAAAACACTGACCTGGATTTCTCAGCATGTTTCCAAGTGCTGGTTTCAAAGGTAAAGGCAGTGTGCACTGAAAAACCGAGTTGGATCTAGTGACTCTCTTTGTATATATATATGTAGGGCAGTGCTCCTAACACAGACACTAGGTTCACAACAATGTAGATGAAGGGAATGCTTCCACACATTTTGGGTTCAAAATAAAACATGTGCAGAAGCATTCATTAATCTATCATGCAAGCCTGGGTTACATCTATAAAGACTTACCCTGATTACTCAGCATATTTCCTAGTGCCAGTTTCAAGGGAAAGGCAGTGAATGGTGGAAGACTGAATTGGAGCTAGTGACTCCCTTTGTATAATTAGGTAGGGTATTGCCCGGATCCCAGAAAATTTATGTTCCCAACAAGGTACATGAAGGATGGCTACCACACTCATTCGGATCCCCAAATGGAACATGTTCAGAAGGGTTCATTCATCAAGCATACAGGCCAAAGTTACATCATGAAACACTTATCCTGATTTGTCAGATTTTTTCATAGTGCCTATTTCAAGGGAAATGCAGTGTGCGATGGAAAACCAAGTTGAAGCTAGGGCCTCCCTTTGTATATATAAGCAGGGCAGTGACTCTAACACAGAAACTCTATATTTCATACAAAGTAGGTAAAGGGTGGCTACCACACACATTCTTATCCCAGAATGGACACGTGCAGAAGCATTCCCTCATCTAGCATAAAAGCCACAGTTACATCTAGAAACACATACCCTGATTTCCGAGCAAGTTTCCTACTGCTGGTTTCAAAGGAAATGGAATGAGCGCTGGAAAACCGAGTTGGAGTTAGTGACTCAGTTTGTATATATTGGTAGGGCAGAGTCACAAACACAGAAAATCAATGTTCCCAACAAGGTAGGTGAATCACGGATTCAAAACACATTTGGATCCCAGAATGGAACATGTGCAGAACCGTACATTCATCATCCATACAGGCTAGTGTTACATCTAGAAACACTTACCCTGATATCTCATTATTTCTAGTGCTGGTTTCAAGGGAAAGGAAATGTATGCTTGAAAACCGTGTTGCAGCTAATGTCTCCCTTTGTATATATAGGCAGCGCAGTACCTCTAACTCAGAAACTCTAAGTTCACAACAAGTTAGGTTAAGCATGGCTTCCACACAGATTCAGATCCTAGAATGTCATATGTGCAGAAATGTTCATTCATCTAGCATACAGGCTAGGGTTACCTCTAGAAACAGTTACCATGATTTCTCAGCATGTTTCCTAGTGTCAGTTTCAAGGGAAAGGCAGTGTGTGCTGGAAAACTGAATTGGATCTAGTCATTCCGTTTATATAATTAGGTAGGGCACTGCCCCTAACCCAGAAACTCTATCTTCCAAACATGGTAGGTGAAGGAATGCATCCACACACATTCGGATCCCAGAATGGAACATGTGAAGATGTGTTCATTCATCTAGCATACAGGCCAGGGTTAAATCTAGAAACACTTACCCAGATTTCTCAGCATGTTTCCTAATGCCAGTTTCAAGGGAAAGGCATTGTGTGGTGGAAAACCGAGTTGGAGCCAGTGACTCCCATTGTATATTTAGGTAGGTCAGTATTCCTATGAGAAAAACTCTATGTTCCCATCAGGTTAGGGGAAGGATGGCTTCCACACCCATTCATATCAAAGTATGAAACATGTGCAGGAGCATTTATTCATCTCGCATACAAGCCAGGGTTACATCTAGAAACACCCTGATTTCTCAGGATGTTTCCTAGTGCTTTTTTCAAGGTAAAGGCAGTTTGCCCTGTAAAACTGAGTTGGAGCTAATGATTCCCTTTGTATTTATAGGTAAGGCAGTGCCCCTAACACAGAAACTCTATGTTCCCAACAAGTTTGCTGAAAGGCAGCTTCCACACACATTCAGATCCCAGAAAGGAACATGTGGAGTATAGTTCATTCATTTAACATACAGGCCAGTGTTAAATGTATAAACACTTCCCCTGATTTCTCAGCATGTATCCTTGTGCCAGTTATAAGGTAAAGGCAGGTTGTGATGAAATACCAGATGGAGTGAGTGTCTTCCCTTATATAGGTAGGAAGGTCAGTGCCCCTAACACAGAATCTCTATATTCCCAATAACGTACCTGAAGGAAGGCTTCAACATACATTCAGAAACAAGAATGGAACATGTGGAGAAGCTTTCATTCATCTAGCATACAGGATCGGTTTACATCTAGAAATACGTACCCTGATATCTCTGCACATTTCCTAGTGCCAGTTTCTAGGTAAAGGATGCATGCGCTGGAAAACCGAGTAGGAGTGGGTGCCTCCCCTTATATTACATAGGTTGTGCAGTGCCCCTAACACAGAAACTCTGTGATCCCAACAAGGTAGATGAAGGACAGCTTCCACACACATTCATATCCCAGATTGGATCATATGGAGAAGCATTCTTTTATCAAGCATACAGGAAAGGGTTACATCTAGAAAAACTTACCATGATTTCTCTGCATGTTTCCTAGTAAAGCTTTCAAGGTAAAGACAGTTTGTGCTGGAAAACTGAGTTGCAGTGTGTTCCTCCCCTTATATATATAGTTAGGGCAGTGCTCCTAAAAGAGATGCCCTGTGTTCCAAAGGTATGTGAAGGAAGATTTACATTCACATTTGGATCCCAGAAAGGAACATTTGAAAAAGCATTTATCAGCTAGCATTTAGGGCAAAGTACATTCTGAGTCACTTACCCTGAAACCTCAGGCTGTTTCTTAGAGGTTTTAAATTTAAAGACAGATTGCACTGTAAAACCGAGTTGGAGTGAGTGATTACTCTTATATATGTTTATGTTTGCCTATCTCACAAATACAGATATTCTCTGTTCCTAACAAAGTAGGTGAAGGATGCACCCACACACATTGAGATCCCAGAATGTAACATATGGTGAAGCATTCATTCATCTAATCTAAAAAGCAAGGTTATATCTTGAAACACATATGGAGATTTCTTAGCATGTTACCTAGAGCCAGTTTCAAGATAATGGCAGTTTTGCTGTAAAACCTAGTTGGAGCAAAAGCCTCACATTATATATATATCTAGGTCTGTCTCCCTAAGAGAGAACCTGTGTTCCCAACAAGGTAGGTTTAGGAAGGCTTCCATACACATTCCAATCCCAGAATGGAACACGTGCAGAAGCATTCATTCAGCCAGCCTAAAGGGTAAGTTTATACACAGAAACACTTACCCTGATTCTCAACATGTTTGCTAGAGACGGTTTCAAGGTAAAGGCTGTTTGTGCTGTAAAATCAAGTTGGAATGAGTGTCTCCTTATATATATATATATAGATAGGCCTGTGTCTGTAACACAGAAATTCTGTGTTCCCATCAGGGTAGATGAAGGACGGCTTCCACACACATTCGGATCCCAGCATGGTACATGTGGAAAAGCATTCTTTCAGTCAGCCTAAAGGGCAAATTCATGTCTAGAAACACTTACCCTGATTTCTCAGCATGTTTTCTAGAGTTGGTTTCAACGTGAAGGCAATTTGGATAGTAATACTGAGTTGGAGTGAATGCACACAAATATATTTATATGTAGGACTGTCTCTCTAACACAGAAACTATGTGTTCCCAAAAATATAGGTGCAGGAAGGCTTCCACACACATTGTGAGCCTAAAATGGAATATGAGGAGAAACATTTATTCTGCTAGGCTAAAGAGAACAGTTACATCTAGAAACTTACCCTGAATTGTCAGCTTGATTCCTATATCTGATTTCATTGTAAAGGTAGTTTGTGCTGTAAAACCAAGTTTGAACAAGGGCTTCTCCTTATATATATAGGTAGCCCTGTCTCCGTATCACAGAAACTCTGTTTTCCCAACAAGGTAGGTGAAAGATGGCTTCTTCACACATTCGGATCCCAGAATGGAACCTGTGGAGAAGCGTTCATTCACCAATCCTAAAGGGCAAGTTTACATCTTGGAACACATACCCATATTTCTCAGCATGTTTCCAGAGGCAAGTTCAATTTAAAGGCAGTTTGCACTGTAAAACTGACTTGGACCGAGTGCCTTCCCTTATATGTATAGGTAGGCCTGTCTCCATAAAAGAGCATCTCTTTGTTCCCAACAAGGTATGTGATGTATGACTTCGACACACATTCTGATCCCTGGATGGAACATGCGGGAAAGCGATCATTCAGCAAGTCTAAAGGGCAAGGGTACATGTAAAAAATATGACACTGATTATTCAGCAGATTTCCTAGACCCGGTTTAAAAATAAAGGCTATTTGCACTGTAAAAACATGTTGGAGCAAGTGCCTCACTTTTATATATCCAAGACTGTCTCCCTAACACACAAAATCTGTGTTCCCACAAGGTAGGTGAAGGAGGGCTTCCACACATATTTGGATCCCAGAATTGAACATGTGAAGAAGCATTCATCCCGCTAGCTAAAGAGCAATGGTACATCTAGAAACACATACCCTGAATTATCAGCTTGTTTCCTAGAGCCAAATTCAAGGTTAAAGCAATTTGCACTGTAAAACAGTTGGAGCGAATGACTCCCTTAATATATTAAGGTAGGCCAGTCTCCCTAACACAGAAACTCATTGTTCTGAACAATGCACATAAAGGATGGCTTCCACATAGATTTGAAACCAACTATGGAACATTTGGAGAAGCATTCATTCAGTTAGCCTAAAGGGCATTGTGAGCTGGTGTTGAGATGAGTTAAGGCCGTGGGACCCAAGGCCATGATCGGAGCATTGAGATGAGTTATAGCCGTGGGACCCAAGGCCACAATCGGAGCATGTTTATAGTATGCAGTAAATAATTGCTCCACGCATGCATCAATTATATAAGATGTAGAACAAAGAAAATAGAAGCACGCATGTGCTAGAGATATTGTGTAAGCCTAATGAACAAAGAAACTCAGACCGTGCATGTGCTGACAGAAAACAGATAAAAGCAGGACAGGTGCATCATAGGGTGCACCTCCCTGTGGCAATAAAGTGTTGTTAACCCCATGGAGTCTCCGGCTGAAGTCTGTCCAGCAGTATGGCAACTCCTAGTGCATTTTTTCATTTGGGTCGCTCACCTCCTAGAACCCACATCAGCCTCCCTTGGCTGACACTTGGCGTAGTCAGCAGGATGAAGTGAGTGCCCCTTCTGAACCCCTGCCCCTGACGGGGATGCTCTGATGGAAGCAAAGTGGCCCCTTACCTCTGTATGGTACCTGGTGGCAGCCTTTTTGCTGACGTGGGCTCAACCTGAGGATTGGGACACAGTGGCACCCCAGCCAGATGATGTCCGGAGGGTGTTGGAGCTGTTAGAAAATAATGTCCCATTAGCCCACTGAGAGGCAACTGGGAGGGTGGCCTGGATGTTCTTATCTGTTTTATGGCATGCTAGCCAAGACATGAGAGATTTACAGATGCAAGTGGAGGAGTTGCAGTGCAGAGAAGAGGAGCTTAAGCAGAGACCCAGCACAGCAGAAAGATGTCTGCATGGTCCTAGCTCCACCACCTCTGAGAGCAGCTAAGCCTGTATAGCTCCGGTCCCACTGCCCCTGGGAGCAGTAAGCCTGACACCTCCACCCATTCCACTGCATCTATGGCCAGTGGTGAGGCAGCGGATGGAAATGGAGGAGCCCATGGCTCAGGGGGGAATTCCTGCAGGGCCACGGCGAGTGACACGACAAACCACCTATACATCCTACACATCAATGGAATTGAGAGACCTGGCGAAGCAATGCAAGCAGCATATGGTCCAGATGATGAGCTCCTTACAGCTCAAATGAAAGATTTGATTTTGGCTAATGGCCCAACAGGAACGTTTGGGACTATGGTGGCGCTACTAGCACTGTATGTAGACTGCCCCATTCATGAAGTAACTGAGGCTCTGGCTCATCTGGGGGACAAAGAGGTGCGCCGAAAGGGGGTACGTGCTGCCAAGACTCAAGGTGAGTCCAAGACCCCCTCCTCCTGTGCAGTGACGCAGAAAGGGAAGTCCACACAGAGGAGGAAAAAGGGGAATGCTCCAATTTTGGGAGGGCCCCAAAAGCTAAATCGCTGGCAAATAGTGTGATTTACTGGCAGCTGGCCTGGACCGTGTAAAATTAGATGGCCAGCCATTGGAGGTGCTGATGGCCTTATGGAAGAAATTATGGCCTAAGCAACAATATACTCCATTGCCAACCTCCCATCAGGCCCGAGAAGTGGCCTTTGCTGATTTCCTCTCAGACTAGGAGGAAGGCCAAAGTGTTCGGGACGTGGGGCACCCCGATGACTGGAGGCCACATGTTGAGCTGACTATTCACTGGTTCCCCATGAATAAACAGCGAGTGCTGGCACTAGTAGACACAGGAGCTGAAATTACATTGGTGCATGGAAATCCAGAGCGTTTTCAGGGACCATGGGTTGATATAGAAGAATATGGAAACAAGCAAATGTGTGTTAAGCGAGTGACTCTGATTTTGGGCATTGGCCGTCTGCCCCCTGCTGCAAATGAAGTGCATATATCCCCAGTAGCTGAATACATTTTGGGGATAGACATTTTGCAAGGATTGCAAATACAGACGACTCAAGGGGAATTTCGCCTGAGAGTCCATGTGGTGAAAAGAGTTATACGGGGGCATCCTCATCATGCACCTTTGATTTTGCCACAGGCCACACGAATGGTGAATGTCCGGCAATATCGATTGCCCGGAGGCCATGAGGAAATAGGACAGACTATTCTGAAGCTTGAGGAAGCCGGTATAATTCGGGCTACGCATAGCCCATATAACTCTCCAATATGGCCGGTGCGGAAGTCAGACGGCTCCTGGAGGATGACAGTGGACTATCGGGAACTGAATAAAGTCACTCCCCCAATGCATGCAGCTGTGCCACATATAACAGATTTGATGGACCGACTGTCCCATGAACTGGGTACTTGTCACTATGTGGTTGACCTGGCTAATGCATTCTTCTCAATAGACATAGACCCTAAGAGCCAAGAACAGTTTGCCTTCACCTGGGAAGGCAGACAATGGACATTTGTTGTGTTGCCGCAGGGATATCTGACAGCCCCACACTGTGTCATGGCCTGGTGGCCCAGGACCTGGCTACATGGAGCAAACCGGACACCGTTCACTTGCTCCATTATATTGATGACATAATGCTAACCTCTGGTTCTCTTTCAGAGTTGGAAACCAGTGCCACAGTGCTGCGAGAAGCCCTGGCAGGCTGGGGGTGGGCCGTGAACGAGGACAAAGTGCAAGGACCTGGATATTCTGTCAAATTCTTGGGTGTTGTCTGGTCGGGTAAGACAAAAGTGCTTCCTGAAGCAGTAATAGACAAAATCCAGGCATATTCCTGTCCTGAAACAGTTAAACAGTTACAGACTTATTTGGGTCTTCTGGGATACTGGCGGGTGCTTATTCCTCATTTGGCCCAAATAGCCAAACCCCTGTATAAACTGATTAAAAAGGGAGAAGTCTGGAATTGGTCTGATGAGGCCGAATGTGCATTTTTTGAAACTAAGAGGGCAACGGCCCAAGCGCAAGCACTGAGCACTATAGATCCAGACCTCCCTTTCTGGTTGACAGTCCATGTGGACAATGATGGATATGGCTGGGGCTTATGGCAGAGACATGGGCAGCAGAAAGTGCCCATAGGATTCTGGTCTCAGTTGTGGAAAGGGGCTGAATGTTGTTATTCTCTGATTGAGAAACAGTTGCTAGCAACTTATGCATCCTTGATTGCAACTGAACCCCTGATGGGGAGGCAAGAGGTCCATGTGCAGACCACATACCCTATTGCAGGATGGGTACAGACATGGGCAAAGCAACCCCGATCGGGAACTGCCCAGACCCCAACTCTGACAAAGTGGGGTGCTTATTTGGAACAGAGAGCCCAGCACGAGTCCACAACGTCTCTCACTGTTGGGTCTATACTGAACTTCCTGTAGACACAGGAGATGGACTGCCGTGGCACCTCCACCCCGCGTCCAGAGCTAATTGGAGCACCTTGATTCAATGGAATGCTAACAGGACAGTGAGATCACCCTGGGACTTGCAGCAGCAGACTATTGAAGAAATACTCCAACATGAGAGGGGCAATGCCCCCCCCTAATTGGAAGGACTGTATGGAATGGGTGGGAATAGATGAATAGTGTTCATATGAAAATGAGAAATTTAAGCCCCCTCTGTACTGAGCAGCGGTTTGAACATGAGACTCCAAACCGCACAGTAGGGTGGCTCCCAGAAGAGCTGTGTGCCAAAATTACTTATAATGTAAATGCCTCCACCTGCTGGGATGGACGACCTCTAATTGGCACAAAACCCACTGATTTCCTGCCACCAGGGTATCTGTGGGTATGTGGCATCCACGGATGGTCTTATCTCCCAGCTAAATGGACAGGGCACTGTACTTGGGGTAGAGCTTACTTGCCCGGGCATATCTGGCCCACTTTGACAGAGCGCCCCACAAATTGGGATCCACTGCACACCCGGTGGCACTGGGGGAAGCATGCAGCTTGGTGGTTTTATCCCATGGCCCTGTTCCTACCTGGTGCTGGGACCATCAGTCTTGAATTGCAGGTAGAAGCTTTAGCTCAGCACATATCAGCTGTACTGAATGTTACTAGAAGAGCTATAGAGGAATTGTTAAACGAGACTACCCAGATGCGAAAGGTAGTCTTGCAAAATAGAATGGCATTAGATATTCTCACTGCAAGCCAGGGTGGCACATGTGCTATGTTACATATTGAATGTTGTATCTATATACCAGATCACCAGAAGGAAATAGCTAAGGCACTGCATGAAATAGATCAGGAATTGGATCGCATAGATCATGTAACTCAAGACCCCCTGAAGAATTGGTGGTCATCTTGACATCCTCTTGGAGATGGAGCCTAACTGTCCTGGCTATTGTTGCTCTCTGTGTATTGGTAGGATGCTGTACTCTGTATTGTTGTTGTGGTCTTTGGGCACAATGCTCCGCCCTGTGGGCTAGGGTTCCCACGACCTAGGGGGTGGAATGTGAACTGGTGTTGAGATGAGTTAAGGCCGTGGGACCCAAGGCCACGATTGGAGCATGTTTATAGTATGCAGTAAATAATTGCTCCACGCATGCGTCAATTATATAAGATGTAGAACAAAGAAAATAGAAGTACGCATGCGCTAGAGATATTGTGTAAGCCTAATGAACAAAGAAACTCAGACCGCGCATGTGCTGACAGAAAACAGATAAAAGCAGGACAGGTGCATCATAGGGTGCACCTCCCTGTGGCAATAAAGTGTTGTTAACCCCATGGTGTCTCCGACTGAAGTCTGTCCAGCAGTATGGCAACTCCTCGTGCATTTTTTCATTTGGGTTGCTCACCTCCTAGAACCCCACATCAGCCTCCCTCGGCTGACAGGCATGTTTATATCTAAAAACAATAATGATGTCTGATCATATTTCCTTGAGCCGATTTCAAGGTAAAAGAAGTTTGAGCTGTAAAATCGAGTTGGAGTGATTGCCTCCACTCAAATATATGGGTCGACCTTTCTCTCTGACACAGAAACTCTGTGTTACCAATAAGTTAGGTGATGGATGGCTTCCACACATATTCAGATCCCAGAATGGAACATGTGGAGATACATTCATTCAGCTAGCCTAAAGGGTGAGGATAAATCTAGAAACAATTACCCTGATTTCTCAGAATGTTTGTTAGCTCCTGTTTCAAGGTAAAGTCACTTTGCTCTGTTAAATCGAGTTTGAGTGATTGCCTCCCATCAAATTTATAGGTAAGCCTTTCTCCCTTACATAGAAGCTCTTTGTTCCCAATAAGGTAGGTGAAGGGCGGCTTCCACACATATTCAGATCCCAGTGTGGAACATGTAGAAAAGAGTTCATTTAGATAGCCTAAATGGCAAGGTTATATGTAGACACTTTCTCAGTATGTTTCCTACAGACTGTTTTAAGTAAATGTAGTTAGACTTGTAAAACCTAGTTGGAGCAAGTGCCTCCAATATATATATATATATATATATATATATATATATATATATATATATATATATATATATATATGAGTACTTTTTCCCTAACACAGAAACTCTGTGTTCAAAACAAGGTAGGTAAATGAAGTCTTCCACACACATTCGGATCACAGAATGGAACATGTGGAGAAACATTCATTCAGCTAGCCTAAATGGCAAGGTTGCTGCTAGAAACACTTACCCTGATTTCTCACCATGTTTCCTATATCTGGTTACAAGGTAAAGTCAGTTTACCATCTAAAACTTAGTTGTTGCAAGTGCCTACCCTTATATATATATAGGTAGCCCTTTCTCACAAACAAAGAATCTCTGTGTTCCCAAAAGTTATGTTGAGGACGACTGTGACACACATATGGATCCCAGAATGGTGCATGTGGATAATTGTTTATTCACTCAACCTAAATGGCAAAGGCACATCTAGGAACACTTACCCTGATTTCTCAGCATGTTTCCTAGCCACAATTTTAAGGTAAAGGCAGTTTGCATTGTAAAACTCTGATGGAGTGAGTGACTCTTTTATATATATATATAGGTAGGCCTGTCTCCCTAACAGAGCAATTCTGTGTTCCAAAGAAGGTGTGTGATGTGGGGCTTCCACACACATTAGGATCCCAGAATTGCACATGTGTTGAAGTGTTCATTAGCAAGCATAAAGGGCAAGGGTACATTTAGAAAAACTTACACTAATTTCTCTGCATGTGTCCTAGAGCCAGTATTTAGGTAAGCAGTCTGTGCTGTAAAACTGAGTTGGAGCATGTGCCTCCCCTTATATATATAGGAAGGTTCGTCAACCGAACACAGAAACACTGTGCTCCAAAAAGTTAGATTAAGGACATCTTCTACAAACTTTTAGAACCCAGAATGGAACATGTGAAGAAGCGTTCATTCAGCTTTCCTAAAGGGCAAGGTTACATTCAGAAACACTTATCTTGATTTTTCAGCATGTTTCCTAGATCCAGTTACAATTTAAATGGATTTTACCCTCTAAAACCCAGATGGAGTAAGTAACTACAAATATATAGAGAGCTAGTCCTGTCTCCCTAACACAGGATCACTGTGTTCCCAAAATTTAGGTGAAGGAAGGCTTCTACACACATATGGATCCCAGAATGGAAAGTGTGGATAATTGTTCATTCAACTAGCCTAAAAAGCATAGGTACATCTAGGAACACTTACCCTGATTTTCCAGCATATTTCCTAGCCACGGTTTCAAGGCAAAATCAATTTGCACTGTAAAACCATGATAGAGCCAGTGTCTCCACTTAAATATATAGGTAGGCCTGTCTCCCTAACAGAGCAATTCTTAGCTCCCAACAAGGTAGGTGTTTGAGGGCTTCCACACACAGGATTCCAGAATGGAACATGTAGTGAAGACTTCATCAGCAAGCCTAAAGTGCAAGGATACATCTAGAAAAACTTACACTGATTCCTCAGCAGATTTCCTAGAGCCGTTTTCAAGGTAATGACAGGTTGCACTATAAAACAGAGTTGTAGCCAGTGCCTCCTCTTATACAGATATAGGAAGGCCTGTCTACTGAACACAGTAACACTGTGTTTCAAAAAGTTACATAAAGATCGTCTTCTACAAACATTCAGATAGCAGAATGAAACATGTGAAGTGTTCATTCAGCTACCCTAAATTGCAATGGTACATCTAGGAACACTTACCTTGATTTCTCAGCATGTTAACTAGAGCCTGTTTGGAGGTAAACGCAATGTTCACTGTAAAGCCGAGTTAGAGCCCAAGCCTCCCATTATATATATATATATATATACATATTCCTGTCTCCAAAACAAATAACTTTGTGTTCTAAACAGGGTAGCTGAAGGACAGCTTCTGCACTCAATAAGATCCCAGAAAGGAACTCATGGAGAAGCGTTCATTCACATAGCATAAAGGGCAACTGTACATCTAGACAAATTAAACCTGATTTCTCAGGATTTTTCCTACAGCAAGTTCAAAATAAAGGCATTTTTCACTGTAAAAGCGAGTTGGAGCTAGTGCCTCCAAATATATATATAGGCAGGCCTTCTCCGTATGATAGAAACTCTGTTAACAACAAGGTAGTTGAAGGATGACTTCCATACACATTCAGATCACAGAATGGAACATGTGGAGAAGTGTTCATCAGCTAGCCTAAAGGCAAAGGTACATCTAGAAACACTTACCCTGATTTTTCAACATGTTTCCTAGAACCAGTTTCAAGGTAAAGGAAGTTTGTGCTGGAAAACCGATTGAGGCGAGTTCCTCCCCTTACATATATAGTTAGGGTGTATCCATAACACAGAATCTTTGTGTTCCCAACAAGTTAGTTGAAGGATTGCTTCCACACATATTAGGATCCCAGAAAGGAACATTGGGAGTAGTGTATTCAGCTAGCCTGAAGGGCAAGGGCACATCTAGAATCACTTACACTGATTTCTCAGCATGTTTCCTAGAAACGGCTTCAAGGTAAAAGCAGTTTCACTGTAAAAACGAGCTAGAGCAAGTGCCTCCTTAATATATTAAGGTAGGCCTTCTACATGCCACAGAAACTCTGTGTTCCCAAAAAAGTTGTTAAAGTATGGCTTCCACACACATTCAGATCCCAGAATGAAACATGTGGAGAAGTGTACATTCAGCTATACTAAAGGACAAGGCTATTTCTTGAAACACCGAGATTTCACAGTAAGTTTCCTACAGCCAGTTTTAAGGTAAAGGCTGTTTGGCCTGTAAAATTGTGTTGGAGAGAGTGCCTCCCCTAATATATAGAATCTCTGTGTTTGCAACAAGGTAGCGAAGTATGGCTTCCTCACATATTTGGATCCCAGAAATGAACACATGTAGAAGCATTGTTTGAGATAGCCTAAAGAGCAAGGGTGCACCTAGAAACACTTATCCTGAATTCTTAGCATGTTTCTGAGAGCCGTTTTTAAGGTAAAGGCAGTTTGTGCAGTAAAACCGAGTTGGAGCAAGTGCCTGCCCTTTTATATATAGGTAGTCCACTCTGCCTAACACAGAAACTTTATTTTCCCAACAAGGTTGTTGAAGGATGGCTTCCACTTACATAAAGATCCCAGAATTTATCATGTGGCAATGCGTTCTTTCAGCTAGTCTACAGGGCAATTGTACATCTAGAAACACCCTAATTTCACAGCATGTTTCCTAGTGCTGGTTTCAAGGTAAATGCAGCTTGCACTGTAAAACCGAGTTTCATTGTGTGCTTCCCCTTATATATATACTAAGCCTATCTCCCAAAGAAAGAAACTCTGTGTTCCCAACAACCTAGGTGATGGACAGCTTCCACAAACATTTGGATTCCAGAATGGAACATGTGGAGTAGTGTTTATTCAGCTAGCCTAAAGGGCAATGTTTTGTCTTTAAACATTTACCCTGACTTCTCAGCATGTTTCCTCTAGCCGGTTTCAAGTTAAAGGCAGTTTGTGCTGTAAAAGCAAGTTGGAGTGAATCAGTCCCCTTAGATATAAAGTTAGGCTTGTCTCCCTAACACAGAAACTCTGTGTCTCCAACAATGTAGATGATGGATGGCTTCCACATTCATTTGGTTCCCAGAATGGAACATGTAGAGAAGCGTTAATTCAGCTAGTCCAAAGGGCAAAGGTAAACCTAAAAACACTTGACCTGATTTCTCAGCATGATTCCTATTGCTGGTTTCAAGGTAAAGACATTTTGCAGTGTAATACCGAATTGGAATGTGTGCCTCCCTATGTATATATATATATATATATATATATATATATATATATATGTGTGTGTGTGTGTGTGTGTGTGTGTGTGTGTGTGTGTGTGTATACACATATACACACACACACACACACATAAATATACACATATATATACATATATATATATGTTGTTTGAGATGACCTATATATATGAGTAGTCCTTCTCTGTAACAAAGAAACTCTGTTTTTCCTTTAGCTGAAGAAGCGTTCATTCAGCCAGCCTAAATGCCAAGGTTAAAACTGAAACAATCATTCTGATTTCTAGACATGTTTCCTATAGCAGGTTTGAAGGTAAATGCCTTTTGCACTATTAAACCTGTGTACCTAACTCAGAAACCCTGTTGTACCAACAAAGTAAGTGAAGGACTGTTTCTGAACACATTTGGATCCCAGAATGGAACATGGAGATAAACGTTTATTCACCAAGCCTAAAGGGCAGGGTTACATCTAGAAATACTTATCCAGATTCCTCGGCATGATTCCTAGAGGTGGGTTTAAGGTAAGGGCAGTTTGCACTGTGAAACCGAGTTAGAGTGAGTTCCTCAGCTTATATATATAGGTAGGCTTGTCTCCTTAACTCAGACGTACTGTGTTCCCTATCAAGTACATGCAGGTCCACTTTCAACTCATTTTATACCAGAATGGAACATGTGGAAAAGCATTCATTCACCAGGCCTAAATGGCAAGTGTACATATAGATACACTTGCCCTGATTTATCAGTTAGTATCCTAGACTCAGATTGAAATAAATGCAATTTGCCCTTTAAAACCGAGTTGGAGCAAGTGCCACCCCATATATATATATGTAGGCCTCTGTTCTTAACACAGAAACTCTGTGTTCCAAACAAGGTAGGTGAAGAAATGCTTGCAAACACATTTGGATCACAGAATGGAACATGTGGAATAGTGTTCATTCAGTTAGCCTAAAGGTCAGGGTTACATCTACGAACTCTTATCTTGATTTCTCAGCATGTTTCCTAGAGCCGATTTCAAGGTAAATGCAGTTTCCACAATAAAACTGATTTTGAGTGAGTGCACCCCTTATATGTATAGATAGGCCAGTTGTCATAACAAAGAAACTGTATTCACAACAAGGTTGATGAAGGAGGCACCACACACATTAAGAAGCCAGAATTGAACATATGGAGAAGTGTTCATTCAGCAAGCCTAAAGGGCAATAGTTCATCTAGAAACGCTTACCCTTATTTCCCAGGATGTTTCATAGAGATGGTTTCAAGGTAAAGCAGTTGCACTGTAAAAGTGAGATTGAATGAGTGTCATCCTGTTTAAATATATGTAGGCCTCTCTCCCTAACACAGAAAAACTGTTTTCCAAAGAAAGTAGGTAAAGGACAGCTTCCAGACATGTTTATCCCAGAATCAAACATGTGGAGAAGCATTCTTTAAGCTGGCCTAAAGTGCAATGGAATATCTAGAAACACTTACCCTGATTTCTCATTATATTTCCAAGAATGGTTTCAAGGTAAAGGCAGTTTGTACTGTAAAACCTAGTTGGAGTGACAGCCTACCCTTATATATAATGGTAAGCCTAACCCACTAATGTAGAAACTTTATGTTTCCTACAAGTTACCTTTCTATACATATAAAGAGAGGCACTCACTCCAACATGATTTCACATTGCAAACTGCCTTTAACTTGAAACAGGCTCTAGGAAACATGCTGAGATATCACGGTAGGTCTTCCTAGATGTAGCCTTGGCCTTTAGGCTAGCTGAATAAACGTTTCTCCACAAGTTCCATTCAGTGATATGAATGTGTGTGGAAGACATCCTTCATCGACCTTCTTTGGAAAACAGATTTTCTGTGTTAGGGAGAATGTCTACCTATATATACAAAGGGAGGCATGAGGTCAAACTCGGTTTTACAGTGCATACTGCCTCATCTTGAATTCACGTCTATGAAATATGCTGAGAATTCTGGGTGTTTTTAGATTTAAACTTTCATCTAAGCCTTACTGAATGAACGCTTCTACACATGTTATAGTCAGTGATCTGAATGTGTGTGTAAGGCTTCCTTCAACTACCTTGTTGGGAACACAGAGTTTCTGTGTTTGGACAGAAAGGCTTACCTATATATATAAGGGGAGGCACTCATTGACACTTGGTTATACACTGCAAACTACCTGTACCTTGAAACCAGCTCTTAAAAAATGCTGAGAATTCAGAGTGTTTCTAGTTTGAAACTTCACTTTATCCTAGCAGAATGAACACTTCCACACATGTTCCATTCTGGAATTCAAAAGTTTGTGGGAGGTGTCCATCACACTCCTTTTTGGGAGCACAAATTTTTTGTATTGGGCAGACAGGCTTACCTATATATAGAAGGGGAATACTCATTCACCCTCGGTCATACAGTGCAAGATGTCTTTAGCTTGAAACCAGCTCTTGGAAACATGCTAAGAATTCAGAGTAAGTGTTTGTAGATTTAACCTTCATTTTATCCTAGCTTTATGAATACTTCCACACATGTTCCATTCTGGGATCTGAATGTCTGTGGAAGACGCCCTTCACCTACCTTGTTGGGAAAACAGATTTTCTGTGTTGGGCAGAAAGGTCTACAATAAATATTAGGGGAGGACACGCTCAAACTCAGTTATACAGCACAAACTCCTTTAGCTTACAACTTGCTGTAGGAAACATACTGAGAATTTAGGGTAAGTGTTAATATATTTACCTTTCCAATTTAGCGAGCTGAAAGAACGCTTCTACACATGTTTCATCCTGGAGTCTGAATGGGTGTTGAAGGCATCCTTCACCCACCTAATTGGGAAAACACAGTTTATGTGTTTTGAGGACAGGTCTACCTATATATATATATAAGGGGAGACTCACTCACACTCGGTTTTACAGTGTAAAATACCTCTACCTTGAAAATGGCTCTAGGAAACTTACAAAGAAACCAGGGTAAGTGTTTCTAGATTTACCATTCCACTTAGCATATCTGAATGAATGCTTCTATACATATTCCATTCTGGGCTCTGTATGTGTGTGGAAGAAATCCTTCATCTTGCTTGTTGGGAACACAGTGTTTCTGTGTTCAGCCAACACACCTACCTATATATTTAAGGGGAGACAGTGGCTCACACTCAATTTTACAGAGCGAACAGCCTTTGCCTTGAAACCATCTCTAGGAAACATGATGAGTAATCAGGGTAATTGTTGCTAGATTTACCCTTCCCCTTTAACCTAACTGAATGAACGCTTCTACACGTGTTCCATTCTGGGATCTGAATGTGTGTGAAAGTCTTCCTTCAGATATATGGTTGGGAACACAGAGATTCTGTGTTGGGCAGACAGGCCTAAATATATATTTAAGGGGAGGCACTTGCTCACACTAGGTTTAACAGTGCAAACTGCCTTTACCCTGAAACAGGCTATAGAAATCATGCTGAGAAATCAGGGTAAGTTTTTCCAATATTATCCTTCAACTTTAGCCTAGCTGAATCAACGCTACTACACATGTTCCATTCTGTGATCTGAATGTGTGTGGAAGGCATTCATCACCTACATTTTTGGGAACACAGAGATTCTCTGTTTTGCAGAAAGGTCTAACTCTATAGGTAAGGGGAGTCACTCGCTCACACTAGGTTTTAAAGCACAATCTGCCTTTAACTTGAAACTGGCTCTTGGAAACATGCTGAGAAATCATGGTAATTGTTTTTAGATTTAACCTTCCACTTTAGACTAGCTGAATGAACATTCCTACACATGTTACATTCCAGGATCCAAATGTGTGCACACGGCATCCTTCATCTACCTAATTGGGAAATAAGAGAGATTCTGGGTTTTGCAGACAGGCCTTAGTATATATATATAACGTCAGGCCTTCCCTCACACTCAATTTTACTGTGCAAACTGACTTTATCTTCAAATTGGCTATGGAGAACATGCTGAGTATTCAGGGTAAGTGTTTCTAGATAAAACATTCCATTTATCCTAGCTAAATGAATGCTTCACACTCTTTCATTACTGGGACCCAAATGTATTTCAGTGGCCACCATCAACTACTTTTTGTGAACCCAGTGTTTATGTGTTGGACATTCAGGCCAACCTATATATATAAAAGGGGAGGTACACACTCACATTCGATTTTACAGTACAAAATGCCTTTGCCTTGAATCCAGCTCTAGGAAACATGCAGAGATACCATTGTAAGTGTTCCTTGATTTACCCTTCCACTTTAGCCTAGCTGAATGAACGCTTCTACACATGTTCAATTGGGGAATCCGAATGTGTATGGTTGGCCACCTTCACCTACTTTTTGGCAACAAAGTGTTTCTGTGTTGGACATACAGGTCTACCTGTATATATAAGGAGAGGCACCAGCTCACATTTAGTTTTACAGCACAAACAGCCTGTACCTTGAATCCAGCTCTAGGAAACATGCTGAGAAATCAGGGTAATTTTGTCTACATTTACCCATCCACTTTAGCCTAGCTGAAGGAACGCTTCTCTACATGTTCCACCCTGGGATCTGAATGTGTTTAGAATGCTTCCTCCAACTACCTTGTTGGGAACACAGAATTTCTGTGTTGGGCAGAAAGACCTAATTAGATGTATAAGGCAGGTGCTAGCTCACATTTGGTTTTACAGAGCATACTGTCTTTATTTAAAACCAGCTCTCAGAAACTGGCTGAGGTATCATGGTAAGTGTTTGTAGATTTAAACTTGCACCTTAGCCTCGCTGAATGAACGATCCTACACATGTTCAACTCTGGGATCTGAATGTGTGTTGAAGGCGTCTTTCACATACTTTTTGGCAACACAGATTTTCTGTGTTGTGTAGACAGGGCAACCTATATATATATATATATATATATATATATACAAGGTGAAGGACATGCTCACACTCAGTTTACAGTGCATACTGCCTTTACATTCAAACTGACTCTGGGAAACTTGCTGTGTAATCAGGGCAACTGTTTCCAGATTTACTCATTTACTTTATCCTAGCTTAATGAACGCTTCTACACATGATCCTTTCTGGAATCCGAAAGTGTGTGGAAGGCGTCTTTCAACTATCTTTTTGGGAACACAGTTTCTGTTTTGGGCAGACAGGCCTACTTATTTATATAAGGGGAGACACACACTCACACTGGGTTTTACAGTGCAAACTATGTTTACTTTGGAAAAGGCTCTAGGAAATTTGCTGAAAAATCAGGGTAAGCGTTTCTAGATTTACCGTTCCAATTTAGCCTAGCTGAATGAACATTTCTAAATATGTTGCATTCTAGAATCTGAATGTGTTTGGAATGTGTCCTTCACCTCGATGGTATGGAACACAGACTATTTGTGTTGGGCAGACAAGCCTACCTACATATATAAGGGATGGCACCAGCTAACACTCAGTTTTACAGGGCAAACTGACTTTACCTTGATATCAACTCTAGGAAACATGCTGAGAATTCAGATAATGTGTTTCTAGATTTAAGATTTCAATTTAACTTAGCTGAATGAACACATCTACACATGTTTCTTTCTGGGATCCCAAAAGTGTGTGGAAGTTGTCCTTCAACTATCTTGTTGGGAACAGTTTATGTGTTGGACAGACAGGCCTACCTATTTATATAAAGGGAGGCAGATGCTCACAGTGAGTTTTACAGCACAAACTACCTTTAGCTTGAAAACGGCTATAGGAAATATGCTGAGAAATCAGTGTAAGTGTTTCTAAATTTACTCTTCTTATTCCTGAATGAATGCCTCTACACATGTTCCATTCAATGATCCTAATGTGTGAGAATGTCATCCTTAATCTACTTTTTGGGAATAAAGTGTTCCTTTGTTGGAAAGACAGGCCTACTTGTATATATAAGGTTGAAACATGCTCAGACTCACATTTATATTGCAAACTGCCTTTACCTTGAAACCAGCCCTGGGAAAAATGCTGAGAATTCAGGGCAAGTGTCTCTAGACTTAACCTTCCTCTTTAGCCTAGCTGAATGAACACTTCTCCACGTGTTCCATCCTGGTATCCGAAGGTGTGTGAAAGGCTTCCTACACCTACTTTGTTGGCAACACAGAGTTTCTATGTTGGGCAGACTGTCCTAACTCTATGTATAAAGGTCAGCACATGCTGACAACTCAGTTTAAATTGCAACCTGCCTTTACCTAGAAATGGTCACTGTTGAGAAATCAGGCTAAGTGTTCCTAGATTTACGCATCTGACTTATCAAAGTTGAATGTATGCTTTTACACAAGTTACAGTCTACAGTTGGAATGTGTGTTGAAAACATTATACACCTCCTTTTTAGGAGCACAGAGTTTCTGTGATGTTCAGACAAGCCTACCTATATATATAAGACGAGACATCCATTCACACTAGGCTTTATAGCAAAAAAATGCCTTCATCTTGAAACAGGCTCTTGGAAATCTGCTTATCAGGTTAAGTGTTTCTAGCTTTACCATTACACTTTATCGTAGCTGATTGAAGGATTCTACACATGTTCCATTCTATGATCTGAATGTTTCTGGAAGCCTTCCTTCACCTACCTTTTTGGGAACACAGAGTTTCTGTGTTTGGGAGATAGGCCAACCTATATACATATAAGGGGAGGCACTCACTCCAACTCAGTTTTACAGCACAAATTGCCTCCACCTTGAAACCGGCTCTAGGAAACATGCTGAGAAATTAGGGAAAGTGTTTCTAGTTTTAACCATCTTCTTTAGCCTAGCTGAATGAACACTTCTACAGATGTTCCATTCTTGGATCCAAATTTTTGTGGAAGGATTACTATACCTACCTTGTTGGGAACACAGAGTTTCTGTATTGGGCAGATTATATATCCTTTTATAGACAGAGAGAGAGAGAGAGAGAGGGAGAGAGAGGCAATCGCTCAACTTGGATTTACCATGTAAACTGCCTTTACCTTGAACCTAGCTCCAGGAAACATGCTGAAAAGTCAAGGTAAGCGTTTCTAGATTTAGCCTTCCATTGTAGCCGAATTGAATGAACCCTTCTGTACCTGTTCCATTCTGGGATCCAAAAGTGTGTGGAAGGCATCCTTCACATACCTTTTGGAACACAGTGTTTCTGTGTTGGGCAGACAGATATATATATATATATATATATAAAATCTGCCTGAAATCTGTATATATATATATGTAATGGGAGACCCTCACTTACACTTGATTTTACAGGACAAACTGCCTTTACCTTGAGACCAGCTCTAGGGAGTATGCTGAAAATTCAGGGTAAGTGTTTCTAATTTTCATCTTCCAGTTTACCCTAGCTGATAGAAAGCTTCTACACATGTTACATTCTGGCATCCAAATATGTGTGGAAGGAGTTCTACACCTACCTTGTTGGGAACACAAAGATTCTGTGTTGGTCATACAGCCCTATCTATAAGGGTAGGCACTTACTCACTAATCCTCAGTTTTACAGCCCAAACAGCATTTACTCTGAAACCAACTCTAGGAAACATGCTGAGAAATGAGGATAATCCTTTCTTGATTTAAACTATCCAATTTTACCTAGCTGAATGAACACTTCTACACATGTTCAATTCTTGGCTCCTTAAATATTTGGAAGGCACCATTCATCTAACTTTTTTGGAACACAGAGATTCTTATTGGGGATACATGCCTACATATATATAGAAAGAGAGGCATGAGCTCACACTCGGTTTTACAGAGCAAAATGCCTTTACCTTTAAACAGGCTCTAGGAAACCTGCTGAGAAATTTGGGTAATTGTTTTTTGATTTACACTTCAATCCTAGCCATTGTTCCATTCTGGAATCTGAATGTGTGTGGAAGATATCGTTCACCTACCTTGTTGGGATCATAGACTGTGTTCTGAAGACAGTCCTATATATTAGATAGATAGATAGATAGATAGATAGATAGATAGATAGATAGATAGAATTTCAGGCAGTTGCTTACCCTCGGTTTTACAGTGCATGCTATGTTTACCTTGAAACCAGCTCTAGGAAACATGCTGATTAATCAAGGTAATTTTTTCTAGATTTACTATTACACTGTAGCCTAGCTGAATGAATGCTCCTTCACATGTTCCATTCTGGGTTCCAAATGTTTCTGGAAGGCGTTCTTCATAAACATTGTTGAGAACACAGAGATTCTGTGTTGGACATACAGGCCTATCTATTTATATAAGGAGAAGTACTCACTCTGATTCAGTTTTATAGTGCAAACTACCTTTATCTGGGAACAAGCTCTAGGGTACATGCTGAGAATTCTGGGTAATTACTTCTAGATTTACTCTTGCACATTATCCTTTCTGAATGAACCATTCTACACATGTTCCATTCCAGGATTCAAATTTGTGTGGAAGGAATTATTGACTTATCTTGTTGGGAAAAGAGAGATTCTGTTTATTTTTTTTGTTTTTGTTTTTGTTTTTGTTTTTTGACTGGCCTACATATATATAGGCAGGCTCTTGCTCACACTCAGTTTTACAGAGCAAAGTGCCTTTACATTGAAACTGGCAATAGGAAACATGCTGAGAAATCAGAGTCATTGTTTTATTGTCAATAGATGCAACTTATGTTCCAGGTTTTTGTCCCGTCCCAGAAAGAATTTAGAGACAAAATGTAGTTCTTACAAAAAGTAAAGTGAGGATTTATTAAAGGATGGATAGTATACTCTCATGGGGAGAGTGGGCAGACTCAGGTGAGTGGCTGCCCTGAGTTTCTTTGGCAAGTTAGCTACATAGGGTGTAACAATAAATTGGTTGAATATTCATTCTGAGGGAAGGGTTTGGGGTCATATTCCCTGATTATCATCCCAACTCCACCTTCCCAAAGGGAGGAGGGATTTTTGTCCTTATTTAGTCTAGATCGGAAATGTCATGATGTCAGTACATGATGGGTACTTCTCATCTGCAAGGCTAATTTTATTGATATGAGGACATAATGAGCAAAAGGTTACATTTGGACACTAGAAATTCCTGCATTTTCTCACCTTTCTTTGTTCTCCAGGCCATTTGTCACCCCAAAAAGCATGATCCCTTATCAGCCCAAAGGTTCCTGCTTTTCTTTCTCTGCCCAGGGACCCCTGCTGCTTACATGATGTGTGGTTTCCTGCATTTGGCTTGTGCCCCTCCTTTCTGCCCAATTCCTCCCACTTGGTCTGTGTCCCTATTTCTCTGCTTATATCTAGCTATCTGCCTGCTCCAACATTTTCCCCTCAAGGAGTCTGGACCCTTAAAATCTTTTAAGGGGAAAGGGATGATGGTCATTCTTCTGTAAATGCTTCAAGGTGAACATGGACGTAGTCCCTACCTGTGGGTCCAGATCTCCTTGCTATCTGTCAGATATAGGGGTCTCAAGATTGTTAGTAGTGGCAGGGATGGAGAGTAGGGAGTAGAAGGAGACAGAGGCCTTGTCCAGTGGATGTTGAAGGTCTTCATCTTCAGGTGGGATGGGTTGGAATCCTTGTCACATCATCATTTGAGGATGAAGTTGTATTCTAGAGGATAGAAATTTTACTAGGTGGTTAAAAATACAAAGGCCAAAAAGAAAGATGAGAAATATGGTTGCTATGGGGCCTAGAAATGGAAGAAGCCAGGTATATCCTGGAAACCATTCCTTAAGTGTCTCAGTCCATTCCTGTTTTCCTTGGTTGTACCTGTGGAGCCAGGAAGCCTGTTCATAAATTTCTTTAATGTTTACTTCTACTTCTCCTGAGACATGAATATATGTGCAGCATGTTTTGTTTATGACTGCACAAACCCCTCTTTTGCTTGCTAGTAGATAGTCTAGGGTTCAGCGATTGTCAAAGACCACCCCTGCCAGAGAATCAAGGGACTTTTGTAAGAGTGTTAGACTGTCTCCAGTTTTCTTTAGCGTGTTATCCAGGGAAGAGGTTAGGTCTCTCAAGGTTGTCTTATGATAGGTAAATCCTCCCCAAGGGCAGCTGCAGCTGCCTTCCCTATAATTCCCACTAGTTCCAGACAAAAGGCCCTTTTTTGTCTCACATGATTCATATTGAGGACAGTTATTTGGGCTGGAACCATGATTCCCAAGGTGAAGCCCCCATAGTGAAGTGTGTTGTCTAGATGTCAGAGAGCAATGGCTTTGGTCACTGTGAGGTAGTTATCTGGGGTCCCACATAGCCATAATAATCCAGGTGGTACTGGTAAAACTGTGTGATTGGTTTGGTTATACAGCTGGAGAAATTTTATGGAAGGTGGGAGAGACTTGAGGAGGGGTCCCATCTGTATTTTGAATTTTTTTTTTTGGTTTGGAGTATCCAGGAGGGGTCCATAGTCAGGGAGGGTCATAGTAAGGGGATATCTGATATAATAACTAACCAAATAAGTTTTGTTGGCATTAGCTTATGAATTCTCATAGCATACATGTGTGTTGTTAGGAGTGTGGTATGATTTGTTAAGAGGCTGGCCCACTATATCACTCCAATTTATAGGCTTAAAGATATTTAGGGAAGGCTTATGTTTTTGTTAGAGAGCCTCAAGGACTTAAAATGGGTCTGAATGGGTCTATGTTTCCTCTGTGGGTATCATTGTAACAAGGGGTACATCCTAGAACTTGATTGCAGATAAGGGAGGTATTGGTGATATTTATAGCCTTTGAGTAGGGATGTGTGATGTGGTAACAAAAAGCAGGGGGCCTCTCACATGCAACAATTAAAGAGAAATTCTTTTCCACAGTGGCTGCACCAAACTACATTCCCATAAGTAGTGCAGGAGGGTTCCCTTTTCTCCACAGCCTCTCCAGCATTTGTCATTTGTGGATTTTTGAATGGTAGCCATTCTGACTGGTGTGAGGTGATAACTCATTGTACTTTTGATTTGCATTTCTCTGATAATTAGTGATATTGAGCATTTTTTCATGTGTCTATTGACCATTTGTATGTCTCCCTTGGAGAATTGATTGTTTAGGTCTTCTGCCCATTTTTGGATTGTTTGTTTCTTTTTTTCTTATTAAGTCATATGAACTGCTTATATATTCTGGAGATCAAGCCTTTGTCGGTTTCATTTGCAAAAATTTTTTCCCATTCCGTAGGTTGTCTTTTTGCTTAACTTATGGTTTCCTTTGTTGTGCAGAAGCTTGAAAACAGTATGGAGATTTCTCAAAAGACTAGGAATAGACTTAATATATGACCCAAGAATCCCACTCCTGGGAATATATCCAGAAGGAATCCTACTCCAAAATGACACCGGCACCCCAATGTTCATAGCAGCACTATTTACAATAGCCATTGTGATGCTCTGGGCAGCATTATTGTCTGTTCCTTAATCCACAAACCATTAGGTCCCTTTTGGCATCCTCTATTTTTAGCCTACTTTATTTCCTTGTCCATATACTGAGGTGGTGAACGTGGGCTGGGGTTTGGTATATGAGGGAGCAAGGCAGCTTGAGTTAAAGGGGTTTTAAGAGCTGCCTTTCTTGCTCTTCTGCCAGGTTATTTCCTCTTACTATATCTGAGTTTCCCTTTTGATGTCCCTTGCAGTGGATCACTGCCACTTCTTCAGGGTCTTGTATTGTATCTAGGAGCTCTAAGATCTCCTGGCAGTGCTGGATTGGGGAACCTCATGCAGTCAGGAGTCCCCTATGTTTCCAAATGGCAGCATAAGCATGTAACATCAAAAATGCATATTTAGAATCTGTATAGATATTGATCCTCTTTTCTTTTTCTAGTCTTAGAGCTCGAGCTAGGGCTATAAGCACAGCTTTTTGTCCTGAGGTCTGAGGTGGCAGAGCATCTGCCTCTATGATTTTATGTAAGTCCACTATGGCATACCCTGCTTTTTGGACACCATCATGTATGTAGCTACTTCCATCAGTAAACCAGACAGCATGGGATCCTCAAAGGGCTGATCCCTAAGGTCTGGTATGATAGAATATACCTATTAAATGGTCTCATTACAAGAGTGAGCCAGTTTCTCTGAGCTTTCTATTGGCATAAGTGTGGCTGAATTTAAGGTCTGACATAATTTAAGAGTTATTTCAGGAGAGTCAAGAAGAAGGGCCTGATATTTTTTGAGGAGTACCCCAGTCAGCCATTGATGCCCTTTAATTTCTAATACTCCCTGTACCTGATATGGGGTTAGTACTCCCATGGTGAATTTTGTGGCCTCTTCAACTAGCAGGACTGTGGCTGCTACAGCTCTCACTGCCTGGCCATTCTGAGACCAATGGGTCCAACTGCTTGGAAAGATATGCTACTGGCCTAGGAATTGTCCCTACTTTTGGATGAGAACTCCCAGGGCTATTCCCTGTCTTTCTGAGGTAAACAGAGTAAAAGGCTTGTTTAGATCTGGAATCCCCAGGGCTGGGGCACTAGTCAGGGCAGACTTAATCTGATCAAATGCTCTTTGTAAACTTCCAGTGCATTCTAGAGGCTCCATGTCTGGTCCCTTTAAGTCTTCATATAATGGTTTTGCCATGAGATCAAATCTGGGGATCCAAATCCTACAAAACCCAGCCATTCCTAAGAAGGCTCTAAGCTGTTTTGTGTGTGTGTGTGTGTGGTGACTATAAGTGGAGGATTGCCTCTTTGTGCTGGGTTGTAAGGGCACACCTTCCTGGGTTTAAAACATGCCCCAGATAGATAACCTTCTGGGAGGAAATTTGGGCTTTTTGTGGGGATACTTTATATTCCCTGTAACCTAGGAAGTTGAGGACCTGTACAGTGTTTTGGTTTGAAGCTTCCTTTGAGGGTCTACAGATAAGAAGGTCATCTACATATTGTAATAATGCCCCCATCTCCAATTTGAATTCCCTTAGTTCCTTTGCTAAGGCATTGTCAAACAGGTGTGGGCTAACCTGGAATCCCTGAGCAAGGACAGTCCAGGTATATTGTTGGGTTCCATTAGAGTTTGGATCAATTCACTCAAAAGCAAAACGGTATTGGAAATAAGAGTGAATGGGTATGCAAAAGAAGGCATCTTTAAGATCTAGGACTGTAAACCAGACTGTCCTCAGGGATCTGAATGAGGATTGAGTATGGGTTGGGAACAATTGGATGGAGAGGAATTATGGCTTCATCTATGATTTGAAGATCTTGGACCATTCTGTATTCCCCATTTGGTTTGAGGACAGGTAGGGCTGGAGTATTACAGGGGGATTGGCATGGCACCAAAAGCCCATATTTAATGAATTTTGAGATTAGAGGTTGGAGGTCTCATCAAGCCTCTGGTTTTATGTGATATTGGCACCTGGAAGGGAAGTTTTTAGTTTCCTTTAAAGTGATTTTTACAGTAGTGACAAATTTTGCCTTTCCTGGGATTCCCTGATCCCAGGTCTGTGGATATACAAGTTTTGTTTTTGTTTTTGTTTTTGTTTTTGTTTTTGTTTTTGCTTTTGTTTTTGCTTTTATTTTTGTTTTAATTTCTGGGGGAATATTTTTGGCTGGACTGTTTGTATCTTGTATAATATATAATCCAACCAAAAATAAGCCCTGCTTTTGGTTTTCAGAAAGAGTAAGAGTTGCCCCCAAGGCTGAGAGAAAATCTCTTCCTAATAATGGGCTGGGGAGTTCAGACATGACAAGAAACTTATGAGTTATAGGGGTATTTCCCCAGGTGCAAGTTAGCGGGGTGGTGAAATATTTTAGCTTTGGCCTTCCTTCTACCCCAATAGAGCAGGTTTCAGGGGAAAGTGGCCCAGCATGAGAAGTCAGAGCAGAAAAATTGGCTCCTGTGTCCACTAGAAATTGAACAAGCTTACCTGCCACATCAATGGTCACCCATTGTTCCTCCCATGTGATGTTGACTATCTTCTCAGGAGCCTTGGGAGATCCAGGGTCCCGTCAATCAACAACTGCCATGACTGGCATGGGGGATTTCCCCACTCCCTTCAGAGCTGAGGGCATTCCCTCTTCCAGTGGGCCATCTTTTTACAGAGTGGGCATGGTGTCTTGGGTTGAGGCTGAGACTGGCTTCCTGGGCATTCATTGCTCCAGTGTTCAGGTCTCCCACAGACAAAACAGGCTCCCCTTTCTGGTTGGGGTCTTCTGGGAGTAGTTTTCGGGTGGCCAGGAGGTGGGTTAGGTCTTGTCATGACAGCTGCCAAAAGCTTGGCTTGCTGTTGTTCCCATCTTAAGTAATGCTGTTCCTTTTTTTTCCTTTTCAGCCAGGTCTCTATTATTAAAGACACTGAAGGTCATATCAATAAGATGATTAAGAGGGGCTTGGGGCTCCATGGCAAGATTTTGAAGCTTTCTACGGATATCATGGGCTGATTGGCTAACAAAGTGGATTGCAAATACAATATGTCCCTCAAAAGTGTTTGGGTCTATATTAGTATATTTTTGAGGGCATCTACCAACCGAGTCTTAAATAGGGATGGATTTTCATTTTGGCCCTGGGTGATCACTTTAACCTTATCATAGTTAACAGGTTTAATTATGTACCATTTCATTTACTCAATAAGTCAAAAGACCTTGTGGTCCCTTCTTGTGATGCCAGGCTGACCTGGCCAATAATCCCAACTGGGATCAATCAGAGGCACTGCTGTCAATCCCACAGGGTGTTGCTGAGGCTAGGTGATGTGTAGTCCATCAGCATATGTTTGAGCCTGAGCCCAGATATGGGTTTTTTTCTTAGTGGTGCAGCAATGGGAAAGGACAATATTTAGGTACTTCCATGTAAGATCAAAGGAGAAAGTCAGTGCCAGGAATTCTTCGATGAATTGACTGGGGTCTTCTGAGAATCAGCCCAAGTGAGTGCGACACTGGTTGAAGTCAGACAAAGAAAATGAAGTGTGGACTCTGGTAATTCCCTGAGGCCCACCTGCTAATTCCTGGAGGGGGCAAAGAAAGTTTGGCTGCACTTTCGGTATGGAAGGTTAAAGAGGCTTATAAAGTGAAGGAGGGGTTGAAAATGGTGAAAGAGTATCTGGGCTTGTGTCTTCTGTTTGGGGCTTGTGTTCCTCCAGAGTTGTTCTTATAGGGGGCTTCTGTGTAGCCTGAATGTGTCCCAGCTGACAAGGTTCCCTTACACAGGACTTGTAAAGCTCTGGGTTTTCCCTTAAGGCCATAAAGGCCTGAACATAAGGAACTTCCATCCATTTTCCCTGTATTTTGCAAGCTTTGTCTAACTGTAGGATTGTATTATACTTGACATTTTCATTTTCTGTCCAGGCCTCATTGTCCCCAAGTTTATATTGGGGCCAGGCTGTGTTACAAAAGAAAATGAGCTTTTTCCATTTTAAAGAATCTAGAGAAAATTGGTTCCAGTGACTCAGAATGCACCCAAGAAGTGAGTCCTTGGGAATGGAGGAGTTGTTTCCCATGGATCCTTCAGGGAGAGAATACTCCTGTAAAAGAGGAGCATTAATGTTAGGAGGTCCCCTGGGGACTCCATAAGACAGGACTTGTTCCAGGTGTCCCTGTGCACCTAGTGCAGCCAACCCTGGCCATGTAGGGGTAGCGGCCCCCCACATGGCAACCTGCCATGATGGTCCCAGCATCCTGGGAGCTCACCATGTCCCATCCTGGGTCTGCAGAACACGAGATGGCAGCCTTCCTGAAGGCCCAGTGGGATAACCTCTCTTTTGTGGGTCATGCCCCAGATCTCAGTGCTCCATTCCCCCGTCTCCCTCTCACTGCACTCCATTCAGCAGGTGCAGGACTGCACATGGGGGACGGGGTACAGTGGCATAAGGTGGAAGCATTATGACTGTACTGAGGAGGAATGGAGGGACTGGGTGGCAAACACCAAGTGCAATGTCAGAAGGTGAAGCCAAGAGCATGGCCCTGTCACTGCAGTCCTGTCCCACCTTAGAGTGAAAGGCAGGGTTGCAGTTGGCCTAGACGCCAGACAAAATAGTGTAATATGGGGTCATCTGTTAGATGCTGGGAACTTGTGCTGTGGTAGGAAGCAAATGATGGCCTGAACCCTACCACATGGTGAGGGATTGTCCCCCCACCAATGTCAGGGACATGGTCCCCCAGTGAGCACTTGTGGCTGGAGGGATCTCCCAAAGGGAATGCAGCCTCAGCCACTGTATGAGCTGTCTTAAAGTTTACTTAAAGCTATATTTATTTTTGAAACCCAGAGGGCAAATATCCTATGCATTGCTTGGTTCCTTAGCTGCCTGTGAAAGTTGTTGGGAATTTTCCTTAACAAGTCCTATGCATATGTAACAATGAGCAATAGATAACAAACATGGCAGCAAAGTTTGGGAAGTGCTTGGTAAATTCCTCCTTCCACCCTCCCTTTTGCAGAGAAAGACCAGAAAGTGTAGCAAGATGGTGGCAGGGAGAGGAGACAAGGATATCCTTGGTAAGGGGGCAGTGCTAATCTCTTAACTTTGTGCCTAGATAATGTGGCATGTAAATTGTTTTGTGGTAGGTGAACAGAACTATTGTCTCTTTAGTCCATGATCCCCTCACCCAAGAGACTGGTTTTAGTGGCGAGTGCCCTAGAGGCCTTTACATGCTCAATCTTTGTCTATATTTTCATGGTAGTGGGTCCAAAAGAAGTAACAGATGATAAGAGAGTAATAGAGACAGAAAGAGTTAGTGCCTCTCAAATGCAAGGGAGACGAGAGGCCTTGGCTTACCGAATCTGAAATCTCCTGGATGCAGCACCAAAGATGTTGCTGATAAATGCAACTGGTGTTCCAGGTTCTTGTCCCATCCCAGAAATAATTCAGAGACAAGATTTAGTGATTAAAAAAAGATAAAGTGAGGATTTATTAAAGGATGGATCATACACTCTTAAGGGGAGAGCAGACAGGATCAGGTGAGTGACTGCCCTGAATTTCTTTGGCAAGTTAGCTACATTGGGTGTAAAAATGAATGGGCAGAATATTAATTGGGAAGGGAAGGGTTTGGGGTCGTATTCCCTGGTTATCATCCCAACTCCACCTTTACAAAGGGAGGAGGAATTTTTGTCCTTATTTAGTCTATATCAGAAGTATCATGACGTTGATGCATGATGGGTACTTCTGATCTGCAAGTCTAATTTTATTGAAATGAGGGAATAATGAGAAAAAGGTTATATTTGGACACTAGAAATTCATGATTTTCTCAACTTTCTTTGTTCTTCTCCAGGCCACTTGTCACCCCAAAGATCATGATCCCTTATCAGCCCAAAGTTTCTTGTTTTTCTTTCTCTGCCCAGGGACCCCTACTGCTTACATGATGTGTGGTTTCCTGCATTTGGCTTGTGCCCCTGCATTCTGCCCAATTCCTGCCATTTGAACTGTGTCCCCTCTTCTCTGCTCATATCTAGCTATTTGCCTGCTCTAACAGTTTCTACTTCTGTACTTGGACATTTGCCTAGCTGAAAGCACCCTTCTACACATGTTCCATTCTGTGATCCGAATGTGTGTGGAAGGCGTCCTTCACGTACATTGTTGGGAACATAGAGTTTCTGTCTTGGAAAGACAGTCCTAACTATATATATATGGGAGGCTCTCGCTTACACTCTGTTTTACAGCACAAATTATATTTCCCTTGAAACCAGCTCTGGGAAACATGCTGAAAATTCAGGTTAAGTGTTTCTAGATTTACCTTTCAACTTTAGCCTAGCTGAATGAACGCTTCTACACATGTTCAATTCTGGGATCCATATGTGTGTTCAAGGCTTCCTCACCTACCTTGCTGTGATCACAGAGTTTCTATGTTGGACTGACAGCACTACATATATAAAAAAGGGGGAGGCACTGGCTCACACTCTGTTATACAGTGCTATCTGTCTTTTCCTTCAAAACGGCTGTAAGAAAAATGCTGGGCAATTAAGGTAATTTTTTCTAGATTTACCATTCAAATTTAGCCTTGCTGAACAAATGCTTCTACACGTGCTCCATTCTGGGATCCAAATGTGTGTGGAAAGTTCCTTATCCTAACCTTTTGGGAACACAGATTTTCTGGGTTGGGCCAACAGGCCTACCTGTAAATATAACAGGAAACATTTGCTTAGCATAGGTTTTACAGAACAAACTGACTTTAACTTGAAACTGGCTCAACAGAACATCCTGAGAATTCAGAACAAGTTTTCTACATTTACCCTTTCACTATAGACTAGCTGAATGAACTCTTCTACACATGCTCCATTCTGGGATATTAATGTGTGCAGGAAGCTTCCTTCAACAATCTTGTTTGCAACACAGAGTTTCTGTTTGGGACAGACAGATCTACCTATAAATATAAGGGGAAGCATCACTCACACTAAGTTTTACAGCACAAACTATCTTTAACTTGAAACCAGCACTTGGAAACATGTTTAGAAGTCAAGGTAAGTGTTTCTAGATTTAAACTTCCACTTTTCCCAAGTTGAATGAACAATCCTACATATGTTTCTTTCTAGGATCCTAATGTGTCTTGAAGGTTTCCTTCACCTATCTTGTTGGGAACACATAATTTCTCTGTTTTGCAGGCAGGCCTACTTTATATATAAAGTGGAGGCGCCCTCTCACACTCTACTTTACAGAACAAATTGTCTTTACTTTGAAACTGGCTCTAGGAAACAAGCTGAGAATTCAGGGTAAGGGGTTCTAGATTTAAACATCCTCTTTAGCCTAGGTGAATGAACACTTATACAAACGTTCCATTCTCAGATCCGAATGTATGTGCAAGGTGAACTCACCTACCTTATTGAAATCACAGAGTTTCTGTGCTTGGCATACAGGCCTACATATATATATATATATGGGGAGGACCTCGATCACACTTGTTTTACAGTGCAAATTGTCTTTACCTTGAATCTGTCCCTAGGAAACCTGCTGAGAAATCATGGTAAGTGTTTTTATGTATTTCCTTCCACTTTGGCTTACCTGAATTACTGCTTCTACACATATTCCATTCTGGGATTCGAATCTGTCTGGGAGGCGTCCTTAATCTACCTTGTTGGGTACACATAGTTTCTGTGTATGACAAAAAAAGGCTACCTATATATAAGGGAAGGCATTCGTCCAAACTCGGTTTTACAGAGAAATCTGCCTTTAACTTGAAATCAGTTCTAGGAAACATGCTAAGTTACCCTGATAAGATTTCTAGAGATTCCCTTTCACTTTAGCCTAGCTGAATTTACCCTTCTGCACATGTTCCATTCTGGGATGAAAATGTGTGGTAGGCGTCCTTCACATAACTTGTGGGGAACACAGTTTCTATTTCTGGGAGTCAAGGCCTACCTATATATATAATGGAAGGTATTTGCCTGAACTCCATTTTACAGTGCAAATGGCGTTTAACTTCAAACCAGCTCTAGGTAAAATGCTGAGAATTTAGGGTAAGTTTTTCTAGAGATTCCCTTCCACTTTATCCTAGCTGAATGAATGCTTCTACAAATGTTCCATACTGGGATACAAATGTGTGTAGAAGGTATCTTTTACCAACATTGTTGGGAACACAGACTTTCTGTTTTGGGGAGACAAGCCTACATTTGAATATTGGGGATGTCATTGGTTCAAATTTGGTTTTATAGCCCTAACTGCCTTTACCTTGAATCCAGCTCTAGGAAATATACTGAGAATTCAGGGTAAGTTTCTCTAGAGATACCCTTCTACTTTAACCTAGCTGAATTAACGCTTCTACACATGTTCAATTCTGGTATACAAATGTTTGTGGAAGGTATCCTTGAACTCCATTGTTGGGAACACAGAGTTTCTGTTTTTGGGAGACAAGCCTACCCATATATATAAGAGGAGATATTCTCTCAAACTGCATTCTATAGCACAGATTGTCTTTAAATTGAAACCGGCTCTGGGAAACAGGATTAGAAATGAGAATAATTGTTTCTAAAAATTCCCTTCATATTTAGTTAATCTGAATGAATGCTTATACACATGTTCCCTTCAGAGATCCAAATGTGTGTGAAAGGAATCCTTCACCTACCTTGTTTGGAGCACAGAGTTTCCGTGTCTGACAAAAAAAACCTACCTGTATATAAGAGAAGGCATTCACCCCAACTCAGTTTTACATAGCAAACTGTGTTTAACTTGAAACCATCTCCAAGAAACTTGCTGAGAAATGGGGGTAATTTTTTCTAGAGATTCCATTCCAATTTAGGCTAGCTTAATGAATGCTGCTATGCATGTTCCCTTCTGGAATCTGGCTGTGTGTGGAAGGCTTACTTCTACTAAATTGTTGGGAACACAGAATTTCTGAGTTTGGCAAAAAACCTATCTATATATATGAGGGAAGGTGTTCCCCAAAACTTGGTTTTACAGAGCAAACTTCCTTTAAGTTGAAGCTGTCTCTACGAAACATGGTGAGAATTCAGGGTAAATGTTTCTAGAATTTCCATTCCAATTTAGCCTAGCTGAATAAATGCTTCTGCACATTTTCTATTCTGAGATCTGAATGTATGTGGAATGCATACTTCACATATCTTGTTGGGAACACAGAATTTCTGTGTTTGGGAGACATCCTACCTATTTACATAAGGGAAAGCATTCACTCCAACTACACTTTACAGCACAAACTGCCTTTAACTTGAACCTGGCTCTAGAAAACATGCTGAGAAATGGCAGTAAGTTTTTCTAAATATTCCCTTCCATTTTAGCTTAGTTGAATGAATGCTTCTACACATGTTCCATTTGGGATTCACATCTGTTTGGAAGGCATGCTTCACCTACCTTGTTGGGAACAGAGTTTCTGTGTGTGTAAGACAAGCCTATCTATATATATAAGGGAAGGATCATGGTAATTGTTTCTGGAGATTCCCTTCCAGTTTAGACTAGCTGAAAGAACACATATACACATGTTCCATTATAGGATCCAAATGTTTGTGGAAGTTGTCCTTTACCTAAATTGTTGGAAACACAGGGTTTCAGTGTGTGTGAAACAACCCTATTTATATATATAAGGGAAGGCATTCAACAAACTCGGTTTTACAGTTAAAACTGTCTTTAATTTGAAAACCGTTCTGGGAACCAGGCTGGAAATTCAGGGTAAATGCTTCTAGAGACTCTCTTTCAGTTTATCCTAACTGAAGGAACACTTCTACACATGTTGCATTCTGGGATTTTAATGTGTGTGAAAGGCTTCCATCACCTAAATTGTTGGGAACACAGAATTTCTGTGTTTGGGAAAAAGCCTACTTATTTAAATCAGGGAAGGTATATGCCAAAACTTGGTTTTATAGAGCAAACTTCCTTTAAGTTGAAACTGGCTCTAGGAAACATGCCAAGCAATCAGGTAAGTGTTTCTAGAGTTTACATTACAATTTAGTCTAGCTGAATGAATGCTTCTTCACATGTTCCCTTCTGGGTTCCAAACTTGTGTGGAAGGCTTCCTTCTCCTACCTTGTTGGGTACACAGAGATTCTGTGTTTGGCAGACAAACCTAACTTTATATAAATGAAAGCATTCACCCAAATTCAGTTTTACAATGCAAACTGCCGTAAGCTTGAAACCAGATCTGGAAAACATGCTGGCACAAGGGTGTTTCTAGATAATCATTTCCAATTTAGCCAAATGAATGAACGTTTTGACACATGTTCCATCTGAGATCCAAATGTGTGTGGAAGGCATCCTTCAAATACGCTGTTGGGAGCACTGAATTTCTGTATTTGGGAGGCAAACCTATGTATAAATACAAGAGGAGGCATTGGCTCAAACTCGGTTTTGCAGCATAATCTATATTTAAGTTGAATTGGTCACTTGGAAACACGATGAGAAATCATGATGTTTCTATGGATTCCCATCCAATTTAGCCTACCTGAATGACCGCTTCTACACATATTCCCTTCTGGGATCTGAATGTGTGTGGAAGGAGTCCTTAATGTACCTTGTTGGGTTCACATAATTTCTGTGTTTGACCTAGAATCATAACTATATATAAGTGATTGCATTCACTCTAACTCGATTATACAGAGCAAATTGCTTTAATTTGAAACCAGCTCTAAGAAACATGTTGAGAAATCTGGATAACTGTTTCTAGAGATTCCCTTCCAATATAGCCTATTTGAATGTATGCTTCTAAACATGTTCCATTCTGAAATCCAATTGTATATGGTAGACGTCCTTCACTTACCTTGCTGTGAACACAGAGTTTCCATTTCAGGGAGTCAAGGCTACCTCTATATATGAGGGGAGGCATTTGCCCAAATGCAGTTTTATATTGCAAACTGCCTTTAACTTGGAACTGTCCTCAAGACTATTACTGAGAAATGTGGGTACTTGTTTCTAGAGGTTCCATTCCTCTTTAACCTAGCTGAGTAAACTCTTCTACACATGCTCCCTTCTGGGATCCAAATGTAACTGCCTTTTACTTGAAACCAGCTTTAGGAAATTTACTGAGAAGTGCACAGAAGTGTTTTTAGAGATTCCCTTCCACTTGCGGCTAGCTGAAAGAATGCTTCTACACGTTTTCCATTCTGTGATCTGAATGTTTGTGGAAGGCGTCCTTCAACAACCTTGTTGTGAACACAGAGTTTCTGTGTTTTGTAGAAAAGCCACCCTATATATATATGTTAGTGGTGTCATTAATTCAAACTCAATTTTGCAACACAAGCTTCCTTTAACTTGAATCCAGCTATAGGAAACTTGATAAGAATTCAGGGTAAGTTTTCCTAGATATTTCCTTCCACTTTAGCCTAGCTGATTAAATGCTTCTGCACATGTCAATTCTAGGATTTTAATATGTGTGGAAGGAATCCTTCACCTACCTTGTGTAAACACAGAGTTTTTGTGATTGGTAGACAAGCTTATTTATAAATATAAGAGGAGACATTCGATCAAACTTGGTTTTACAACCCAAAATGTCTTTAACTTGAAACCAGCTCTAGGAATCATGTTGAATAATCAAGGTAAATTTGTCTAGTGATTCTCTTTCACTTTCACCTAGCTGTATGAATACTTCTACACATGTTCCATTCTGAGATCTGAATGTGTGTGGAAGGCTTCCTTCACCTAAGGAAGGAACAGAGTTTCTGTGTTTCGGAAAGCCTACCTATATATATAAAGGAAGGCTTTTGTCAATAATCGGTTTTACATTACAAACTGCCTTTAAGTTGAAGTCAACTCTAGGAAACATGTTGAGCAATCAGGGTATTTCTAGAGTATCCATTCCTATTTAGCCTAGCTGAATGAACGCTTCTGCACATGTTCCTTTCTGGGATACAAATGTGTGTGGAAGGCGTCCTTCAACTCCCTTGTTATGAAAACAAAGTTTCTGTGTTTGGCTGACAAGCCTACAAATATATAAGGGACAGCATTCCCCCAAACTCGGTTTTAGAGTGCATACTGCTTATAACTTGAAACTGACATTTGGAAACATGCCGAGAAATAATGATGATTGTTTCTAGAGATTCCTTTCCATTTTAGACTACCTGAATGACCACCTCTACACATGGTATATTCTGGGATATGAATATACGTGAAAGGCTTCCTTCAACTACCTTGTTAAGAACACAGAATTTCTGTGTTTGGCAATCTAGCCGACCTATATATAAGGTAAGGCAGTGGCCCAAACTCGGTTTTACAGAGCAAGCTGGCTATAACTTGAAAACAGCTATTGGAAACATGCTGAGAAGTGGATGTAAGTCTTTTTAGAGATACCTACCCACTTATGCCTAGCTGAATGATCACATCTACACTTATTCCCTTCTGGGATCCAAATATGTGTGGATGGTTTCTTTCATCTGCCTTGTTGATAACACAGAGATTCTGTGTTTGGCAGACATTCTAACTATATATAAGAGAAGTCCTTCTCCCAAACTCAATTTTACAACAAAAAAAACTGCCTTTATATTGAAAACAGATCTATGAAACCTGCTGAGAAATTTGGGTAAGTGTTTCTAGAGATTATCTTCCACATTAGCCTAGCTGAATGACCACTTGTACACATGTTCCCTTCTTGGAAACAAATGAGTTTCAAGGCGTCCTTCATCTACCTTGTTGGTAACACAGAGTTTATATATGTGGCAGACAAATGACATATATATAAGTGAAGACATTTGCCCAAACTCTATTTTACAGTGAAAACTGACTTTAATTTAAAACTTGCTGTGGGAATCATTCTGAGAAATATGGGTAAGATTTTCTAGACTTTCTTTCTACTTAAGCCTAGCAGAATGACCTCCACTAAGCATATTCCAATTTGGGATCTGAATGCGTGTGGAAGGCGTCCTTCATCTACCTTTTTGTGAACACAGAGTTTCTGTGTTTGGCACACAAGCCTATGTATACTTAAAGAAAGGTATTCTCCCAAGCTCGGTTTTACTGTGCAAACTGCTTTCAACTTGGATCTGGTGCTAGGAAATGTGCTGAGAAATGGGTAAAAGTGTTTCTAGAGATTCCCTTCAACTTTAGCCTAGCTAAATGACCACTTCTATTCATGTTCCTTCCTGGGATCAGAATGGATGTGGAAGTCATCCTTCAATTACCGTGCTGGGAAAACAGAGTTTCTGTGTTTGTCAGACAAACCTACCTGTATATGAAGGATGGCATTAACCCAAAATCAGTTTTACAGCACAAACTGCTTTTAACTTGAAAATGGCTCTAGGAAACATGCTGAGAAAACGGGGTAAGTGTTTCTAAAGATTCTGTTCCCATTTAGCCTAACTGAATGACCACCCCTACACATATATACTTCTGGGATCTGAAAGTATGTGGAAAGCGTCTTCATCTACCTTGTTGGGAAGAAAAGTTTCTACATTTTTCAGACAAGCTTACCTATATATAAGGGAAGGCTTTCCCCAAAACTCGATTTTACAGTGAAAACTGCCTTTTAAATGAAACTGGCCTTTGAAAACTTGCTGAGAAATGGGAGTAAATGTTTCTACAGATTCCCTTCCAATTTAGTCTAGCTGAATGACCTCTTCTACACATGTTCCCTTCTGGGTTCTGAATGTGTGTGGAAGGCATCTCTCATCTACTTTGTTGGGCACACTGATTTTCTGCGTTTGGCAATCTTACCTATATATACATGAAGGCATTCACCAAAATTCGGTTTTACAGTGCAAATAGACTTTAGTTTGAAACTGGATCATGGAAATATGCTGAGAAATGGTTGTAAGTGTTTCTAGCTATTACCTTCCACTTTAGATTAGCTGAATGAATGCTTTTGCACATGTTCCATTCTGGGATCTGAATGTTTGTGGATGACGTCCTTCATCTACTTTGCTGGGATCACAGAGTTTCTGTATTTGGCAGAGACTACTTATGTTAAGGAAAGACATTCACCCAAACTTGGTTTTAAAGTACAAAATGTCTTTAAATTAAAACTGGCTCTACAAAACATGCTGAGAAATAGGGGTAAGTGTTTCTAGGTATTCCCTTCCACATTTGCCTAGCTCAATGGCTGCTTCTACACGTGTTTCCTTCTGGGATCTGAAAGAATTTGGAAGGCCTCCTTCATATACCTTGTTGGGAACACAGAATTTCTGTGTTTGGCAGACAATCCTACCTTATCTAAAAGAGAATGCATTCAGGCAAACTCGGTTTTACTGTGCCAACTTCCTTTAATTTGAAACCAGTCTTAAGAAACATGCAGAGAATTGGTGGTAAGTGTTTCTAGAGATTCCCTTCTAATTAAGCTTAGCTGAATCGCCGCTACTACACATTTTCAATTCTGAGATCCAAATGAGTGGAAGGCGTCCATCAACTAACTTGTTGAGAACACAGAGATTCTGTGTTTGGCAGACAATACTAAGAAAAAATAAGAGAAACATTTGCCAAAACTTTAAATGGGTTATAAGAAACATGCTGAAAAATGTGTGTAACTGGTTTTAGAGATCCCCTTCCACTTTAGCCTAGCTGAATGACCGCTTCTACACATACTCCATTCTCGGATCCAAATGTTTGTGGAAGGTGACCTTCATCTACCTTGATGGGAACACAGAGTTTCTTTGTTTAGCTGATTAACCTATCTATATATAAAGGAAGATTTTTGCTCAAACTCTGTTTTACAGCACAAATAGATTTTAACTTGCATCTGTCTCTAGGAAACCTTCAGAGAAATCAGACTAAGTGTTTCTAGAGATTCCCTTCCACTTTAGTTTAGCTGAATGGCCACTCCTACACATGATCCCTTCTGGGATCTGAATGTGTTCAGAAAGTGTCCTTCATCTACCTTGATGAGGACATAGAGTTAATGTGTTTCACAGACATGCCTACCTGTATATAAAGGAAGACATTCACCGAAACTCAGTTTTACAGAGCTAACTGACTTCAATTTGAAACTGGCTCTTGGAAACCTGCTGATAAATGGGTATAAGTCTTTCTAGAAATTCCCTTCCACTTCAGCCTAGTTGAATGACCACTTCTATAAATGTTCCTTTCTGAGATCTGAATGTGTGTGGAAGGCTTCCTGTGTCTACCCTGTTGGGAACACATAGATCTTGTATTGGCAGAAAATCTTACCTATTATAAGGGAAGGAAGGAATTCATCCAAACTCGGTTTTACAGCACAAACTGCCTTTAACTTGAATCTTGCTCTAGAAAACTTACTGAGAAGTGGGAGTTAGAATTTAAGGAGATTTCCTTCCACTTTAAACTAGGTGAATGACAGCTTCTACACATGTTCCCTTCTGGTATCTGAATGTGCAGGAAAGGAGTCCTTCATCTGCCTTGTTTTGAACACAAAGTTTCTGTGTTTCACAAACATGCTTACATATATATAGAGGAAAGCACTCATCCAAACTCCCTTTTATAGCACAAACTACCTTTAAATTTAAACTGGCTCTAGAAAACATGCTGAGATGTGGGGGTAAGTGTTTCTAGAGATTCCCCTCCACATTAGCTTAACTGCATGAATGCTTCAACACATGTTTCTTCTGGGATCCAAACATGTGTGGTAGTCTTTCTTCACCTACATTGTTGGGTACATGGTTTCTGTGTTTTGAGAATAGGCTACCTATATATATAAGTGGAGGCATTCACTCAAACTCAGTTTTATGGTGCAAACTGCCTTTAACTTGAAATCATCTCTAGGAAACATGCTGAGAAATCAGGGTAAATATTTCTAGAGAATCCCTTCCACTTTACCTTAGCTAAATGAACAATTCTACATATGTTCTATTCTGGGATCCGAATGTGTTAGACAGGCATCCTTCAATGATATTTTGTGAACACACGGCTTCTGTGTTTAGGAGAAAAGCCTATTAATATATTTAAGGAAAGACATTCATGCAAACTCAGTTTTACAGTGCAAACTAGCTTTACCTTGAAACCGGCTCTAGGAAACATGCAGAGAAATCAGGATAAGTGTTTCTAGAGATTCCCTTCCACTTGAGACTACTTAAATAAATACTTGTACAAATGTTACCTTTTGGGACCCGAATGGGTGTGGAAGGCATATTTCACCTACCATGTTTGGAAAACAGATTTTCTGTATTTGGGAGCCAAGCATGCATACATATATAAGGGGAGGCATTGGCTCAAACATGGTATTACAGTGTAAACCGCTGCCTTTAAATTGAAACCAGATTGAGGAAACCTACTGAGACATGGGGGTAAGTTTTTCTAGAGGTTCCCTTCGAATTTAACCTAACTGAATGAACGCTTCTACACATGTTGCATTCTGGGATCCAAATGTGTTTGGAAGGCATCATTCACCTACATTTTGGGGAGCACAGAATTTCTGTATGTGAGACAAACCTATCTATATATATAAGGGAAAGCATTCACCCAAACTCGGTTTTACAGTTCAAAATGCCTTTTATTGAATCTGTCTCTAAGAAACATGCTGATATATCAGCATATCTGTTTCTTGAGATTCCCTTCCAATTTAGTTTAGTGGAATGAACTCTTATACTCATGTTCCCTTCTGGGATCCAAATGTGTGTGGAAGGCATTCTTCACCTACATTGTTGGGAACACAGAGATTCTGTGTTTGGGAAACAAGACTACCTATGTATATATAAGGGTAGGCATTCACCCAAACTCAGTTTTACAGAGCAAACTTCCTTTAATTCTAAACTGACTCTAGGTAACAGGTTGAAAAATGAAGGCGTTTCCAGAGATTCCCTTCCACTTTAGCTTAGGTTAATTAACGCTTCTACACATGTACCATTCTGGGATCCTAATGTGTGTGGAAGGGGTCCTTCACACTACCTTGTTGGGAACAATGAGATTCTTTGTTTTGGAGACACACCTACCTATATATATATTAAGGGAGGCATTCACTCTAACTCGGTTTTACAGAACAAGCTGCATTTACCTTGAATCCGGCTCTTGGATACATACTTGTACACATGCTAAGTTTATCTAGGGATTCCCTTCCACTTAGGCCTAACTGAATTAAATACTCTACACATGTTCAAATCTGGGATCTGAATGGTTGTGGAAGGCATCCTTCAACAACATTTTTAGGAACAGTGTTTATGCTTTTGGGAGACAACCCTACCTAAATATATAAGAGGAGGCATTCACCCAAACTCAATTTTACAGTGCAAACTGCCTTTAAATTGAAACCAGATCAAGGAAACTTGCTGAGACATGGGGGTAAGTATTTGTAGATATTCCCTTCCACTTCAGCTTAGCTGAATAAACACTTCTTCAAATGTTCCATTTTGGGATCCAAATGTTTGTGGAAGTCATCCTTCACCTATCTGGTTGGGAACACATACTTTCTGTGTTTGAGAGACAAGCTTACCCATATATAAGGGGAGGCATTCACTCACACTCAGGTTTCCATAGCATACTGTATTTAATGTGAAACTGGCCCTAGGATACATGCTGAGAAATCATGGTATGTGTTTCTAGATATTCTCTTCCAGTTTACCTTAGCTGAATGAAATACTCTACACATGTTTCAACCAGGGATCCGAATGTGTATGAAAAGCGTCCTTCATCTCTCGTGTTGAGAACACATAGGTTCTGTATTTGAAAAATAAGCCTACCTATATATAAGGGAAGGTATTCACTGAAACTTGTTTAGAGAGCAAACTACCTTTAATTGAAACCAACTCTAAGAATCATTCTTAAAAATATGTGAAAGGGTTCTAACGATTACTGTCCACTTAAGTTTAGCTGAAAGTCAGCTCTACACATGTTACATTCTGGCAGCCAAATGTGTGTGGAAGGAATTCCTCAACTACCTTGTTGGGAACACAGAGTTTTAGTGTTTGGCAGAAAAGCCTACTTAAATATATAAGGAAGGCATTCGTGCAATCTTGGTTTTACAATGCAAACTGCATTTAAATTGATGGGAATCTCTAGAAACATTTACCCCCATGTCTCAGCATGTTTCCTAGAGCTTGTATCAAGTTAAAAGATTTTTGCAGTATAAAACCTAGTTTTGGAGAATACCTTCCCTTATATATAGGTAGGCTTGTCTGTGAAACACAGAAACTCTGTGTAAACAACAAGGTAGTTGGAGGACACCTTCCATACACTTTCAGATCCCAGAAGGGAACATGTGTAGCAGTGGTCACTCAACTAGGCTAAAGTGGAAGGGAAACTCTAGAAACACTCTGATTTCTCAGCATGCAATTTAAAGCTGGATTCATGATAAAGGCATTTTGGTCCATAAAACCGAGTTTGAGCAAATGCCTCCTATTAAATATATAGATAGGCTTTTCTCCCAAACTCAGGAACTCTTTTTTCCCAACAAGATAGCTAAAGCACGCCTTCCACACACATTTGGATCCCAGAACGAACATGTGTAGAAGCGTTCATTCAGCTAGGCTAAAGTGAAGGGAATCTCTAGAAACACTTACCCTTATTTCTCAGCATGTTTCCTAGAGCCGGTTTAAATTTAAGGCAGTTTGGCTGTAAAACCGAGTTTGAGCAAATGCCTCCACTTATATATATAGGTAGGCATTTATCTGAAACACAAGAACTCTGTACTCATAAAAAGTTAGGTGAAGGATACTTTCCAAAAACATTTGGATCCCAGGATGGGACATGTGAAGGACCACTCTTTCATCTAGGCTAAAGTGGAGGGGAATATCAAAATCTCCTAACCCATATATATGCATGTTTCTTGGAGCTGGTTTTAAGTTAAAAGTTTTGCAATGTAAAGCTGTGTTTTGGTGAATGCCTTCCCTTTGATATAGATAGGCTTGTCTGCCAAGCACACAATCTCTGTGTTCACAACAAGGTACATGAAGGACGCATTCCTCACACATTTGGATCCCAGAATGGAACATGTTTTGATCCAGGTTCAAGTTAAAAGCAGTTTGTACGGGAGGAAGAGAGAAGATGGCTGAGTAGAAGGATGCTCATAGCTCACCCTCTCCCACAAATGCACCAAGACTCACATCCACATACCCACTGAGCCAACCAGAGCACCTGCAGAACTCTGACAGAACATCACCCTCTTCAAAAGATAGAAAGGCCAAAAATCTGCCAGGAGAAAAGGACAAAAAGAAAGAAGAAAAAGCAAAACACAGCAGGACGGATCCTTTGAGGAGGGAGCGGCAAAGGAGGACTGGTGCTCGTTCCCTGGGTATCCCCTCTCCAACTGAAAGGCCAGTGGGATGGAGGGGGAGCCTCTGAGGCTCAGATCTGTACAGAGCAGCCCTTGACTGACAGAACTAAGTTAAACGGTCACAGATGGCCCCCCCGACCCTAACCCAGCCTGAGACACGGGCCAGCAGCTGGGGGCATGGCCAGGCTGCCCAAGCTGGGCAGAGGATGGGGGTGTCTGCACTGAGGCAGCCCTGGGGGACTGCAGGGGGCAGCGCACCATGGCTGTGGGTGCACAGGGCAGAACAACCTGGGCCCTCCATAAAACAACACAGTTGATGTGCCCTGGGGGGAAGGGTGCATACCCCTATCTCTGAAAACCCACAGAAAGTTTTTGAGGGAAGAGAGGTGGAGCTTAGGCACAGACGCCATATCCTCCAGTGTTTAGCATCCAGGTGGGGGTGGGGATGAAACCTGCATCTGCACCTAAGGGCTTAGCAGCCTCAAAGGCCACACGGAGACTTGTCTACAGCCCAAGGCAGAGAGGATCCTTCCATCCTTGTCCCTCAGAGAACTTGCTTCTCCAAGACAAACACGGAGTTGGGTTCTGGCCTGGAGCAGTGACAGGGCTGTTCCTCAGTCTTCCTCAAGCCCACCTGCGGAGCACAAACCCGAGGCGGAGCGTACAGCTGCACAGAGCAGAAGAGTGACTGGCACCGGGAGAGGGAGGGCAGCCCCCCCACCTTTTGGGCAGGAATGCAACCCCTAGCCAATCTGCAACATCTGACTGCAGCATCGGGAGGGGCAGTGACCTGCCCGCCCACAGCAAAGGAGAGGTTCACCTGACCCAGAGTTGGGAGGAGGCTCTATCTGCTTGCCTACAGGCACTGGGAGCAGCACAGATGAGGGTGCCAAAGGAGGGCCTCTGGAAACAGCAAGCTGAGCTTCCAAAATAGGACGAAGACAGAAGGACTTCACATTAAAAGTACACAGTCTCCAAGGGAACACTGACCCAATACCTTTTTTTTTTTCAAATCTGCTTTTACATGTTCTACTTTCTATTACCCTCTTAATTTTTACTTCTTAATTCATTTCTATTTCTCTTGGGTTTTGATGTCCTGTTATTGATTAGACACAGGTTTCAAATACATCTTTTCATCTTTTCCCTTTTTTTTTAAAGGTTTTAAAAGGACATCAAACCCAATTGCTATTCTGCTTCAACTTGCTCTTCTATTATTTATTATACACTGTTTTCAAACCTTATTTTCCCCTTCTTTTAAAATTATTTCTCTCTATGTCTTTTTTCTTTTTTTCTTAAGTCTTATTCCTACATAGGCATTAGATAGATAAACTCCTTAATGACCACAATAGATAACTCATCCTCCATAAACTACAGTGCCAGAGAGGTATGAGCAAGATGAAGAAGCAGAGAAACCATTCCCAATTAAAAGAACAAGAGAAATCCCCTGAAAGAATGATCAATGAAATAGACATCAATAGCCTACTAGATAAAGATTTCAAAAAAGGAGTGATCAAAGTGCTGAAGGAACTAAAAGAGATAGTGCTTAGAGATATAAAATATTCCAAAAATGAAATTGAAGCTATAAAGAAGAGCCAAGTAGAATGGATAAACTCATTGACTGAGATGAGGAATGATCTAAAAGCTGTGCAAAGCTGACTAGATAATGCAGAGGAACGAATTAGTGACCTAGAAGACAGGACAATAGAAAGCACCCAATCAGAAGAGCTACAAGAGAAACAAATTAAAATAGCATAAGGGACTTATGGTATAATAAAAAGAGTGCCAATCTTTGCATAATAGGGTCCCAGAAGGGGAAGAATGGTCAAAAGGGATTGAAAAGGTTTTTGAAGAAATCATGACTGAAAACTTCCCAAACTTAAAGAAGGAATCAGATATCCAAGTACAGGAAGCTCAGAGGGTCCCAAAAAGGAAGAACTGAAATAGACTCACACCAAGACATATCATAATCAAGATGGCCAGAGTTGAGGATAAAGAAATGATTCTAAAGGCAGCAAGACAAAAGCAAAGAGAAAATTACAAGAGAACCCCCATAAGGCTCTCAGCTGATTTCTCTACACAAACACTACAGGCCAGAAGGTAGTGGCAAGATATATTCAAAGTCCTGAATGAAAAAAAAAAAAAGATGCAGCCTATGATATTTTATCCAGCAAGGCTATCTTTTAGGATCGAAGGAGAGATAAAGAATTTCCCAGACAATAAAAAGCTGCATGAGTTTAAAAACATTAAACCCATGCTAAAAGAAATATTGAAAAGTCTACTCTAAATAGAAAAGCAGTAGGATGCTACAGAAATGAGAAACTCACAAAGGGAAAGATAATAACTCAGGAATTACAAATAAAATACACACAAAATTATAAAAGAAGACATACAAATCATTGAAAGTGGGAGAGGGAGGCAGGGAAATATAGAATTTTTCTTTCTTTTTTAAATTTTTTGTTCTCAGTAGGATCGGTATGAGATCATGATACTATTGGTTTAATAAAAATCAGTTATAGTAATGGGCTAACAGATTTGCAAAAAAGGGTAAGCACAAGCCAAAAACTTACAAGGGAGTCAGAAAAATTAAATAAAATCCATGATAACACAAAGGAAAATTACCAAACCACAAAAGGAAGAAGAAAGGAACAAAGAGGAAATAGCAAATCAATGCAAAGATAAGCTCAAAATGGTAATAAACACACATCTATCATTAATTACTGTAAATGTTAATGGACTAAATTCTCCAGTCAAAAGACAGAGAGTGGCAGACTGGATAATAAAGCAAGAACCTTCAATATGCTTCATACAAGAGACCCACTTTAGGGAGAAGGACACATATAGAATAAGAGTGAAAGGATGGAAAAGGATATTCCATGCAAATGGAAAAGCCAAAAAAGCAGATGTTGCAGTATTGATTTCACACAAAATAGACTTTAAAACAAAGGCCATGAAGAAAGATAAAGAAGGACATTTTATAATGATTAAAGCAGTGATACACGATGAGGATATTACACTCATTAATATATATGCATCCAATATAGGAGCACCAAAGTACATAGAACAATTACTAACAGAGATAAAGGGGGATATTGATGGGAATATAATCATAGATAGAGATTTTAACACCACATTAACATCACTAGACAGACCTTATAAACAGAAAATAAATATGGCAAAAAAAAAGAAATTAAATAATACAATAGAAAAAGTAGATTTGGTGGATAATTTCAGAGCATCACGCCCCTCAAAAATAGGGTATATATTCTCTTCAAGTGTACATATAAAATTTTCCAGGATTCATCATGTACTTGGGAACAAAAGAAACCTCAACAATTTTAAGAAGATAGAAATTATCTCAAGCATCTTTACTGACCACAATGCCATGAAACTAGAAATGAACAACAGAGAAAAAAAGGAGAAAAAAAGGAAAGCATGGAAATTAAACAATATGTTATTAAAAAGAACAATGGGTCAATGAGGAAATCAAAGCTGAAATTAAAAAGTACCTTGAGACAAATAATAATGAAAGCACAACCACTCAAAATCTATGGGACACAGCAAAGGCAGTGCTAAGAGAGAAGTTTATACCAATACGGACCTTCCTCAAAAAAGAACAATCTCATAAACAGTTTAACCCACCAGCTGAATGAATTAGAAAAAGAAGAACAAAAAGCCCCAAAAGTCAGCAGAAGGAAGGAAATTATAAAGATTAGGGAGGAAATAAATACAATAGAGATAAACAAGACCATAGAAAAAATCAACCAAACCAAAAGCTGTTATTTGAAAACGTAAATAAAATCGACAACCCCCTGGCAAAACTCAGAAAGAAGAAAAAAGAGGGAGCACAAATTAGCAAAACAAGAAACAAAAATGGAGAAATTACAACAAATAAAATAGAAATAAAGAATATCATATGAGATTTTTATAAAAAACTATACGGAACCAAACTGGATAACCTAGAAGAGATTGACAAGTTTGTGGAAACACACTGTACACCAAGACTGAATCAAGAAGAAACTGACCACTTGAACAATCCGATCACTAGAAATGAAATAGAAATAGCAATTAAAAAAATCCCTACAAATAAAAGTCCAGGACCATACAGCTTCACTGGGGAATTCTACCAAACATACAAAGAAGAACTCATAGCAGCCCTTCCCAAACTCTTCCAGAAGATTGAAAATGAGGAAATATTTCCAAACTCATTCTATGAAGCCACCATCACACTGATACCAAAACCAGGCAAAGATACTGCCAATAAAGAAAATTATAGGCCAATATCATTGATGAACATAGATGCCAAAATCCTCATCAAAATATTAGCAAATAGAATCCAACAACACATAAATAAGATTATACATCATGACCAAGTGGGGTTGACCCCAGGGACACAAAGGTGGATCAACATACACAAATCAATCAATCTAATACATCACATCAACAAGAGAAAGGATAAAAAAAAAAAACATGAACATCTCAATAGATGCAGGAAAAGCATTTGATAAAATTCAACACCCATTTATGATAAAAACTCTCCCCAAAGTGGGTATATAGGGAACAAATCTCAACATAATAAAAGCTATACATGACATGCCTACAGCCAGCATAGTACTCAATGGTGAAAAACTCAAATGCTTCCCATTAAAATCTGGAACAAGACTGCATGCTATAACCACTACTATTCAACATAGTCTTGGAAGTCCTAGCCACAGAAATCAGGCAAGAGAGAGTAGTAAAAGGGATCCAAATTGGAAAAAAAGAGGTAAAAGTGTCACTATATGCTGATGACATGTTACTATATATAGAAAACCCTAAAAGGTCCACACAAAAACTACTAGAGCTGACCGAAGAATTCAGCAAGGTAGCAGGTTACAAGATTAACGTTCAAAGATCAGTTGCATTTCTTTACACTAATGATGAATCAACAGAAAATATAAGTAAAGAAACAATCCCCTTTAAGATAGCACCCAAAGTAACAAAATATCTGGGAATAAATCTAAGCAAAGAGGTGAAAGAATTATACACAGAAAACTATAAACCACTGATGAAGGAAATTAAAGAAGTCTTTTAAAAATGGAAAGATATCCATGCTCTTGGATTGGAAGAATTAATATGGTTAAAATGGTCACACTGCCCAAGGCAATCTACAGATTTAATGCAATCCCTATCAAATTACCCAGGATATATTTCACAGAACTAGAACAAATCATAATAAAATTTATATGGAACCATCAAAGACCTAGAATTGCCAAAGCATTACTGAAGAGAAAGAAAGAAGCTGGAGGAATAACTCTCCCAGACTTCAGACAATACTATAGAGCCACAGTCATCCAGACAGCATAGTATTGGTACAAAAACAGACATATAGACCAATGGAACAAAATAGAGCCCGGAAAAGAACCCAGAAACTTTTGGTCAACTCATCTTCGACAAATGAGGCAAGAATATACAATGGAATAAAGACAGTCTGTTCAGCAAATGGTGTTGGGAAAACTGGACAGCAGCATGTAAAACAATGAAGCTAGAACACTCCCTTACACCATACACAAAAATAAACTCAAAGTGGATAAAGGACTTAAACATAAGACAAGATAGAATCAATCTCCTAGAGGAAAATATAGGCAAAACATTATCTGACATACATATCAAAAATTTTCTCCTAGAGGAAATAAAAGCAAGAACAAACAAATGGGACCTAATGAAACTTACAAGCTTCTGCACAGCAAAGGAAACCATAAGTAAAACAAAAAGACAACCTACAGAATGGGAGAAAAGTTTTGCAAATGAAACCAACAAGACTTGATGTCCAGAATATAAAAGCAGCTCATATGACTCAATAAGAAGAAAATAAACAACCCAATCCAAAAATGGGCAGAAGACCTGAACAAGCAATTATCAAAGGAAGACATACAAATGATCAATAAGCACATGAAAAAATGCTCAATATCACTAGTTATCAGAGAAATGCAAATCAAAACTACAATGATGTATCACCTGACACCAGTCAGAATGGCCATCATTCAAAAGCCCACAAAGGACAAATGCTGGAGAGGCTGTGGAGAAAAGGGAACCCTCCTTCACTGCTGCTGGGAATGCAGTTTGGTGCAGCCACTGTGGAAAACAGTATGGAGATTCCTCAAAGAATAGGAATAGACTTACCATATGACCCAGGAATCCCACTCCTGGACTTATATCCAGAAGGAACCCTACTTCAGAATGACACCTGCACCCCAATGTTCATAGCAGCATTATTTACAATAGCTAAAACATGGAAACAGCATAAATGTTCATCAACAGATGACTGGATAAATAGGTGGTATAGTTATACAATGGAATAGTACTCAGCCATAAAAACTGACAACATAACACCATTTGCAGCAACATGGATGCTCCTGAAGAAGGCCATTCTAAGTGAAGTAAGCCAGAAAGAGAAAGAAAAATACTATTTGAGCTCGTTCATATGTGGAATCTAAAACTTACAAACAAACAAAACATAAATACAGAACAGAAATAGACCCATAGACATAGAATACAGACTTGCGGTTGCCAAGGGGTAGGGGGTGGGAAGAGATAGACCTAGATTTCAAAATGTAGAATAGATAAACAAGATTATACTGTATAGCACAGGGAAATATATACAAGATCTTATGTTAGCTCACAGAGAAAGTAATGTGACAATGAATATATATGTGTTCATGTATAATTTAAAAATTGTGCTCTACACTGGAATATGACACAGCATTGTAAAATGATTATAAATCAATAAAAATTATTAAAAAATAAAATAAAATAAAAGCCGTTTGTTACGTAAAACAGAGTTTCAGTGAATGCCTTCCATTATATATAGGTATAATTGCCTGAATATCACAGAAACTCTGTGTCCTGAACAAAATAGATTAAGGACTCCTTCCACACACATTTGGATCCCAGAAGGGAACATGTGTAGAAGTAGTCATTCAGCTAGCCTAAAGTGGAAGGGAATCTCTGAAAACCCCTACCCCCAGTTCTCAGGAAGTTTCCAAGACCTGATTTCATATTCAAGGCAGTTTGTGCTGTAAAAAAAATTTTGAGCAACTGTGTTCTTTTATATATAGGTAAGCTTGTTGGCCAAACACATAAACTCAGTCTTCCCAAAAAGGTAGATGAAGGGAGCCTTCCAAAAACATTCATAAACCTAAAGGGAACATATGTATGAGTGGTCACTCAGCTAGGCTAAATTGCAAGGGGATCTGTAGAAACACTTACCCAATTTCTCAGCATGTTTACTGGAACCAGTTTCACATTAAAAATTTTGTGCTATAAAACCACGTTTGGATGAATGCCTTCCCTAATATATAAGTAGACTTGTCTGCCTAAAAGTGAAACTGTTTTCCCAACAAGATAGATGAAGGAAGCCTTTGACATACATTTGGATACCAAAATGTAATATGTGTAGGAAAGGTCAATTAACGAGATTCAGGTGGAACAGTATGTCTAGAAACAGTTACATCCATTTCTCATTATGTATCCTAAAGCTGGTTTTAAGCTAAATGTAGTTTGCACTGTAAAACTGAATTTTGGCAAATACCTTCAATTATATATATGTAGGCTTGTCTCCCACAGACACACTGTTTTCCCAACAAGGTAGATGAAGGTGGCCTTCCACATACATTCATATCCCAGAATGTAACATGTGTAGAAGCCATCATTCAGGTAGGCTAAAAGGGAAGGGAATCTCTAGAAACACTCACCCCCATTGCGTATCATGTTTCCAATAGCTGGGTTCTAATTAAAGGCAGTTTGTGCTGTAGAACTGAGTTTGAGCAATTGCCTTAACTTATATATATGTAGGATAATTGACCAAACTCAGAAACTCTGCACTCCCAGGAAGCTAAATGAAGGAGGCCTTCCACATTCAGATCCCAGAATTGAACATGTGTTGAAGTGATCATGCAGCTAGTCTAAAGTGAAAGGGAATCTCTAGAAACATCCCCATTTCTCAACATGTTTCCTAGAGCTGGATAGAAGGTAAAGGAAGTTTGCACTCAAGAATTGAGTTAGGGCTAATGCCTTCCTTATATATAGGTAAGCTTGTCTTCCAAAGACAGAAAAACTGTTTTCCCAACAAGGTATATGAAGGAGGCCTTCCACCAATATTCAGATCCCAGAATTGTACATGTGTTCAAGTGGAAATTCTGCTAGAATATAATGGAATGGTATCTATAGAAAAAAACTTACTTTCACATCTGAGCATGTTTCCAAGTGCCAGTTTCAAGTTAATAGCTGTTTGTGCTGTAAAACTGAGTTTGAGTCAATGAATTCCCTTAGGTACAATGGTCTGACAAACATACAAAATCTGTGTTCCCAAAAAAGTAGATGAATGACACCTTCCACACACATTTGGATCCCAGATGGGAACATGTGTAGAAACAGTCATTCAGTTAGGCTAAAGTGGTATGGTATCTCTGGGAACATTTACCCCATTACTCAGCCCGTTTCCTGGAGCTTCTTTCAAAGTAAGTGCAGTGTGTGCTGTAGAAATGAATTTGGGAGAATGCCTTCCCTTATATATAGATAGGATTACCTGCCAAACATAGAAACTCTGTGTTCACAACAAGGTAGATTAATGTCACCTTCCACACACATATGGATCCCAGAAGGTAACATGTGTAGAAGTGGCCATGCAGCTAATCTAAATTGGATGGGAATCTCTAGAAATATTTACACCCATTTCTCAACATGTTTCCCAGTTCGGGTTTCAAGGTAAAGTCAGTTTGTGCTGTAAAACCAAAATTGGGTGAAATCCTTCTCTCTCCCTCTCCCTCTCTCTCTCTCTCTCTCTCTCTCTCTCTCTTTCTCTCTCTCTCTTTCTATAGGCTTTTTTCAAAAGAAAGAAAATCTGTGTTCCCAACAAGGTAGCTGAAGGAGCACATCCACATGCATTCAGATCTAAGAATGTAACATGTGTAGAAGCAGTCATTCAGATAGGCTCAAGCGGAAGGGAATCTCTAGAAACACATACCTGCATTTCTCAGCAGGTTTCCTAGAGCTGGTTTAGTGGTAAAGGCAGTTTGCACTGTAGAACCGAGTTTGGGCAAATACCTTCCCTTATATAAACTTAGCATTGTATGTCAAACACAGAAATTCTGTGTTCCCAAACAAGGTAGATGAAGGATGCCTTCCAAACACATTCAGATCCTAGAATGGAACATTTGTAGAAGCGGTCATTCAACTAGGCTAATGAGGAAAGGAATCTATAGAAACACTTACCTCCATTTCACAGCAAGTTTCCTAGAGCCAGTTGCAAGTTAAAGATAGTTTGCACCATAGTACCAAGTTTGGGTGATTGTCTTCCCTCATGTATAAGTAGGCTTGTCTTCCAAACACAGAAACTAGGTGTCCCCAACAAGGTAGATGAAGGTAACTTACACACACATTCGGATCCTGGAAGGGAAAATGTGTAGAAGCGGTCATTCAACAAGGCTCAATTGGAAGGTAACCTCAAGAAGCAAGTATCCTTATTTATCAGCATGTTTCCTAGAGTTGGGTTAAGTTAATGGTAGTTTATGCTGTAAAACCGAGTTTGGTATCATGCCTTCCCTTATGTAGGCAGGCTTGTTTGCCAAACTAAGAAACTCTCTGTTCCCAGCAACATAGATGAAGGAAAACTTACATACACATTCAGATTGCAGAAGGGAACATGTGTAAACTGGTCAATCAGCTATTCTAAAGTGGAAGGGAAACTCTATAAACACTTACACACATTTCTCTCCATTTCATAAAGCCAGTATCAAGTTAAAGTCATTTTGTGCTGTAAAACCGAGTTTTGCTAAATGCCTTCATTATATATAGTTAGCCTTGTCTTCTAAACACAGAAATCCTTTGCTCTCAACAAGGTAGATGATGGTCGACTTCCACACCCATTCAGATCCTAAAAGGGAATATGTTTAGAAGTGGTCATTCAGCTAGGCTCAAGTGGAAAAGAATCTCTAGAAACACACACCCCCATTTATCATCATGTTTCCTGGACACTGTTTCAAGGTAAATGCAGTTTGCACTGTAGAACCGAGTTTGGGGGAATGCCTTCCCTTATATATAGGTAGACTTCCAAACACAGAAACTCTGTGTTCCCATAGGGCAGATGAAGGATGCCTTTAAAAACATATTAATTCCCCAGAAGGGAACATGTTTAGAAATGGTCATTCAGCTAGGCTAAAGTGGAAGGGATCTCTAGAAACACTTACACATATGTTTCAGCATGTTTCCTAGAGTCATTTCAAGTTAAAATCACTTTGAACTGTAAAACCAAATTTGAGCGAATACCTTCCCTTATATATAGGTAGAATTGTCTGCCAAACAGAGAACCTCTGTGTTTCCAACAAGGTAGATGAAGGAGGCCTTCCACACACATTTGGATCCCAGAAGAGAATATGTGTAGAAGTGGTCAATCAGCTAGGCCAAAGTGGAAAGGAATCTCTAGAAACATTTACTCCCATTTATCAGCATGTTTCCTAGAGTGCATTTCAAGTTATAAAGGCAGTTTATGCTGTAAAACCAAGTTAGACTTAATGCCTTCCCTTATATAGGTAGGCTTGTCTGCAAAACATTTAACCTCTTTGTTCCCAACAAGGTAAATGAAGGTCTTCTTTAAAAACACATTTGGATCCCAGAAGGGAACAGGTGTAGAAGCAGTCATTCAGCTAAACTCAACAGGATGGTATCTCTAGAAACACATAACCCATTTCTTAGCAGGTTTCCTAGAGCAGGTTTCAAGGCAAAGGCAGTTTAGGTTGTAAAACTGACTTTGGGAGAATGATTTCCCTTATATATAGGTAGGATAGTCTCCCAAACACAGAAACACAGTTTTTCCAACAAAGTAAATGAAAAAGGACTTACACACACATTCAGATCCCAGAAGGGAACATATGTAGAAGTGTTTATTCAGCGAGGCTTAAGAGGAAGGGAATCTTTAGGAACACTTACCCCATTTCTTAGCATATTTCCTAGAGCCAATATCAAGTTAAAGCCAGTTTGTTTTATAAGGCGGAGTTTCAGTGAATTCCTTCACTTATATATAGGTAGGTTTCCTTCCCAAACACAGACATTCCATGTTCCCAACAAGGTAGATGAATGAGGCCATCCATACACATTCAAATCCTGGAAGAAAACATATGTTAGAAGCAGTCACTCAGCTAGGCTAAGTGGAAAGGAATATCTAGAAACACTTACACCTATTTCTCAGCATGTTTCCTAGAGCCAGTTTCAAGTTGAAGGAATTTTACCCTGTAAAACTGAGTATGGGTAAATCCCTTCTCTTATATACAGGTAAGATTTTCTGCCAAAAAAATAAACTCTGTTTTCACAACAAGGTAGATGAAGGACGCCTTCCAAACACATTGGGTTCCCACAATGGAAAATGTGTAGAAGTAGTCATTCAGCAAAGCTTATATGGAAGAGAATCTCTAGAAACACTTACCCTCATTTCTCAGCATGTTTCCTAGAGCTGGTAATAAGTGTAAGGTAGTTTTCACTGTAAAACCGAGTTTGGGCAAATGCCTTCACATATATATAGTTTGGCTTGTCTGCCCAACACAGAAACTCTGTGTTCCCAAAAAGGTACATGAAAGAAACCTTCCATACATTTTCACATCAAAGAAGGGAACATGTGTAGAAAAGGTCATTCAGCTATGCTCAAGTGGAATGGTATCTTTATAAACACTTACCCCTATTTCTCAGCATGTTTCCTAGAGATGGTTTCAAGGTTAATGCAGCTTGGGCTGTAAAACCGAGTTTGGGTGAATGCCTTCTCTTAAATATAGGTAATCTTGTCTCACAAAACAGAGAAACACTGTGTTCCCAAAATGGTAAATGATGGAGGCCTTCAAAACACATTCAAGTCCCAGAAGGGAACATGTATAGATACCGTCATTCAGCTAAGCTCAGGTGGAAGCTAATCTAATATTACTGTGATTTCTCTGTATGTATCCTAGTGCTGGTTTTAAAGTAAATAGTTTGTGCTGTAGAACAGAGTTTGAGTGAATGTTTTCCCATACATATAGGTAGGCTTGACTGCCATACACAGAAACTCTGTTTTCCCAAAAAGGTAGATGGAAGACGCCTTCCACACACATTCTGATTCGAGAAAGGAATATATGTAGGAGCAGTCATTCAGCTAGGCTAAACTGGAAGGGAATCTCTAGAAATTATTCCCCCTTTTCTCAGCATGTTTTCTAGAGCTGTTTTCATGTTAAAGGCAGTTTGTGTGGTAAAAAGAGTTTTGGTGAATGCCTTAACTTATATATAGGTAGGTTTGTCTGCCAAACACAGAAACTGTGTTCCCAACAAGGTCATTTAGGACATAGTCTACACACATTCATATCCCAGAATGGTACATGTGTAGAAGCATTCATTCAGCTAGGCTAAAATGGAAGAGAAACTCTTGAAACACTTACTCCCAATTCTCAGCATGTTTTCTAGCACCAGTTTCAGTTTAAATGCAGTTTGCCCTGTAAAACAGAGTTTAGGTGAACACCTTCCCTTATTTACAGGTAAACTTGTCTTCCAGACAAAGAAAACCTGTGTTCCCAACAAGATACATGAAGGATACCTTTCAAACACATACTCATCCAAGAAGGGAACATGTGTAGATGTGGTAATTCAGCTAGGCTAAAATGGAAGGGAAGCTCTAGAAACAATTACCCCCATTTACCAGCATGTTACCTAGAGCCGGTATAATGTAAAAGGGATTTTGCACTGTAAAACTGAGTATGGGTGAAAGCCTTCTCTTATATGCAAGTAGGAGTCTCTGCCAAATACAGAAGCCCTGTGTTCCCAACAAGGTAGATGGAGGACGCCATCCACACACATTTGGATACCAGAAGAGAACACGTGTAGTAGCTATAATTCACCTAGGCTAAATAGTTAGGGAATCTCTCAAAACCCTTACCCACTTTTCTCAACAAGTTTCCAAGAGCTGGTTTCAAGTTAAATGCAGTTTGCATTGTAAAATGGAGTTTGGGCCAATGTCTTCCTTATATATAGGTAGGCTTGTCTGGCAAACAGAAACTCTGTGATCCCAACAATGTAGATGAAGGAAGCCTTCCATGCACTTTCAGATCCAAGAATGGAACATGTGTAGAAGTGATCATTCACCTAGGCAGAAGTGGATGGATATCTCTAGAAATACCCCCATTTATAATCTTGTTTCCGAGAATGGTTTCAAGGTCAAGACACTTGGCCTTATAAAAATGAATTTAAGCAACAGCCTCCCTGTATACATAGGTAAGCTTATTTTCCAAACAGAAAAACTGTATGTTCCCAACAAGTTAGATGAAAGATGCCTTCCAAATACATTCTGATCCCCAAATGGAACATGTGTAGAAGCATTCAGCTAGGCAAAATTGGAAGGGAATCTACAGAAATGATGACCTATATTTCTCAGCAAGTTTTCTATAGCGATTTTTAAGTGAAAGGTAGTGACCACTGTAAAACCAAGTTTGTGCAAATCAGTTCCCTTATATATAGGTAGGCTTGTCTGAAAATCACAGAAACCCTGTGTTCCAAACCAGGTAGATTTAGGAAACCTTCAATACACATGCAAATCTGGGAATGGAACATGTGTAAAAGAAGTGATTCAGCTGGAAAAAGTGGAATAGAATATCTAGACAACCTTACCCCTGTTTTGAAACATGTTTTCTAAAGCCAGTTTCAAGGTAAAGGCAGTTTGCACTGAAAAATGAAATTTTTGTGAATTCCTTTCCTTATATATACTTAGGCTTGTCTGCCAAACACAGAAATGCTTTGTTGCCAACAAGTTAGATGAAGGAGGTATTGACACACATTCGCATCCCAGAATGGAACATGTGTAAGAGAAGTCAATAGGCGGGCCAAAGTGGAAAGTAGTCTCTATAATCTCTTACCCCCTTCTCTGAGCATGTTTCCTAGAGCTGGTTTGAAGTAAAAGGCTGTTTGCACTGTAAAACTGAGTTTGGATGAATATCTTCCAATATATATAGTCAGGCTTTTCTGCCAAACACAGAAACTCCATGTTCCCAATTAGGTTGATGAAAGACGCCTTCCACATACATTCTGAGCCAGAAAGGAACTTGTGTAAAATTTGTCATTCAGCTAGGCTAAAGTGGAAGGGAATCTTTAGAAACACTTAACCCCATTCCTCAGCATGTTTCCTAGAGCTGGTTACAAGTGAAAGGCATTTTGGGGAGTGAAATCAATTTTGTTCAAATACTTTCCCTTATATATACATAGGCTTGTCTCCTAAACACAGAAACTGTTCCCCCAAAATATTAGATAAAGGAAGCCTTCCACACACATTTGGATCCATGAATGGAACATGTGAAGAAGCAGATAATCAACTAGGCTAATTTGGAAATGAATCTCTAGAAACACTTGGCATCATTTCTCAGCATGTTTTCTAGAACCAGTCACACGTTAAAGCAGCTTGCACTGTAAAACAGCATTTGTGTAAATGCCTCCCCTTATATATTGGTAGGCCTCTTTGACAAATACAGAAACACTGTGTTCCCAACAAGGTAGATGAAGGATGCCTTCCACACATATTCAGATCCAAGAAGGGACATGTGTAGAAACAGTCATTCAGCTAGGCTATAGTGGAAGTAATACTCTAGAAATATTTACCCCCATTTCTCAGCATGTTTCCTATGGCTGGCTTCAAGTTAAAGGCAATTTGCCCTGTAAAAACGAGTTTGGGCTAGTGCCTTCACTTATATATTGGGAGTCTTTTGTGCCAAACACAGAAACCCGGTTTTTCCAACAAGGTAAATTAACTAACTCTTCCACAAACATTCAGAACCCAGAAGGGAACATGTGTAGAAGTGGTAATTCAGCTAAGCTAAGTTGGAAGGGAAACTATAGAAACATTTGCCCCCATTTCCCAGTATGTTCTTCTAGATCCAGTTTCAATGTAAAAAGCACTTTGCCTTGTCCAAACGGATTTTAGCAAAGGCCTCCCAGTATACACAGGTAGGCTTTCTTTCCAAATAGAAAACCTCTGTTTCCCAAAAAGGTAGATGAATGACTCCTTCCAAACACATTCGGATTCCAGAATGGAACATGAGTAAGAGTGATCATTTAGCTAGGCTATAGTAAAGGAATAGCTAAAAAACACTTACTCCCATTTCTAAGCATGTTTCTTAGTGCTGGCATCAAGTTAAAGGCAGTTTGTGTTGTAAAATAGAGTTTGGGCCAATGCCTTCCCTTATATATAATTAGGCTTGTTTTCCAAACAGAAAAACTTTGTGTTCACAGCAAGGTAGATGAAGGACTCCTTCCCCCCAACACTGGGATCCCAGTATGGAACATGAGTAGGAGTGATAATTCAGCTAGGCTAAAGTGGAAGGGAACCTCTAGAAACAATTACCCACATTTCTGATCATGTTTCCTACAACCAGTTAAAACTGAAGGCAGTTTGTGCTGTAAAATCTGATTTCGGTGAATGCCTAACATTATAAATTTGTAGGATTGTCTGCAAAACACAGAAACTCTGTGTTCTCAACAAATAGATGAAGATAGCTTTCCACACACATTTAGACCCTAGAAGGGAACATGTATAGAATCTGTCATTCAGATAGTCTATAGTGGAAGGGAATCTCTAGAAAATATTACCCTCATTTCTCAGCATGTTTCCTAGAGCTGGTTTCAAGTTATAGGCAGTGTTTGCTGTAAAACTGAGTTTGGGCAAATGCCTTTACTTATATATAGGTAGATGTCTGTGAAATACAGAAAATCTGTGTCCCCAACAAGGTAGATGAAGGAGGCCCTCAACACAAATTTGGATCTAGATTCTAACATGTGTATGCATGGTCATTCAGCTAGATTAAAGTGGAAAGGAATGCCTAGAAACATTTACCCCCATTTCTCAACATATTTCCTAGTGCTGGTTTCAAGGAAATGGAACTTTGCCTTGTACAACTGAGTTTAAGTGAAAGCCTCCCCATATAAAAAGGAAGGCTTGTTTTCCAAACAGAAAAACTCTTTGTTCCCAACAAGGTACATGAAGGACGCCTTCCACATACATTCATAGCTCAGAATGGTACATGTGTAGAAGCATTCATTCAGATAACCTAACATGGAAGGTAATCTCTAGAAACACTGTGTCCAATTCTCAACATGTTTCCTAGAGCTGGTTACAGTTGAATGCAGTATGCACTGAAAAATTGAATTTGAGCCAATAAATTCACTTATATGAAGTAAGCTTGTCTGCTAAATAGAGAAACTATCTGTCTCCAATGAGGTAGATGAAGGAGGCCTTCCACACACATTGAAATACCAGAAGGGAATATGTGTAGGAGTGGTCATTCAGCTAGTCTAAAGTGGAATGGGATCTCTAGAAACCATACCCGCATTTCTCAATAAGTTTCCTAGACCCAGATCCAAGTTAAAGTCATTTTGTGCTGTAAAACGAAGTTTAGACAAATGATTCACTGTATATATAGATAGGCTATTCTGATCAACACAGAAACTCTGTGTTCCCAATAAGGTAGATGAAGGACTCCTTCCACACACATTCAGATCCCAGATGAAAGTATGTGTACAAGCAGTCATTCACTAGGCTTAAGTGGAAGGGAATCTCTAGAATCACTTGCCCACATTTCTCAGCAAGTTTCCTATGCCAGTTTCAAAGTAAAGGCACTTTTCCTTGTACAACCATGATTTAGCCAAAGCCTACAAGTATATATAGGTATATGTTCACTCCAAAAAGAAAAACTCTGTGTCCCAACAAGGTAGATAAAGGACGCTTTCCACACACATTTGGATCACAGAAAGGAACATGTGTAGAAGCAGTCATTCAGCTAGACTAAAGTGGAAGGGAATCTATAGAAACATTTACATGAATTTCCCAGTATGTTTTTTTATCCAGCTTCAATGTAAAGGCACTTTGCATGGTACAAACGAGTTTTAGTGAAGGCTTCCCAGTAAATACAAGTAGGCTTGTTTTCCAAATTAAAAAAATATATATTTACCAGAATGGTACATGAATGATGCCTTCCAAAGGCATTGGAACTCCAGAATGGAATATGAGTAAGAATGATCATTCAACTAGGCTAAAGTGGAAGGGAATTGCTCAAAACGTTACCCCCATGTCTCAGAATGTTTCCTAATGCTATCATCAAGTAAAAGGCAGTTTACATTGTAGAATATAGTTTGGGCCAATGTCTTCCCTTATATATAATTAGGCTTGTTTTCCAAACAGAAAAACTTTGAATTCACAGCAAGGTAGATAAAAGACCCTTCCCCCCACATTCAGATCCCAGAATGAAAAATGAGTAGGAGTGATAATTCAGCTAGGTTAAAGTAGAAGTGAATCTCTAGAAACACTTTCCCCCATTTCTGAGCAAGTTTCCCAGAGCCAGTTTCAATTAAGGGCAGTTTGTGCTGAAAAAAACTAGTTTGGGTGAATGCCTTCCCTTAAATATTTGTAGGATTGTCTGCCAAACAGAAACCCTGTGTTGCCAACAAGGCAGATGAAGGAAGCCTTCTACACACATTTGGATACCAGATGGGAACATCTATACAAGTGGTCATTCAGCCAGCCTATGTGGAAGGGATTCTCTAGAAAAGCTTACTGCTAATTCTCAGCGTGTTTCCTAGAGCTGGTTTCAAGTTAAAGGCAGTTTACACTTTAAAACCATTTTTTATTTTTGGCCATTGTCTTCCTTTATATATAGGTAGTCTGATCTGCCAAACACAGGAACACTGTTTTCACAACAAGATTGATGAGGGAAGCCTTAAACACTCATTCAGGTCCCAGAACGAAACATGTGTAGAAGCGGTCATTCACCTGGGCTAATGTGAAAGGGAATCTCTAGAAACAATTACACCCATATCTAAGCAAGTTTCCTAGGGCAGGTATCAAGTTAAAGGCATTTTGTACTGTAAAACTGAATTTGGATAAATACCTTCCTTTGTATATAGGTAGGGTTTTCTGCCAAACACAGAAATTCTTTGTTCCACGTGATAGATAGATGAAGAAGCCTTCCACACACATTCACATCCCAGAAGGGAAAACGTGTAGAAGTGGTTATTCAGCTAGGCTACAGTGGAAAGCACCCTCTAGAAAAACTTACCCCTATTTCTCAGCATGCTTCCCAGAGCCAGTTTCAATTTAAAGGCAGTTTACTCTGTAAAACCAAGTTTGGGCAAATGCCTTCACTTATATATAGATGTAGGCTTCTCTGTCAAACAGAAACTATTTGTTCCTAACAAGGTAGGTGAAGAAAGCCTTCCACACACATTCGGATCTCTGGATGTAACATATGTAGAAGCAGTCATTCACATACAATAAACTGGAAGAGAATCTCTGGTAACAATTACCCCCAAATCACAGCAGGTCTCCTAGAGTTGGTTTCATATTAAAGGAAATTTGCACTGTATAACTGAGTTTGGGCCAGTGCCTTCCCTCATATGTAGGTAGGCTTGTCTCCCAAACACATAAGCTCAGTTTCCCAAAAGCTATATGAAGGAGGCTTTTCACACACATTATGATCCCAGAATGGAACATGAGTAAAAGCCATCGTTCAGCTTCTCTAAATTGAAAGGCTAACTCTAGAAACACCTACCCCCATTTCTCAGCATGATTCCTAGAGCTGGTTTCAAGTAAAGTCAGTTTGTTACTTAACACCGAGTTTGGGCAATTGTATTCCCTTATATATATGTAGGCTTGTCTCCCAAACACGGAAAATATGTATCCCAACAAGGTAGGTGAAGGAAACCTTCCACACACATTCAGATCACAGAATGGAACATGTGGAGAAGCGGTCATCCGACTATGCTAAAGTGGATGGTAATATCTATAAACAACTATTTCCATTTCCTTGCATGTTTCCTAGAGCTGGTTTCATGGTAAAGGTATTTTACTCTGGAGAGAGGAGGCCAAGATGGTGGAATAGAAGGACATTTGTAGCTCACCCTCTCCCACAAATGAACCAAGACTCACATCCAAGGACCCACTCCATCAACCAGAGCACCTGCAGAACTCTGACAGACTATCATCCTCTTCGAAAGACAAAGACACCAAAAATACGGTAGGAGAAAAAGAGAAAAGAAAGAAGAAAAGGCAAAACACTACAGGACTGGTCCCACGGGGAGTGAGCGGGAAAGGAAGACTACTGTTTGTTCACTGGGTCTCTCCTCCAATAGAGAGGCCAGAGGGACAGAGGGGGAGCCTCGGAGGCTCGGATCTGTATAGACCACCCCTTGACAGACAGAACTAAGTTAAATGGGCACAGAGGCTCCCTACAACAACCAGCCTGAGACACGAGCCAGCCGCTGGGGGATGGGACAGGCTGCCTGAGGCTGGTGGAGGATGGGGGAACCTGCACTGAGGCAGCCCCGGGGGACTGCAGGGGGCCATGTGCCATGGATGAGTGGGTACACAGGGCAGAACAACCTGGGCCCTCCATAAAACAACAGAGCTGATGTGCCCTGGACAGAAGGGTGCCATACCCTCATTTCTGAAAACACGTGGAAAGTTTTTGGGAAAAGAGAGGCAGGGCTAAGGAACAGCTGCCTTATCCTCTGGGGCTTAGCACCCAGGTGGGGGTGGGGTCAAAACCTGAATCCATACCTAAGGGCTTAGCGGCCTCAAAGGGCACACTGACACTTGTTTTCAGCCCAAAGCAGATAGGATCCTTCTGCCCTAGTACCTCAGAAAACACGCACTGCCAAGACAAACAAGGAGCTGAGTTTTGGCACTGAGCATGGGAGGGGCATTTTTGTGGACTTCCCCAAGCCTGTCTATACAGCACAGACCTGAGGCAGAGAGGGAATCTGCACAGAGCAGTGGAGCAACCAGAGCGGGGAGAGGGCGGGTGGCCTCCCAGCTTCCTGGCAGGAATGCAGCACCTGACTGTGGTGCTGGGAGGGGGAGTGACCACCCACCCACAGCGAAGGAGAGTGGCACCTGATCCAGTGTTGGGAGTCAGCATGATCTGCTTGCTGACAAGCACTGGGAATAGCACAGGTGAGAGTGCCAACAGAGGGTCTCTGGAAACAGCAAGCTGAGTTCACGAAAAAGGGTGAAGACAGAAAGACTTCTCTTTGACAGTGCACAGTCTCCATGAGGTCACCACTCCCCCTTTTATTAAATCTTCATTTTACCTGTTTTATTTTCTAATATCTTTTTAATTTTTACTTTTTAAACAATTATCTATGCTTCCAGTTTTAATCTCTTTTAAATTTTTCTTTTAAAATATTATTATTATTATTATTATTATTATTATTTTTAAAAATCCACCTCACTTCATTTTTATTTCTCATGGTTTTGATCTCCTGTTATAGACTATACACAGGTTTCAAGTATATTTTTTCCTCTTTTCTACTATTTTAAAGGTTTTTATAAGACGTCTCAACTTGATTGCTATTGTGCTTAAACTTGCTCTTCTATTATTCATTAGACACTGTTTTCAAACCTTTTTTCTCCCTTCATTTAAAATTTACATTTTATTTTATATTTTTTATCTTTTCTATCTTCTACTACTTTTTTAATTTCTACTTTCTAAACAATTTTATATGCTTCTACTTTTAATCCATTTAAACATTTTCTTTTAAGTATTTTCATTATTATTAATTTCAAAAATCCACCTGATTTCATTTTCATTTATTTTGGTTCTGACCTCCTGTTATTGATTATACACAGGTTTCAAATATTGTATTTTTGAACTTTTTTCCTTTTTTTTTAAGGGTTTTTAAAAAAGACACCTCAACTCAATTGCTAGTCTGATTCAAATTGCTCTTCTATTATTGATTATACAATGTTTTCAAACCATTTTTTCTCCCCTCTTTTAAAATTCTCTTTCTCTCTCTCTTTTTATAAGTTTTATTCCTACATAGACGTTAGATAGATAAATAAATAATCTCCTTAAGGACCACAATAGATAACTGATACTACATAAACCACAGTGCCAGAGACATATGACAAGTTGAAGAATCAGAGGAACCATTCCCAATTAAAAGAGAAACAAAATATGCTGAAAGAGCGATCAATGAAACAGACATCGATAGCCTACTAGATCAAGATTTCAAAATAGCAGTAATCAAAGTACTAAGGAACTAAAAGAGATAGTGTCTAGAGATATAAAATAAGTCAAAACTGAAATTGGAGACATAAAGAAGATCCAAGTAGAATTGGTAAACTGATTGGATGAGATGAGAACTGATCTAAAGGCTGTAGAAAGCAGACAAGATAATGCAGGGGAATGAATAAGTGATCTAGAAGACAGGACAACAGAAAGCACAGAATCAGAACAGCTGAGAGAAAAGTAAATAAAATCTAATGAAAACAACATAAGGGATCTATGGGATAATAAAAAGCATGCCAATCTTCATATAATAGGGATTCCAGAAGGGGAAGAAAGAGCAAAGGGGATTGAAAAGGTTTTTGAAGAAATCATGACTGAAAACTTCCCAAACATAAAAGAAGAAATCAGATACTAAAGTACAGGAAGCTTAGAGGGTCCCAAAGAGAAATAACCCAAACAGACCCACCCCAAGATATATCATAATCAAGGTGGCCAGAGTCAAGGATAAGGAAATGATCCTAAAGGCAGCAAGAGAAAAGCAAAGAGTGACGTACAAGAGAACAACCATAAGGCTCTCAGCTGATTTCTCTACACAAACACTACAGCCAGAAGGGAATCGTGAGACATATTCAAAATCCTGAATCAAAAGTAGATGCAGCATAGGATACTTTATCCAGCAAGGCTATCATTTAGGATAGAAGGAGAGATAAAGAATTTCACAGACAAGAAAAAATTAAAAGAGTTTAGCAACACTAAACCCATGCTAAAATAAATATTGAAAGGTCTACTCTAAATAGAAAAGCAGCAGGATGCTACAGAAAAGAGAAACTCATAACTGGAAAGGTGATAACTCATGAATTACAAATAAAATAAACACTAAATTGTAAAAGAAGACAAATAAATCATTAACAGTAGGAGAGGAAAGCAAGAAAATTTAGAGTATTTATTTTTCTTTCTTTTTGAAAATTTTGTTCTTGGTAGGATGCATTTGAGATTATATTACTATCAGTTTAATAAAAGCACTTATAGTAATGGGCTAATAGATTTACAAAACAGGGTAACCACAAACCAAAAACTTACAAGTGAGTCAGAAAAACTAAATAAAATTCATGATAATACAAAGGAAAATTACCAAACCACAAAAGGAAGAAGAAAGGAACAAAGAAGAAATACCAAATCAGTTGCAAAAATAAGTTTGAAATGGCAATAAGCACACATCTATCATTATTTACTGTAAATGTTAATGGACTAAAAGCTCTAGTCAAAAGACATAGAGTCACAGACTGGATAATAAAGCAAGAACATTCAATATGCTGCATACAAGAGACCCACATTAGGGAGAAGGACACATACAGATTCAGAGAGAAAGGATGGAAAAGGATATTCCATGCAAACGGAAAAGCCAAAAAAGCATGTGTAGCAGTACTGATTTCAGACAAATTAGACTTTAAAACAAAATCCATAAAGAAAGATAAAAAGGACATTAATAATGATTAAAGGGGTAATACAAGATGAGGATATTACACTCATTAATGTATATTCACCCAATATAGGATCATCAAAGTACATAAAACAAATACTAACAGAGATAAAGGGGGATATTGATGGGAATACGATCATTGTCAGAGATTTTAACACCGCATTAACATCACTAGAAAGATCTTCCAGACAGAAAATAAATAAGGTAACAGAGAAATTAAATAATACAATAGAAAAATTAGATTTGGTGGATATTTTCAGAGCATTACACACCCAAAGAATAAGATATACATTCTTTTCAAGCATACATAGAACATTTTCTAGGGTTGATCATGTACTTGGGCACTAAAGAAGCCTCAAAAATTCTAAGAAGATAGAAATTATCTCAAGCATCTTCACTGACCACAATGCCATGAAACTAGAAATCAACAACAGAGAAAATAAGGAGAAAAAAAGGACAGCATGGAGATTAAACTACATGCAATTAAAAACCTATGGTCAATGACGAAATCAAATTTGAAATTAAAAAATACCTTGAGACAAATGAAAATTAAAACACAGCCACACCAAATGTATGGGACACAGAAAAGTCTATAAAAACTTAAAAAATGGAAAAAGTAAGAGAATAAATAAATAAATAAATAAATAATATATGAATTTTTTAACATTTTTATTGATCTATAATCATTTTACAATGTTGTATCAAATTCCAGTGTAGAGCACAATTTCTCAGTTATACATGAACATTTATATATTCATTGTCACATTTTTTTCTCTGTGAGCTACCATAAAATCTTGTATATATTTTTGTGTGCTACACAGTATATCTTGTTTATCTATTCTACAATTTTGAAATCCCAGTCTATCCCTTTCCACCCTCCACCCCCTTGGCAAACACAAGTTTGTATTCTATGTCTATGAGTCTATTTCTGTTTTGTATTTATATTTTGTTTGTTTTTGTTTTGTTCTGATTTTTTTGTTTTTTGGTTTTTTGGGTTTTTTTTAGATTCCACATATGAGCAATCTCATATGGTGTTTTACTTTCTTTTTTTGGCTTGCTTCACTTAGAATGACATTCTCCAGGGACATCCATGTTGCTGCAAATGGCATTAAGCTGTCGTAATTATGGCTGAGTACTATTCCATTGCATAAATATGTCACATCATCTTTATCCAGTCATCTGTTGATGGACATTTAGGCTGTTTCCATGTCTTGGCTATTGTAAATAGGGCTGCTATGAACATTGGGGTGCAGGTGTCTTTTTGAAGTAGGGTTCCTTCTGGATATATGCCCAGGAGTGGGATTCCTGGGTCATATGGTAAGTCTATTCCTAGTCTTTTCATGAATCTCGATACTGTTTTCCACAGTGGCTGCACCAAACTGCATTCCCACCAGCAGTGTAAGAGGGTTCCCCTTTCTCCACAGCCTCTCCAGCATTTGTCATTTGTGTATTTTTGAATGATGGCCATTCTGACTGGTGTCAGGTGATACCTCATTGTAGTTTTGATTTGCATTTCTCTGATAACTAGTGATATTGAGCATTTTTTCATGTGCCTATTGATCACGTGTATTTCTTTCTTGGCTAATTGCTTGTTTAGGTCTCCTGCCCATTTTTGGATTGGGTTTTTGGTTGTTTCTTATTAAGTCATATGAGCTGCTTACATATTCTGGAGATCAAGCCTTTGACGATTTCATTTGTAAACATTTTCTCCCATTCCGTAGGTTGTCTTTTTGTTTTACTTATGGTTTCCTTTGCTGTGCAGAAGCTTGTAAGTTTCATTAGGTCCCATTTGTTTATTCTTGCTTTTATTTCTATTGCTTGAGTAGACTGCCCTAGAAGAACATTTTTGAGATGTATGTGAGATAATGTTTTGCCTATGTTTTACTCTAGGAGGTTTATTGTATCTTGTCTTATGTTTAAGTCTTTGATCCACTTTGAGTTTATTTTTGTGTATGGTGTAAGGGAGTGTTCTAGCTTCATTGTTTTACATGCTGCTGTCCAGTTTTCCCAACACCATTTGCTGAAGAGATGGTCTTTATTCCATTGTATATTCTTGCCTCATTTGTCGAAGATTAGTTGAGCAAAAGTTTGTGGGTTCATTTCTGGGCTCTTTATTCTGTTCCATTGGTCCATATATCTGTTTTTGTACCAATACTATGCTGTCTGGATGACTGTAGCTCTATAGTATTATCTGAAGTCTGGGAGAGTTATTCTTCCAGCCTCTTTCTTTCTCTTCAGTAATGCTTTGGCAATTCTAGGTCTTTGATGGTTCCATATAAATTTTATTATGATTTGTTCTAATTCTGTGAAATATGTCCTGGGTAATTTGATAGGGACTGTATTAAATCTGTAGATTGCCTTGGGCAGTGTGACCATTTTAACCATATTGATTCTTCCAATCCAAGAGCATGGGATATCTTTGCATTGTTTAAATTCTTTAATTTCATCAATGGTATAGTTTTCTGTGTATAATTCTTTCACCTCCTTGGTTAGATTTATTCCTAGGTATTTTGTTACTTTGGGTGCTATTTTAAAGGGGGTTGTTTCTTTACTTTCTTTTTCTGTTGATTCATTGTTAGTGTAAAGAAATGCAACTGATTTTTGAATATTAATCTTGTAACCTGCTACAAGAATTGCTGAATTCGTCAATCAGCTCTAGTTTTTGTGTGGACCTTTTAGGGTTTTCTATATATAGTAACATGTCATCGGCATATAGTGACACTTTTACCTCTTCTTTTCCAATTTGGATCCCTTTTATTTCTCTCACTTGCCTGATTGCTGTGGCTAGGGCTTCCAAGATGATGTTGAATAGGAGTGGTGATAGTGGGCAGTCTTGTCTTGTCCCAGATTTTAATGGGAAGCTTTTGAGTTTTTCACCATTGGGTGTTATGCTGACTGTAGGTTTGTCATCTATAGCTTTTATTATGTTGAGATACGTTCCCTCTATACCCACTTTGGTGAGAGTTTTTTTTTTTTTTTATCATAAATGGGTGTTGAATTTTATCAAATGCTTTTTCTGCTTTTTTTAAAAGTCTGTTTAGTCTTAGTATTTCTACCCTGGCTTTCTTTACATTTCTATTTGCATAGAGTGCCTTATTCCATCCTCTCACTTTCAATGTGCCAGTGTGTCTTTGAATCTGGAGTAAGTCTGTTGTTGGCAGCATCTATTTCGGTCTTATTTTTGTGTTCACTCAGATAGTCTATGTTTTTTGATTAGAGAATTTTGTCCATTTAAGATTACTATTGATAAGTATGTAATAATGTCATTTTAATTGTTTTCTGTTGTCTTGTAGCTCTCTTTTGTTTCTTTGTTCTTTTGATCTAGATTGTGATTTGATAACTATCTTTAGATTCTGTTTGGAGTATTTCTTTTTTGTTATGTATCTAGTATATATTTTATTTTGTGGTGATGTAATGCATTTTAATAGCCCTACATTTGTCACCCTCTCTCCATGTCTATAGTTTTAATACCATGTTTTACATTCCTTTTTTTGTGTGTGTATTCCTTAACTGTTTATGGATATAGATGATTTACTGCATTTTTATTTAACCTTCTACTAGCTTTTTAAGTGTTTGATCCTTTTTGTATACTTGTTTTCAACAGTGGGATTTTCTTTTTATAATATTTATATTTCTAGCTGTAGCCTTTTCTTTTCCACTTAGAGAAGTCATTTTAACATTTCCTCTAAAGCTGGTTTCAATGTGCTGAACACTTTTTGTTCTTGCTTTTCTCCAGAAGTTTTTATTTTCTCCTTCAAATCTGAATAGTAGCTTTGCTAGGTCTAGTACTTTTAATTGTAGGTTTTTCCTTTCATTATTTAAAATATGTTCTTCCACTCCCTTCTGGGCTGCAGATTTCCTGTTGAAAGTCAGCTGATAGCCTTAATGGAGTTCCCTTTTATGCATCTTGTTACTTTTCCCTTGATGCTTTTAATGTTCTTTCCTTATACTTACTTTTTGCTATTTTAATAACAATGTGTCTTGATGTTGCCCCTTGAGTTGATCTGTTAGAGTCAATCCTATTTGGGTCTCTCTGTGCTTCCTGAAAGTGCATATCTGTTTCTTTTCCCCAGTTTAGAATGTTTTCAGCTATTATTTCTTCAAATATGTTATGTGCCCTTTTCTCTTTCTCTCCTTTGTGACCTCTATAATGTGAATATCAGTATACATAATGTTGTCACAGAGATATCTTAAAATGTCCTTATTTAAAAAAATAATATATTTTTGTTTAGCTTGATTAATTCCTCTCTTCCAGTTTGCTGATATAATTCTCTGTATCATCTAATCTACAGCTGATTTCTTCTACTTTATTTCTTTATTTCAGTTATTGTTATCTTCAGCTCTGTTAGGTTATTTTTTATTTTCTAACTCTTTCTTAGTCTTCTCACTATGTTTATCCATTCTTTGATGTTCTGTGAGCATTTCTATGATTATTACCTTGAACCCTTTATCAGATAGATTGCATATTTCCACTTCACTTAGTTCTTCTTCTGGGATTTTATCTTGTTCCTACATTTGGAACATATTTCTCTGCTCCTTACTTTGACAAATTCACTGCTTTTATCCCTATGTTACCAATCTGCCACTGGTGGGTGAAGCTGGGTCATATGGTGTCTGGTTGTGGAGACCCAGGGGCTCCTGGGCTAGAGATGGCCAACTGGTGGACATATGTGGGTCCTAGGGTAGGTAATTACATTTCAGGATGTTCCATATCCAAAGTCAGTCTACTGGTGGGTAGAGTATCAGTCACTTTTGGAAAGGCCAGATTCTGGAGTGACTGGACTGTGGTTATCTAAAATACTAACATTCGGGATGCCTGATGAGGAGTACAAGGGAATGCTTGCACAATTTTTGCCAGCTACTCTGAAAATTAAAATTATTTCAAAATGAAAAGTTAAAAAAATAAATGAATTAAAAACTGGAGTGCAAAGATATAATTTTTTCTGAGGGATTGTCAAGTCCTTGATGATGCAAGCTCTAAAATAATATTTTACATTAAATAATTATAAATCAAATAGAGATAAAATAACACAAATAAAGAAGAATAAAGAGATGTCATTATTTTGTGACACTGCCAAATGCATCCTTCTGATTTGCTGGAAGGGGTCACAAGAAGGTGCAATTTCCTGTGGCAAATGCAGTTCTTTCTCATCTTAGCATAGTGTAGCTCCATTTATCTAGGAGTTCCAGCCCACAACCTTAGGTCACAGGACTGTCATGAGGAGAGCACAAGTATAGTACAGAGGTAGAATAGCATAAAAAGTGCAAGCATAGATCCAGCAGCCAGATGCCTGAATTTAAGTTGGGGCTCTGTGGTGGGAGCCCATGATTGGGTTAACAAATTGTAAAAGACCCCAGCCACTTGTCTCCTTAAAGAAGAGCAAATATGCTTAGTAACTACCTTGCTTACATAGTTGAGGTTTTAGATAGCACTCTGCCTATTGCAAAGCAATGGACCTCAGCTATAAATGCTGGGCATGCCTGCTGTTAAATAGTCTTCTATTCCCAAAGAAAGGAACTGGCTGGTCTGGTGGACTGCTTTAACATATCTATAAGAATGTGTCTTGCTCCCCTCTTTCCATGACTTCCCTAAAGGTAAATTGTAGGCCCCCAAAGGAACAAGTCTTGGGCTAGAATGGTAAACAAATTTAAAAAAAGCTGCAGACTCAGAGGTGAGAAGCCTCATTAGCCAATGACAAGTAAGATCCCCAAAGGGGGGCAACCTAAGACAGGCACAACTGCCCGAGTCCAAGAAAAATGTTAAGCAGCTGCTTGTCATATGTTCCACCCTGATAAGCTGTAAGGCTTGCTGATGTCAACACAAGCATGATTTACCAAAACATAAAGGGTCTTCTGACACTGAGCCAGACTCTACAATCTAGATCCCACCCTGTCTTTCCCTAAATTCCTGCATTCCATCACACAACTGTCAGTGATTTCTCCTTTGATTGTACACAATAAATTTGGGAGCATTTGAGAGGTTCATGGAGTTGGCTCCCGACTCCTTCTTGCTCTCTTGACTTTTTCCACAGAGTCTCAAGTAATTCATTCTGTCTCAGTGTGACTTCTGCCAGTCAGAACCCACAACTGGTGATGAAACCACAGCTCTGTCATTTACCAGTTGTGTCTTTGAGCAAGTTAGTTAACATCTCTGTGCTTCAGTTCTTTAGTTTAAAGATGGGAGTATATATATATACACACACTATTCAGCCATAAAAAAGTCATTAGCAGCAATATACATGGACTTAGAGATTATCATATTTAGTGAAGTCAGTCAGAGAAAGACAAATATCGTATATCACTTATCCATGGAATCTAAAAAAATGGCATAAATGAACTTATTACAAAACAGAAAGAGACTCTCATACATGGAAAATAAACTTATGGTTACCAGGCGGGGAAAGGGGGACAGTGTGATAAATTGGGAATTTGGGATTCACAAATATAAACTACTATGTACAGAATAGATAAACAACAAGATTCTACTATGTAGCACAGAAAACTGTATTCAACAGATTGTAGTAACCTGAAATGAAAAAGAATATATATATATATTTATATTTATATTTATATTTATATTTATATTTATATCTAAATCACTATGCTGTACACCAGAAACTAATACAACATTGTAAATCAACTTCAATAAAAAAAATAGGAAAAAGTACATAGTTGTTAAAAAGAAGAAATAGATTAATTTCTGCAAAAAACTGACATGTAATAAATGCTGTATAAATATAATTCTGCACCTGTCTCTTTTATTCACCCCACCACACACATATATAATCTTTCAAGCAGATCCTTTTGATGGTCTTCCAAAGAAAAACTCCTAAGTCAATCTAATTTCTCTTCATTGCTGACTTGTCAAATTTAGCACCATCTTTTGATATTATTCAAAAATTTTTCTCAAATTATTCTACTTTCTCTTCACTGCTAACTTGTCAAAATCATCATATTCTCTTGCCTGTGACTATAATTTTGTCTTAACCGTTTCCCTGCCTCAGCGTTTGCTATTCTATAAACCATTTTCCATACAACAAGATCACCTTCCTAATATAAAAGAGGTATTATACCTCTACTTATAGCAACCAACAGCTTTCAATTGCACTTAGAATAAATTCTAAATTTCTTACCATGATCCAAAGGTCCTCTGTGGCCTAGATGGTTCCTCCTTTCTAAACTCACCTTAACTTCCTTTTGCGTTCATCATGCTCTTGCATAGGGCCTCTCCATGTTCCATGCACATCTGGCAATAGACGCTTTACTCTTCAAGAGCACACACAAAATCTTACACACTTCAGAACTGAGGACATAAGAATTAATTTGATAGGAGCCTGGATCTCATCTACCTGCTGATCTTAGAGTCTCCCAGAGAGGCATAAAGCAGCTGCAGCTCACTGCAGGGATAGAGGCATGGACAGCAGCCATTTGGGGGAGTTTCATCTACAATGTGGACATTTATGGTGGTAAGCACCATTATGGAGTCCTTCCTCTAGTTTATTAGTGCCCAACACCCTTTAGGTGTGAGTGCTGGGGTGCCACAAACCAAGAAAACTAATCCAGCAGAGACACATCCCCACCCATTAGCAAATAAGAAGCTGCCTTAAGACACCTGGAACCCATAGTTGCCTCAGACATGGCCCTGCCCAGCAGAGGACCCAGAACATAACAGACCCAGAATTCTGTGGGCTCTAACCCTGCCCTAAAGCCTGCTTTAGCTCCTGGACAAACTTCAGTGACCAGGGGACAAACACCAGACACAAGAAAATCACACCCTCTCAGGCTTCCCATCAGCAGGCCAGGCCCTGACTTGGGACCAGCTAGGTACCAGCCCTGCCCACTAGCAGGCCAACACAAGATTTGAAACACCCTGGGCCCAGTACACAACAGTGTCAGGAACTACTCTTCATCACCAGCAATCTGACACCAGCTCCAGGACCTAGGACCTCCAACAAGACTTCAGGAAACAGCTCTGTCTCCCAGTATTCTGGAGCTAACCCCAGGATCTGGCTTCACCAACCAGTCGGTAGACAAAAGTGCCACCATCTTCTGGACCCTGACTCTGCCCAACAATGAGTCAGTATTAGCCCCAGGGTTACGAGGGTTCTGCAGTCAGCCACCTCATGACCCAGTTCCACCAACCAGAGGCTAGCAATCTCTACAAAAGGCAAAGCATTGACACCAAATGGACTGGGACCAACCAAGCCTACTAGACCACACATATAGTCAGCCCACCACAACAAAAGGATATATGTAGCCATCATGGGAGAAGTACTAGAGCATACATTTCAGGTGACAAGAGGGGAGTGTGCTACTGGGATGCATAGGACATCTCCTACAGAATGTCCACTTATCCAAGATTGAGAAATGTAACAAACATACCAGTTACATAAAAATGCAAATAGCACCTTAGTCAAAATAAGGCTACAGAGAAACATGTTCCAGTAGAGGAAACAGGATAAAACCCAAGAAGAATTAAGTGAAATGAAGATAGGAAATCCACAAGATTTCTACTCCAGAAAGGAGTGGAATGATATATTAAAAGTGATGAAAGGGATAAATCTACAACCAAGAATATTCTGCCCAGCAAGGCTCCAATTCAGATTTGATGGGGAGAGCAAAAGCTTTACAAACAAGAAAAAGCTAAAAGAGTTCAGCACCAGCAAACCAGTTTTATAAGAAATGTTAAAGGAACTTCTCAAGGGGGAAAAAAGACCAAAATTAGAAGTGTGAAAATTATGAAAGAAAAAAATTTCATTGGTAAATGCAAACATACATAAAGATAGGAAATCATCTCACTCACAAACCCAGGAGGAAGGTTAAAAGACAAAAGGAGTAAAATCATCTATAACAAAATAAACAGTTAAGGTATACACAAATCAATTAGATGTAAAATAGGATACCAAAAACAGTAATCATGAAGAGAGGAGAGTACAAAGGCAAGGTTGTAAAAATGCATTTGAAATTAAGAGATCAGCAACTTAAAACAATTTTATATATATATATATATATATATATATATATATATATATATATATATATATACTTGCTACATAAAACCTCACAGTAACTACAAACCAAAAATATATACTAAAGACACATCCAAAATAGAAAAGGGAAGCCATTGTAACACTAAATATAAACATCAAATCACAAGAGAACAAAAAGAGAAAGAAAAAAAGACTTAAGACAACAGCCAAACAATAAACAAAATGGCAACAAGAACATATGTATCAATAAATAATTTAAATCTACTTGGGCTAATACTCCAATCAAAAGGCACAGAACGGCTGAATGAATACAAAACCAAGAACTGTATATATGCTGCCTATAAGAGACTCACTACAGAGCTAAGACATCACAGTTTGAAAATGAGGGGAATGGAAAAGTCTTTCTATGCAGATAGAAATTAAAATAAAGTTAAGGTAGCAATACTTGTATCAGACAAAATAGACTTTAAAATAGAGATTGTCACAAAAGACAAAGAATGATACCACATAAAGATCAAAAGATCAATTTAAGATAAATATGAAATTGTAAATATATATGCATCCATTTAGGAGCACCTAAATACATAAAGGAAATACTATCATATATAAAGGAAGAAATTGACAGTAACACAATAATAGTAGAGGACTATAACACTTCACTTGCATCAATGGATATATTATTGAGACAGAAAACCAATAAGGGAAGAGTAGCCTTAAATGACACATTAGACAAGATGGACTGGATAGATATATACAGAGCATTCCATTGGAATGCATCAGAGTACACATTCTTTTCAGGTCCACATGGAACACACAGAATAGATAAAATTCTAGGTCAAGAAATAAGCCTCTGTAAATGTAGGAAAATTGAAATCATATTAAACATTTTTTTCTGATCATAAGTCTATGAGACTAGAAATCAACTATAAAAAAGGCTACAAAAAAAAAAAAAAAACACAGAGGCTGAACAATATGCTACTAAATAACCAGTGTGTCACTGAAAAAATTCAAAGAGGAAATTAAAAATTACCTGTAGACAAATTAAAATGCAACATAATAATCCAAAATCTATGGGATACAGCAGAAGTTTTAAGAGGGAAGTGTATAACAATACAAGCTTATCTCAGGAACAATAACAACAAAAATATCTCAAAAAACAACCTAAACTTATAACTAAAGGAACTAGAAAAAACAGAGCAAACAAAACCCAAAGTTAGTAGAGGTAAAGAAAGAAAGGTCAGAGCAGAAATAAATGAAATATGGATAAAAAAATAAAACAATAGAAAAGATAAATGAAACTAATAGCTGGTTCTTTGAAAAGACAAACAAAATTGATAAACCTTTTGCCAGACTCATCAAGAAAAAAAGAGAGCAAACCCAAATCAATGAAAGAGGCTATTAATAACAGCTATATGCCAATAAAATGGACTAGAAGAAATGGACAAATTCTTGGAAATGTGTGATCTCCCAAGATTGAACAGGAAGAAATAGAAAATATAAACAGGGCAATTACCAGTAATGAAACTGAATCAGAAAACAAAACGACAAAACCTCCCAAAAAACAAAAGTCCAGGATCAAATGGCTTCACAGGTGAATTCTACCAAACATTTAAAGAAAAGTTGGCACCTAGCTTTCTCAAGCTCATCCAAAAAAAAAAAAAAAAAAAAAAATGCACAGGGAGGAACACTTCCAAACTCATAAGAACACCATTATGCTGGTACAAAACTAGACAAAGCTATGACCAAAAAAAAAATAAAATAAAATAAGGCCAATAACACTGATGAACATAGATGCAAAAATCCTCAACAAAATACTAGGAGATTGAATCTAAAAATACATTAAAAGGATTGTATACCATGATCAAGTGGGATTTATCCCAGCAATGTTAGGACTTTGCAATATCATATGGAAACACAAAATACCCTGAATAGCCACAGAAATCCTGAGAATGAACCAAGCTGGTGAAATAATACCTCTTGACTTCAGACTATAATACAAAGCTACAGTAATCAAAACTGTAAGGCACTTGCACAAAAACAGACACAAGATCAATGGAACTGAATAAACAGTCCAGAAATAAGCCCACACACTTATGGTCAATTAATCTATGACAAATAAGACAATAATATACAATAGATAAAATATATTTTTTTCAGTAAGTGGAGCTGAGAAAACTGGACAGCTCCACATAAAAGAATACAATTAGAACATTTCCTACATGATTTATAAAAATAAAGTCAAAATTGATTAAAAACCTACATGTAAGACTAGATAACATGAAACTCCTAGAGGAAAACATATACAGAACACTCTTTGACATACATCACATCAATATTTTTTGGATCTGTCTCCTAAAGCAAAGGAAATAAAAGCAAAAACAACCTAATTGGACCTAAGTAAACTGAAAACCTTTTACCCAGCAAAGAAACTATTGACAAAGCGAAAAACCTACCTACAGAATGAGAGAAAATATTTTCAAATGATACATTTGATAATGAGTTAACATCTAAATATATAAACAGTTCATACAACTCAACATAAAAAAAAACTCCAATTAGAAAATGACAGAAGAACTGAATAGATATTTTTCCAAAGAAGACAGATGGCCAAAAGGAAAAGAAAATATGCTCAACATCATTAATAATCAGAGAAAAACAAATTATAACTACAATAAGATACCACCTTACACATCTCAAAGTGGCTATCATCAAAAAGACCATGAATAACAAAAGTTGGGAAGGATATGGAGAGACGGGAACACCTGTACATTGTTGGAGGAATGTAAATTACAGCAGTCACTCCTGGGTATTATACTCTTGGGTATATATCTGAAAAAACATAACAACTAATTCAAAAATATATATGCACCACAATGTTAATAGCAGCATTATTTATAATTGACAAGATATGGAAGCAATTTAAGTGTCCATGAACAGATAAATGGAAAAAGAAAATGTATATTTATATACACAATGAAATACTACTGAGCCATATAAAGAATGAAATGTTGCCATTTGCAACAACATGGATGGACTTACAGGGTATTATGCTAAGTGAAATAAGTAAAACAGAGAAAGGCAAATAATGCGTGATATCACGTCTATGTGCAAGCTGAAAAATAAAACAAGTGAATATAACAAAAGAAAAATGGACTCACAGATCCTGAAAACAAACCAGTGGTTTCCAGGGGGGAGAGGGTGTGGGAGAGTGCAAACATAGGGATAGGAAATTAAGAGAGTCAAACTCTTATGTAAAATAAATAAGCAAGAAAACTCCCCACAAATAAAAGTCCAGGACTAAATGGATTTCCTGACTAATTCTACCAAACATACAAAGAAGATCTTATACCAATCCTTCTCAAACTCTTCCAAAAGATAGAAGAGGAGGGAACACTCCCAAACTCATCACCCTGATAGCAAGACCAGAAAAAGACAATACTAAAAATGAAAATTACAGGCCAACATATTTGATGAACATAGATGCAAAAATTCTCAACAGAATGTTAGCAAACAGAATCCAACAATGCATTAAAAAGATTATACACTATAATCAAATTGGAGTCATCCCAGGGACACAAGGCTGGTTCAACATATGCAAATCAATCAATGTGATACACTATATCAACAAAAGAAAGAACAAAAATCACATGATCATCTCAATAGATGTAGAAAAAGCATTTGATAAAATTCAACACCCATTCATGATAAAAACACCTACCAAACTGGGTATAGAGGGAACATATCTCAACATAATAAAAGCTACTTATGACAAACCCACAGCCAACATAATACTGAACAGTGAAAACTTGAAAGCCTCCCAGCTAAAATTTAGAAGAAGTTAAGCCTATCCACTCTCATTGCTTCTATTCAACACAGTATTGGAAATTCTAGCCATAGAAATCAGACAAGAAGAAAGAAATAAAAGGGATCCAAATTGAAAAAGAAGAGGTAAAATTGTCATTATATGTAGATGACATGATACTACATATATAGCAAATTGTAAAGATTCTACACAAACAACTACTAGAGCTGATAAATGAATTTAGCAAGGTAGCAAGACAAAGGATTAACAGAAATAGATTTGATGAATTTATTTACACTAACAATGAAATATCAGAAAAGGAGGGGTTTTATTAAATCCCTTTAAAATTGCATTAAAAATGCATAGAAATAAACCTGACCAAGGAGGTGAAAGAATTATATGCAGAGAACCATAAAACATTAATTAAGGAAACTAAAGTTGATTTAAAAAGATTGAAAGACATCTCATGTTCTTGGGTTGGAAGAATTAATATTGTTAAAATGGCCATACTACCCAGAAAAATCTACAAGTTTAATGTGATCCTTAGTCAAATTACCAAGGACATTTTTTACAGAACTAGAACAAACAATCCTAAAGTTTATATGGAATCCCAAGAGACCCAGAATTGTCAACGCAATACTGAAGAAAAAGAACAAAGCTACAGGTATAACCCTCCCAGACTTCGGATAATACTACAGAGCCACAGTAATCAAAACAGTGGCACAAAACAGTACTGACACAAAAACAGACATGTAAGTCAATGGAACAGAATAGAGAGAAATTTTACCTATGGTCAATTAATCTTTGACAAAGAAGCAAGTATATACAATGGGAAAATGACAGTCCCCTTGGCAAGTGGTGTTGGGAAAGCTGGACAGCAGCATGTAAATCAATGAAGTTAGAACACTTCCTCACACCATACACAAAAATAAACTCAAAATGGCTTTAAGACTGAAACAAAATACAAGACTATAAGTCTCTGAGGGGAAAAAAATAGGCAAAATATTTCTGACATAAATCTTAGCAATATTCTCCTAGGGCAGTCTACCAAGGGAAGAGAAATAAAAGGAAAAGCAAATAGTACCTAATTAAACTTAAAAGCTTTTGCATAGCAAAGGAAACCATAAACAAAATGAAAAGACAACATACAGAATGGGGAAAAATATTTGCAAATGATTCAACTGACAAGGGCTTAAATTCTAGAATATACAAACAGCTCATAAAACTCAATAACAAAGAAACAACCCAATCCATAAATGTGCAGAAGGCCTAAACAAAAATTTCTCCAGTGAAGACATACAAATGGCCAATAGGCACATGAAAAAAGCACAATATCACTAATTATCAGTGAAATGCAAATCAAAACTACAATGAGATATCACCTCATGCCAGTCAGAACAGCCATCATTAAAAAGTCCACAAAAGATAAATGCTGGAGAGGATGTGGAGAAAAAGGAACCCTCCTATGCTGCTGGTGAGGATGTACTTTGGTGTAGTCTTTGTGGAAAACAGTATGGAGATTCCTTAAAAGAAACAACCTGAAAATAGACTTACCTATGATCCAGCAATCCTATTCCTGGCCATATATCTGGAGGGAACTCTTTCAGGCTTACTTTATGTAGTATGACAAACTGCAGGTTCATCCATGTTGCTGCAAATGGCATTATTTTAAATTTTTAATGGCTGAGCAATATTCCATTGTATACATACAGAAAAGTGTCTTTTTCCAGTCATCTGTTGTTGGACATTAGGGTTGTTTCCCTGTCTTAGATATTGTAAATAATTCTGTTGTGAACATTGGGGTGCATGTACCTTTTTGAACTAAATTTCCCTCTGGATATATGCCAAGGTGTGTAATTGCTGGAGCATATGGTAAGTCTATTTTTAGTTTTTTGATGAATGTCTATATTGTTTTCTATAAAGGCTGCACCAAACTACATTCTCACCCACAATGTGCTCCACATAAATTCTTGATAATTTTTTCAAGCATTATTTGCCTCTAGTACTCTTGGACTTTCCTCTCCAACTCAACACTAAAATTTACCTTTGAGCATGCTTAATGGTTTCCCCCACTTTTGACAAAAAGAACCCGCAACTTTCTCACCCCAACTCTAGTCCCCAAAGGACTCCAGACTATCTGGATCTACCTTACCTGGCCCTCCCCTTAGGAAAGAAAATACTGGCAATCAATGACCAGATATGAAATTTCAACTTATTTTACTTTAAATTTCATACATTTCCTTCCTACTTTAGTTACTAGAAATAAAGTAGGAAGATCCTACATAGCAAATATAAAAACCCAGGGGACTGTCTTTATTCAATCTATATGTAAAGCAAGCAAAAGAGGGAGCCAGTTGCAATAAGACAATTACAGGTCTCTGACCAAGAACTGATTCTGACTAAAATTTATGACAGCATGAGGTAAGAGTTTTAATGAGAACTAACAAAGACAGTTTGCTATTTCCTGGCTCTTCCTGACTTAAAACCCACTTCTTGATTCTAAGTGTTCAAGCACACAAATCCAGGGTTTTTAATGGGTTGGTTGCCTTTCCCCAGGGAAGTACAGTTGAGCTGGATGAGGAGTTTGTTTGCAGCTAACAAGGTGAGAGTGTGTGAAAACCCCAAATACAATAATAATATATGCTTACTCAGAACAGGATAACTAAATTCCTGTAATTCAAATTATTAAATACTAATAATAAAATGCTGGCATTCTTTGGTTCTAATAATGTGCCTGATTCCTCAAGAGGGGCATTGAGCCCTCTCATTTATACTCCAGATATCTACTGTACCCAGGGTTATTTTAGGCTTTCTCCAAAGCCTTACATTGGGAACTGGATTTACTTACAAAACTAACATTTGTATTTGTTTCATCAATTTCACATAATTTTCATACCAATATGAAGCTGTCTTGATGACTGTAGCTCTATAGTATTGCCTGAAGTCTGGGAGATTTATTCCTCCAGCCTCTTTCTTTTTCTTCAGTAATGCTTTGGCAATTCTAGGACTCTGATTGTTCCATATAAATTTTATTATGATTTGTTCTAGTTCTGTGAAATATGTCCTGGGTAATTTGATAGGGATTGCATTTAATCTGTAGATTTCCTTCGGCATTGTATAGATCAATGGAACAGAATAGAGAGCCTAGAAATGAACCCACAAACTTTTGCTCAACTAATTTTTGACAAAGGAGGCAAGAATATACAATGGAATAAAGACCATCTCTTCAGCAAGTGGTGTTGGGATAACTTGACAACAGCATGTAAAACAATGAAGCTAGAACACTCCCTTACACCACACACATAAATAAACTCAAAATGGATCAAAGATTTAAACATAAGACAACATACAATAAAATTCCTAGAGGAAAATATAGGCAAAACATAAACTGACATGCATCTCAAAAATGTTCTCCTAGAACAGTCTACTCAAGCAATAGAAATAAAAGCAAGAATAAACAAATGGGACCTAATGAAACTTACAAGCTTCTGCACAGCAAAGGAAACCATAAGTAAAACAAAAAGACAGCTTACGGAATGGGAGAAAATTTTTGCTAGTGAAACCGACAAAGGCTTGATCTCAAGAATATATAAGCAGCTCATACAACTTAATAAGAAATGAAAAAACCCAATCCAAAAATGGACAGAAGATTAAACAAGCAATTCTCCAATGAAGACATACAAATGACCAATAAGCACATGAAAAAATGCTCAATATCATTAATTAACAGAGAAATGCAAATCAAAAGTACAACGAGGTATCACCTCATACCAGTCAGAATGGCCATCATTCAAAAATACACAAATGACAAATGCTGGAGAGGCTGTGGAGAAAAGGGAATCTTCCTACACTGCTGGTGGAAATGTAGTTTTGTGAAGCCACTATGGAAAACAGTATGGAGATTCCTCAGAAGACTAGGAACAGACTTACCATATGACCCAGGAATACCACTCCTGGGCATATATCCAGAAGGAATCCTACTTCAAAAAGACACCTGCACCCCAGTGTTCATAGAAGCACTATTTACAATAGCCAAGACATGGAAACAGCCTAAATGTCCATCAACAGATGACTGGATAAAGAAGATGTGGTATATTTATACAATGGAATACTATTCAGCCATAAAAACTGACAACATAATGCCATTTGCAGCAACATGGATGCTCCTGGAGAATGTCATTCTAAGTGAAGTAAGCCAGAAAGAGAAAGAAAACTACCATATGAGATCACTCATTTGTGGAATCTAAAATAAAAATTTTTTAAAAACCACAAAACATAAATACAAAACAGAAACAGACTCATATATATAGAATACAAACTTTTGGTTGCCAAGGGGGCGAGGATTGAGAAGGGATAGATTGGGATTTCAAAATGTAGAATATATAAACAAGATTATGTTGTATAGCACAGGGAAATATATACAAGATTTTATGGTAGCTCACAGAGAAAAAAATGTGACAATGAATATATATATGTTCATGTATAACTGAAAAATTGTGCTCTACACTGGAATTTGACACAACATTGTAAAATTATTATAAATCAATAAAAAATGTTTTAAAAGTAACATAATTTTCAAAAAATTCTGAATGATGAAATTACCAATTGACCTTTCCTGCTGTGTTAGCCCTATGTGTATATTTTTCTTTATAGAAATACACACTAGTATTAGTGTACACACATACACACAGTTGCTTGCATTGACAACACTGTGGCTGTCGGTGCAATAAAGCATTCTCTTGCATTTTTCTTGACATATGCTGATAACTCTTCCTGGAGACTACTTTTCTCTGGACCTCAGACTTTCATACATACTTTAGTAACCAGTGTGAATATCACCTCTCTGAAAATTCTTCTGCAGCTCCTCAGGTAAAATTCATTGTTTCTTGCAGTTAAGACTTCAAAAATAACTATAATCACACTGAAAATTGCTATTCTATTTTTTACTTTATGAACACATCTTTTCAAATTCACGTAAGACTATAGTTTCCTTTGACATTTATCAGCTTTTGATTCCGTACATAAGAACCAAAGAACTTAGTAGTTGTTAAGTTTGTTACCAAATGCTAATGTTAACAATTTCATTAATTTTTTTCTCCACAAATTGCCAAAACTAGGAATGATCCACCAAAGGCATTCAAAACCTCTCCATTATTATAAAATTAAATATTATGTTAAAGTGAATCAGTGCTTGTGTCTTAAATCATACTGAAATAGGAGCCTAAATATTCTTCTGGTTAAGTATCCATTGCTATTGATACATGGGCATAACACTACTCTATAAGTAAAACATTGCCTTTGCATTATATTCCTAACATGAAAAGAATCCATATTATCAGTGAAACTCTGTTCTTGGGGTCACCAATGAAGATATTGATAGGTAATCAGGGGAATCCTCTCTGACTATTGTCCATGTGGAAAACTTTATATTCACATTACATCCTATTCTAGATGATAGGCCAAAGTCACATTAGACTGACTAAAAGATAGAAATCCTAAATTCAAGTTTATATTAACGATAGGTCTATAATGTCTATAACTTCTCAGTACCTGAAACGTTCACATTGCCTACCCTGAGCAAGAGTCAGAATTCGAGGGGATGTTTCACCTAAACTCTGGGAAAGCCCAAGTGACTGCTCTGTTTTTGTCATTCTAGATTCATTTCTTTGGACAAGGAACTATTTACATTGATAAAATTAAATTCTCTTGATCCCATTTTTTTTAATGATGACTTCAATATTAGCCATTTTTGCTGCATAGCAACTGTGCTAACACTTAGTGGATTAAAACAACAACCATTTAATAATACTCACAAATTTGCAGGTCAATATGCCTGGCAGTTGGCTGGCTAGAAACTTCCTGATGCATGGAACTGAGCCAAATCAGAAGTTCATTTTCCTTTCTTTGAGGACTCCTAATTTGAAGAGTAGCTCCAAATTTACTTTGCCAATGGCATGAACATGGAGATACTTCAACAATAATGGGTATTTTTGCAAACAATTACAATCTCTACTTCCTTGTTTGACACATCCTTTCTTTAGATGTGTTAAAATCATTGATTAAGCTGCAATCAAGTTTCTGCCAGCCTGTGATCCTGAAAGATGTTCTGGCTCTTACTATTTTTATTAACTCTAAATATATCTTCGATATAGTTATTCATCACGAGGCAAATATTTTTTATGTCTGACTCATTGCCATTAATTTTTTGCTTCACATAAATATTATGTAGAATTTTTGTGGCCACAGTTAATGAATGCCAGAGAGTGCAACTAGAAACAGACATTTTCCAAAAAGTGGTAAAAAGTGTTGAATAAAAAGTAAATTAATTACACTTGTATAATTTAGAATTGTGAATATATATGCCAAATGGGACCATGATTCATGTGGATGAATGATATTCCTACCAAAATTCCTGCTAAAAACTACTCTAGCCATGGTCCATTATGTATCTTTGGGATATTTTGTAGGGGATTTTGAGTGTCATAACATGTAGTGACTTCATCTACAGTTTTACAACAGTTTCAAAATGAAATTTTTGATACTGTGGTCTCATCCAAGTTCTGAGACATATATGCAACTTATTCATGAAGAAAACTCTGGTGTAATTGCAAGAACCTCTGTGCACAGGCCTAGTGATCTCACATTCAGGCAAGAATACAAGATACGTATTTTAATGTTCATGCTATGGCTTATTCTTCTAATTTCCAAGAAAATATGTTTCATCTAATCTCAATAGACCATATAAATTTTAAATACATGTAGTCTAACACTGTCAACAATCTATAATATTTAAGACCAACTTGTAAGAATCCACTCTTATAGCACTACCAGTGGGTGGTTTGGAAACATAAAAAGTTGCATAATCCTGCATTACATGCCACTGTGAAGTACTGTGGAGAGAAAAGTTCATGGTATACACTTCATATTCAAAATTCAATGATGTGGAATATTCTGCAGCATGACACTCATTAATTAGTAGGGGCCAAATCCTCAAAGCTCTTTCTTCCATAGGTAATTAGGAGTCAATGTATATAGTCAACATATTTCAGTTCAAATTGGATCTACATCAAGCTGACCTTGTAGGAGGATTATAAGAATAATACACAGTGATGCTATGAACATTGGGGTGCAGGTGTCTTTTTGAAGTAGGTTTCCTTTTGGATATATGCCCAGGAGTGGGATTCCTGGGTCATATGGTAAGTCTATTCCTAGTCTTTTGAGGAATTTCCAAATTGTTTTCCACAGTGGCTGCACCAAACTGCATTCCCACCAGCAGTGTAGGAGGGTTCCCTTTTCTCCACAGCCTCTCCAGCATTTGTCATTTGTGGATTTTTGAATCATGGCCATTCTGACTGGTGTGAGGTGATACTTCATTGTAGTTTTGATTTGCATTTCTCTGATAATTAGTGATATTGAGCATTTTTTTCATGTGCTTTTTGATCATTTGTATGTCTTCCTTGGAGAATTCCTTGTTTAGGTCTGCTCATTTTTGAATTAGGTTGTTTGTCTTTTTCTTATTAAGTCATATGAGCCGCTTATATATTCTGGAGATCAAGCCTTTGTCGGTTTCACTTGCAAAAATTTTCTCCCATTCTGTAGGTTGTCTTTTTGTTTTATTTATGGTTTCCTTTGCTGTGCAGAAGCTTGTAAGTTTCATTAGGTCCCATTTGTTTATTCTTGCTTTTATTTCTATTGCTTGAGTAGACTGTTCTAGGAGAACATTTTTGATATGTATGTCAGATAATGTTTTGCCTATAAATTCCTCTAGCAGGTTTATTGTATGTTGTCTTATGTTTAAGTATTTGATCCATTTTGTGTGGATTTTTGTATATGGTGTAAGGGAGTGTTTTAGCTTCATTGTTTTACATGCAGCTGTCCAGTTTTCCCAACACCATTTGCTGAAGACACTGTCTTTATTCCATTGTATATTCTTGCCTCCTTTGTCAAAGATTACTTGAGCAAAAGCTTGTGGGTTCATTTCTGGGCTCTTTACTTTGTTCCATTTGTCTATTTGTGTGTTTTTGAACCAATACCATGCTGTCTTGATGACTGTAGCTCTATAGTACTGTCTGAAGCCTGGGAGAATTATTCCTCCAACCTGTTTCTTTCTCTTCTCTTCAGTAATGATTTGGCAATTCTAGGTCTTTGATGGTTCCATATAAATTTTATTATGATTTGTTATAGTTCTGTGAAATATGTCCTGGGTAATTTGATAAGGATTGCGTTAAATCTGTAGATTGCCTTGGTCAGTGTGACCATTTTAACAATATTGATTCTTTTAATCCAAGAGCATGGGATATCTTTCCATTTTTTAAAGTCTTCTTTAATTACCTTCATCAATGGTTTATAGTTTTCCATGTATAATTATTTCACCTCCTTGGTTAGAATTATTCCTAGGAATTTTATTACTTTGGGTGCTATTTCAAAGGGGATTGTTTCTTTACTTTCTTTTTCTGTTGATTCATTGTTGGTGTAAAGAATTTCAACTTATTTTTGAACATTAATCTTGTAACCTGCTACCTTGCTGAATTCTTAAATCAACTCCAGTAGCTTTTGTGTGGACCTTTTAGGGTTTTCTATATATAGAAATATGTCGTTGGCATATAGTGACAATTTTACCTCTTCTTTTCCAATTTGGATACCTTTTCTTTCTCTCTCTTGCCTGATTGCTGTGGTTAGGACTTCCAGGTCTATGTTGAATAGGTTTGGTGATAGTGGGCAGCCTTGTCTTGTCCCAGATTTTAGTGGGAAGCTTTTGAGTTTTTCACCATTGAGTACTATGCTGGCTGTAGGTTTGTCACTTATAGCTTTTATTACGTTGAGATGTTTCCTCTATACCCACTATAGTGAGAGTTTTTATCATCAGTGAGTACTAAACTCTATCAAATGCTTTTTCTGCATCTATGAAGATGATCATGTGGTTTTTGTCCTTTTTCTTGTTGATGTGATATATTACATTGATTGAGTTGTGTATGTTGAACCACTTTTGTGTCCCTGGGACAAACCCCACTTGGTCATGGTGTATAATCTTTTTATGTGCTATTGGATTCTATTTGCTAATATTTTGGTGAGGATTTTGGCATCTATGTTCATCAGTGATATTGGCCTATAATTCTCTTTTTTGGTGGTGTCTTTCCCTGGTTTTGGTATCAGGGTGATGGTGGCTTCAAAGAATGTGTTTGGGAGTATTCCCTCCTTTTCAAACTTCTGGAAGAGTTTGAGAGGGACTGGTATGAGACCTTCTTTGTATGTTTTGTAGAATTCCTTGGTGAGGCCATCCAGTCATGGACTTTATTTGTTGGGAGTTTTTTTATTGCTATTTCAATTTCATTTCTAATGATTGGTTTGTTCAAGTGGTTGGATTTTTCCTTGATTCAGTCTTGGTGGACAGTTTGTTTCCAGAAACTTGTCCATCACCTCTAGCTTATCTAGCTTGGTTTGGTATAGTTTTTCATAATATTCTGGTATGATATTCTGTATTTCTATTTTATTTGTTGTAATTTCTCCATTTTCTTTCTTATTTTGCTAATTTGTGCTCTCTTTTTTTTCTTTGTGAGTTTGGCCAAAGGTTTGTCAATTTTATTTACTTTTTCAAAAATCAGCTTTTGGTTTGATTGATTTTTTCCATGGTTTTCTTAATCTCCATTTTATTTATTTCCCCCCTAATCTTTATAATTCCCTTCCTTCTGCTGCCTTTTGGGATTTTTGCTCTTCTTTTTCTAGTTCATTCAGCTGGTGGGTTAAATTGTTTATTTGAGATTGTTCTTCTTTTTTAAGGAAGGCCTGTATGACTATAAACTTCCCTCTTAGCACTGACTTTGCTGTGTCTCATACATTTTTTGTGATTGTGCTTTCATTGTCATTTGTCTCAAGGTATTTTTTAAGTTCAGCTTTGATTTCCTCATTGACCCATTGGTTTTTTAATAACATATTGTTTAATCTACATGCTTTCCTTTTTTTCTCCTTTCTTTCTCTGTTGTTGATTTCTAGTTTCATGGCATTGTCTTCAGTAAAGATGCCTCAGATAACTTCTATTTTCTTAAAATTGCAGAGGTTTATTTTGTGCCCAAGTACATGATCAATCCTAGAAAATGTTCCATGTACACTTGAAAAAAATGTATATCCTAATTTTGAGGGGTGCAATGCTCTGAAACTATTTACCAAATCTTATTTTTCTATTGTATTATTTAATTTCTCTGTTGCCATATTTATTTACTATCTGGGATATCTCTGTAGTGATGTTAATGTGGCGTTAAAATCTCCAACTATGATTGTATTCCAAACAAAATCCCCCTTTGTCTCTGTTAGTAACTGTTCTATGTACTTAGATGCTCCTATATTGGGTGCATATATATTAATGAGTGTAATATCCTCATTATGTATCATTTCTTTAATGATTATAAAATGTCCTTCTTTATCTTTCTTTATGGATTTTGTTTTAAAGTCTAGTTTGTCTGAAATCAGTACTACAACACCTACGTTTTTGGCTTTTCCATTTGCATGGAATACCCTTTTCCATCCTTTCACTCTCAATCTATATGTGTCCTTCTTCCTAATATGGGTCTCTTGTATGCAGCATATTGAAAGTTCTTTCTTTATTATCCAGTCTGCCTCTCTATGTCTTTTGACTGGAGCATTTAGTCCATTAACATTTACAGTAATTAATGATAGATGTGTGTTTATTGCCATTTAGAACTTATTTTTGCCTTTCATTTGATGTTTCATCTTTGTTCCTTTCTTCTTCCTTTTGTGATTTGGTAATTTTCTTTTGTATTATCATGGATTTTGTTTAATTTTTGTGACTTCCTTGTAAGTTTTTGGCTTGAGGTTACCCTTTTTTGTAAACCTATTAGCCCATTACTATAACTGTTTTTTTATTAAACTGATGGTAACATGATCTCATACCCATCCTACTGAGAACAAAAAATTTAAAAAGAAAGAAAAAATTATATTTTCCTGCTTCCTTCTCCCAATCTCATTGATTTGTATGTCTTCTTTTATAATTTTGTGTCTATTTTATTTGTAATTCCTGAGTTATTACCTTTCCCTTTGTGAGTTTCTCATTTCTGTAGCATCCTACTGCTTTTCTATTTAGAGTAGACTTTTCAATATTTCTTTTAGCATGGGTTTAGTGTTTTTAAACTCCTGCAGCTTTTTATTGTCTGGGAAATTCTTTATCTCTCCTTCGATCCTAAAGGATAGCCTTGCTGGATAAAATATCATAGGCTGCATCTTTTTTTTTTTTTTTTTTTCATTCAGGACTTTGAATATATCTTGCCAATACCTTCTGGCCTGTAGTGTTGGTGTAGAAAAATCATCTGAGAGCTTTATGGGGGTTCTCCTGTAATTTACTCTTTACTTTTCTCTTGATGCCTTTAGAATCATTTCTTTATCCTTGACTCTGGCCATCTTGATTATATGTGTTGATGTGGGTCTGTTTGGGTTCTTCCTGTTTGGGACCCTCTGAGCTTCCTGTACTTGGATATTTGATTCCTTCTTTTGTTTGGAAGTTTTCAGTCATGATTTCTTCAAAAACCTTTTCAATCCCCTTTGATCTTCCCCTTCTGAGAACCATATTATGCAATGATTGGCATGCTTTATATTATCCGATAGGTCCCTTCTGCTATTTTCATTTGTTTTTATTTGTTTATCTTGTAGTTCTGATTGGGTGCTTTCTGTTGTCTTGTCTTCTAGGTCACTAATTCGTTCCTCTGTATTATCTAGTCTGCTTTGCACAGCCTTTTCATCATTTCTCATCTCACCCAATGAGTTTACCAGTTCTACTTGGCTCTTCTTTATATCTTCCATTTCATTTTTGATATATTTTATATCTCTAAACACTATCTCTTTTAGTTCCTTCAGCACTTTGATCACTCCTTTTTTGAAATCTTGATCTAGTAGGCCATTGATGTGTATTTTATTGATCATTCTTTCAGGGGAATTCTCATTCTTTTAATTGGGAATGGTTTCTCTGCTTCTTCATCTTGCTCATAACTCTCTGGGACTGTGGTTTATGGCATATCAGTTATCTATTGTGGTACTTAGGGTGTTTATCTATCTAATGCCTATGTAAGAATAACACTTAGGGATAAAAAGAGAGAGAGAGAAATAATTTTTAAAAAAGGGAGAAAAAATATCTTGAAAACAGTTTATAATGAATAATAGAAGAGCAAGTTGAAGCAGAATAGCAATCGGGTTGAGACATCGTTTAAAACCTTTGAAAAAGGAGAAAAGAGGAAAAGATGTAATTGAAACCTGTGTCTAATCAATAACAGGACATCAAAACCAAGAGAAATAAAATTAAAATGATGTGGATTTTTTAAAATAATAATAAAAAAGTATTTTTAAAAAATTTAAAATGGATTAAAACTGGGGGTATATATAATTGTTTAAGAAGTAAAAATTAAAAGGGTAACAGAAACTAGAACAGGTAAAAACAGATTTAAACAAATAAAGGGAGAGGATCTTTGTTCTCCTGGACACTGTGTCCTTTTAATGCAAAGTCTTTCTGTCTTTGTCTTGTTTTGGAAGCTCAGCTTGCTGTTTCCAGAGCCCCTCCATTGACACCCTCATCTGTGCTGCTCCCAGTGCCTGTTGGCAAGCAGATCAATCCTCCTCCCAACACTTGGTCAGGTGTAGCTCTCCTTTGCTGTGGGCTGGCAGGTCACTGCCTCTCCCAGTGCTGCAGCTGGATGTTGCAGACTTGCCAGGTAGGAGGGCGGGTCGTGAACCCTCCCAGCACCATGGCCAGGGGATGCATTCCTGCCCAAAAGGCAGGGGGCTGCCTACCCTCTCCCGGTGCTGGTCGCTCTGGTACTCTGTGCCGCTACGTGCTCTGCCTCAGGTCGGTGCTTCGCAGGTGGGCTCAAGGAAGACTGAGAAACTGCCCTGTCCCTGCTCCAGGCCAAAACTCAGCTCCTTTTTTGTCTTGGCAGAGCAAGTTCTCTGAATGACCAGGATGGAAGGATCCTATCTGCCTCGGGCTGTAGACAAGCCTCCATCTGGCCTTTGAGGCTGCTAAGTCCTTAGGTGCAGATGCAGGTTTCACTCCTGCCCCCATCTGGGTGCTCAGCACCAGAGGATATGGTGACTGTGCCTGAGCCCTGTGTCTCTTCACCCAAAAACTTTCTGAGGGTTTTCAGAGATGGGAGTATGCACCCTTCCCCCCAGGGCACATCAGCCTTGTAGTTTTATGGAGGGCCCTGGTTGTTCTGCCCTGTGAACCCACAGCCACAGTGTGCAGCCCCTGCAGCAACTGTCCCCATCTTCCACCTGGTTCGGGCAGCCTGGCCCTGCCCCCAGCTACCAGCCTGTGTCTCAGACTGGGTGTCACAGGGACACTCTGTGCCCTTTAACTTAGTTCTGTCAAGGGCTACTCTGTACAGATCCAAGCCTCAGAGGCTCCCCCTTCATCCCGCTTGCCTCTCAGTTGGAGAGGGAGACCCAGTGAACAAGTGCCAGTCCTCCTTTGCCGCTTTCTCCCCACAGGACACATCTCACTCTGTTTTGCCTTTCTTCTTTCCTTTTTCCTTTTCTCCTACCTGATTTTTGGTGTCTCTATCTTTTGAAGAGGATGATGTTCTTTCGGAGTTCCACAGGTGCTCTGGTTGGCTGAGTGGGTCTGTGGATGTAAGTCGTGGTGTATTTGTGGGAAAGGGTGAGCTATGAGCTTCCTTCTACTCTGCCATCTTGGCCTTCTCTATCTATCCTCATCTTGTATTACTCCTTTAATCATTATAAAATGTCCTTATTTATCTTTCTTTATGACCTTTGTTTTAAAGTCTAATTTGTCTGAAATCAGTACTGCTGCACCTACTTTTTTGACTTTTCCATTTGCATGGAATATCCTTTTCCACCCTTTCACTCTCAATCTATATTTGTCCTTCTCCCTAATGTTGGTCTCTTGTATGCAGCATATTGCAAGTTCTTGCTTTATTATCCAGTCTGCCACTCTATGCCTTTTGACTGGAGCATTTAGTCCATTAACATTTACAGTTATTAATGATAGATGTGTGTTTATTGCCATTTTGAACTTATTTTTGCAGTTGATTTGGTATTTTCTCCTTGTTCCTTTCTTCTTCCTAAGCAGCCCAAATGTCCAGCAACAGATGACTGGATAAAAAAGATGTGGTATATTTATACAATGGAATGCCACTCAGCCATAAAAACTGACAACATAACACCATTTGCAGCAACATGGATACTCCTAGAGAATGTCCTTCTAAGTGAAGTAAGCCAGAAAGAGAATGAAAAATACTATATGAGGTCGCTCATATGTGGAATCTAAAAAAAAAAAAAAAGCATAAATACAACACAGAAACAGACTCATATACATAGAATACAAACTTGTGACAATTAATATATATATGTTCATGTATAACTGAAAAATTGTGCTCTACACTGGAATTTGACACAACATTGTAAAATAATTATAAATCAATACAAAATGTTAAAAAAGAGAATATGTTTGAACTTAAATGACTGTCAGTTTAAAACGAGTATATATACAGTCAAAAATATGAAATAAAAAGCCTGAAACAGATACACAAAAATTAAAGAGAAAGTAACACTTTCTCTAAACTAACACTAAATAAAACAAACTTCAAGTACAGAGACTAAAAGAAGAAACTAACAGAGAAGACCAACAAAAGTAACAAGAACACAAGTAACAAAATGGCAACAAGCACATACCTATCAATATTTAATTTAAATGTCCATGGAATAAATGCTCTAAGCAAAAGACCCATGTGACATACACAGATGACTGAACAAAGAAACAAAATTCCATGTGAAGGACCAAGATGGCAGAACTCATAGTTCATCCTTCCCACAAGTAAACCAAGACTGACATCCACAGACCCACTCATCCAATCAGAACTCCTGAACTTTGACAGAACATGAACTTCTTCAAAAGGCAAAATACACTGCTAATCTGGTAGGAGAAAAGGAAAAAAGAAGGAAGAAAAGAAGATAGTGTGGGACTGTTCTGGAAGAAGAGGCAAAGGAGGATTAATGCTCATTCACTGGGTCTCTCTGTCTCCAACAGAGAGGTCAGTGGGACAGAGGGGAACTTCTGAGGCTTGGATCTGTTCAGAATAGACTTTAACTGATAGGACTAAATTAAATAGGCACAAAGGGTCCCTGCAACCCCCAGCCCTAGATGCCAACCAGAAGGTGTGGGATGGGACAGATTGCCCAAGCCAGGAGGAAAACTCGGGCCCACTCTACAGAGGCAAACTCAGGGGACTGCAGTGTGCTGTGTGCCATGGCTGAGAGGGTATACAGATCAGAACAACCTGAATTCCCATAAAATATGAAGAAAAAAGCAAAATAACACTGCTGGTGTGCCCTGGAGGGAGGGGTGCCATAACCTTTGTCTCTGCATACCTGAGGCACCATTACTGGTGCCATCTTGGGATAAGGGAGGTGAGGCTCAATCAAGGCCACCATATCCTCCAGTGTGAAGTCCCCCAGTGGAGGCAGTTTTGAAACCTGAATCCATAATTAGGGGCTCCACAACCTCAAAGGCTGGGCTGAGATTAGTTCATAGCCCAGGCAGATAGAAAATTTCTGCCCTCATGCCTCTGTGAACTTGTGCCTCTAAGACAAACATACAAGGCTGCCTACAGACCACGGATCCAACACAGAGCAGGGAGCTACACTGAGCTGGGGAGTGACCCACACATCTACCATACACTAGTGCAGCACTGAGACACAGCACTGGGAGGAGGCACAACCTGCCTGCCAACCAGCACTTGGAGCAGTAAATAACAGGAGCATGACCAGAAGGCCTCTGGAACCAGTGAGAGGAGTTCATGCATCAGGGTGAAGACAGGATCAATGGAAACCACAAAAAAACAGAGGCCCCATTCAATAGCTAGGGTAGGCTCTGGCTACTGGATCATGGCCATATCCCCAACGAAAGGGAAAACAGACAAAAGGCACTGAAGGAAGACTTGACATCCAAATATATGTAAGTGGGACCTCTTGACAAAATTATTAAGTGTACACAGTCTCCACAGGAACACAACCACTTTTTCTTTCCTTTTCTTTTTTTGCATTTTTAAATTTTACTTTTTAATTGTTTGTTTCTATTTTTTAATACCTTTTAAAATTTTCTTTTGAAATAATTTTATTATTTTCTTTAAATTTTTCCTACTTTTATTTTTACTTCTCTTTGTTTTATTCTGTTATTGATAATAATCAATTTTCACATATTTTTTCTTTTTAAGTTTCTTAATATTTGTCTAAAATCAATTTTTATTTCTCTTTGATTTGTTTTCCTATTATTGATTATACTCTGTTTTCAAATCTTTTTTCTAATTTAATTTTTTTTTTTAGTTTGATTCTGCATCCACTTTAGATAGATAGGTAGGTAGGTAGGTAGATAGACAGATAGATAGATAAACCCCTTACAGACCACAGTAGATAACTAATATTCAATGAACCATAGTGCCAGAGATACGTAAGTAAAAGGAAGAAGTAGAATGCCTCCAAACTAAAGGAACAAGAGAAATCACCTAAAAGAATGATCAATGAAATAGACCTTGAGAGTCTACTAGATAATGACTTCAAAAAAGGGTGATCAAACTACTGAAGTAACTAAAAGAGATTGTGTTTAGAGACAGAGAATATGTCAAAAAGGAAATTGAAGCAATAAAGAGGAGCAAACTAAAATTGGAAAACTCATTTGTTGAGATGAGAGCTGAACTAAAGACTGTAAAATGTAGGCTAGATAATGCAGAGGAATAAATAAGTGACTTAGAAGATAGGACAACAGAAATTACCCAATCAGAACAGCTGAGAGGAAAACAAATAAAAACCACTGAAAACAATATAAGGGAACTATGGGTTAAAATAAAGCACGCCAACCTATGCATGATAGGGGTCCAGAAGGAGAAGAAAGAGCAACGGGGATTTGAAAGGTATTTGAAGAAATCACGAATGAAATTTCCCAAACCTATAAATGGAATCAGATATCTAAATACAGAAATCACATAGGATCCCAAACAAGAAAAACCCAAACAGAATAATACCAAGGCATATTATAACCAGGATGGCCAGTGTTAAGGATTAAGAAATGATTCTAAAGGCAGCAAGATAAAAGCAAAGAGTGAGTTACAAGGGAACTGCCATAAGGCTTTCAGTTGATTTTGCTACATAACTGCAGGCCAGAAGGGAGTGGCAACATATATTCAAAGTCCTGAATGAGAAAAACATGCAACCTAAGATACTTTATCCAGCAAGGCTAAAACTTAGAATAGAAGGAGAGATAAATAACTTCACAGACAAGCAGAAACTAAAAGAATTTAGCAACAATAAAACTAAGCTAAAAGAAATATTGAAAGTTCTACCATTAATAAAAAACAAACAGGATGCTACAGAAAGGAGAAAACCATAATTGGAAAGGTAATGACTACAATGAATTAAAATAGACTATACATGAAATTGTAAAAGAGGACATATAAATCTATAAAGATGGGAAAGCAGTGCAAGAAAATATACAGGTTTTTTTTCTTTTTCTTTTTTGTTACTGGTAGGATGGGTTTGAGCTTATATTACTATCTGTTTAAAACAAACAGTTATAGTAATGGGTTAATATACATACAAAATGGGGTAACCACAAGCCAAACCTTACAACAGAATCAGAAAAACTAAAAAGAAACCAAGATAATACAAAGAAAAATTATCAAACCACAAAAAGAAAAAGAAACAAAGAGAAAATCCCAAATCAACTACAAAACTAAGTTCAAAATAGCAATAAGCACACATATATCAATAATTACTATAAGTGTCAATGGGCTAAATGCTCTAATCAAAAGACATAGAGTGACAGACTGAATAATAAAGCAACAGCCTACAATATGCTGCATGAAAAAGATACACTTTAGGGTGAAAGACACAAATAGATTGAGGGTGAGAGGATGGAAAAAAGATATTCCACACAAATGGAAATGACAGGAAAGCAGAAGTAGCAATTCTGATTTCAGACAAAATAGAATTTAAAATAGAATTTAAAACAAAGGCCATAAAGAAAGATAAAGAAGGACATTTTATAATGATTAAAGGAGAAATAAAAGATGAGAAATTTACACTCATTAACATATATGCACCCAATATAGGAGCCTGTAAATACATAATGCAAATACTAACAGGTATAAAGGGAGAAACTGGTGAGAGTACAACCATAGTAGGAGACATTAACAACACTTTAACATCACTGTACAGATCATCCAGTCAGAAAATTGATAAGGCAAAAAAGACATTAAATGATACAGTAGAAAAATTAGACTTGGTTAATATCTTCAGAACTTTCCAAAATAGAATATACATCCTTTTCAAATACACATGGAACATTTTCTAGGCTGATCAGGTACTCGGGCACAAAAGAAGCCTCAACAATTTTAAGAAGATAGAAATTATTTCAAGCATCTTTTCAGACCACAATGCCATGAAACTAAAAACAAGCTATAGAAAAACAAAGGAGAAAAAAATGACAGAATGGAGATTAACAATTATCCTACTAAAAATCCAATGGATCAATGATAAAAACAAAGAAGAAATTTTTAAAAATACTTTGAGTAAAATGACAATGAAAACACAACCATACAGAATCTATGGGATGCAGCAAAGGCAGTGCTAAAAGGAAAGTTTATAGTGATACAGGCCTTCTTCAAAAAAAGAACAATCTCAAATAAACAATCTATTATGCCAGCTAAAAGAATTAGAAAAAAAAGAGCAAGCAAAAACAAAAGTCAGCAGAAAAAGGAAATAATAAAAATCAGTGTGGAAATAAATAAAATAGAGATTTAAAATACAATAGAAAAAGTCAATCAAACCAAGAGCTGGTTTTTGGAAAGAGTAAACAAAATTGAGAAACCTCTGGCCATGCTCATGAAGAAGAGGAAAGAGAGAGCACAGATAAAGAAAATAAGAAAGGAAAATGGAAAAATGACAATCAATACCACAGACAACAAAATATCATACAAGAAGACAGTAGAACAACTCTTTGGAAACAAAATGGATAACGTAGAAGAAATGGACAAGTTTCTGGAAACAAACAGTCCACCAAGACTGAATTGAGAAGAAATTGACCACTTGAACAAACAGATCACTAGAAAGGAAATTGAATTAGCAATAAAAAAAAAAAACCTCCCTAGAAACAAAAAGTCTAGTATCAGATGATTTCACTGAGAAACTCTACCAAACATACAAAGAAAAACTCATATTGCTCCTTCTCAAACTCTTCCAGAATATTGAAAGTGAGGGAGTACTCCCAAACTCATTCTATGAAGCCACCATCGCCCAGAAACCAAAGCGAGACAAAGACATTACCAAAAAAGAAAATTACACAATAATATCACTGATGAAAATAGATACAAAAATCCTAAACAAAATATTAGCAAAAAGAATCCAACAGCACATAAAAGAGATAATACACCATGATCAAATTGGGTTCACCCCAGGGACACAAGAATGGTTTAAATATGCAAATCAATAAAAGTAATACACCACATCAACAAGAGAAAGGACAAAACTACATGATCATCTCAATAGATGTAGAAAAAAACATTTGATAAAATTCAACACCAATTTATGATTAAAAAAAACCCTCAACAAAGTGGGTATAGAGGGAACATATCTCAACATAATAAAAGCTGTTTATGACAAACCTACAGTCAGCATACTAATCAATGGTGAAAAACTGAAAATCTACCCACTAAAATCTGGGACAGGACAAGGTTGTCCACTCTCATCACTTCTATTCAACATAGTCTTGGAAGTCCTAGCCACAGCAATCAGGCAAGAGAGAGAAATAAAATGGATCCAAATTGGAAAAGAAGAGGTAAAATTGTCACTATATGCATATGACATGATACTATATATAGAAAACCCTAAAAAACCACACAAAAACTACTACAACTAATCTAAGAATTCAGCAAGGTAGCAGGATACAATATTAATGTACAAAAATCAGTTACATTTCTTTACACTAACAATGAATCAAGAGGAGAAGAAAATAAAATAACAATCCATTTTAAAATAGTACCCAAAGTAATTAAAAACCTAGGAATAAATCTAACCAAGGGGATGGTAGGCTTACACATGGAGAGTTACAAAACATTGTTTAAGGAAATTAAAGAAGACTTCAAAAAAGTGGAAGGATAGCCCATGCTTCTGGATTGGAAGAATCAATATTGTTAAAATGGTCCTACTGCCCAAGGCAGTCTACAGATTTAATGCAATCCCTGTCAAATTACCCAGGACTTATTTCAAAGAACCTGAACAAATCATGATAAAATTTATTTGGAATCACAAAAGACCCAGAATTGCCAAAACATTACTGAAGAAAAAGAATGAAGCTGCAGGAATAACCCTCCCAGACATCAGACAATACTACAGAGCTGCCATAATCAAAACAGCATGGCATTGTTTAAAAAAAAAAAGACATATGGATCAATGGAATAGAATAGAGAGTCCAGAAATGAACCCAAAAACTTTTGGTCAATTAATATTAGATAAAGGAGACAAGAATGTACAATGGAATAACGACAATCTCATCAGCAAATCATACCAGGAAACCTGGATAGCAGCATGTAAATCAATGAAGTTAGAATACTCCCTCACACCATACACAAAAATAAACTCAAAATGGATTTAAGACTTAAACATAAAACAAGACACAATAAACCTCCCAGAAGATAACATAAGCAAAACATAATCTCACATACATCTCAAAAATATTCTCCTAGTGCAGTCTACTCAAGCAATAGAAATAAAATCAAAAATAAACAAATGGGACCTAATTAAACTTACAAGCATCTGCACAACAAAGGAAGCCAAAAGCAAAATAAAATGACAACCTACAGAATGAGAGAAAATATTTTCAAAAGGTCAAACTGACAGGGGCTTAATTTCCAGAATATATAAACAGCTCATATGACTTAATAAGAAAGTAAAAACAATCAGAAAATGGAGAAAAGACCTAAACAACCAATTCTCCAATGAAGACATACAAATGGCCATTAGGCATATAAAAAACAAAAGTGGTTAATATCGGTAATTTTCAGAGAAATGCAAATCAAAACTACAATGGGGTATCACCTCACATCAGTCAGAATGGCCATCATTCAAAAGTCCACAAGTAATAAATGCTGGAGAGGGTGTTGAGAAAAGGGATGCTCCTACTCTGTTGGTGGGAATGCAGTTTGGTGCAGTCACTGTGGAAAACAGTATGGAGATTCCTCAGAAGACTAAAAATAGACTTACCATTTGACCCAACAATCACACTCCTGTGCATATATCTGGAAGGAACCCTACTTCAAAAAGAGACCTGAACCCCAATGTTCATAGCATCACTATTTACAATAGCCAAGACATGGAAACAACCTAAATGCCCATCAACAGATGACTGGATAAAAATGTTGTGGTATATTTTTACAATGGAATACTACTCAGCCATAAAAATGACAACATAAGGCTACTTACAGCAACATGGATGTCCCTGGAGAATATCATTTTAAAGGAACGGAGCCAGAAATAGAAAGAAAAATATCATATGATATCACTCATATGTGGAATCTGAAAACAAAACTAAAAAGGAAACAAATAAACATGTAAAACAAAAACAGACTCATAGACATCAAATACAGACTTGTTATTGCCAGGGGGAGGGAGAGGGAAGGGATAAACTTGGAGTTCAAGATTTGCAGATGCTTACTGGTATATATATAAAATATATAAACAAGTTTATACTATATGCACAGGGAAATATATTTGATATCGTGTAGTAGCTTATGGTGAAAAAGAATATGAAAATAAATATATGTATAGTCAAATATGACTGAAGAATTGTTCTATACATGAGAAATTGATGCAACATTGTAAACTGACTATAACTCAATAAAAAAAGAAGAAGAAACAAAACCCATCTACATGCTGCCTACAGGAGGCTCACTTAAGACCTAAAGACACATACACTAAATGTAAAGGAATTGAAAAAGATATTATATGCAAATGGAAATGAAAAGCTGGGGTATCAGTATTCATACCAGACAAATTAGACTTTGAAAAAAGTTTATGATAAAAGACAAAGAAAGGCATTATATAATGATAAAAATATCAATCCAAGAAAAAGATATATTGTAAACATATATGCACCTAATATAGGCACACCTAAGTACATAAAGCAGATATTAATAGACATAAAGGGAGAAATTCTCAGTAATTCAATAATAGTAGGGACTTTAAACCAGCTTTACATCGATGATCATCTAGACAGAAAATAAATAAGGAAACAATGGTCTTAAAAGACACATAGGGCCAGTTGGATTTAATGGACATCAACAGACCATCCCATCCAAAAACAGCAAAATAACATTCCTTTCAAGTGCACATGGAATGTTCTTCAAGGTAGATTATGTACTACACCACAAAACAAATCTCAATTAATTTAAGGAGATTGCAATTATATCCATCATTTTCCATCCACAAAGGTATGATATTAAAAACCAATTACAGGAAGAAAAATGGAAAAAATGACACAAGCATGTGGAGAATTTCTACTGAAAAACCAATGGGCTAGTGAAGAAATCAAAAAGGAAATCAGAAAATTTTCTTGAGGCAAATGAAAATTAAAACAAAATTTCCCCAAATCTTTGCTTTTTGACACAGCAAAAATGGTTCTAAGAGGGAAATTTCTAACAATATGAAGCTACCTCAAGGAAGAAGAAAAATCTCACATAAACAGCATAACTCTCCATCTAAAGTAATAAGAAAGAGAATAAATAAAACCCAAAGTCAGCAGAAGTAAGGAAATAATAATAAGAATAAAGCAGAAATAAAGGCCAAAAAGTAGAGAAAATCAATTTAAAAAGAAACAATATTGATAAAACTTTGGCCAGATTTATTATGAAAAAAGAGATGTCCTACATAAAAGTAGAACAGAAAAAAGTACAACTGATTTCACAAAAATTCAAATAATCATAAGAGAATGCTATGAACAGTTATACATCAAGAAATTAGACAACTAAGAAAAAATGGATAAGTTTCTAGAAACGTACAATATTCCAAGACTGAATCAGAAAGAAATAGAATATCTGAAAGGCTAATTACTAGTATCATAATGGAATTAGTAAGAAAAAAACTCACAACAAACAAAAATCCAGGACAGGACAGCATCACAGGAGAATTTTGCCAAACATACAGAAAAAAGTTAATACTTATATTTCTCAAACTATTCCCAAAAGTTAAATAAAAGGGAGCACTTCAAAATTCATTCTATGTAACCAGCATTATTGTGATACAAAAACTAGACAAAAACATAACAAAAAAGAAAATTATAGGCCAATTTTGCTGCTGACCTTAGAAGAAAAAATGCCCTGTATAATATTAGCAAATCTAATTCAGCAATAGATGAGTAAATTCATGCACTGTGATGAAGAAGGATTTACTCAAGGAATGCAAGGATTTTTCAATATTCACAAGTCAATCAATGTGACACACCACATAAACAAAATGAAAGGTAAAATTCATATGATTTTCTTAATATATGTAAAAAAAGCATTTGAAAAAATTCAGCATCCTTTTGTGATGAGAAAGCTTCAACAAAGTTGATATAGAGGGAATATATCTCAACATAATAAAGGCCACTTATAACAAACCCACAGCTAACATAATGCTCAATGGTGAGAAGCGCAAAGATTTTCCTCCAAGATCAGAAACAAGACAAGAATGCACACTGTCACCATTTATATTTAACTTTGTATTAGAAGTCTTAGACATAGCAATTGGACAATAAAAGGAAATAAAAACCATTTGAATGGAAGAGAAGTAAAACTCTTCCTATTTGCAAATGACATTACTATATAAATTAACCATTAATCTCCACTAAAAAAACTATTAGAACTAATACATGAAGTCAGTAAAGCTGTAAGATGTAAGGTTAGCATACAGAAGTCTGCTGCTCTTATACATACTAATAATTTCTATCAAATAGAAATAAGATAATCCAATTTACAATCATATTAAAAATAATAAAATTCTTAGGAATAAAATTAACCATGGAGGTGAAAGACCTGTACTCTAAAATGTATAAGACTTTGATGATGGAAATTGTAGATAATACATTTAAGTGGAAAGACCTTGTTTTCATGGATTGGAAGAATTAATAGTGTTAAATGTTTATAATACCAAAAGAAATCTAGACATAATGCAATCTCCATCAAAGTATCCATGACATTTTTCATAGAACTAGAACAAATAATCCTAAAATATGGTTGGAACAACAAAAGACCTCAAATAGCTAACACAATCTTGAAAAATAAGAATAAACCTGGAGGTATCATGTTCCCTGACTTCAGACTACAAACCTATAGTAATCAAAATAGTATGGCAGTAGCAAAATATTTACAAGGCAAAGACACATGGATCCATGGAAAAAAATAGACAGCCCAGAAAAAAACACAAACACTTAACTTCAACTGATCTGTGACAAAGGATGCAAGAATATACAGTAAGAAAAAGACAGTCTTTCAAATAAGTGGTGTTGGGGAGCTGGAGAGATACATGCCACAAAATGAAAGTAAAATTTTTTCTTATACCATATACAAAAATACACTCAAAACAGATTAAAGACCTACATGCAAGATGTGGAACTATAGAGATCCTAGAAGAAAATATAGGCAGTGCATTCTTTGACATATGTCTTAGCAATATTTATTTGCATCTGTCTCCTGAAGCAAGAGAAGCAGAAACAAAAATAAACAAATGCAACCTAATCAAACTTAAAAACTTTTGCAGGAAACCACCAATAAAACAAAAAGGTGACATACTGAATTATTTGCAAATAATATGTTTGATAAAGGATTAATATCTAAAATATATAAAGACTTCCTAAACAGAATAAAAATAAAAGAAAGAACCCAATTTAAAAAAGGGCAGAAGACCTGAATAGGCATTTTTACAAAGAAGACATACAATTGGCCAACAAGCACATGAAAAGATGCTCAATGTCACCTAATAATCAGGAAAATGCAAATCAAAAACACGATATATCATCCTACACCTGTCAGAATGGCTATCATCAAAAAGACAATAAATAGCAAGTGTTCCTAAGAAAAAAGAGAAAGGGGATCCCCGTACAATGTTGGTGGGACTATAAATTGGTAAAGCTACTATGGAAAAAATAAGGAGGTTCCTCAAAAAATTAAAACTAGAACTACTATGTGATCCAGCGATTCCACTCCTGGGCATATTAAAAAAAAAAAAAAAAACCTCAAATTAGTAGTTAGAAAAAGATATAGGCACCCCAAGGTTCATAGCAGCATTATATTACAGAGACAAAGTATGTAAACAAGTTAAATGTTCATCAACAGATGAATGGATAAAGAAGATGATATATATATATATATATATATATATCAATAATATTGATAATAATTGATTGATATATATATTGATATATATATATATCAATATTATTCAGACATAAAAGAATTAAACTTTGCCATTTGCAACAAAATAAATGGGCCTGGAGGATATTATGCTTAGTGAAGTAAATCAGGCAGAGAAAGACAAATGCTGTATGTTTTCGTTTATATGTGGAATCTAAAAAACAAAACAAATTAACTAGTATAACAAAACTGAAACAAACTGATAGATACAGAGAAAAAACTAGTGGTTGCCAGTTGGGAAAGGGGTGTGGGGAGGGGCTACATAGGTGATGAGGATTAAAAGATACAATCTACCAGATATAAATAAATCAGATACAGAGATACAATGTACAGTACAGGAATATGGCAAATATTTTATAATATTTTTATATGGAGTATAATCTATAGAAACATTGAGTCATTATGTTGTACTCCTGATATTATTTTAATATTTTAGGTCAACTATACTTTTTTAAAAAGCCTCTCCTTTATCTTGATATGTATAATCAACTGATTACCAATACCTGTCTTTGCATAAATGAGCCAAGATTCCCAACTTTTCAGATAAAATCTAAATTGTTATAAGGCAAGCAGAGAGGACAATATTGATCAGGGTGGTAATGGATTTCATCATTGACTAGAGATAGAATTTCATTAATCTGTATGTCAGTAAACAGGAACATATTAACTTGGAGTGTCAATGGTTTTAGCATTTAAAAATCATATGTTGAGATAATTAGAAGTTTCAGAAGTAACAAACACTAGGAGTTAGAAGAGAGAAAAGAAAGCAAAAAGTAATGCATAATTTATCTTTGTTCATACTTTACTATAAAAAAAAGTGAAAGAAAAGATCTTGAAAGGAGATTTAATTTTCCACCCTTGTCTTTCAAGTTCTTGTTTAGAATTTTGGTTGCATTGCTTCATTCTGTAAACATAAGGGACATAATCTTATCACCTAAGCACAACTTTGGCCTCTTAGTCTGCATGATTTTCAGCTGTTGCTATATTTTTCATGGATGACAGCAAGAGAGCAAGATAATATTCTCTTTGAACTTGGAAAATAACTGTCCCAGGGATTCAAAATGTAGACTGATTCACATTGTTTTTGCTATATGGCTCCATCTCTTATGCTGGTAAACAAGGAAATTTATAAAACCAAGGATTTTTTTCTAACTTTCTGTTTTAGAGGGATTTATGAGCTGTCACCTCACTAAATTAAGAATAGGTGCCAGGAGAGGCTGGAAGCAAGATGGTGGAGTAGAAGGACACTTGTAGCTCACCCTCTCCCACAAATACACCAAAACTCACATCTACAGACCCACTCAGCCAACCAGAGAACCTGCCGAACTCTGACAGAACATTGCCCTCTTTGAAAGACAAAGACACCAAAAATCTGTTAGGAAAAAAGGGAAAAAGAAAGAAGAGGCAAAACAGTGTGGGACCAGTCCTGTGGGGAGGGAACAACAATGGAGGACTGGCGCTTGTTCGCTGGGTCTCCCTCTCCAATGGAGAGGCCAGCAGGACGGAGAGGGAGACTCCAAGGCTCAGATCTACCCCAAGCACCCCTTGACGGACAGAACTGAGTTAAATGGGCACAAAGGGACCCTGCAACACCCAGCCTGAGACCTGAGCCAGTAGCTGGGGCTGGGACAGGCCGCCCAAGCACAGGCAGAGGACTGGGGTGGCTGCACTGAGGCGGCCCTGGGGGACTGCAGGGGGCTGCGCACTGTGGCTGGGGGGGCATATGGAGCAGAACAACCTCAGTCCCCTATAAATTGTGAAAAAAGCAAAGCAACATGGCTAGTGTGCCCTGGGGGGAGGGGCATCATTGCCTTTCTCTCCTCAGACCTGTGCCATCATTACTGGTGCTTCATGTGAGAAAAGAAGTAGGGCTCAGCCACAGCCACCATATTCTCCTGTGTGCAGTGCCTGGGTGGAGGTGGGGCTGAGACCTGAATCCGCACCTGGGGGCTCTGCAACCTCCTAGGCAGGAATGAGATTTTATAGCTGGAGACAGATAGGATCTTTCTGCCCTGGCACCTCTGAGAACTTGTGCCAAGACAAACAAGGAGCTGAGATTTGGCACGGAGCATAGATGGGGCCATTCCGCAGTCTTCCCCGAGCCCACCTTTGGAACACTGACCTGAGATGGAGCAGGCAGCTGCACAGAGCAATGGAGCGACTGGCGCTGGGAAAGGGCAGGCAGCAACCCACTTTCCTGGCAGGAAAGCAGCACCTGACCATGGTGCTGGGAGGGGGGGCGATCTGCTCACCTGCCTCCCCCAAGTGCAGCATCTGACTGCAGCATTGGGAGGGGGAGTGACCCGTCCACCCAGCGGATAAGAGCTCAGCACCTGATCCAGTGTTGGGGGGGTGTGATCTGCTAGCTGACAACCACTGGGAGCAGCACAGAAGAGGGTGCCAACAGAGGGCCTCTGGAAACAGCAAGCTGAGTTTGCAAAACAGGGTGAAGACACAAAGGCCTCTCAATAAAATCATTAAGAGCACAGCATCTCCAGGAGAACTAGATAACTCCTTAAGCCACAGTGCCAGATAGATATGAGCAATATGAAGAAGCAGAGGAACCACTCCCAATTAAAAGATCAAGAGAAATCCCCTGAAAGCACAATCAAAGAAATAGACATTGATGGCCTACTAGATCAGGATTTCAAAAAAGGATTGATCAAATTACTGAAGGAACTAAAAGAAATAGTGTTAAGAGATATAAAATATGTCAAAAATGAAATAGAAGCTATAAAGAAGAACCAAGTAGAACAAGTAAACTCATTTGCTGAGAAGAGAGCTGACCTTAAGGCTGTACAAAAGCAGGCTAGATGATGCAGAGGAATGAATAAGTGACCTAGAAGACAGGACAACAGAAAGCACCCAATCAGAACAGCTGAAAGAAAAACAAATAAAAAACAATGAAAACAATATAAGGGACCTATGGGGTAATATAAAGCGTGCCAATCTACACATAATAGGGGTTCCAGAAGAGGAAGAAAGAACAAAGGGAATTGAAAAGGTATTTGAAGAAATCATGACTGAAAACTTCCCAAGCCTAAAGGAATCAGATATCCAAGTACAGGAGGCTCAGAGGGTCCCAGACAGGAAGAATCTAAACAGATCCACACCAAGACATATTATAATCAAGATGGCCAGATTCAAGGATAAAGAAATGATCCTAAAGGCAGGAAGAGAAAACCAAAGAGTGAGTTACAAGGGAACCCCCATAAGGCTCTCAGCTGATTTCTCTACACAAACACTACAGGCCAGAAGGTAGTGGCAAGATATATTCAAAGTCCTGAATGAAAAAAGATGCAGCCTAGGATACTCTATCCAGCAATGTTATCCTTTAGAATAGAAGGAGAGATAAAGAACTTCACAGACAAGCAAAAACTAAAAGAGTTTAGCAACACTAAACCCATGCTAAAAGAAATATTGACAGGTCTACTCTAAATAGAAAAGAAGCAGGATGCTACAAAAATGAGAAACTCATAACTGGAAAGGAGATAACTGCCATGAATTACAAAAAGAATAAACACAAAATTGTAAAAGAAGACATCTAAATCATTAAGAGTGGGAGGGGGAACTAAGGGAAGACATTGTGGAAAACAGTATGGAGATTCTTCAAAAGACTAGGAATAGACTTACCATATGACCCAGGAATCCCACTCCTGGGCATATATCCAGAAGGAATCCTACTTCAAAATGACACCTGCGCCCCAATGTTCATAGCAGCACTATTTACAATAGCCAAGACATGGAAACAGCCTAAAGTTCCATCAACAGATGACTGAGTAAAGAAGATGTGGTATATTTATACGATGGGATACTATTCAGCCATAAAAACCAACAACATAATGCCATTTGCAGGAACATGGATGTTCCTGGAGAATGTCATTCTAAGTGAAGTAAGCCAGAGAGAGAAAGAAAAATACCATATGAGATTGCTCATATGAGGAATCTAAAAACAAAACAAAACAAAATATAAATACAAAACAGAAACACACTCATAGACACAGAATACAAACTTGTGGTTGCCAAGTTAAATATAAATGGTGGGATTTTAAAATGCAGAATAGATAAACAAGATTATACTGTATAGCACAAGGAAATATAAATAAGATCTGTGGTAGCTCGTAGTGAAAAAAAAACTGTGACAAAGGATATATATATGTTCATATATAACTGAAAAAATGTGCTCTACACTAGAATTTGACACAACATTGTAAAATGACTATTACTCAATAAAAAAAGTTTAAAAAAAAGAATAGGTGCCAGAAAAAATATATTAGCTCATTGTCCCCAAATTTCCACCTCTGAGATAATTTTGAGTATAGATTCAATAAGTATTATCTTACCAGGACAATTTTTAAGTCATGAAAATAAACTTTGTCTCTCTGGGCCTCCATTTCATTTATAGAGATTTCCCAAAATGTCCCTAAGGGCCTTTCCAGTTTTAACATTCCAGGATTTATAAGAAAAAGTACAAGTAGCATTGCACAAGTGATAAGTAAGGGACAAAATCCCTAATGATTTGTAGAAATAAAGAAGAATCAAAATCCAGTATTGTTGACTTTTAAATACCAAATAGTTTCTCATTTATTTATTGGTAAGGTACAAAACTTTAATATAGAATTCTTTAAAATTCTCTAGATCATAGCTCATTTTCCCAATTCCTACTTGAAATACACTGCCTTTTAAAAACCTGAATAAGTTGTTAAATCCAATTCTGCATTTTTATTTTTAGTACAGTCAATTGAACTTAGCTGTATTTAATCTACAAGATCTGTCGGGCTTTCTGCTCTTAAGTGCTTTGTTTTGTTTTGTTTTCTTATGAGGTGGAAGTAGTTAAGTTTTATTCATTTATTTATCTTTGGAGGAGGTACTGGGGATTGAACATGGGACCTCATGCATGTTAAGCATCCACTCTACCACTTGAGCTATACCCTCCCCTCTCAAGTGCCTGCTTTGAACACTATAACTTTTGATGAGATGATATATAGGGTATACCTTTTTATAAATATGTCAATTTGTAGAGGTAAAGAAATTAGAAATCCTAATCTCACACTGTGTGAGCCAAAGGAAATCTGGCCTGATGTGTTTCAAACAAAACCTTTTCATCTTTGCAGATGCATCTATATCTCTATCCAACACAGGTCTTTTCCAAGACATTTACTCATAATCAGATCTTTTCATGCTCCTCCAGAGTGACAATGTCTTAAGCACAATTCCAAAGACTTATTGTTTCAAATACAGTTGCTTTCTCTCATTTCCTTGTTCCCTTTTTTCCCTTAATTTTACAGACAACCAGCATAATCAGAGTGTATACCTCCTCTACTTTTTTTTTCCCCCGAAGAAAGATGTGGGACATGGGTGAATTTGTTCTACTTGAGTGTTCCTGTGTTTCTCAGTGGAACAATTTGACTTAAAATATTTTTCCTGTCTTTCACTGTACCATTTTAGGTTTCCAAAAATAAAAGTGTGGATTCTAAACCCCATTCCTCTCTCCTCTTATATCTCACCCTCATTCATATGCTGACGTTTGTAAGGGTTATGTGTCTCTATTCCTCAGCATTTTCTTGTATTTTGTTTGTCTCTTGTTCTCTGTTTCTCATTTGTTTCACCAACAAAACATTAGCTCTAATTTCAGCTCTTTCTCTGAACTCTTACTAATGAAAAACTTAATTGCAAATGTCTTTCTCAATACTTTCTCAGATCTTCACTTCTGAGAGTCAGAAGAGCCAGAAGTGGGCCTCTGTGTACCTATTCAGTTATAGTGGCTTAGACAAAATTTATCTTCTGTTTTTCATTCACCTGTGAGATAAGTTTGCTCAGTAGAAATAAGAAATGATTGGGGATGGGGAATATTTCATATAAAAAGAGAGAAACCTGGAAGAATTTTTAGAAAAATTTTATAAAAGAGAGCTTCAGCAAAGACCTTGGATCCCTCTAAAATGTCTTAAGAGACCCCCCTGTCACAGGCTTACACCTTTCAAAACTTCATTATAGTCCTAATCAGAGCCAACTATCTAAATGTCAAATCTAATTGGCATATGGCTATTAATATTTTCCATGCATCCCTCCAAACCTCCAAGGTAATGCCTTGGCCTATTAGCATGACATGCAAAGCCCTCCATGATCTGACCCTTACTAGTCCTCCAGCTCCATCTCTTTCCTCCCAGCTCTTTCTCCTAACTCCAACTTATAGCCTATGCTCCAGTCACATGCAATAACCTGCAGGTTACCAAATATATCTTGCTCAAACATCTCCCTCGGCTCAGAATAGCTTTCTTAAATTAACCTGCCATTGGATATCTCTTTATTTTTAAAAACTCAACTCATAGTATGAAACCAATTCTTAACAACTGTTTTCAAGGAAAATTGAAAACTCTTTTTAGAGTACAAATTTATCTTACATAGACATCTATAAAGATATGAGCAATGCTTCTCGGACTTACAGCAAAGAATCTCTTCTTTCCCAGGAAAGCTGTAATTTCTCTAAAGGCAAGAACATGTCTGCCCTGTTTATTTCTGACTCTCCAGGGTCTAACATAGTGCCTTCCATATAATAAGTGCTTAATAAATGTTAAACAAATGGAAAACTTAAAGCATTATTTTTCTTCTTAAGTCTGTATGAAAGAACACAACATTTTATCATCTAATCCAAAGGACCACAGCACACCTGGGGAAATTCTAAGTTAAATGTATCATGCACTATTTTTTTCTTAATTATGCAAATAAAAATCTGCTCAGATACCATCTGAGATTCATTTTCTGTGTATAATTCAGGATAAATGGGAAATTAGGAAAAGAGTGTCCTACTTTGTACCCATAAAAATCTGAGTGGCATCAGATTCACTTCAAGTTATGGAAAGTCTCAATTTTAATGGTGCATCTTTTCTCTTTGGACAGAATTCTAATTCTTTTAAATTGCATTTTTAACATCTGTTGTCAAATATTAAATGTCTTTCTGATTTAAATTCTAAATATTAAATTCCAAACATCTCAATTATGTAAATGGTGAAAGAAAGGGGCAGTTTTTCCTTAATGTGTTTTACCTTCCCTTTCTTCCAATTATGGTTATTCTTTGTGCCCCCAGCAAGGCAGCTAAGTTTGCTGGATTACCCTAGAAGTTCATTTTTGGAAATGAAAAGGATGACTACATTCTGGCAATGTGTTTTCAAGAGAGCAAAAAAAAAAGTCAAACAAACTACCATTTGTTCATTATATTATTTGCTGGTCACCATGCTGGATCCTTGAAGCAAATTTTTGATATATTTCAATCCTCACAATTGTACAATTTCACATATCTCTTTTAAGGAAATTGAGGCTAAGATACACAAGAAACTTGGCCTAGCTTACATAGCTAGCAAAGGGTGATTTAGAATTCAGCATAGATAAATCAGATTCTGTATAATCTCTTTACTACATTGCTTATCTCCAAACACCAATCTTAATGTTCTCTTCCAGGACACAATGTTGGAAATTTTCTGAAAAATTGAATTTAGCAAGGAACATTTTGATTAAATGGACAGAGAGACATGGAGAAGGGAGCTTTAATACAAAAAGTAAAATAATATAAAGAGTACATAATGTCTGTGGCCAGCATTTTTTTAAGTGTATTTCATGCACACCAGTATGAGATTGGTAGGAGATACAATCAGGAAACTCAGTCTATTGAAGGCCTTAAGGACCTCACCTTTCAGCTTCAGACCAGCTTCAGTGTTTCCACTCTGTTCTACCTTCCTCCAAACCTGCTCCACCTGATTCTTACATAGAATGGTTTTTACCATGGTTTAAAACTACAATTCTGTTCTTGGATGTTTCTGATTCCTTTTCTCTTTCCTCATTTGTTTCCCCTATACTCAAATATTCCCCTACCCACTGCTAAAGTGTTTCTAACAACCATAAGTAAGCATTCTACACCCTGAGCTGTCTACTCATTTTATCATGATACAGCAATTGTGTAGCAATCACATAAATATTTCTCCTTGCCAGACTGAAGCTGCATGTTTTTTTGTAAAGAATCTGCAACAGATTGTTTGTATGACCTTAGTCAGCATATTTAAGTTCTTTGGATTTCAGCTTATACATCTGTGAAATGAAAAGAGTAAAAATTTACAGTCCAAAACTCAGTGAGATTAATTAAAATAATATGTATGAGAAAGCTTGTGACACAAATCAAGTGCTCTGTGGATTGTATGTATTCACAAATGTTGAAATTGTTCTCATTTCCAGGCACTTGAATATACTGGTGAATTAGTAAAATTCTGGAGCTTTATTCTAAAATGCTGAGTCATATTATAAACAACAGAAAAATTCATAAAGTATACACTATTTTATATAGTGATAAATGTTATGGATAAAATCAAAGAGGAGGTGAAGATTAAACAGGTGCAGGAGTGCAGGAAAGAATGAGAGAGGTGTAGACTGGAATATTAAAGAGGATGATGATTGGGAGGGTATGAAACTTAGTCAAGCAGATATCTAGAAGAAGAGAGTTCTGGTCAGAAAAGACTTCACTGCCAGTGGATTCAAGAAAAAATTTAGAGGACTGTGATGTTGGAGCTGAGCTCTGGAGAGGGAGCTTGTTGAGGGCCAAGCTCAGAGAGGTGAGAGGGATCAACTATGCATACCAGGAGGCCATTGTAAGGACATGGAGTTTTACCCTGAGTGAGATTAGTTGCCTTAACTTTCATCTGAAGCTTAGTATGATGATTATTAGAAATTTTTTCCTATTCTTGTACATCATCAGTGTGATGCCTTCAGTGAACTATGGAAGTTTCTATGAGAGCAGTGAGGTGAGTCTTGCAAGATTAATAGAATTCCAACACATAGAGGTAAAGGGAACAGCTACTCTAGGCAAGAAAATCATCATATAGTTCTGAAAGGACTTGAAACATATACAGTTGAGAATAGCTCTGTCTGACTAGGTCAAAATGAACATATTTGGAGAGAGGAATAATACTGGGAAAATGGAAAGAGATAGGCTGGATGTGTTGAATAAAACCAGATTGTAAAAAGAATTTTTCTGCTGCAGATTTTAAATTTTCTACGAAGAAATAGAGAGCTACAAATATTTTAAAGAAAATATATGAGATATGCATGTTGGAGATTTTTTTTTAATTAATTTTGCCAAATAGATGAAAAGGAGAGGTAGAAACACATCTCCTGAAGTATGGCTATCTACCTTCTGTATCAGACTAATAATATTTTCCTTAGACCATGCAGTAATCACTGATTCTTCATACTTAATCATGCTTCCATGCAACAAATATTTATTAAAATTTCCTCATTGTACTAGATCTATGGGGCACAATGTTGAACAAGACAAATATATTTCTGGTTCTCATGGAGTTTACAGTCTACTGGGAAGATAAACATTAAATGCATAAAAGAGACAATTATAGCACTCACTGACACTGTTACAAAGCATAACAGAGCTCACAGAGGTCACTGATACTGTTATAAAGATTTCAGATTGGGTTCACCCTCATCATCCACATAAAATGTCTGTGGAAGTTACCTTTTTAAAAGAATAGCAGAATTATATTCTCCTTGTGAGTCATGGCATTTGTCAGTGAATTGGGAGTTAAGTAACTGGTCCATCACAAACCACTGTAGTATCTGCAAGGTTTTTAGTGTTTGTTTGTTTGTTTTTGCTACTTGAAACATTGAAAAATTACTGGAAATTTTATATTTTGCTAGAGAGTAGAAATAGTCAAGATTTAAAATGTATGATTTCACTGTTAAAAAGGTCAGATGTCTGAGATAATTTTAATAACTACAGAGGAAAAAAAATTCACTTTGACCTGAAACTTCAACAGAATTATTTCTTTATAAAATTTTGGTGACTTTTTGCTTAACGTTCTAATTATTACAAAATTGAGAGAGTAGCTAACATCAGAAACTTTCCCTAAGAATAAGAATATTGGGTCATTTCTCTACGTGTGACTTTTTGTCCACTTACTTGAAGATCTTATTTGGTCTATGGAACACTTGAAAATTTAGTTAAATGCTCATATTTAATTACAAGTATGAAGGTAAAGTTTAGCCTTAGTTAAAAAAAGTAACTGAACAATCTAATATATATTCCTATGAGATTACATTTTTCTCTAAATATTTAAATTTCTTTTTTCTTTACTTTTTATTGAAAGATAATTGATTTGTAATATTGTATTAGTTACAGGTACACAATAAAGTTATTTGATATATCTATAAATTACAATCAATCTAAAGTTATTATAAAATATTTGCTATATTCCCTGTACCATAAATTAAATTATATCCTTGTATCTTATATATGTTCTAGCTAGTAGTTTGTAACTCTTAATCACCTTCCCCTTTTGTGACTCTCCTTCATTCTTCTCCCAGTGGTAATCACTAGTTTGTTCTCTGTATCTGTTTGTGAGCCTATTTCTGTTTTTAGAAACAGAATAGGAATTAATTCAAAAAGATACATACACCCTGCTATTAACAGCAATATTCTTTATAATTGCCAAGATATGGAAACATCCTAAGTGCACATCAATAGATGAATGGGTAAAGAAGATGCAGCATATAAATGGAATACAATTCACCCACAAAAAAGGCTACCTTGCATTTGTGGCCCTTCATTCACTTTCCTTTTTTCCACTTCAAAAACCAGAAATTTATAACTGATATAAACATTTCCTTTACATCAAAACAAGATACATAGAAATAAACTTAACCAAGGAGGTTACCTATACTCTAAAAACTATAAAACATTGATGAAGTATATTGAAGATGATACAAAGAGATGGAAAGATATCTTGTGCTCTTGGATTGGTAGAATCAACATTATCAAAATGGCTATACTGCCCTAAGCAATCTACAGATCCAATGCAACCCCTTTCAAAATATTCATGACATTTTTTACAGAACTAATATAAACAATTTTTATGGAACTGTAAATTTATATGGAACCATAAAAGACCCTGAACAACCAAAGCAACCTTTCGTAGGTCTTTTTGTTTTACTTATTTGGTGCTTTTATTTTTTAGAGTCTGCATATAGGTGAAATCATACAGTATTTGTTTTCTCTGCTTGAATTGTTTGACTAAACATATCTTTAAGGTCCAAAAATTTTGTTGCAAATGGCAAAATATTATGCTTTTATAAGACTGAGTAACTTTCCATTATATATGCATGTACATAATTATTTAATTATCAGAGAAATGCACATCAAAACTACAATGAAGTATAACCTCACACCAGTCAGAATGTGATCATTAAAAAATCTACAAATAATAAATGCTGGAGGGTGTGGAGAAAAAGGAACCCTCTCAAACTGTTGGTAGGAATGCAAACTGGTGCAACCACTGTCGTAAAGAGTATGCATGTTCCTTAGAAAACTGAAAATAGATTCAGTATATGATCCAGCAATCCCACTGCCAGGCATGTATCCAGAGAAAACCTTATTTCAAAAATATACATGCACCTCAGTGTTTATAGCAGCACTTTCTGCAATAGCCAAGACATGGAAACAACCTAAATGTCCATCAACAGATGACTGGATAAAGAATTATACAAGGATTATATTAAGAATTTTATATATATCTTAGAATACTATTTTATATATATTAAAGTACTATTCAGCCATAAAAAATGAATGAAATAACATCATTGGCAGTAACATGGCTGGACCTAGAGATTTTCATACTAAATGAAGTAAGTCAGAGACATCATTTAAAGCTGACACTGAATTTTTTGAAACCTTTTTGACCAATGAAAATAAATAAATGCACATAGAAAACTAGAAATAGATTTTCAACATAATTCAATTTAAGGAACTGGTGTCTTAGCTTTAACCTTGAAAATATCATTTGATGATTTGAATGAGAAAATGGAGACTGAATGTAGTATGTCCATCACAAAAGCCTTGGTAGCTGCAAAATTAATAGAAGGTATTGCAGATAAAATCAACTGTAGATCTTAAAATAAGGAGTCCATTGATTGTTTCAGGTAGACAGCTGTTACAAAATCACCTATCTTGCTGCCTTTGTGGCTTAAGTTAAGAACTACATAGAATACTGGAAAAAAGAAAGAGAGGGTGGAGATAGGAAGAGCTGAAATAAATATGTAGTGGACAGCTTCCACTAATTTTTTTTTTTTCATATGATTGTAGGAGTAGATAGAGTAGTTCACTGTGATTTTGTAGTCTGGTCTCAGATTTACTGCTGGAATTGATGCATATACTTTCTACTATTTTAAAAATAATTCTAATGAATTTTTGCTCTAGCTTAAATGGGAATGATAAAGAGGAGTTGATAGGCTCTGAATTTTTAGAACAACTTTCAACAAGATTAAAGCCATAAGGCATCCCAAGTCCACTCTTCTAAAAACAGAAAATAACCATCTGCTGTGACTGCAGTTATTTTACTCTAATATACTATGTAAACAAGGATTTAGTTTATAGCACATGGAAGAATATTCAATATTTTGTAATAAACTATAAGTAAAATAATAAAATATAGATAGATACATATAAATGTATAACTGAATCACTTTGCTGTATGCCTGAAACTAACACAATATTGTAAATCAATAAAAAATAAAATGCTGTGTGTTTCAATAGAGTAGACACAGCTCACAGTATACTCTGATACTAAACTGATACTTGGACAGAGTCATGGCCTTTTGCATTTTCAAGAAAATATATTTACAAGGATTATTTAAAATATCCTTCATTTCTATTTGACAGAACTATAGAAAACAAAGAGGCCATTCTTAATTTTTCCATACCTGTAAGATGTAGATACCTGTAGTGAATTTACTAGTAATTTTATAGACTAGCTCGATAGGACCCAAGTGGGGCCAGGGAGGAAGACTGCCTTGAATGGAAAGAAGATTAAAACTATTTTAACTTTGTTCATTTTGTTTTGTTTTGTCATTGAGGATTTTGCTTTCTTCTGAGACCTCTTTCTTGTTTCTAAAACTTCTCCTGTCAACATTCGTTTTGTGTTTAGCTTTCTACACTGTACTTGTAGTGGAATCTGCATTAGAAAGCTACTTCTCAGGGATCCCCCTTCTTCCCTAACATCCTTGGTAAGCTTTTAATGAATGTATACTCTCAAAGGCAAAGTATGGAGTAAGAATAATTTTTGCCACAAAATGCAGACATTTATGATCTTTACTTAAAACATATTGATATCTGAAGGAAAGATTAGATATCTAAAGACATGCTGACCCTTAATCATCCCTAATAAGGAATTCTTCCCAACTGGAATGCTTCTTTGAGAATACAATGTGGTGTTTGTTTGCACAACAAATGATTGAAAACTGAGATGTTCAAGAAAATGTTTGATAAGTACTGTTGCCTGGCAAGCTCAACATCTACTCTCAAGCTCCTTCCTTGCCCAACTCTGTTATAAAGGCTGAGGAAGCTAAACGTTTTCCCAGTTTTTCATGCAACTTGAAGTGATCAGTTAGTTCCAAGCTGAGATGAGAGCAGAGGCTCCTGGAAAAAAGTAAGCAGAAGCTTCTAGCAGTAGCATCTGTTGGGGGCCTCTAGAAATGCTTGTATTTTCCTAATGAAAACAACAAGTGAGGCATGTGCTTCCTCTCTTATCTACTTTCTTTCTACCTTGAATGCAGATGTGTCTGTAACTGCTGCAGCCATTTTTGAAGCAAGAAGCATAAAGACAAAAGCCAATGTGCTCAAGATGATGGAATTAAAATCAGAGACAGATCTTTAGTCCCTGATGGCATTATTGCACCAGCTGAACAAATATTTTCCTTTGTATTTCTTGTTGATAAGAAAAATTGGCTTCTGTTTCTTAAGTCAATGATTTTTCTGGTTTTATTTCTTGCAATTAAAATAATTTCAAAGGATAAAGAAATTGTATTTTCAACATCTGATAAACAATTTTTCTGTGATGATCAAAGTACATTGCATTTTGGCTATTTACATTATTTAAAATAGCCAAGACATGGAAACAGCCTAAATGTCCATCAACAATGACTGGATAAAGAAGATGTTGTATATTTATACAATGGAATACTACTCAGCCATAAAAACTGACAACATAACGCCATTTGCAGCAACATGGATGCTCATGGAGAATGTCATTCTAAGTGAAGTAAGTCAGAAAGAGAAAGAAAAATACCATATGAGATCGCTCAAAAAAAAAAGCATAAATACAGAACAGAAATAGACTCATAGACATAGAATACAGACTTGTGGTTGCCAAGGGGGTGGGAGGTGGGAAGAGATAGACTGGGATTTCAAAATTGTAGAATAGATAAACAAGATTACACTGTACAGCACAGGGAAATATATACAATATCTTATGGTAGCTCACAGAGAAAGGAATGTGACAATGAATATATATATGTTCATGTATAATTGATAAATTGTGTTCTACACTGGAATTTGACACAATATTATAAAATGATTATAAATCAATAAAAAATGTTAAAATAAAAAAACCTTGCATTTTATAGCATTTCCAATTTACAAAAGTTGTTTTGTTATACATGACCTCATTTAATCATCACAATAAATTGGTAACTTAGAAATTGTTATCCTAACTTTAATAGTGAGCCAACTTAAACTCAGAGAAATAACTTACTTAAACTCAATGAAAGAAACTGTGGTAGAATCCAAGACTTCAACCCTTATCCTCTGGCTCTGATTCCCAACTGAACCAAGTTTGTTTATGTTGGAAGCCAAATTTATTGTATTCACATATTCATTACATTCTTACAACACTATGAAGAGCTTCTGTGTAACAGTCTTTAGAAAATAAGAAAGAAGAATTGGATAAAAATTACTGAACTCATAGTCTGGAGTGAATTAAGTCACTTTATTATTAACCTTGTGATTTTAAAGATTAATACTATAAGATATCCTACTCTGAGAATTTTACAGGCCACTAAGGAATACAAATGTGAAAATACCTTATTCTACATATGATACAGAGTGGGCCATAAATGCATGTATGTTCATTGTAGAAAAGGAATACTAATTCATGCTTTGAAGGAAGTTGGGGTGAAGGGTGGGTGGAGGAGAGTGCCAAGGTAATATAAATGAGTCTCAGCTGTTTTGTATGACTATACATTTGGGGGAGTTAAGATTTATGGAGCTACAAATCTGACCATATCTAGATCATAAAAGGTTTTTGTTGGTCCTGATGTTTTGTATCCATGTTTTTAAATTTTTTATTTATTTATTTATTTTATTTATTTATTTATTTATTTATTTATTTATTTATTTAAAATATATTTTTATTGCAGTATAGTCAGTTTACAACAATGTGTTAATTTCTGGTGTACAACACTGTAATTCAGTCATATAGGAACATCCATATATTCATTTTCATATTCTTTTTAACCTACTATGTTACTTTTTAACTTAACATATGCTACTACAAGATATTGAATATAGTTCCCTGTGCTATACAGTATAAACTTATTATTTATCTGTTTTATGTATAGTATTTAGTATCTGCAAATCTAGAACTCCCAATTTATCCCTTCCCACCCATTTTCCCCCTGTTAACTATGTTTGTTTTCTATGTCTGTGAGTCTGTTTCTGTTTTGTAAATAAGTTTTTCTATTTTTTTAGACTCCACATATGAGTGATATCATATGGTATTTTTCTTTCTTTCTGTCTTGCTTCACTTGGAATGACATTCTCCAGGTCCATCCATGTTGCTGCAAATGGCATTATTTTTTTTTTCTGGCTGTGTTTTATTGCATTGTATAAATATACCACAAATTCTTTATCCAGTCATCTGTCGATGGACATTTAGGTTGTTTCCAGAATCACATTCATATTGATAGATAAGATCAATAGATTTCAAACATGGTTATAATATATATAGAATTATATTTCTGAATACTGATCTGGAAACAAGCAGTAAACTGGAAGTAAATAAGATTGGAGACAGGGTGCAAGAAGAATCCTGGGCAATTTTCCCAGCAAGATATAAATCCAATGCAAGTGATGCCTGACAATTGGGTAGGAGGAATCAGATTGCAGAGATATTTAAATGTTGACATCTATAGGAAAAAGTAATAAACTAGATATGATTGGAGATGTGGTTGGGTGCATAAGAAGGAAGAAAATATGATTCAAACCAAGTTTCTGTCTTGAGCTTCTAAAGAGGTAGTAAATGCATTCATGATAAGATGTACTAAAGGAGTGGATGGATAGAGAGGCATAACAAAGGAGATAAATTCCTCACTTCATGTATTGAGTTCAGCAGTCCTTTGGAACACCTAAGATGGAGATGCTCATTAAACAGTCAGAAATAAAACCCTATACAGACAATTCTCAACTTAAAATGATTCAACTTAATGAGTTTTCAACTTTATGATTCTGAAAAGCTATGTACACTTGATAGAAACCATATTTCTTCACATAAATAACACTTAATACTTCTTCATTTCCCTTCTTCCATTTTCCCCCATATCTTTTCCCAGCTCTCTTCCTTTCTAATTTTCATATATGTATATATGCAGGATGGTCACAAAATTTATTGTCCAATCTCTGAAACTTTATATGAAAAAGCCCATTTTTTAGGATGAAACTAGGACAACAAGTCAACCTGGGACTAATTTGGGTTAACCTGACCTCATGCTCTCACAATAAAACCAACAAAAAAATGGATGAGGAAAGAAGGCATTCAGAACAGGACCCTTTAGTTCTAGGAAGAGAGAAAATTGAGGAAAATGGAGAAAAGACTGGATATAAAAATAAAAATATGATTATTTTTACCATCAGAATTAAGAAGACACCTTTTTCAGCTTATCTAGTTAGAAGAAACCGGATCCGATCTAGTACAACCTACTTATTTTATGATTCTTCCACTTGAAGCCATATTTTTTTTCATATTTGTATACTGTTTTGTCTGCCATCAAACATTCACCATTTGTGTGAATAAGCATAAATCAAATCAAGAAGTAGCTGTGGAGAGCTTACTGTGTCAGTTACTTTGCTAAATGTTAAATACACAGAAATGAGTAAGATACAGTCTGTATCTCAAATAATTAAATTTAATAAGAGAGAGAAGTAAGCAAATCATAATGCCCAATAAATGCATCAATACAAGTATATATAGGAGACAAAATTAATCTCAAGGAGGAAGTGATTACACAAGCAATACGTTTTCAATGCTTTCAAAAAGAGATGATTACTGAAATGGATTTAAAGGATGAATAAAACTTCCCCAGGCATGATATTATGAGGAAAAAGCATTTTAGTCAGAAGCATGGAAGACATGGAAGCTATGAAAAAGCACAATTGTGGATGGATTCCATTATAAGTCATTTGGACTTAATTCTATATGCAACAAGGAGCCATAGAAGTTTTAAACAGAAGAACAATGTGATGGATGTATATTTTTGAAAGATCACTTTGATAACTGTGTGGAGAATATTTTGTATTGCTTTTTGTCAAGAGAGGTAGAAACTGGAGAAACAGCCCTAAAGTGAGTTGAGTTAAAAACAAATACTATAGATTAGTGAGGGTTCAAAATTCAGCTTACAGCTCAAGAAGACATTTTTGCAGAGGGACTGCAGATTTTACAAGCAGACTTTGGGGTAAAATAAAGCTTGCACATAACGTCAAAACTATCTTCCTGTTTCAGCTCAAATTAAATACATTTACTTTTGAAAGGTTAGCAAGCTTGGGTTTTGCTGAAATATTCCTTCTCCACACTTTGTTTTAATATTACACTAACAAGCTGCCTTCACTTGGAGGATTTAGCTCCCTTTAGATGTAGTTTACCAAACAGTAGTTGTAAAGTACTGCATTTCAAGGGGGTGATTAGTGGTAATGGGTAGAGTTTGAGGGGATGGGGGAAAGATTGTGTGCAGTGCCATGTCAGGAAAAGAAAGCTTCTCAACCTCCAAGCCATCTGAAAACATCTTCAATCCAAATTTTCAAGGGATCATAAGCTCAGACTGTGGTTTCTTACACCCCTGGGGAGGGGCAGTTTGTCATGGGTTTTATTGAACTCCAAGAAGGAATCACAGGTAAGCACATTTTTCAGTAGGCCTATGGACTTCTGGCTTGGGAAACGTGGCTATACAACTTCCCTTTTAGTCCTGGAATTCTACCTCTGGCACTATTTGTTTCCTCTTCTTTTGCAAAAGGTAATCTGCTTCATTGACATAGGGCCTAGGTCTCCTTCTTCCCCGTGAAGGATTTAGGCCTTGGGAATCTGGTCACTTTTTCTCTCACTGGTCTTTGCCTGTTCCTTGACTAAACCAAAGGAGCCACCTCAGGCTCACAAACATGACATCCTAACCAAAATGAGGACAACTACAAATATCCCAAATAATTCCCCATTAGGATGCATATTAATTAACTGGGAAAAGTTTAGACAGGATAGTTTGAGGAAAAAGGAATTAACTTTCCTTTGCAATACTACATGGCCCCTATACAAGCTAGGGGAACAAGAAGTCTGACAATAAACAGACAAAAAAAAAACCAAATCATTAAATTACAGTATCATCTTGTAGCTGGACATATTTTGTAAAAGAGGAGGTAAATGGGGAGAATTTCTATACATACAAATTTTCTGGACCCTATTCCAAGACCCAGGTTTAAGGAACTCCTGCCAGGTATGCCTGGGTCATATCCCTTCAAAGACTCTTCCATGACAGGAGCTCGATGTTTTATTTTTTTTCTTTAGTTACAGTCAGTTTACAGTCTGTGTCAAATTATGGTGTACAGCAAAATTCTTCAGTCATACATGAATATACGTATATTTATTTTCATAATCTTTTTCACCATGAGCTACTAAGAGATCTTGAATATATTTCCCTCTGCTATACAGTATAAACTTGTTTATCTATTTTATATGTATCAGTCAGCATCTGCAAATATCAAACTATCTGTTTACCCCTTCCCACCCCCTCTCTCTTGACAGTCACAAGTTTGTATTCTATGTCTGTGAGTCTGCTTCTGCTTTATAAATAAGTTCCTTTGTCTTTTTTTATTCCACATATGAGTGATATCATATGGTATTTTTCTTTCTATTTCTGAATCACTTCACTTATAATGACATTCTCCAGCGACATCATGTTGCTGCAAGTGGCATTATGTTCTCATTTCTTCATGGCTGAATAGTATTCCATTGTAAAAATATACCACGACTTCTTTATCCAGTCATCTGTTGATGGACATTTAGGTTACTTTCATTTCTTGGTTATTGTAAATAGTGCTGCTAAGAACATTGGAATGCAGGTGTCCTTTTGAAGTAGGGTTCCTTCTGGTTATATGCACAGCAGTGGGATTGCTGGGTCATATGGTAAGTCTATTTTTAGTGTTTTGAGGAATCTCCATACTGTTTTCCACAATGGCTGAATCAAACTGCATTCCCACCAACAGAGTAGGAGGGTTTCCTTTTCTCCACACCCTCTTTAGTATTTATTATTTGTAGACTTTTGAAAGATGGGCATTCTGATTGATGTGAGGTGATACCTCGTTGTAGTTTTGATTTGCATTTCTCTGAAAATTAGTGATATTGAGCATATTTTTCATGTGCCTAATGGCCATTTGTATGTCTTCATTGGAGAATTGGTTGTTTAGGTCTTCTGCCCATTTTTGGATTGGGTTGTTTGTTTTTTTTTCTTATTAAGTCATATTTACATACTGCTGTCCAGTCTTCCCAACACCATTTGCTGAAGAGACTGTCTTTATTCCATTGTATGTTCTTGCCTTCTTTGTCAAAGATTAATTGACCAAAATTTGTGGGTTCATTTCAAGTGGGACCCAATTAAACTTAGAAACTTCCACACAGCAAAGGAAACCATAAGTAAAACAAAATGACAACCTACAGAATGAGAGAAAATTTTTGCAAATGATGAAACTGACAAAGGTTTGATCTCCAGATTATATAAGCAGCACATACAACATAATGAGAAAAAAACAAACAACCTAATCCAAAAATAAGCAGAAGACCTGGACTCGCTATTCTGTTCCATTGATCCATATGCCTGATTTTTTACAAACACTATGCTGTCTTAATTATGGTAGCTCTGTAGTATTGTCTGAAGTCTGGGAGGGTTATTCCTCCAGATTCATTCTTTTTTTCTTCAGTAATGCTTTGGAAATTCTGGGTCTTTTGTGAGTCCATATAAATTTTATCATGATTTGTTCTAGTTCTGTGAAATAAGTTTGGGGTAATTTGACAGGGATTGCATTAAATCTTTAGATTGCCTTGGGCAACATGTCTATTTTTAACAATATTATTTCCTCCAATCTAAAATCATGGAATAGCTTTCCACTTTCTTAAGTCTTGTTTAATTTCCTTAATCAATGTTTTGTAGTTCCCCATGTGTAAGTCTTTAACCTCCTTGGTTAAACTTATTCCTAGGATTTTATTACTTTGGGTGTTATTTTAAAAAGGATTGTTTCTTTAATTTATTTTCATGTTGTTTCATCCTTACTGTAGAGAAATGAAGCTTATTTTTGTACATCAAACTTGTATCCTGCTACCTTACTGAATTATTTGGTTAGTTCTAGTAGTTTTTGTGTGCGTGTGTGTGTGGGCCTTTCAGGGTTTTCTATATATAGTATCATGTCATCTGCCAATAGTGACAATTTTACATCTTCTTATCCAATTTCAATCCCTTTTATTTTTCTTCCCTGATTGCTGTGACTAGGACTTCCAAGACTATGTTGAATAGAAGTAGTGAGAAAGGAAAACCTTGTCTTGTCCCAGAATTTAGTGGGATGGTTTTGAGTTTTCCACCACTGAATACTATGCTGGCTGTATGTTTGCCATAAATAGGTTTTATTGTGTTGAGATATGTTCCCTCTATACCCACTTTGATGAGGGTTTTTATCATAAATGGGTATTGAATTTTATCAAATGCTTTTTCTTCATCTATTGAGATGATCATGTGGTTTTTGACCTTTTTCTTGTTGATGTGATGCATTACATTGTTTGACTTGCATAGATTGAAACTCCTTTTGTCCCTGGGGTGAACCCAACTTGATCATGGTGTATTATCTTTTTTATGTGCTGAGGGATTCTGTTTGCTAATATTTGGTTTAGGATTTTTGCATCTATGTTCATCAGTGATATTGGTCTCTGATTTTCTTTTTTGGTAGTATCTTTGTCTGTTTTTGGTCTCAGGGTGATGGTGGATTCATAGAATGAGTTTCGGAGTACTCACTCATTTTCAATCTTCTGGAAGAGTTTGAGAAGGACCAGTATGAGTTCTTTGTACATTTGGTAGAATTCCCCAGTGAAGCCATTCATTCCAGGACTTTTATTTGTAAAGAGGTTTTTTATTGTTATTTCAATTTGATTTCTAGTGATCGGTTTGTTTAAGTGATCAATTTCTTCTTGATTCAGTCTTGTGGACTGTATGTTTCCAGAAACTTGTCCATTTCTCCTAGGTTATCCATTTGGTTTCTATGTAGTTGTTCATAGTATTCTCTTATGATATTTTGTGTTTCTGTCATATTGGTTGTAATTTTTCCATTTTCCTTTCTTATTTTCTTTATTTGTTCTCTCTCTTTTCTCTTTGTGAACTTGGTCAGAGGTTTATCAATTTTGTTTACTCTTTCCAAAAATCAGCTCTTGATTTGATTGAATTTTTCTATTATTTTTTAATCTCTATTTAATTTATTTTCTCTTTGATATTTATCATTTCCTTCCTTCTGCTGACTGTTTTTTTCTGCTTTACTTTTTCTAATTCTTTTACTGGTATGCTAGACTTTTTATCTGAGATTGTTCTTTTTTGAGGAAGGCCTGTATCACTATAAACCTCCCTCTTAATACTGCCTTTGCTGCTTCCCATAGATTATGAGTGGTTGTATTTTCATTGTCATTTGTCTCAAAGTATTTTTAAATTTCATTCTTTATTTCGTCATTGACCCGTTGTTTTTTTAGTAGCATGTTGTTTAATCGCCACCTTGTCATTTTTTCTCTTTTGTTTTTCTGTAGTTGATTTTTAGTTTCATGGAATGGTGGTCTGAAAAGATGCTTCAAATTATTTATATTTTCTTAAAATTGTTGAGGTTTCTTTTGTGCCCAAGTAAATGATCTTCCTAAAATATGTTCCATGTGCACTTGAAAAAATGTATATTATATTTTGGGGGAATGTAATATTCTGAAAATATTAACTAAGTCTAATTGTTCTATTGTTTCATTTAACTTCTCTGTTGCCTCATTAATTTTCTGTCTGGAAGATCTGTCCAGTGATATAAATGGGATGTTAAAGTCTCCTACAATGGTTGTTCTCCTATGAATTTCTCCCTTTATATCTGTTAGTATTTGCTTTATGTATTTATGTGCTCTTATATTGGGTGCATAGATGTTAATAAGTTTAATATCCTCATCTTGTATTTTTCCTTTAACCATTATAAAATGTCCTTCTTTATATTTCCTCATGGCCTTTGTGTTAAAGTCTATTTTGTCTGAAATCAGTATTGGTACTCCTGCTTTCCTGTCATTTCCATTTGCATCAAATATATTTTTCATCTTCTCACTCTCAATATATGTGTTTCTTTCTCCATAAAGTTGTCTCCTGTATGTAGCATATTGAATGTCCTCATTTTATTATCCAGTCTGCCAATCTATGTCTTTTGATTGGAGTACTTAGTCGATTGACATTTACAGTAATTATTGATAGATGTGTGTTTATTGCCATTTTGAACTCAGTTTTGCAGTTAATCTGGTGTTTTCTCTTAGTTCCTTTCTTTTTCTTTGTGTGGTTTGATAATTTTCCTTTATATTATCTTGGTTTCTTTATAGCTCTTTTGACTCTGTTGTAAGGTTTTGGCTTGTTGTTACCCTGTTTTGTAAGTATGTTAACCCATTACTATATCTGTTGGTTTTAAACAGATAGTATTATGAGCTCAAACCCATCCTACCAATAACAAAAAAAGAAAAAAGGAAAAAAGTCTATGTTTTCTTGCTCCCCTTTCCCACTCTTAATGATTTAGATGTCCTTTTCACAATTTCATGTTTATTATATTGTAATTCATTGTAGTTATCGCTTTCCAATTATGGTTTTCTCCTTTCTGTAACATCCTGCTTCTTTTCTATTTAGAGTAAACATCACAATGTTTCTCTTAGCATAGGTTTAGTATTGCTAAATTCTTTTAGTTTTTGCTTGTCTGTGAAGTTCTTTATATCTCCTTCTTTTCTAAAGCATACCCTTGCTGGATAAAGTATCCTAGGTTGCATCATTTTCTCATTCAGGACTTTGAATATATCTTCCCACTGTCTTTTGGCCTGCAGTGTTTATGTAGAGAAATCAGCTGAAAGCCTTATGGGGGTTCCCTTGTAACTCACTCTTTGCTTTTCTCTTGCTGCTTTTAGAATCATTTCTTAATCCTTAATCCTGGCCATCCAGATTATAATATGTTTACTGTGTGTCTGTTTGGGTTCTTCCTATTTGGGACTCTCTGATTTTCCTGTACTTGGGTATCTGGTTCCTTCTTTAGGTTTGGGAAAATTTCAGTCATGATTTCTTCAAATACCTTTTCAATCCCTTTTACTCTTTCTTCTTCTCCTGGGACCCCTATCATGTGTAATTCAATATGCTTTATATTATCCCATAGGTCACTTATATTGTTTTCACTGGTTTTGTTTGTTTGTTTTCCTCTCAGCTGTTCTGATTAGGAGATTTCTGTTTTCTTGTCTTCTAAGTCACTTATTCATTTCTCTGCATTATCAAGCCTACTTTTTATAGACTTTAGCTCAGCTCTCACCTCAGCAAATGAGTTTTCCAGTTTTAATTGGCTCCTCTTTATATCTTCAATTTCCTTTTTGACATATTCGCTGTCTCTATACACAAACTCTTGGTTCCTTCAGTACTTTGGTCACTCCTGTTTTGAAATCATGATCTAGTAGAGTATCAAGGTCTATTTTATTGATTATTCTTTCAGAAGACTTCTCTTGTTATTTTAATTGGGAGTAGTTCGGCTTCTTCCTTTTACTTATATGTCTCTGGTACTATGGCTCATGGAGTATCATTCATCTACTGTGGTCCTTAAATGGTTTGTTTGTTTATTTACTTATTTATTTAAAGCAGATGCAGAAATAAAACTAAAAAAGAAAAGAAATTCAAAAGAGGAAAAGATTTGAAAACAGAGTATAATAAATAACAGAATAACAAATTGAAGATAAAAATCAAGTTGAGACAAATTTTTTAAAACTTAAAAGAAGAAAAAATATTTGATAACAGTATAATCAATAACAGAATAACAACACAAAGAAATAGAAATCAAATTGATAGACATTTAAAAGTAATTAAAAGAAGAAAAAATATTTGAAAACAGTTTATAATTGATAACAGAACAAAACAAATAAAAATGAAACTGAGACAAGAAGAAGAAGCAGAAGCAGCAGCAGAAGAAGAAGAAGCAGAAGCAGCAGCAGGAAGAAAAGAAGAAGAAGAAGAAGAAGAAGAAGAAGAAGAAGAAGAAGAAGAAGAAGAAGAAGAAGAAGAAGAAGAAGAAGAAGAAGAAGAAGAAGAAGAAGAAGAAGAAGAAGAAGAAGAAGAAGAAGAAGAAGAAGAAGAAGAAGAAGAAGAAGAAGAAGAATTTTTAAAGGAATAAAATAGAAACAAAAAATTTGTAAAGTAAAAATTTAAAAAGAAAAGAAAAAAAAGTGGATGTGTTCCCCTGGAGACTGTGCACTCTTAATAATTTTGTTGAGAGGTTCTTCTTAAGTAAGGTCCTTCTTGGTAGTTGCCACGTCTTCCTTCCCTGCTTTTTGCCTGTTGTCCCTTCAGTTGGGGGTGTGGCCAGTGATCTGGTAGCCAGAACCTGCCCTGTCTATTGAACCTCCTTTTTTTTTTTTGTGGTTGTCATCACTCCTGTACTCACCCTACTGTGTGAACTCTGCTCAATGTTTCCAGAGGCCTTCTTGTCACACTCCTGGTCTGTGCTGTTCCCAGTTCTGGTCAGAGGGTGGTTTGCATCTCCTCCCAAAACTATATCTGGAGGTGTCACTACTTCATGGTAGGTGGGCAGGTCATGCCCCTTCCCTATGCCAAGGTCTGACACTGTCCTCATGCCTGGTAGGTGGGCACATCACTCCCCATTTGAGTGCCACTCTCCACACCACATAAGGTCCAAGCTCTGTAGGTGGGCTTGGACAACATGGCTGCACCAGCACTTGCCCCTGCTCTATGCCAGAACTCAGCTCCTTATTTGTCTTAGAGGCAGGAGTTCACAGAGGCACCAGGGCAGAGCATTCCTATCTTCCTGGGGCTGTAAACAAATCTTAGTTTCGCTTATGGGCACCTAGGTAAGTATTCAGATTTTGACACCCTCCTCTGAGTGAGGATTTGGTGGCTGTGGTTGCACCCCACCTCTCATCTCCCCAGAACACACCAGTAATGGTGCCTCAGGCCTCAGAGACTAAGGCTACTGCACCTCTTCCCCCAGAGCACATCAGTATTGCTGCTTTTCTTTTTATTCCTATTTTATGGGGGACCCAGACTATTCTGTTCTGTATACCCTCTGAGCCATGGCACATAGCACACTGCAGTCCCCCAAGGTTGCCTCTGTACAGTTGACCCAAGTCGTCCAACTGGCTTAAGCAATCTGTCCCATCCCACACCTACTGGTTCATGCTTAGAACTGGGGGTCATGGAGACTCTTTGCATCCATTTAACATAGTTTTATTGGTCAAGGGCTATTCCATACAGATATGAGCCTCAGAGTTTCACCCTCCATCTTGCTGGCCTCTCTGTTGGAGCAGGGGTGACCCAGTGAATGACCACTACTCCTCCTTTGCTGCTCCCTCCTTCCAGGACTGGTCCCACACTACTTTCCTTTTTCTTCCTTCTTTTTTCTTTTTCTCCTTCCAGATTAGTGGCATATTTTGTCTTTTGAAGAAGGTGATGTTCTGTCAAAGTTCAGCAGGTGTTTTGATTGGATGGGTGGGTCTGTGGATGTTAGTTCTGGTGTCTTGTGGGAGAGGGTGAGCTATCAGTATCCTTCTACTCTGCCATCTTGACCCTCCTCTGGAGCTCGATGTTTAAGATGACCCCTTATGGGTCCACCTCCACAAAGTCCACAGCCAAGAACTTTTACCTCCCCTGACTCTAAGGGAGAATATTCTTCTCAATCATTAAGCCCTAATACCATTCCTGGGCAGCTGGAGACCCCAGGCCACCATGAATCATCTCATGGATCTGGCATTTGGAGTATTTAACAATAGAGACAGGGTTCAATAGGCAAAAGGGAATCAGGGACAACAGCAAAAGTCACAATTCTCAGCATCAGCCCTAACCCCTGCACCCCCTCAGGGTTACCCTTTCTTGTGAAGACCCATGACAAAGACAGGATCAAGGACTCTTAGATCTGAGCCACATCTTCCTCAAAAAAGACCTGATTTAAGTACAGCCAGGAGAGCCACTGGAAAGACAAGTGCCCTATCTTGGTTCCACTGGGAACCTGCCCAACATGAAAACCAAAATACCACTGGAAGCGAGGCTGACAATTGTCCCAAGGGATTTGGGTCTCCCCTGCCCATGGGGCCCCTAAATTAGGCATTTAGAGATTTTTTTACTCTCTGATAGTCAGGGTCAATGCTCCTACTCAGCCCTGAAGCAGTTTTGGAAGACAGACCATCATCCATCTGCACCCTCATAAGATTATGGGAGTAAAATCTCTGAGGGAGGAATGAGACAGGAAGGAAGGGGGTAGGTCAGAGTCATTCAAAAAATAACTCAGCAATTAACACCAAAGTGGTGAAAAATTCATCTCCCAACAGGCCTTGAGGCCCAAGATGATAGGATATTTGACTTCTAGTAGACCTTCAGATTCTCTGTAATATATTAGCATGGTAAATGACACTCCCACAGGTATCATGACAATTTCAAGGTTAATCATAAAAGGTAAAAAAGTGGGTAGTGGGCCAATTCCTGAGAATCTCAGTCCCTTCCCCAAAGTAGTTGGAATAACCCTCCCACTTGTTAGCATATGAAGTTACTGAGCCCAAAAAATTTAACAATCCCTACACCTTGTGGCCACTCTCCCTTCTGAGTAAGATGACCTGCACCCTGTCTATGGAGTGTGTAACTACTTTTGTTTTAACCAAGCACCAGGAAGTGGCCAAGATGGTGGAGAAGAAGGATGTTGTTAGCTCACCCTTTCCCATGAATACACCAAGAAAGACATACATGGACCCACCCATCCACTCAGAACACCAGCTGAAATTTGACATAACATTACCTTCTTCAAAAGACAAAATTCATCACAAATCTGGTAGTAGAAAAAAAAAGAAGAAGGAAATTATTGCAGGACCTGTCTTGTGGGGAGGGAGTGATAAATGAGGTATACTGCTCCTATAATGGGATTCCCCCTCTCCAATGTAGAGGTCAGCAGGGACAAAGGGATAACCTCCAATTCTTGGATCTGTGCACAGCAGACTTTGGCTGAGAGAACTAAGTGAAATAGGTATAAAGGCTCCCTGTGATCCTCAGCCCTAGATGCAAGCCAGTGGTGGTGGGCCAGAACTGACTGTCCAAACTAGGTGGAGGACTTGGGCTGACTGTGCAGAGGCAACATCAGGCACCATGAATAAAAGTGTATACAGAACAGAATAACCTGGGTCCCCCATAAAAAATGGGAAAAATCAACACTGCCATTGCATGTTGTGGGGAAAGGCACAATGCGGCTGGGCTGTACCTTTGTCTATGCAGAGCTGCAGCACCATCACTGGTGTGTTCTCAGAAGAAGAGAGGTGGGGCTCGCCCTAGCCACCATATTCACAGGTGCACAGCTGTAATGTGGAGGTAGGGTTGATATCTGAATCTTTACCCAAGGGCTCCACAAGTTCATAAGCAAGACTGAGGTTGCTTTACAGCCCCAGGCAGAGGGAAACATTTTGCAAAGTGAGTGCCTTTCTGGACATGCAACTATATGACAAAGGATCAAAGAGCAGAGTCCTGTCACACAGCAAGGGTTAGGGCTGGTGCAGCTGTTTTCTGTAAGCCTGCCTACCACACACAGACATGGTTCTGGGAACTATGCTGACCCCATTTTGTGGTCTTTGGGCCTCTGGAATGAGTAAGCAGTGGTCATGCAATGGAGTGAATGAAGGGGCAGCTTGTGGTGCTGGAGATGGCAATGACCCAATAGCATGAACTTCAAGTCACTGAGGGCTAGGGGCCCTAATGACACAGGCCTCTAAGATGAGTAAGCAGAGATCATGCAACAAGGCAAGTAAAGGAGAGGTGATTAGTGCTGGGTATGTCACAGACCTGATAGTGTACCATGATCCAGGTGTCCAACCCAGATGTTAGTGGAAATGTACTGGTACCCTGAGGGCAGAGAACCTGGGGGACACCAGTGCAGTGCACTGACATTCTTATGGCTAAAGCAAGGGAAAAGGTACAGTCAACAAAGTGTACTTAATGAGCTCAAAGACACCTACTATGAACTGCAGCTCAGAAACAGATCTGGAAGTTGCCATTGCAACAAAAAAGGAACAGACTCAAAACCTATCAATACTGGGACAACCACAGAACAAAAAGGAGGCCCTGCCCAACAACCAGGTCAGGCTCTGTTCACAACACCAGCCACACCCAAAATCAAAGGGATAACAGTCAACACACACAGAAGAAAGACATGGAAAGCATCCATACTAAAAACAGACCTCAAAACAAAATTATTAGGGGTACACAGTTTACACAAGAATGCATCCTCTTAAAAAAAAAAAAAACTTCAAGACCACAGTAGATAAATAATACTCCACAATCCACTGAAAGAATAATTAATGAAATAGCCCTCAATAGTCTACTAGGTCATAACTTCAAAACAGGAGTGATCAAAGCACTGAAATCACTAAAAAAGACTATGAATAGAGACAGAGAAAACTTTAAAAAGGAAATGGGAAGTATAAATAGGAGCCAACTTCTGTTAAAAATAGAAAACTCAATGGCTGAGATAAGAGGCACATTAAAAGCAAACAAAAGCAGACTGGACAACACAGAGGAAAAAATTACTGACTTAGAAGCCAAGATAAAAGAAGTCTCCCATTTAGAACAGCAGACAGAAAAGCAAATAAAAACCAATGAAAGTGATATAAGGGACCTATGGGATTATATAAAGTGTGCCAACCTACACATAATAGGGATCCCAGAAGGAGAAGTAAGAGCAAAGGGGATTGAAAAGGTATCTGAAGAAATTATATTTGAAAATTCACAAACCTAAAGAAGGAATCAAATATCCAAGTACAGGAAACACAGAGGGTCCCAAACAAGAAGAGCCCAAATAGACTTACGCCAAGACATGTTATAATTAGGATGGCCAAGGTTAAAGATGAAGAAATGATTCTAAAGGTAGCAATAGAAAAACAAAGAGTGAGTTACAAGGGAACCCCCATAAGGCTTTCAGCTGGTTTCACTACACAAATACTGCAGACCAGAAGGGAGTGGCAAGTTATATTCAAAGTTCTGAATGAGAAAAAGTTGTAATCTGGGAAAATTTATACAGCAAGGCTATCCTTTAAAATAGAAGAGATAAAGAATTTCACAAAGAAGAAACTAAAAGAATTCAGCAATACTAAACCTATGCTAAGAGAAATATTGAAATGTCTACTCTAAATAGAAAAGAAGCAGGATTCTATAGAAGGTAGAAAACCATAATTGGAAGTGCGATGACTACAATGAGTTGCAACAGAATAAACATGAAAATGTAAAAGAGGATATCAACATCATAAAGGGTGGAAGAGGGGAGCAAGAAAATATAGATTTTCTCCTTTCTTTTTAGGATGTGGTTGTGCTTATATAATTATCAGTTTAAAGTAAATAGATATACTAATGGGTTAATATATTTGAAAAATAGGGTAACCACAAGTCAAAAGCATACAATATAATCACAAAAACCAAAAGGAAAGCAAGATAATACAAAAGAAAATTATCAAACCACAAAAAGAAAAAGAAAAAAGAGGAAATACCAAATCAACTGAAAAACTATTTAAAATGGCAATAAACACACATCTATCAATAACTACTTTTAATGCCAATGGACTAAATGCTCCAATCAAAAGACATTGAGTAGCAGATTGGATAATAAAAGAACTTACAATATAATGCATACAAGAGGTACACTTTAGGGTGAAAGACACACATAGATTGAAAGTGAGAGGATGGAAAAAGATATTTCGTATAACTGGAACTGACAAGAAAATGGGAGTAGCAATACTGATATCAGGCAAAACGGATTTTAAAATGAAGGCCGTAAAGAAATATAAAGGACAATATACAATGATAAAAGGAGTAATATAAGATGAGGATATTACACACATTAACTTATATGCACCCAATATAGGTGCTCAATATAAGAGCACCTAAGAACATAAAGTAAGTACTAACAGATATAAATGGAGAAATTGATGGGACCACAATCATAGTAGGAGACATTAACCCCCAATTAACATCATTGGACAGATCTTCCAGACAGAAAATCAATAAGGCAATAGAGAAACTAAATGATACAATAGAGCATTCAGACTTGGTTGACCTTTTCAGAACATTGCATCCCTCTAAAATAGAATATACATTCTTTTCAAGTGCACATGGAACATTTTCTAGGATAGATTATGTGCTCGGGCACAAAAGAGTTCTCAACAAATTTAAGTAGACAGAAATTATTTCAAGCATCTTTTCTAAAACAGTGCCATGAAACTAAAAGTCAACCACAGGAAAACAAAGGGAAAAAATGACAGCATGTAGATTAAACAACATACCATTAAAAAATAAATTAGAAATTCATTAAAAATTACTTTGAGACAAATGACAATGAAAACACAACCACAAACATCTATGGGATGAAGCAAAATTGGTCCTAAGAAGAAAGTTCACTGTGATACAGGCCTTCCTCAAAAAAGAAAAACATCTCAAATAAACAATCTAACTCATCATCTAAAAGAATTAGAAAGAGAAGATCAAGCAAAACTAAAAATCAGCAGAATGAAGGAAACAATAAAGATCAGGGTGGAAATAAATGAAATAGAGGCTAAAAAAATTTTTAAAAATCAATCAAACCAAGAGCTGTTTTTTTAAAAATAGTAAACAAAATTGACAAACCTCTAACCAGGCTCACCAAGAAGAAAAGAGAGAGAACACAAATCAAATTTAAAAGGAAAATGGAGAAATTATAACCAATACCACAGAAATATAGAATATCATAAGAGAATTCTATAAACAACTGTATGGAAGCAAACTGAATAACCTAGAAGAAATGGACAAATTTCCGGAAACATGCAGTCTAGTAAGACTGAATCAAAAAGAAATTGACCATTTGAACAGACAGATAACTAGAATTGGAATACAAATAACAATTAAAAAAAAAAAACTTGCAAACAAAAATCTAGGACCGGATGTTTTCACTGGGGAATTCTATCAAACATATGAGGAAGATCTCCCACTGGTCTTTCTCAAACTCTTCCAAATGATTGAATAAGAGTGAGTACTCCCAAACTCACCATCACCCTGAGACCAAAACCAAAGACACTATCAAAAAATTAAATTACAGGCCAATATCACTGATGAACATAGATGCAAAAATTCTCAACAAAATATTAGCAAACAAAATCCAACAGCACATAAAAATATCATACACCATGATCAAATTGCATTCATTCCAGGGACACAAAGATGGTTCAGCTTATGCAAATGAATCAATATGATACACCACATCAACAAGAGAAAGGACAAAAATCACATGATCATCTCAATAGATGTAGAAAAAGCATTGGACAAAATTCAACATCCATTCATGATTTAAAAATTACTTACCGAAAAGGATATAGAGGGAATATATCTCAACATAATAAAAACTATGACAAGCCTACAGCCAGCATGATATTTAATAGTGAAAAACTGAAGGCCTTCTCCTGAAAACCTGGAACAAGACAGGATGTCCACCTTCACCACTTCTATTAAACATAGTCCTGGAAGCCTTAGCCACAGCAATAAGGCAATAAAAATAAATAAAAAGGATTCAAATTGGAAAAGAAGAGGTAAAATTGTCATTATATGTGGATGACATAATACGATATATAGAAATCCCTGAAGACTCCACACAATAACTATTAGAGCTGATAAAAGAATTCAGCAAGATAGCAGGATACAAGATTAACATACAAAAATCAGTTGCATTTTTTTACACTAATGATGAATTATTAGGAAAAGAAAGTAAAGAAACAATTCCTTTTAAAATTGCATCCAAAACAATAAAATACTTAGAAATAAATCTGACCAAGGAGGTAAAAGACTTTTACATGAAGAACTGAAAAAAAAAAAAAACTTCCTAATGAAATTAATGACTTAATAAAATAGAAAGATATCCCATACACTTGGTTTGGAAGAATCAGTATTATTAAAATCGCCATACTGCCCAAGGCAATCTACACATTTAATATGATCCCTATCAAATTATGCAGGATATTTTTCATAGAACTAGAACAAGACATCTTAAAACTTGTATGGAATCACAAAATATCCAAAATTTCCAAAGCAATATTGAAGAAAAAGAACAAAACTGAAGGAATAACCCTCCCAGACTTCAAAAGTGCCACAGAGCTACTATAATCAAAAGGTCATGGTTTGGGCATAAAAACAGACATATGGATCAAAGGAACACAATAGACAGCCCAGAAATAAATCCACAGACCTATGGTCAATTAATCTTTGACAAAGGAGGCAACAGCATATGACAGAGGAAAAACAGTTTCTTCAACAAGTAGTGTTGGGGAAACTGGATAGCAGCATATAAATCAATGAATTTAGAACACTCCCTCATACTATAAACAAAAATAAACTCAAACTGGCTTAAAGACTTAAATATAAGACAAGACATAGTAAATCTTCTAGAATAAAACATAGACAAATCATTCTCTGACATAAATCTTAGCAATGTTCTTCAATGGCAATCTACTCAGGCAATGGAAATAAGAGCAAAAATAAACAAATGAGACCTAGTTAAACTCATAAGCTTTTGCACAGCAAAGGAAACCATAAGCAAAACAAAATGACAACTTATAGAATGGAAGAGGATATTTTCAAATGATGCAACCTACAAAGGCTTAATTTCAACAGCTCATACAACTTTACAACAACAAAATAAACAAAAAACTCAACCCAATCCAAAAATGGGCAGACGATCTAAGCAAGCAATTCTCCAACGAAGACTAAAAATGGCCAATAGGCACATGAAAAGAGGCTCAATATCTCTAAATATCAGAGAAATGCAAATCAAAACTATAATGAGTTATCATCTCACACCAGTTAGAATGGTCATCATTAAAAAGTCCATGAATGAGTAATGCTGGAGAGGGTATGGAGAAAAGGGAGCCCTCCTACTCTGCTGGTGGGAATGTAGTTTGGTACAGTCATCAGGGAACAGTATGGAGATACTTCAATAAACTAAAAATAGACTTACCATTTGATATAGCAATCCTTCTACTGGGTGTATATCCACAGGGATCTCAAAAAGGTACATGCACCCAAATATTCATAGAAGCATTATATACAGTAACCAAGAAATGGAAACAACCTAAATGTCCATTGACAGATGACTGGATAAAGAAGTTGTGGTATATTTACATGGTGGAATACTACTTAGCCATAAAAAATAAAATAATGCCATCTGCAGCGATGTGGATGGACCTAGAGATCATCATTCTAAGTGAAGTGATCCAGAAATAGAAAGAAAAATACCATAAGATATCACTCATTTGTCAAATCTTAAAAAAAAAAAGACAATATGAACTCATCTATAGAACAGAAACATTCTCACAGACATAGTAAATGTTCTTATGGTTACTGAGGAAAGAGGGTAGGAGGGGATAAATTTGGGAGTTTGACATTTATAAATGTTAGCCACTAAATATAAAAATAGACTTTAAAAAAGTTTCTGCTGTATAGCACAGGAAACTATGTTCAGTATCTTGTAATAACCTTTGATGAAAAAGAGTATGAAAACAAATACATGTATGTATATGAATGACTGGGACATTATGCTGTATACTAGAAATTAACACATTGTATCTGATGGTGCTTCAATTAAAAAATAAAAGCAAAGTAAGCACACAACACCCACACCTCATGGCCTTTCTCTTGTCTTCTGAAATAGCCTACATTCTATGGAGTACGTATCTCTCTAAATAAATCTCCTTTTACACAATTGTGGCTCACTCTTGAATTCTTTCCTGCATGAAGCTAAGGATCCCCACTTGCTGGGAAACATCCCAAGTACTCAGCTGAGACCTGGGACATGGCTATCTTCTCACCTAACATTCAATTTTTCTGTATTGCTAGCAGTGATCTTTTGTCTCTCAAGTTGTCAAGCAACTGTAGGTCTACACCAAGTTTGGAAGGAAGAAGAAAATAGTCCCAAAGGAAAAAAGCCTTTGGCAGCTGCTTAGGTGATTTTCCTCAGCTCCCATTCTCCCACCTCAGAGTCCCAGCCATTGATAATGGCCACTGGAGTGGCTCAGATACAGGTCCTCTCCTGTTATTGATTGCTCCGGTGATCTGGCCTTGCTGAGCTCCCCCTAACCCTCTGCTCTCCCAAGGAAGGCTGGTGCAGGGGTTGCCTTTAGGGTGTCTGATAAAGCCAAGGTGTCCAGGGGTAGGAAAAAGAAAGGAAAGTCAAGACCCATGTTGGGTTGACAAGGCTGTTGCCACAAAACCAGCCTTTGCACCCCAAAAGCCAGATTGAGACTCAGAGGCAGAGTTTTGGGAGAAAAAGAACAGCTTTATTCCTTTTCCAGTGAAAAGGGAGTCACAGCAGGCTAATGCTTTAAAGACTTGGGATTGGGAACTTGAAGTTTTATAGAAAAACTAGATGGAACAAAAGATGATAACAATCAGGGCATTTTAGAAGAGAGAAGATGGCGGAGTAGAAGGACGCTTGTAGCTCAATCTCTCCCACAAATGCACCAAGACTCACATCCACAGACCCACTCAACCAACCAGAGCACCTGCAGAGCTCCAACAGAACATCACCCTCTTCAAAGGATAGAGACGCCAAAAATCTGGTAGGAGAAAAGGAAAAAAGAAAGAAGAAAAGGCAAAGCACAGCAGGATGGGCCCCGTGGGGAGGGAGTGGCAAAGGAGGACTGGCGCTCATTCGCTGGATCTCCCCTCTCCAACTAAGATGCCAGTGGGATGGAGGGGGAGCCTCCAAGGCTCGGATCTGTACAGAGCAGCCCTTGACTGACAGAACTAAGTTAAACGGTCACAGAGGGTCCTTGTGACACCCAGCCTGAGAAGCAGGGCAGCAGCTGGTGGCAGGGCCGGGCTGCCCAAGCCGGGTGAGAGATGGGGGCATCTGCACTGAGGCAGCGCTGGGGGACTGCAAGGGGCTGCATGCCAAGGCTGTGGGTGCACAGGGCAGAACAACCTCAGCCCTCCATAAAACAACACAGTTGATGTGCTCTGGGGGGAAGGGTGCATAGCCCCATCCCTGAAAACCCACGGAAAGTTTTTGGGGGAAGAGAGATGGGGTCAGGCACAGCTTCCATATCCTCTGGCACTTAGCATCCAGGCAGGGGCTGGGCGAAACCTGCATCCAGACCTAACGGCTTAGCAGCCTCAAAGGCCAGACAGAGACCTGTCTACAGCCCGAGGCAGATAGGATCCCTCAATCCTGGTCCCTCAGAGAACTTGCTCTGCCAAGACAAACAAGGAGCTGGGTTTTGGCCAAGAGCAGGGACAAGGCTGTTCCTCGGTCTTCCCCGAGCCCACCTGTGGAGCGCCAACCTCAGGTGGGGTGTGCAGCTGCACAGAGAAGCAGAGTGACTGGCACCAGGAGATGGAGGGCGGACTCCCACCTTTTGGGCAGGAATGCAGCCCCTGACCAAGGTGCTGGGAGGGGGCGCTACCCGCCCTCCTAACTGGCCAGTCTGAACCATCTGACTGTGGCATCAGGAGGGGCAGTGACATGCCCGCCCACAGCAAAGGAGAGCTATACCTGACCCAGCTTTGGGAGGAGGCTTGACCTGCTTGCTGACAGGTACTGGGAGCAGCACAGAAAAGGGCGCCAACGGAGGTCCTCTGGAAACAACAAGCTGAGCTTCCAAAACAGGACAAAGACAGAAAGACTTCACATTAAAAGCACACAGACTCCAGGAGAACACTGACCCTTTTTTTTTTTAAATCTGTTTTTACCTGTTCTATTTCCTATTACCCAATTAATTTTTAGTTCTTAATTCATTTTTACTTCTCTTGGGTTTTGACGTCCTGTTATTGATTAGACACAGGTTTCAAATACATCTTTTCATCTTTTCCCCTTTTTTTAAACGTTTTAAAAGGACATCAAACCCAATTGCTATTCTGCTTCAACTTGCTCTTCTATTATTCATTATACACTGTTTTAAAACCATTTTTTCTCCCTTCTTTTAAAATTGTTTCTCTCTTTCTCTTATTTTTTCTTTTTTTCCTAAGTCTTATTCCTACATAGGCATTAGATAGATAAACTCGTTAAGGACCGCAATAGATGACTCATCCTCCATAAACCACAGTGCCAGAGAGGTATGAGCAAGATGAAGAAGCAGAGAAACCATTCCCAATTAAAAGAACAAGAGAAATCCCCTGAAAGAATGATCAATTAAATAGACATTGATAGTCTACTAGATAAAGATTTCAAAAAAGGAGTGATCAAGTGCTGAAGGAACTAGAAGAGATAGTGCTTAGAGATATAAAATATGTCAAAAATGAAATTGAAGCTATAAAGAAAAGCCAAGTAGAATTGGTAAACTCATTGACTGAGGTGAGGAATGATTAAAAGCTGTGCAAAGCTGACTAGATAATGCAGAGGAAGGAATTAGTGACCTAGAAGACAGGACAATAAAAAGCACCCAATCAGAAGAGCTATAAGAGAAACAAACAAAAAATAATGAAAATAGCATAAAGGATCTATGGGATAATATAAATCATGCCAAACTTTGCATAATAGGGGTCCCAGAAGGGGAAGAAAGATCAAAGGGGATTGAAAAGGTTTTTGAAGAAATCATGACTGAAAACTTCCCAAACTTAAAGAAGGAATCAGATATCCAAGTACAGGAAGCTCAGAGGGTCCCAAACAGGAAGAACCCAAACAGACCCACACCAAGACAAATCATAATCAAGATGGCCAGAGTCAAAGATAAAGAAATGAGTCTAAAGGCAGCAACAGCAAAGCAAAGAATAAGTTGCAAAGAACCCCCATAAGGCTCTCAGCTGATTTCTCTACACAAACACTATAGGCCAGAAGGGACTGGCAAGATATATTCAAAGTCCTGAATGAAAAACAAGATGCAGCCTAGGATACTTTATCCAGTAAGGCTATCTTTTAGGGTAGAAGGAGAGATAAAGAATTTCACAGACAAGAAAAATCTGCAGGAGTTTAAAAACACTAAACCCATGATAAAAGAAATATTGAAAGGTCTATTCTAAATAGAAAAGCAGCAGGATGCTACAGAAATGAGAAACTCACAACTGGAAAGGTGATAACTCATGAATTACAAATAAAATACACACAAAATTATAAAAGAAGACATACAAATCATTGAGAGTGGGAGAGAGAGGAAGGGAAATATAGAATATATTTTTTTCTTTTAAATATTTTTTTCTTGGTAGGTTGGGTTTGAGATCATTTTACTATCACTATAATAAAAACAGTTACAGTAATGAGCTAATAGATTTATGAAAAAGGGTAACCACAAGCCAAAAACTTACAAGGGAGTCACAAAAATTAACCAAAATATATGATAATACAAAGGAAAATAACCAAACCACAAAAGGAAGAAGAAAGGAACAAAGATGAAACATCAAATCAACTGCAAAGAGAAGTTCAAAATGGCAATAAACACACATCTATCATTAATCATTGTAAATATTAATGGACTAAATGCTCCAGTCAAAAGACATAGAGTGGCAGACTGGATAATAAAGCAAGAACCTTTAATATGCTTCATACAAGAGACCCACTTTAGGGAGAAGGACACATATAGAATGAGAGTGAAAGGATGGAAAAGGATATTCCATGCAAATGGAAAAGTCAAAAAAGCAGGGGTTGCGGTACTGATTTCAGACAAATTAGACTTTAAAACAAAGGCCATAAAGAAAGATAAAGAAGGACATTTTATAATGATTAAAGGAGTAATACAAGATGAGGATATTACACTCGTTAATATATATGCACCCAATATAGGAGCACCTAAGTACATAAAACAATTACTAACAGAGATAAAGGGGGATATTGATGGGAATACAATCATAGTTGGAAATTTTAACACTGCATTAACATCACTAGACAGATCTTCTAGACAGAAAATAAATAAGGCAACAAAGAAATTAAATGATACAATAGAAAAATTAGATTTGGTGGATACTTTTTGAGCATTACATCACCAAAAAATGGGATATACATTCTTTTCAACTGCACATGGAACATTTTCCAGGATTGATCATGTACTTGGGCACAAAAGATACCTCAACAATTTCAAGAAGATAGAAATTATCTCAAGCATCTTTACTGACCACAATGCCATGAAACTAGAAATGAACAACAGAGAAACAATGGAGAAAGAAAGGAAAGCATGGAGATTAAACAATATGTTATAAAAAGAACAATGGGTCAATGAGGAAATCAAAGCTGAATTTAAAAAATACCTTGAGACAAATGACAATGAAAGCACAAGCACTCAAAATCTATGGGACACAGCAAAGGTAGTGCTAAGAGGGAAGCTTATAGTGATACATGCCTTCCTCAAAAAAGAAGAACAATCTCAAATAAACAATTTAACCCACCACCTGAATGAATTAGAAAAAGCAGAATAAAAAGCCCCAAAAGGTAGCAGAAGGAAGGAAATTATAAAGATCAGGGAAGAAATAAATAAAATAGAGATTAACAAGACCATAGGAAAAATCGACCAAACTAAAAGCTGGATTTTTGAAAAAGTAAATAAAATTGATGAACACATGGCAAAACTCACAAACAAGAAAAAAAAGAGAGCACAAATTAGCAAAATAAGAAAGGAAAAAGGAGAAATTACAACAAACAAAATATAAATATGGAATATCATACAAGAATATTATGAAAAACTATATGGAACCAAAACTATATAACCTAGAGGAGATGGACAAGTTTCTGCAATCATACTGTCCACCAACCCTGAATCAAGAAGAAACTGACCACTTGAACAATCCAATCACTAGAAATGAAATAGAAATAGCAATTAAAAACCTCTCTACAAAGAAAAGTCCAGGACCAGATGCTTTCACCAGGGAATTCTACCAAACATACAGAGAAGAACACATAGCAGTCCTTCTCAAACTCTTACAGATGATTAAAAAGGAGGGAATACTCCCAAACTCATTCTATGAAGCCACCATCACCCTGACATCAAAACCAGGCAAAGGCACTACCAAAAAACAGAATTATAGGCTAATATCACCGATGAACATAGACATCAAAATCCTCACCAAAATATTAACAAATAGTAACCAACAGCACATAGAAAAGATTATACATCATGACCAAGTGGAGTTCATCCCAGGGACAAAAGGGTAGTTCAAAATACACACATCAATCAATGTAATACATCACATCAACAAGAGAAAGGACAAAAACCACATGATCACCTCAATAGATGTAGAAAAAGCCTTTGATAAATTTCAACACCAACTTATGATAAAAAAAACTCTTACCAAAGTGGGTAAAGAGGGAACATATCTCAACATAATAGAAGCTATATATGACAAACCTACAGCCAGCATAATCCTCAACAGTGAAATACTCAAAAGCTTCCCACTAAATTCTGGGATAAGATAAGGCTGCCCACTTTCACCACTCCTATTCAACATAGTCCTGGAAGTTTAGACACAGCAATCAGGCAACAGAGAGAAATAAGAGGGATCAAAATTGGAAAAGAAGAGGTAAAAGAGTCACTATATGCCAAAGACATGTTACTATAGCAATTTTCCAAGGAAGACATACAAATGATCAAAAAGCACATGAAAAAATGCTCAATATCACTAATTATCAGAGAAATGCAAATCAAAACTACAATGAGGTATCACCTCACACTAGTCAGAATGGCAGTCATTCAAAAATCCACAAATGACAAATGCTGGAGAGGCTGTGGAGAAAGGGGAACCCTCTTACACTGCTGGTGGGAATGCAGTTTGGTGCAGCCACTATGGAAAACAGTGTGGAGATTCCTCAAAAGACTAGGAATAGACTTACCATATGACCCAGGAATCCCACTCCTGGGCTTGTATCCAGAAGGAAATCTACTTCAGGATGACGCCTGCACCCCAATGTTCATAGCAGCACTATTTACAATAGCCAAAACATGGACACAGCCTAAATGTCCATCAACAGGTGACTGGATAAAGAAGAAGTGGTATATTTATACAATGGAATACTACTCAGCCATAAAAACCGACAACATAACGCCATTTGCAGCAACATGGATGCTCCTGGAGAATGTCATTCTAAGTGAAGTAAGCCAGAAAGAGAAAGAAAAATACCATATGAGATCACTCATATGTGGAATCTAAAAAACAAAAACAAAAACAAACAAACAAAAACATAGCATAAATAAAGGACAGAAATAGACTCACAGACAGAGAATACAGACTTGTGGTTACCAGGGGGGTGGAGGGTGGGAAGGGATAGACTGGGATTTCAAAATTGTAGAATAGACTACACTGTATAGCACAGGGAAATAAAAATAAATAAATAAATAAATAAAAAGAAAACCCTAAAAGGTCCACACAAAAACTACTAGAGCTGACCGAAGAATTCAGCAAGGTAGCAGGTTACAAGATTAAGGTTCAAAGATCAGTTGCATTTCTTTACACTAACGGTGAATCAACAGAAAAAATAAGTAAAGAAACAATCCCCTTTAAGATAGCACCCAAAGTAACAAAATATCTGGGAATAGATCTAACCAGGGAGGTGAAAGAATTATACACAGAAAACTATAAACCATTGATGAAGGAAATTAAAGAAGACTTTAAAAAATGGAAAGAAATCCCATGCTCTTGGGTTGGAAGAATCAATATTGTTAAAATGGTCACACTGCCCAAGGCAATCTACAGATTTAATGCAATCCCTATCAAATTACCCAGGACATATTTCACAGAACTAGAACAAATCATAATAAAATTTATGTGGAACCATCAAAGACCTAGAATTGCCAAATCATTACTAAAGAGAAAGAAAGAGGATGGAGGAATAACTCTCCCAGACTTCAGACAATGCTACAGTCATCAAGCAGCATGGTATTGTTACAAAAACAGACATATAGACCAATGGAACAGAATAGAGAGTTCGGAAATGAACCCACAAATTTTGGTCAACTAATCTTCGACAAAGGAAGCAAGAATATACAATGGAATAAAGACAGTCTCTTCAGCAAATGGTGTTGGGAAAACTGGACAGCAGCATGTAAAATAATGAAGCTAGACCACTCCCTTACACCAGATACAAAAATCAACTCAAAATGGATCAAAGACTTAAACATAAGACAACACACATTAAGCCTCGTAGAGGAAAATATAGGCAAAACATTATCTGATATACATCTCAAAAATTTTCTTCTAGTAGGAATAAAAGCAAGAATAAACAAATGGGACCTAATGAAACTTACAAGCTTCTATACAGCAAAGGAAACTATAAGTAAAACAAAAAGATAACCTATGGAATGGGAAAAAAATGTTTGCAAATGAAACCGACAAAGGCTTGATCTCCAGAATATATAAGCAGCTCATACGACTCAATAAGAAAAAAATAAACAACCCAATCCAAAAATGGGCAGAAGGCCTAAACAAGCAATTCTCCAAGGAAGACACACAAATGATCAATAGATACATGAAAAAAATGCTCAATATCACTAATTATCAGAGAAATGCAAATCAAAACTACAATGAGGTATCACTTCACATCGTTCAGAATGGCCGTCATTCAAAAATCCACAAATGACAAATGCTGGAGAGGCTGTGGAGAAAGGGGAACCCTCTTACACTGCTGGTGGGAATGCTGTTTGGTGCAGCCACTATGGAAAACACTGTGGAGATTCCTCAAAAGACTAGGAATAGACTTACTGTATGACCCAGGAATCCCACACTTGGGCTTATATCCCAAAGGAACCCTACTTCAGGATGACACCTGCACCCCAATGTTCATAGCAGCACTATTTACAATAGCCAAGACATGGAAACAGCCTAAATGTCCATCAACAGGTGACTGGATAAAGAAGAAGTGGTATATTTATACAATGGAATACTATTCAGCCATAAAAACTGACAACATAATGCCATTTGCAGCAACATGGATGCTCATGGAGAATGTCATTCTAAGTGAAGTAAGCCAGAAAGAGAAAGAAAAATACCATATGAGATCGCTCATATGTGGAATCTAAAAAACAAAAGAACAAAACAGACAAAAAAAAGTGTAAATACAAAACAGAAATAGACTCATAGACATAGAATACAAACTTGTGGTTGCCAAGGGGGTGGAGGGTGGGAAGCGACAGACGGGATTTCAGAATTGTAGAATAGATAAATATTATAATGTATAGCACAGGGAAATATACACAAAATATTATGGTAGCTCACTGAGAAAAAATGTGACAATGAATATATATATGTTCATGTATAACTGAAAAACTGTGCTGAACACTGGAATTTGACACAACATTGTAAAATGATTATAAATCAATAAAAAATGTTTAAAAAAACAATCAGGGTGTTTTACAGGATGCTACATTCTACTTATCCTATTTGATCTTCCTAATGTCAGGGAGGAATTTTGTAGGGTCTGTCCATTCTTCTGAAATTATCAGCACATTACCTCTTCCTAGTTAAAGCTGTTGAATGGGGGTTGTTGAGCATAAAAAGCAGTAAAGGAGAGAAAGCACGTTGCAGGATTTCTTAGTCAGGGAGAATTAATATTAGGAAAGTTAGTTCTTTTCCTACTTCACATTTAGAATCTAGGAACTGCAAGCTGCTTTCTAATTCAGCTCTGGGCTTCTAAGGACTTTGTCTTGACAGCCACTAGGTTCTTGTGAATGAAAAGTGAGCAAAGCAGCTTTAATGCAGAGCAAACAGTGCCTTGAGAAGTCTGACTCTAGGAAAAAATAGTCTGTCCTATTTTGATCCCTGCTCATAAACACCCGTGGCACTAAAGTTTCCAAAGTATTTCTGTACTTGCAGCGGGCACTGGCCCTTCCAATTCATTGAGAAGGAAGCCTAGAGAAAAAAAAAAACAGTTATTTTAGGGTACAGAGGAAGAGATGATAAGGTGAAAGTCTTAGCAAGATGGTTGATTGAATAAGCCTTCAATTAATGTTAGTTGTGTGTGCAGGATTGTTGGTGTTTCCTTCTTAGTGGGAGGATACATTCAATCAACTAATATAAAAAGATTCCATTAGGCAATCATAAATTCACAGAGACCAACTGTGGAGCAAAATATTCCTTTACTTTTTTCATTTAATTATCTATTAGTTTAAATAATGTGTATCCAAGTGTCTCTTTAATCCCTGGTCTCTCATTCTTCCTCCTTACAATCCTTCTTTCTTTCTACACCTCTACACTCTCTCAAGGGTAAGAGCTTCATCCTGGAGAAAGGGAAATGGAAATTTTGTCAGACTTAACACTCTAAGTAGTGACAGCAGACCCTTCTGCTAAAGAGGGAATCTTATTCAAGCCAATCTCTCTATATTATATTACCTTTCTCTCAGAGCATAAATTTAAAGTATTTATTATTATTATTATTATTATTATTATTATTATTATTATTATTATTATTAATTATCATCGTCATCTTCATCATCATCAAAATATTGCTTATGTTTGTCATTTTTCTTATTGAACACCTTTAATCCTATAAAGAATAAGAAAGAGCAGAAAAAGATGAGTGGAATAGAGAAAATATGTTCTGATACATAGTGTTGCTCCTGTGGATTTTATTACTATTATTGCTATGCCATAAAAACTGACAACATAACGCCATTTGCAGCAACATGGATGCTCCTGGAGAATGTCATTCTAAGGGAAGTAAGCCAGAAAGAGAAAGAAAAATACTATATGAGATCGCTCATATGTGGAATCTAAAACAAACAAACAAACAAAGCATAAATACAGAACAGAAATAGACTCATAGACATAGAATACAGATTTGTGGTTGCCAAGGGGGTGAGGGGTGGGAAGAGACAGACTGGGATTACAAAATTGTAGAATAGATAAACAAGATTATATTATATAGCACAGGAAAATATATACAAGTTCTTATGGTAGCTCACAGAGAAAGGAATGTGACAATGAAAATATATATATGTTCATGTATAATTGAAAAATTGTGCTGAACACTGGAATTTGACACAATATTGTGAAATGATTATAAATCAATAAAAATTTTTAAAAAAAGAAATAACAATTTTAATGGAAAGATGAAAGAAAAACTATCATTTTGTAGTGCAGTAGCCAGAATCAAAAATAATGGAAACAGTACCAACAAAATAAAAAGGATTGTTTGAAAAAACATTAAACCCAAGCATTAGGAGGGATGAAAGAACAAATTAAGAACTCGATCTCTGGGAATCTGATTCCAAATTTTGATTTAGAATGAAAGCAATATAAGTCAAATCTGAGACAAAAAGTAAATTACATGGAGCTCCTATCACCGTTGCCAGTAAGTAGGACTGATTTGGAATCCAGGGTATCCTGAGTTGCAGGCAAAATTAAGGAGAAATAGTTACCCTAGTTGGAAGCTACAGGAAGAGAGCTGATGTTCCTGTCATCTGTTACTAATAATTCATTATTCACATTTGATATCAGGAAGAAATCTCTCAAAAACAAGAATAAAATCTTTTAAACTCTGAATATTTCCAATAGTGGTGGAGTTACTGAATTAAACGTTATAGACACTGCTTAGGCCCTAAACCAGCTAAGGTTTGTTGCCTCAGCGTGGGATAGTTCTTTTTTTCTATTTGGGTTCCAATAAGTGAAAAACAAAACTGAAGTTGAGATCAACACAGTAGAAGCTTTATTCAGTCGTCAAAGAATGGAGGAGTGGGAACAAAGTTCCCAGATCAATGACTTACCAACATGGTGAGAGTGATTTGATTTTGAAGAGTAAAGACCAAAGAAGCAAGATGAGGCTAATGATGGGGAAGCATATGCATTAGTATATGCAGGGCTTTTTCAAGGAAGTGGGGTGCCATTTTTTTTTAATTTCTTTTTTTATTGATATAGAGTCAGTTTACAATTTTGTGTCAATTTCTAGTGTACAACTTAATATTTCAGTCATACATGTACATACATATATCCTTTCTTATATTCTTTTTCATTATAGGTTACTACAAGGCATTGAATATAGTTTCCTGTGATATACAGTAGATCCTTGTTGTTTCTTAATTTTATACATAGTATCTAACATCTGCCAAACCCAAAATAACTATCTCTCTCCACATTTTCCCCCATTCAATAACCAAAAGTTTGCTTTCTATGTCTGTGAGTCTGTTTGTTTTGTAAATAAGTTCATTTGTGGCCTTTTTTAGATTCCATATATAAGTGATATCACATGGTATTTTTCTTTCCCTTTGTGGCTTACTTCATTTAGTATGACAATCTCCAAATACAAGCATGTTGCTGCAAATAGCATTATTCTCTTATTTTCTATGGTTGAGTAGCATTCCATTGTATAAATGTTCCACAAATTCTTATTTTAACTATTTTATTTATTTATAATCATTTTACAATGCTGTGTCAAATTTCAGTGTAGAACACAATATTTCAGTTATACATAAACATATATATATAATTCATTGTCATATTTTTTCTCTGTGATCTACCATAAGATCTTGTATGTATTTCCATGTGCTCTACAGTATAATCTTGCTTATCTATTTGATATTTTGAAATCCTAGCCTATCCTTTCCCACCCACTGCCCTATTGGCAACCCAAGTATGTATTCTATGTCTATGAGTCTGTTTCTGTTTTGTATTTATGTTTTTTGTTTGTGTGTTTGTTTGTTTTACATTTCACATATAAGTGATCTCATATGGTATTTTTCTTTCTCTTTCTAGTTTACTTCAATTAGAATGACATTCTCCAAGAGCATCCACGTTACTGCAAGTGGCGATATGTTGTCGGTTTTTATGGCTGAATAGTATTCCATTGTATAAATATACCACCTCTTCTTTATCCAGTCATCTGTTGATGGACATTTAGGCTGTGTCCATGTTTTGGCTATTGTAAATAGTGCTGCTATAAACATTGGGGTGCAGGTGTCATCCTGAAGTAGGGTTCTTTCTGGATATATGCCCAGGAGTAGAATTCCTGGGTCATATGGTAAGTCTATTCCTAGTCTTTTGAGGAATCTCCACACTGTTTTCCATAGTGGCTGCACCAAACAACATTCCCACCAGCAGTGTAGGAGGGTTCCCTTTTCTACACATCCTCTCCAGCATTTGTCATTTGTGGAGTTTTGAATGATGGCCATTCTGACTCATATGAGGTGATACCTCATTGTAGTTTTGATTTGCATTTCTCTGATAATTAATGATATTGAACATTCTTTCATGTGCCTATTGATCATTTGTATGTCTTCCTTGGAAAATTGCTTGTTTAAGTCTTCTGCCCATTTTTGGGTCGGGTTGTTTGTTTTTTTCTTGTTAAGTCATATGAGCTGCTTATATATTCTGGAGATCAAGTCTTTATCGGTTTCATTTGCAAACATTTTTCCCATTCCATAGGTTGTCTTTTTGTTTTACTTATGGTTTCTTTTGCTGTGCAGAAGCCTGTAATTTTCATTAGGTCCCATTTGTTTATCCTTGCTTTTATTTCTATTGCTTGAGTAAACTGTTCTAGGAGAATATTTTTGATATGTATGTCAGATAATGTTTTGCCTACACTTTCTTCTAGGAGGTTTATTTTATCTTGTCTTATGTTTAAGTCGTTGATCCATTTTGAGTTGATTTTTGTGTATGGTGTAAGGCGGTTTTCTAGCTTCATTGTTTTACATGTTGCTGTCCAGTTTTTCCAACACCATTTGCTGAAGAGACTGTCTTTATTCCATTGTATATTCTTGCTTTCTTTGTCGAAGATCAGTTGACCAAAAGTTTCTGGGTTCATTTCCAGGCTCTCTATTCTGTTCCATTGGTCTATATGTCTGTTTTTGTACCAGTACCATGCTGCTTGATGACTGTAGCTCTATAGTATTGTCTGAAGTCTGGGATAGTTATTCCTCCATCCTCTTTCTTTCTCTTCAGTAATGATTTGGCAATTCTAGGTCTTTGATGGTTCCACATAAATTTTATTATGATTTGTTCTAGTTCTGTGAAATATGTCCTGGGTAATTTGATAGGGATTGCATTAAATCTGTAGATTGCCTTGGGCAGTGTGACCATTTTAACAATATTGATTCTTCCAATCCAAGAGCATGGGATTTCTTTCCATTTTTTAAAGTCTTCTTTAATTTCCTTCATCAATGGTTTATAGTTTTCTGTGTATAATTCTTTCACCTCCTTGGTTAGATTTATTCCTAGGTAGTTTATTACTTTGGGTGCTATTTTAAAGGGGATTGTTTCTTTACTTTCTTTTTCTGTTGATTCATTGTTAGTGTAAAGAAATGCAACTGATTTTTGAACGTTAATCTTGTAACCTGCTACCTTGCTGAATTTTTCGGTCAGCTCTAGTAGTTTTTGTGTGGACCTTTTAGGGTTTTCTATATATAGTAACATGTCATCAGCATATAGTGGCACTTTAACCTCTTCTTTTCCAATTTGGATCCCTTTTATTTCTCTCTCTTGCTTGATTGCTGTGGCTAGGACTTCCAAGACTATGTTGAGTAGGAGTGGTTTTAGTGGGTAGTCTTGTCCAGTCCCAGATTTTAGTGGGAAGCTTTTGACTTTTTCACCATTGAGTACTATGCTGGCTGTAGGTTTGTCATATATAGCTTTTATTATGTTGAGATATGTTCCCTCTTTACCCACTTTGGTAAGAGTTTTTATCATCAAAGATATTAACTTTTATCAAATGCTTTTTCTGCATCTATTGAGATGATCATGTGGGTTTTGTCCTTTCTCTTGTTGATGTGATGTATTACATTGATTGATTTGCATATGTGAACTACCCTTATGTCCCTTGGATGAACCCCACTTGGTCATGATGTATAATCTTTTCTATGTGCTGTTGGATATTATTTGCTAATATTTTGGTGAGGATTTTGGCATCTATGTTCATTGGTGATATTTGCCTATAATTTTCTTTTTTGGTAGTATCTTTACCTTGTTTTGGTATTGGGGTGATAGTGGTATCATAGAATGAGTTTGGGAGTATTCCCCCCTTTTCAATCATCTGGAAGAGTTTGAGAAGGACTGGTATGAGTTCTTCTCTGTATGTTTGGTAGAATTCCCTGGTGAAGCTGTCCAGTCCTGGACTTTTATTTGTGGGGAGGTTTTTAATTGCTATTTCTATTTCATTTGTAGTGATCGGTTTGTTTAAATGGTAAGTTTCTTCTTGGTTCAGTCTTGGTGGACAGTATGCTTCCAGAAACTTGTCCATCTCGTCAAGGTTATCCATTTTGGTGCCATATAGTTTTTCATAATATTCTTGTATGGTCTTCTGTATTTCATAATATTCTGGTATGATATTCATTATTTGCTGTAATTTCTCCTTTTTCCTTTCTTATTTTGCTAATTTGTGTTCTCTCTTTTTTCTTCTTTGTGAGTTTAGCCAGAGGTTTATTGATTTTATTTACTTTTTCAAAAAAACAGCTTTTGGTTTGATTGATTTTTTTCTATGATTTTTTAATCTCTGTTTTATATTTCCTCCCTGGTCTTTATTATTTCCTTCCTTCTGCTGAGTTTTGGGGTTTTTTTTGCTCTGTTTTTTCTAACTCTATTAGCTGGTGGGTTAGATTGTTTATTTGAGATTGTTCTTCTTTTTTAAGGAAGGCCTGTATGAGTATAAACTTCCCTCTTAGCACTGCCTTTGCTGTGTCCCATAGATTTTGAGTGGTTTTGTTTTCATTTTCATTTGTCTCAAAGTTTTTTTTTTTAATTTCAAATTTGATTTCATCATTGACCCATTGTTTTTTTTTCAAGTATGTTTTTTAATCTCCATGCTTTCCTTTTTTTTTTTTTTTTTTTTTTTCCTGTTCCTCTGCAGTTGATTTCTAGTTTCATGGCATTGTGGTCAGTAAACATGCTTGAGACAATTTGTATCTTCTTAAAACTGTAGTGGTTTCTTTTTTGCCCAACTACATGATCAATCCTAGAAAATGTTCCATGTGCACTTGAAAAGAATGTATATTCTATTTTTTGAGGGTGCAATACTCTGAAAATATCCACCAAGTCTTATTTTTCTATTGTATTATTAATTTCTTTGTTGCCGTATTTACTTTCTGTCTGGAAGATCTGTGTAGTGATGTTAATGCAGTGTTAAAATCTCCAACTATGACTTTATTCCCAACAATATCCCCCTTTATCTCTGTTAGTAATTGTTTTATGTACTTAGGTGCCCCTCTTTGGGTGCATATATATTAATGAGTGTAATATCCTCATCTTGTATTACTCCTTTAATCATTATAAAATGTGTTTCTTTATCTTTCTTTATGGATTTTGTTTTAAAGTCTAGTTTGTGTGAAGTCAATACTGCTACACCTGCTGTTTTGGCTTTTCCATTTGCATGGAATATCCTTTTCCATCCTTTCACTCTCAATCTATATGTGTCCTTCTCCGTAAAGTGGGTTTCCTGTATGAAGCATATTGAAGGTTCTTGCTTTATTATCCAGTCTGCCACTCTATGTCTTTTGACTGGAGCATTTAGTCCATTAATATTTACAGTGATTAATGATAGATGTGTGTTTATTGCCATTTTGCACATATCTTTGCAGTTGATTTGGTATTTCTTCTTTGTCCCTTTCTTCTTTTTGTGGTTTGGTAATTTTTCTTTGTATTATCATGGATTTTATTTAGTTTTTCTGACTCACTTGTAAGTTTTTTCCTTCTGGTTACCCTTTTACGTAAGGCTATTAACCCATTACTATAACTGTTTTTGTTAAACTGATAGTAACATAATCTTAAACCCATCCGAATGAGAACAAAAATTTTAAAAAGAAATAAAAAAATACTCTATATTTTCTTGCTCCCCTCTCCCAATCTTATTGATTTAGATGTCTTCTTTTACAATTTTGTGTTTATTTTATTTGTAATTCATGAGTTATCACCTTTCCAGTTATGAGTTTCTTGTTTCTGTAGCATCCTGCTGCTTTTCTATTTAGAGTAGACCTGTCAATATTTCTTTTAGCATGGGTGTAGTGTTGCTAAACTCTTTTAGTTTTTGCTTGTCTGTGAAATTGTTTATCTCTTTATCCTAAAGGAAAGACTTGTTGGATAAAGTATCCTAGGCTGCATTTTTTTTCATTCAGAACTTTGAATATATCTTGCCACTCACTTCTGTCCTGTAGTGTTTGTGTAGAGAAATCAGCTGAGAGCCTTATAAGGGTTCCCTTGTAACTCACTGTTTGCTTTTCTCTTGATGACTTTAGGATCATTTCTTTATCCTTGACTCTGGACATGTTAATTATGATATGTCTTGGTGTGGGTCTGTTTGGGTTCTTCCTCTTTGGGACCCTCTGAGCTTCCTGTAGTTGGATATCTGATTCCTTCTTTAAGTTTGGGAAGTTTTCAGTCATTATTTCCTCCAATACCTTTTCAACCCCCTTTGATCTTTCTTCCCCTTCTGGGACCCCAATTATGTGAAGATTATCACTCCTTATATTATCTCATAGGTCCCTTATGTTGTTTTCATTTGTTTTTATTTGTTTATCTTATAGCTGTTCTGATTGTGTGCTTTCTGTTGTCCTGTCTTCTAGATCACCTATTTATTCCTCTAAATTATCTAGTCTCCTTTGAACAGCCTTTAGATAAGTTCTCATCTCAGCCAATAAGTTTACTGATTCTACTTGTCTCTTCTTTATAGCTTCCATTTCACTTTTGACATATTTTATATCTCTAAACACTATCTCTTTTAGTTCCTTCAGTACTTTGATCACTCCTTTTTTGAAATCTTGATCTAGTAGGCTATCAATGTCTATTTCATTGATCATTCTTTCAAGGGATTTCTCGTTCTTTTAATTGGGAATAAGTTCTCTGTTTCATCTTGCTCATATCTCTCTGGCATTGTGGGTTCTGGAGTATCAGTTATCTATTATTGTCCTTAAGGAGATTGTTTATTTATGTATCTAACACCTATGGAGAAATGAAACTTAATTTAAAAAAAAAAGAGAGAATGAGAGAGAAAGATAATTTTAAAAGAAGGGAGAAAAAAGGTTTGAAAACAGTGTATAATCAATTATAGAAGAGCAATTTGAATCAGACTAGCAATCAAGTTGAGATATCTTTTTTAAAACTCTTTAAAAAGAAAGGAAAAAGATTAAAAAAAAAAACAATATTTGAAACCTGTGTATAATAAAACCAAAAGAAATGAAAATGAAATCAGGTGGCTTTAAAAAAAATAATAATAATATAATTACTTTAAAATAAGAATTAAAAGGAATTAAAACTAGAAACATATACAATTGTTTAGAAAGTAGAAATTAAAAAGGTAATAGAAAAAAATTAAAAAAGATAAATTAACGAGAGAATTCTAAAGAAGGGATAAAAAGTTTTGAAAACATTGTATAATCAATAATAGAAGACCAAGTTGAAGCATAATAGCAACCAGGTTGAGACATCTTTTAAAAACCTTTTTAAAAAAGGAGAAAGGAAGAAAAAAATATTTGAAACCTGTATATAATCAATAACAGGAGATCAAAACCAAGATAAATAAAAATGAAATGATGTGGATTTTTTTAATATAATAATAAGAAAAATATTTTAGAAGAAAAATTTAAAAGGGATTAAAACTGGAAGCATATATTATTGTTTTAAAAGTAAAAATTAAAAAGCTAATAGAAAATAGAACAAGTGAAAACAGATTAAAAGAAGGTGGGGGGATGTTCTCCTGGGGACTATGTTCTCTTAACAAGAAGTCTTTCTGTCTTCACCCTGTTTTGTGAACTCAGCTTGTTTTTTCCAGAGGCCCTCTGTTGGCGTCCTCATCTGTGCTGCTCCCAGTGCCTGTCAGCAAGCAGATCACACCCCCTCCCAACATTGGGTCAGGTGCAGCTCCCCTTCACTGTGGGCGTGCAGGTCACTCTCCATCTCTATGCCCTAGTCAGATGTTGCAGGCTGGCCAGATAGGTGGGCAGATTGCACCCTGTCCCAGCACCATGGTCAGGTGCTGCACTCTTTCCAGGAAGGGGGATGGGCACCCACCCTCTCCCAGCACAGGTTGCTCTGCAGCTCTGTGCCACTGCATGCTCCACCTCTGATCTGGACTCCGAAGGCAGGTTCAGGGAAGACCACGGAATAGCCTCACCCCTGCTCCAAGCCAAAACTCGGCTCCTTGTTTGTCTTGGTGATGCCAGTTCTCTGAGGTACCATGGCAGAAAGTTTTTATCTGCCTTGGGCTGTAGACAAATCTCCGTCTGGTCTGGCCTTTGAGGCTGCTAAGCCCTTAGGTACGGATTCAGGTTTCAACCCCGCCCTCACCTGGATATGGCAGTTGTGCCTGAGCCCCACCTCTCTTCACCCAAAAACCTTCCACAGGTTTTCAGAGATGGGGGTATGGCACCATTCCCCCCAGGGCACATCAGCCAAGTTGTTTTATGGAGGGCCTAGGTAGTTCTGCCTTGTGCACCCACTCAAACATGACACATAGCACCCTGTAGTCCCCTGAGGCTGCCTCAGTGTGACTACCTCATTTCTCCACCCAGCTCAACCTGTCCTAGCCCCCAGCTGTCAGCTTGCATCTCAGGCTGAGGGTCGCAGGGGCTCTCTGTGCCCATTTAATTTAGTTCTGTCAGTCAACTGGTGCTCCATAGAGATATGAGCCTCAGAGTCTCCTCCTCTGTCCTGCTGGCCTCTCCGTTGGAGAGGGGGAGACCCAGCAAACAAGCACTAGTCCTTCTTTGATGCTTCCTCCCCACGGGACACGTCCCAGACTATTTTGCCTTCTATTCTTTCTTTTTTCCTTTTCTCCTACCAGATTTTTGGCATCTTGTTCTTTTGAAGAGGATGATGTTCTGTCAGAGTTCTGCACAGGCTCTGGTTGGCTGAGTGGGTCTGTGGATGTGAGTCTTGGTGCATTTGTGGGAGAGGGTGAGCTACGAGTGTCCTACTACTCTGCCATCATCCACAAATTCTTTATCCAATCATCTGCTAGTTGACACAGATTGCTTCCATGTCTTTGCTACTGTAAGCATTCTTGTTATGAATATTAAGGTGCATGTATCTTTTTCAATTAGATTTTCCTCTGGATATATGCCCAGGAGTGGGATTGCTGGATCATATGTTAAGTCTATTTTTAGTTTTTTTAAGGAATCACCATACTGTTTTCCATAATGGCTGTAGCAAACTACATTCCTAACAACAGATTTTTTGTTGCAAAAACTAAAAGAATTTAATGATACTAAACCTATCCTAAAAGAAATATTTAAAGGTCTACTCTAAATAGAAAAGCAGCAGGAAGCTATAGAAGTGAGAAAACCATAATTAGAAATGTTATAACTAAATAAGTTGCAAGAAAATAGACATGAAGAAGAAAAAAGAAAGAAAAAAAGAAAAAGGAAATCAAAATCATAAAAAGCAGGAGAGGGGAGCAAGAAAATATAGGGGCTTTTCCCTGATTCTTTTTTTCTTTTTTCTTGTTCTTTTTAGAATGTGTTTGAACCTACATGACAACCAGTCTAAAGCAAATAGATATATTAATGGGTATAAATACTTAAAAAACAGGGAAACTACAAATCAAAAGCATACAATAGAATCACAGAAATCAAAAAGAAATGTAGATAACACAAAAGAAAATTATTAAATCACAAAAAAAAGAAAAGAAAAAAGGAAGGAACAAAGAGGAAATGCCAAATCAACTGGAAAGCTAAGTTCAAAATTGCAATAAACACACATCTGTCAATCATTACTATAAATGTCAATGGAATAAATGCTCCAATAAAAAGACATAGAGTGTCAGGTTGGATAATCAAACAAGAAACTACAATATGCTGCCTAAAAGAAACTCACTTTAGAGTGAAGGGCACACGCCAATTAAAAGTGAGACAATGGGAAAAGATGTTTCATGCAAATGAAAATGACAAGAAATCAGGAGTAGCAATATTCATATCAGACAAAAGAGACCCTAAAAAAAAATCCATAAAGAAAGATAAAGAATGACACTATATAATGATCAAAGGAGCAATATAAGATGAGGATATTATACTCATTAACATATATGCATCAAATATAGGAGCCCCTAAATATATAAAAAAATACTAACAGACATAAAGGGAGAAATTGATGGGGATACACTAATAGTAGGAGATTTTAACAACCAACTAACATTACTGGACATGTCTTCCAGAGAGAAAATCTATTTAAAAAATGGAGCTACTAAATGCCACAACAGAGCATTTGGACTTGGTGGATATTTTTAAGCCATTACATCCCTTAAGAACAGAATATACAATCTTTTCAAGTGCTTACATGACTTTCCCTAAGATAGACCACATACTTGGGCACAAAAGAAGCCTCAACATATTTAAAAGGATAGAAATTATTTCAAGTATCTTCTCTGACTGCAATAGCATGAAATTAGGAATCAACCACAGAAAAACAAAGGGGGAAAAACAGCATGGCAATTAAACAACATGCTACTAACAAAAACCCAATGATTCAATGATGAAATCAAAGAAAAAATTTAAAAATACCTTGAGACAAATGACAATGAAATCCCAACCACACAAAATCTATGAAATGCAGCAAAAGCAGTGCTAAAAGGGAAGTTTATAGTGATACAGGCCTTCTGCAAAAAAAGAAAAGAAAAAAAAATCACAAATAAACAACCTAAAGTAAAACCTAAAAAAAAAAAGTAGAAAAAGAAGAACAAACAAATCCTAAAGTCAGCAGAAGGAAAGAAATAATAAAGATCAGGGAGTAAATAAATAAAATACAGATTTAAAAAACAAAAGAAAAAAATCAATCAAACCAAGAGCAGGTTTTTTGAGAGTAAACAAAACTGACAAACTGCTGGCCAGGATCACTAAGAAAAGAGAGAGAATGCAAATATACAAAATAAGAAAGAAAAATGGAGACATTACAACAAACATCACAGAAATACAAAAATTCAAAAGAGAATACTATGAAGAACAATATGGCAATAAACTGAACAACTTAGAAGAAAACATACAGCCCACCAAAACTGAATCAAAAAGAAATAGATCATTTGAACAGATCAATCACTAGAAACAAAATAGAATCATCAATTAAAAAAAAGAAACTCCCTGAAAACAAAAGTCCAGGACCAAATAGCTTCACTGGGAAATTCTATCAAACATACAAAAAAGAGCTCATATTGACCATTTTCAAACTCTTCCAAAAGATTAAAAAGGAGGGAGTATCCCCAAACTGATTCCATGAAGCCACCATTACCCTGATACTAAAGACATACAAAGACACTAACAAAAACAAAACTATAGGACAATATTCTTTATGAACATTGATGCAAAAATGCTCAACAAAATATTAGTAAACAAAATCCAGCAACACATAAAAAAGATTATACACCATGATAAGGTTGGTTCATCTCATGGACAGAATGATGGTTCAAAATACAGAAATCAATCAACATGATACACCACATCAACAAGAGTAATGACAGAAAAACACATAATCATCAAATAAATGAAGAAAAACAATTTAATAAAAATTCAACATCCATTCATGATAAAACTCTAGCCAAAATATGTATACAGGGAACACATCTCACCATATTAAAAATTACTTATGACAAGCTACAGCTGGCATAATACTCAATGGTGAGAGGTTGAAACCCCTATAATCTGGAACAAGACAAGGATTCCACTCTCATCATTTCCAATCAATATACTATTGAAAGTCCTAGCCATAGCACTTGGAGAAGAAAAAGAAAAAAGGGATAAGAATGGGAAGAGAAGAGGTAAAATTGTCATTATATGTGGATGACATGATACTATATATAAAAAATCTTACAGTCTCCACACAAAAACTACTAGAGCTGATAAAAGAATTTGGCAAGTTAGCAGGATATAGTTGACATACAGAAATCAGTTGCATTTCTTTACACTAACAATACAGTAGCTGTAGAGCTACAGTCATCAAGACAGCATGGTATTGGTACAAAAACAGACATATAGACCAATGGAACAGAATAAATATCACAGAAATGAGCCCACAAAATTTTGGTCAACTAATCTTCAACAAAGGAAGCAAGAATATACAATGGAATAAAGACAGTCTCTTCAGCAAATGGTGTTGGGGAAACTGGACAGCAGCATGTAAAACAATGAAGCTAAAACACTCCCTTACACCAGATACAAAAATCAACTCAAAATGGATCAAAGACTTAAACATAAGACAACACACAATAAACCTCCTAGAGGAAAATATAGGCAAAACATTATCTGACATACATATCAAAAATATTCTCCTAGAACAGATTACTCAAGCAATAGAAATAAAAGCAAGAATAAACAAATGGGACCTAATGAAAATTACAAACTTCTGCACAGCAAAGGAAACCATAAGTAAAACAAAAAGACAACCTATGGAATGAGAAAAAAATGTTTGCAAATGAAACCGACTAAGGCTTAAGCTCCAGAATATGTAAGCAGCTCATACAACTCAATAAGAAGAAAATAAACAACCCAATCCAAAAATGGGCAGAAGGCCTAAACAAGCAATTCTCTGAGGAAGACATACAAATGATCAATAGACACATGAAAAAAATGCTCAATATCACTAATTATCAGAGAAATGCAAATCAAAACTACAATGAGGTATCAACTCACACCAGTCAGAGTGGCCATCATTCAAAAATCCACAAATGACAAATGCTGGAGAGGCTGTGGAGAAAAGGGAACCCTCCTACGCTGCTGGTGGGAATGCAGTTTGGTACAGCCACTGTGGAAAACAGTGTGGAGATTCCTCAAAAGACTAGGAATAGACTTACCATATGAACCAAGAATCCCACTCCTGGGCTTATATCCAGAAGGAACCCTACTTCAGGAAGACACCTGCACCCCAATGTTCATAGCAGCATTATTTACAATAGCCAATACATGGAAACAGCCTAAATGCCCATCAACAGATGGCTGGATAAAGAAGAGGTGGTATATTTATACAATGGAATACTACTCATCCATAAAAACTGACAACATAACACCATTTGCAGCAACATAAATGCTCCTGGAGTAGGTCATTCTAAGGGAAGTAAGCCAGAAAGAGAAAGAAAAATATTATATGAGATTGCTCATATGTGTAATCTAAAAAACAAACAAACAAACATACAAACAAGCAAAGCATAAATACAGAATAGAAATATACTCATAGACATAGAATACAGTCTTGTGGTTGCCAAGGGGGTGGGGGGTGGCAAGAGATAGACTGGGATTTCAAAATTGTAGAATAGATAAACAAGATCATGCTGTATAGCACAGGGAAATATATACAAGATATTATGGTAGCTCACAGAGAAAGGAATGAACATATATATGTTCATGTATATTTGAAAAATTGTTCTCTATGCTGGAATTTGACACAACATTGTAAAATGATTATGAATCAATAAAAATTAAAAAAAAAACAATACAGTATCAGAAAAGTAAAGAAATAATCCCTTATAAATGGCATCCAAAACAATAAAATACTTAGGAATAAATCTGACCAAGGAAGTGAAAGGCTTATATACAGAGAACTACAACTCATTGTCTAAGGAAATTAAAGATGATGTAAAGAAATGGAAAGATGTACCATGTTCTTGGATTGAAAGAATTAATATTGTTAAAATGGCCATAACACCCAAAGCAATTTATAGATTTAATGTGATCCTATCAAATTATCCAGGATATTTTTCACAGAACTAGAATAATATTCTTTATATTTATATGGAATCACAAAAGACCCAGAATTGCCAAAGCAATACATAAGAAAAAGAATGAATTTGGAGGAATAACCTTCTGAGACTTCACACAATCCTACAGTGCTACAATAATCAAAACAGCATTGTATTGGTGCCTAAAGAGACATGTTGATCAATGAAACATAATAGAGAGCCGAGCAATAAACCCACACGTTGTTGGTCAATTAAATTTTGACCAAGGAGGCAAGAACATTGAATGGAGTAAAGATAGTCTCTTCAGAAAGTGGTGTTGGGAAAACTGGATAGCAACATGTAAATCAATGAATTTAGAATACTCCCTCACACCATACACAAAAATAGACTCAAACTGGCTTAAATAATTAAAAACATAAGAGAAGACACTAAAATTCTTAGAAGAAAACACAGGCAAAACATTCTCTGACATAAATCTCAGCAATGTTCTCTTAGGGCAGTCTACCCAGACAATAGAAATAAAAGCAAAAATAAACAAATGGTACCTAATTAAACTTATAAGTTTTGCACAGCAAAGGAAGCCATAAGCCTAACAAAAAGACAACCTATGAAATGGGAGAAAATATTTGTAAAAGATGAAACTGGCAGGGCTTATTTTCCAGAATATACAAGCAGTTCATACAACTTAATATTAACAAACAAGAAAAAATCCAATCCAAAAATGTGCACAAGTCCAAGCAAGCAATTCAATGAAGACATAAAAGTGGCCAATAGGCACATGAAAAAAATACTCCATATTGCTATTTATCAGAGAAATGCAAATCAAAACTACAATGAGATATCACTTCACACTAGGCAGTATGGCCATTATTAAAATGTCCTTGAATGATAAATGTGGGAAAGGGTATGGAGAAAAGGGAATCCTCCTACCCTGCCAGAAAGAAGGTAGTTTGGTGCAGCCATTATGGAAAACAGTATAGAGATTTCTTAAAAGGCTAAAAATTGACTTACCATATGATCCAACAATTTCACTCTTTGGCTTATCCAGAGGGAATCTTAATTCAAAAAAAAAATGTACCCCAATGTTCATAGCAGCACTATTTACAATAAGCAAGACATGGAAAACAACCTAAATTCCCACAACAAATTACTGGATAAAGAAGTCTGGTATATTTATACAATGTAATACTACTAAGCCATAAAAATGACAATATAATGCCATTTCAGCAACATAGGCGGACCTGGAAATCATCATCATAAGTGAAGTAAGCCAGAAAGAGAAACAAAAATGCCATATGATATCACTCATATTTAGAATCTAAAAAAGAAAAATTAACTTAATTGAAAAACAGAAACAGACTCAAACATAGAAGACAAACTTATAGTTATAGGGTGGGGGTGGAAGGGATAAATTGGGAGTTCAAGATTTGCAGATACTAACTGATACATATAGAATAAAAAACAGGTTCATATAGCATAGCACAGGGAACTACATTCAATATCTTGTATATCTTACGGTGAAAAAGAATATGAAAACCAATATATGTATGTTCATATATGACTGTAGCATTGTGCTATATGAAAGAAATTGATACAACATTGTAAACTGACTATACTTCAATAAAATACATATACAAAAAAAACCATCTTAAAAAAATATAATAAGACTCATGGTCTGTTGGTGGTCAGAATCATTGTCGTCTTGATCATAGCTGGTTCCATGTGGGGTGTGTGTCTGTGTGTGTGTGTGTTTGTTTGTATACATAGCTTCCTTCCTTATCTCTGGGTCCTTAAACTTAAGGCTAAATGTTGGGGAGGGGTGTCAGGTTTTGAGTAAGGTCACTTCTGCTAATGGTGGGGATTGGATGGTTGAGAACAAAGATATTTCTCTTGTGGGGGTAGATTGGTTTTGAGTGAAGATATGAAGCAACCCTGGCAACAGCAGCAATTTTTTAAAAATTATTGGATATACAGATCAGCCAAGATGACAGTAGAAGGACACTCATAGCTCACCCTACTCTACAAATACACCAAGACTGACATCCACAGACCCATCCAGCCAATCAGAGAACCTGCTGAACTTTGACAGAACATTGCCTTCTTCAAAAGACAAAATACACCATGAGCCTAGTAGGAGAAAAGGAAAAATGAAAGAAGTAAAAGCAAAATAGTGCATGACCAGTCCCATGGGTAGGAAGCAGCTAAGGAGGACTAGTGTTCATTCACTGGATCTCACCCTCTCCAACAGAGAGGTCAGGGAATGAAGGGAGAACCTCCAAGTCTTGGATATGTACAGAAAAGTCCTTGACCTACATAACTAGGATAAATGGGCACAGAGGGTCTCCATGACCCCCAGCTCAAGAGGCAAAGCAGTAGGTGAAGGAATGGGACAGGCTGCCCAAGCCAGGTACAGGACTAGGGCAGGCTGTAAAGAGCAACCCCAGGGGACTGCAGTGTGCTGTGTGCCATAGCTGGGAGGGTATACAGATCAGAATAACCTGGACCCTCCATAAAATATGAAGAAAAAAAGCCACATGGCTGGTGTAACCTGGGGGGAAGGGTACCATAGACTTTGTCTCTGAAAACCCACTGAACCAGTACTGGCATGTTCTCAGGAGAAGAGAGATGGATTTCAACCACAGCCCCATATCCTCTCTGGTGCTTAGCACCCAGATGGGGGTGGGGTCAAAACCTGAATCCATACCTAGGGGCTTAGCAACCTCATAGTTGGGACTGAGACTTGTTTACAGCCCAAGACAGATAGGATCCTTCTGCCTTGGTGCCTCTGTGAACTCCCACCTCTAAGACAAATGAACAAGTAGGAGAATTCTGGCACAGGGCAGAGGTGAGTGCTGTTCCACAGTTTTCCCTGAGCCACCAAAGAAGCACAGACCCAAGGAGGAGCTGGGAGCTGTGCAGAGCAGGGGAGTGATCATGGCACTGGGAGAGGGCATCACCTGCCCGCCTAACATGAAGGAGTGCAGCACCTGACTGCAGTGTTGAGAGGGAGTGTGAACTGCCTACAGACCAGCACTGGAAGCAACAGAGACTAGGGGCGAGAATAGAGGGCTTCTGGAAACAGCGAGCCGAGTCCATGCAGCAGGGTGAGGGCAGGAGTGGTGACAACCACAAAACAAAAAGGAGGCCCAATTCAATAACATGGGCAGGCTCTGAGTATCAGGTCAATGGCCACCCTCCTAAACAAAGCAAAGTAAGACTTGGCAACCACTCATACTTAAGAAGGACCTCTTGACAAAATCGTTAAGATCACACAGTCTCCACAGGAATATATCGACTATTTTCTCTGTTCTGTTTTATTTTACTTTTTAATTTTTACTTGTTATACAATTGTATATGTCTCTATTTTTAAACAGTTTTAATTTTTTCTTTTAAAATACTTCTATTATCATTATTTTAAAAATTGGCCTCAATTTCATTTTAATTTCTCTTGGTTTTGTTCTCCTATTATTGATTATACTCAGTTTTCAAATATTTCTTTTCTCTTTTAAAGTTTTTAAAATATGTTTGAACTCGACTTTTATTTTGCTTCCATTTGTTCTTCTGTTATTGATTATATACTGTTTTCAAAACTTTTTCTTTCTTGTTTTAAATTTCTCTTTTTTAGCTTCATTTCCACATACACTGTAGATAGATGAATAAATAAACTCCTTAAGGACCACAGTAGATAACTGATACTCCATAAGCAATAGTGCCAGAGAGATATGAGCAAAATGAAGAAGCAGATGAACCATTCCCAAAAAAAGAAAAAGAGAAATTCCCTGAAGAATGATCAATGAAACAGATATTGATAGCCTACTAGATCATAATTTCAAAAAAGGAGTGATCAAAGTACAGAAGAAACTAAAATAGATTGTGTTTAGAGACAGAGAATATGTTAAAAATGTAATTGAAGCCCTAAAGAGGAGGCAATTAAAGTTGGAAAACTCATTTACTGAGATGAGAGCTGATCTAAGGGCTGTACAAAGCAGGCTAGATAATGCAGAGGAATTAATAAGAGACAGAAGACAGGACAATACAAATCACCCAATCAAAATAGCTGAGAAGAAAAAAATAAAAACCAATGAAAACAATATAAGGGGCTTATGGGTAATGTAAAGCATGCCAATCTATGCATAAGAGGGGTTCCGGGGGTGGGGAAAGAACAAAGGGGATTGAAAAGGTATTTGAAGAAATCATGACTAAAAGTATCCCAAACTTAAAAAGGAATCAGACATCCAAGTACAGGAAGCTCATACGGTTCCAAAGAGGAAGAACCCCAAACAGACCCTCAGTAAGACATATTATAATCTGGATGGCTAGGGTTAAGGATGAAGAAATTATCCTAAAGGCAGTAAGAGAAAAGCAAAGAGTAAGTTACAAGGGAACCCCCATAAGACTCTCAGCTGATTTCTCTAATCAAACAGTGCAGGCCAGAAGGGAGTAGGAAGATATATTCAAAGTACTGAATGAAAAAAAAAATCCAACCTAGGATAATTTATCCATCAGATTATCCTTTAGAATAGAAGGAGAGATAAAGAACTTCACAAACAAGCAAAACCTAGAAGACTTCATCAACACTTTATGCTAAAAGAAATATTGAAAGATCTACTCTAAGCAGAAAAGAAGCAGGATGCTACAGAAACAAGAAAACTATAACTGGAAAGATGATAACTACTGTGAATTAAAACAGAATAAACATGAAATTGTAAAAGAAGATATCTAAATCATTAAGAGTGGGAGAGGGAAGCAAGAAAATATCAAATTTTTTCTTTTTAAATTTTTTTTTGTTCTCAGTAGGATGGAATTGAACTTATATTACTATCTGTTTAACACAAACAATTATAGTAATGGGTTAATATACACAAAAATAAAAAGGGAACCACAAGCCAAAAACTTACAATTGAGTCACAAAAACTAAATAAAGTCCAAGATAATACAAAGGAAAATAATCGAACCACAAAAGAAAAAAGAAAGGAAAAAATAGGAAATGCCAAATCCACTGCAAATCTAAGTTCAAAATGGCAATAAACACAAATCTACCATTAATTACTGTAAATGTCAATTGACTAAATGCTCCAATCAAAAAACATAGAGTGAGAGACCAGAAAATAAAACAAGAACCTTCAATATGCTGTATACAAAAGACCCACTTTATGGAGAAGGACACATATAGATTGAGAGTGAAAGGATGGAAAAGGATATTCCATGCAAATGGAAAAGCCAAAAAAGCAGGTGTTGCAGTACTGATTTCAGACAAACTAGACTTTAAAACAAAATCCATAAAGAAAGAGAAAGAAACACATTTTATAATGATTAAAGGAGTAATACAAGATGAGGATATTACACTCATTAATATATAGGCACCCAATATAGGAACAACTAAGTACATCAAGCAAATACTAACAAAGAGGGGGAAATTGATGAGAATACAATCATTGCTGGAGAATTTAACACCGCATTGACATCACTGGACAGATCTTCCAGAGAGACAATAAACAAGCCAATAGAGAAATTAAATACTACAAAAGAATTAGACTTGGTTGATATTTTCAGAGTATTGCACCCCCAAAAATAGAATATACATTCTTTTCAAGTTCACATGGAATATTTTTTAGGATTGATCATGTACTGCACAAAAGAAGCCTCAGCAATTTTAAGAAGATAGAAATTAAATCAAGCATCTTTACTGACCACAATGCCATGAAACTAGAAATCAACTACAGAAAAACAAAGGAGAAAAATAATGACAGCATGGAGATTAAACAACATGCTACTAAAAAACCAAAGTGTCAACAATAAAATCAAATTTGAAATTAAAAAATACCTTGAGACAAATGAAAATGAAAACACAACTACACAAAATGTACGGGACACAGCAAAGACAGTGCTAAGAGAGAAGTTTATAGCAATGCAATTCTTCCTCAGAAAAGAAGAACAATCTCAAATAAACAATCAACTCACTGTGTCCCATAGATTTTGAGTGGTTGTGTTTTTGTGTGGTTGTGATAACTCATGAATTACAAATAAAATAAATATGAAATATAAAAGAAGACATACAAATCATTGAGAATGAGAGAGGGAGGCAGGGAAATAAAGAATTTTTTTTCTTTCTTTTTCAAATTTTTTGTTCTCGGTAGGATGGGTTTGAGATTATGTTGCTATCAGTTTAATAAAATCATTTATAGTAATGGGCTAATAGATTTATGAAAAAGGGAAACCACAAGCCAAAAACTTACAAGGGAGTCACAAAAATTAAATAAAATCCATGATAACACAAATGAAAATTACCAAACCACAAAAGGAAGAAGAAAGGAACAAAGAGGATATACCAAATCAACTGCAAATATAAGGCAAAGGCAGTGCTAAGAGGGAAGTTTATAGCAATACATGCTTTCCTCAAAAAAGAAGAACAACCTCAAATAAACAATTTAACCCACCAGCTGAATGAATTACAAAAAGAACAAAAAGCCCCAAAAGGTAGCAGAAGGAAGGAAATTAAAAAGATTAGGGGGGAAATAATACAAAAGAGATTAACAAGACCATAGAAAAAATCAACCAAACCAAAAGCTGGTTTTTTGAAAAAGTAAATAAAATCGACAAACCTCTAGACAAACTCACAAAGAAGAAAAAACAGAGAACACAAATTAGCAAAATAAGAAAGGAAAAAGGAGAAATTACAACAAATAAAATAGAAATACAAAATATCATACGAGAATATTATGAAAAACTATATGGAGCCAAACTATATAACCGAGAGGAGATGGACAAGTTTCTGGAAACATACTGTCCACTAACCCTGAATCAAGAAGAAACTGACCACTTGAAAAAAACCGATCACTACAAATGAAATAGAAATAGCAATTAAAAACCTCCCTACAAATAAAAATCCAGGACCGGATGACTTCACTGGCGAATTAAACCAAACATACAGAGAATACATACTAGTCCTTCTCAAACTCTTCCAGAAAATTGAAAAGGAGGGAATACTCCCAAACTCATTCAATGAAGCCACCATCACCCTGATACCAAAACCAGGCAAAGATACTGCCAAAAAAGAGAATTATAGGCCAATATCACTGATGAACATAGACACCAAAATCCTCACCAAAATATTAGCAAATAGTATCCAACAGCGCATTAACAAAAGTATTCATCATGACCAAGTGGATTTCATCCAAGGGACACAAGGGTGATTCAACATATGCAAATCAATCAATGTAATACATCACATCAACAAGAGAAAGGACAAAAACCACATATCATCTCAATAGATGCAGAAAAAGCACTTGATAAAATTCAACACCCATTTATGATAAAAACTCTTGCCAAAGTGGGTATAGAAGGAACATATCTCAACATAATAAAAGCTATATATGACAAACCTACAGCCAGCATAGTACTCAATGGTGAAAAAGTCAAAAGCTTCCCACTAAAATCTGGGACAAGACAAGGCTGCCCACTATCACCACTCCTATTCAACATAGTTCTGGAAGTCCTAGCTACAGCAATCAGGGAACAGAGAGAAATAAAAGGGATCCAAATTGGAAAAGAAGAGGTTAAAGTGTCACTATATGCCGACAACATGTTACAATACATAGAAAACCCTAAAAGATCCACACAAAACATACTAGAGCTGATCAACAAATTCAGCAAAGTAGCAGGTTACAAGATTAACGTTCAAAAATCAGTTGCATTTCTTTACACTAATGATGAATCAACAGAAAAAGAAAGTAAAGCAACAATCCCCTTTAAAATAGCACCCAGAGTAATAAAATACCTAGGAATAAATCTAACCAAGGAGGTGAAAGAATTATACACAGAAAACTATAAACCATTGATGAAGGAAATTAAAGAAGACTTTAAAAAATTGAAAGAAATCCCATGCTCTTGGATTGGAAGAATCAATATTGTTAAAATGGTCACATCTACAGATTTAATGTAATCCCTATCAAATTACCCAGGACATATTTCACAGAACTAGAACAAATCATAATAAAATTTATATGGAACCATCAAAGAACCGAATTGCTATGACATTCCTGAAGAGAAAGAAAGAAGCTGGAGGAATAACTCTCCCAGGCTTCAGACAATACTATAGAGCTACAGTCATCAAGACAGCATGGTACTGGTACAAAAACAGATGTATAGACCAATGGAACAGAATAGAGGGCCTGGAAATGAACCCAGAAACTTTTGGTCAACTAATCTTCGACAAAGGAAGCAAGAATATATAATGGAATAAAGACAGTCTCTTCAGCAAATGGTGTTGGGAAAACTGGACAGCAGCATGTAAAGCAATGAAGCTAGAACAGTTCCTTACACCATACACAAAAATCAGCTCAAAATGGATCAAAGACTTAAACATAAGACAAGATAAAATAAACCTCCTAGAAGAAAGTGTAGGCAAAACATTATCTGACATACATATCAAAAATATTCTCCTAGAACAGTTTACTCAAGCAATAGAAATAAAAGCAAGAATAAACAAATGGGACCTAATGAAAATTACAGGCTTCTGCACAGCAAAAGAAACCATAAGTAAAACAAAAAGACAACCTATGGAATGGAAAAAAATGTCTGCAAATGAAACCGACAAAGGCCTGATCTCCAGAATATATAAGCAGCTCATATGACTCAATAAGAAGAAAATAAACAACCTAACCCAAAAATGTGCAGAAGACCTAAACAAGCAATTCTCTGAGGAAGATATACAAATGATCAATAGACACATGAAAAAAATGCTCAATATCACTAATTATCAGAGAAATGCAAATCAAAACTACAGTGAGGTATCAACTCACACCAGTCAGAATGGCCATCATTCAAAAATCCACAAATTACAAATGCTGGAGAGGTTGTGGAGAAAATCGAACCCTCCTACACTGCTGGTGGGAATGCAGTTTGGTGCAGCCACTGTGGAAAACAGTATGGAGATTCCTCAGACGACTAGGAACAGACTTATCATATGACCCAGGATTCCCACTCCTGGGCATATATCCAGAAGGAACCCTACTTCAGGATGACACCTGCACCCCAATGTTCATAGCAGCATTATTTACAATAGCCAAGACATGGAAACAGCCTAAAGTTCCATCAACAGATGACTGGATAAAGAGGAAGTGGTATATTTATACAATGGAATACTATTCAGCCATAAAAACTGACAACATAATGCCATTTGCAGCAACATGGATGCTCCTGGAGAATGTCATTCTAAGGGAAGTAAGCCAGAAAGAGAAAGAAAAACACCATATGAGATTGCTCATATGTGTAATCTAAAACAAAGAAACAAAGCATAAATACAGAACAGAAATAAGAGTCATAGACATAGAATACAGACTTGTGGTTGCCAAGGGAGTGGGGGGTGGGAAAAGATAGACTGGGATTTCAAAATTGAATAATAGATAAACAAGATCATGCTGTATAGCACAGGGAAATATATACAAGTTCTTATGGTAGCTCACAGAGGAAGGAATATGACAATGAATATATATATGTTCATGTATATTTAAAAAATTGTCCTCTATGTTGGAATTTGACACAACATTGTAAAATGATTATAAATCAATAAAAAATGTTTAAAAAAAAACAAATCAATTCACTATCTAAAAGAATTAGAAAAAGTAGAGCAAAAAATCCCAAAATTCAGCAGAAGGAAGGAAATAATAAAGATCAGGGAGGAAATAAATAAAATGGAGATTAAAAAACAGAAAAAAATGAATCAAACCAAAAGCTGGTTTTTGGAAAGAGTAAATAAAATTGACAAACCTCCGGTGAAGCTCACAAAGAAGAGAAAAGAGAGAGCACAAATTAGCAAAATAAGAAAGGAAAATGGAGAAATTGCAACCATTAACACAGAAATACAAAATGTCATGTGAGAATACTATGAACAACCCTTTGAAAACAAAATGGATAACCTAGAAGAGATAGACATGTTTCTGGAAATGTACAGTCAATGAAGACTCAATCAGAAGAAACTGACCACTTGAACAAACCGATCACTAAAAATGAAATTAAAATAGAAATTTTAAAAAACTCCATACAAATAAAAGTCCAAGATTGGAAGGCTTCACTCAGGTATTCTAACAAACATACAAAGAAGAATACATACCAGTCTTTCTCAAACTTTTCTAGAAGACTGAAAAGGAGGGAATACTCCTAACTCATTCTATGAAGCCACCATCACTCTAATACCAAAACCAGGCAAAGACAATATCAAAAAAGAGAATTACAGACCAATATCACTGATGAACATAGATGCCAAAATCCTCACCAAAATATTAGCAAATAGAATCCAACAGCACATACACCATGATCAAGTGGGGTTCATCCCAGGGACACAAGGGTGGGTCAATATATGAAAATCAATCAATATAATATATCACATCAACAAGAGAAAGGACAAACAGCATATGATCATCTCAATAGATCCAGAAAAAGCATTTGATAAAATTCAACACCCATTTATGATAAAAATCCTCACCAAAGTGAGTATAGAGGGAACATATCTCAACATCAAAGCTATATATGACAAACCTACAGCCAGCATAGTACTCAATAGTGAAAAACTCAAAAGCTTCCCACTAAAGTCCAGGATGTACAAGGCTGTCAACTCTCACTGCTCCTACTAAATATAGTCTTGGAAGTCCTAGCCACAGCAATCAAGCAAAAAAATAATAAAAGGGATCCAAATTGGAAAAGAAGAGGTAAATTTTTCACTATATGCAGGTGACATGATGCTATATATAGAACACCCTAAAAGGTCCACACAGAAACTACTAGAACTAATCTAAGAATTCAGAATGATAGCAGGATACAAGATTAATGTTCAAAAATCAGTTGCTTTTCTTTACAGTAACAATGAATCAACAGGAAAAGAAAGTAAAGAAACAATCCCTTTAAAATAGCACCCAAAGTAATAAAATACCTAGGAATAAGTCTAGCCAAGGAAGTTAAAGACTGATACATGGAGAACTATAAAACATTGATTAAGGAAATTAAAGTAGACTTAAGAAAACTGAAAGATATCCCATCCTCCTGGATTGGAAGAATCAATATTGTTAATACGGCCTTACTGCCCAAGGCAATCTACAGATTTGATGGAATCCCTATCAAATTACCCAGAACATATTTCACAAAACTATAACAATCATAATAAGTTTTTTTATGGAACTGACCTAGAACTGACAAAGCATTACTGAAGAAAAAGTAAGAGGCCGGAGGAATAACCCTCCTAGTCTTCAGACAATACTACAGAGCTACGGTAATCAAAATATTATGGTATTGGTACAAAAACAGACATATGGAGCAATGGAACAGAATAGAGAACCCAGAAATGAACGAACAAACTTTTGGTCAACTAATCTTTGACAAAGGAGGTAAGAACATACAATCGAATAAAGACAGTTTCTTCAGCAAATGGTTTTGGGAAAACTGGACAGCAGCATGTAAAACAATGAAGCTAGAACACTCCCTTACACCATACACAAAAATAAACTCAAAATGGATCAAAGACTTAAACATAATGCAAGATACAGCAAACCTCCTAGAAGAAAACATAGGCAAAACATTACTCACATACATCTCAAAAATGTTCTCCTAGGGCAGTCTACCCAGGCAATAGAAATAAAAGCAAGAATAAACAAGTGAGACCTAATGAAACTTACAAGCTTTTGCATAGTGAAGGAAACCATAAATAAAACAAAGCAACAACCTATGGAATGGGAGAAAATATTTTCAAAAGATGCAACTAACCTAGGCTTGATCAAAGGCTTGATCTCCAGAATATATAATACATAACAGCTCATATGACTTAATAAGTAAAAGACAAACAACCCAATCCAAAAATGGGTAGAAAACCTAAACAAGCAATTCTCCAATGAAGACATATAAATGATCAATAGGCACTTGAAAAATGCTCAGTATCACTATCAGAGAAATGAAAATCAAAACTACAATATGGTAACACCTCACACCAGTCAGAACGGCCATTCACAAGTGATAAATGCTGGAGAGACTGTGGAGAAAAGGGAAACCTCGTACACTGCTGGTGGGAATACAGTTTGGTGCAGCCATTGTTGAAAACAGTATGGAGATTCTTCAGACTAGGAATAGAATTATTATATGACCCTGTAATCCCACTCCTGGGCATATATCCAGAAAGAACCCTTCTTCAAAAAAAAACCTTCACCCCAATATTCATAGCTGCACTATTTACAATAGCCAAAACATGGAAACAGTCTAAATGTCCATTGATAAATGACTGGATAAAGAAGTTGTGACATATTTATACAATGGAATACTATTCAGACATAAAAAATAACAGCATAATGTCATTTGCAGCAACATAGATGTCCCTGAAGAATGTCATTCTAAGTGAAGTAAGCCAGAAAGAGAAAGAAAAATACCATACAGGATCGCTCATATGTAGAATCTTAAAAAAAAAGAAAAAGACAATTGAACAAAAATATAAAACAGAAACAGACTCATAGACATAGAACACAAATTTGTGGTTGCCAGTGGGTAGTGGGGTGGGAAGGGACAGACTCAGAGTCAAAATTTGTAGATACTTACAGGTATATATAGAATAGATAAACAAGATTATATTGTATAACACAGGGAATATATACAAGATCTTGTGGTAGCTCAATGTGAAAAAGAATGTGACAATGAATATGTGTATGTTCATGTATAACTGAAAAATTGTGCTCTACAATGGAAATTGACACAACAGTGTAAACTGACTATAACTCAATAAAATATAATTTAAAAAATTATATATATAAGTTATTGTTATTGTATTCCCAAACTTTGAAACCTGCTTCCTAAGCCCCAGCCTGATCCCAGGGAGGGAGAAATGTGAATTATCAAACTATAAAATAAATACTTATAATATTTTTTTGTTTTCAAATTATATCTGTATACAATTAGATCTAACATATAGCACAAACCACCACATTATGCTATTTGGGCTTGCTATGTGTTTCTTCTTTATCTTTCAGAAAGAGTGGATATGTTTGCACAGCAGGCTCTCTCCCTTGTTCTTATAGTCTGTCTCTTCTCCACATAGCAGCCAATGAGATTCTTTAAAACAGTTGTTCTCAACAAGAGTCAAGTTTGCCTAGCAAGAGACATTTGGCAATGTTTGGAGACATTTTGGATTGTAACAGTGAGGGGTGGGAGTGTATGGGCATCTGGTAGGTAAAAGGCATGGATTCTGCTAAACATCCTACAATGCACAGGAATACTCTCTATAACAAAAAATTATCTGACTTTAAATGCCAATAGTACTAAAGTTGAAAAACTCTGGTATAATCATGTCACTTCTGCTCAAATCACTCCAATTGCTTTCTATAATATTAATAATGAAATCCAACTTATTTTTAAAAGAGTGGGTTTATAAATATATAAAACAAAATAGTTAATTAATTATTTAATGTTGAACAGCAAGACTTGTTTACCAACTTCCATAATCTTGTTGAAAATTATATTAAGTTTAACCAAAAGTGATGGGGATAAACATTACGTGATTTAGACAGAGAGTTCAGATGTAAAGTTTACTGGATTAATATGTGCGTTACTTATGGATGAAGGGCATTTTAGGTAGCGCCTATTGAAAAGTCAGGTGGATTTACTGTAAGGGGTTTTGAAGGTCACAATGAAGTTTTTTAGTGAGTGAAGCCATTGAATATTTTCAGGGCAGATAAATGGTTGAAATCTGTGTTTTAGATAGATTTTTCTGGCAGCACAGTACAATACAAATTAAAGGAGAATTACTGGAGACAAGAAGTATTGAAAATAAAAATAATCTGAAAGTAATGTAACTTCTAGTTGATTGAGAGTGAAGGCAGTGAGAATAGACAGAAAGGGAGCAAAATATTCTTAAAGGTAAGGATTTAACAATTCACCCAGCAACAATGAATGTGCCTAATAGGCCAGAAAAAACTTGGCACTGAAAAAAATTGAATTCCTTATTTCAAGATCTCTTCACTCAGGAACATCATGCATTCACTCATTCTTTCATCATTAAATATTTAATGGCTGCTTGTATGTACCAGGCAATATTCTAGGTCTTTGTAATTCAACAAAGAACAAAACAAATGCTCCCTCATGGAATTGATATTCTGGTGGGAAATACAAGTGGTAAACATGTATGTAATGAACTGCTAGGAGAACACAAATATTTAGTTCTATAATTTTAGTGAGTACTTGCTGACAGCCTAGAATTTATTCAGTATTCTTGAAGAGAAACAAAAATATATTTGAAACAGAAGCTTGAAGTCTTGCAGTCTTATAGAGCTAATGTATAGGACACATAAAACTATGGAAAATGTTATAGACACCATATAGTTTACAAAACTTGTGATGCTTAACTTATTTGAGGCAACTCTTTGAGGCAAGTATGTTGATGTCCCTTTTACAGAAGAAGAGAGAGAGCCTCAATGATTTAGAAATCTAAGGCCCCAGAACTCAAAAGTGGCAGAGGCAGAACTTGCATCTACCTCTCTAACCATGGAGGCTTTGTCATGCTCACACAGCAGTAGATGCCAAATACCACCTCCTGAAGCCAGATGTGTACACTGATGTGTGCTTGTTTGCTAATGCAATTTTAGTTTCAATCTGTAAATCAGGTGGGATCTAATGACATAAGGTCATTCTTAATGCAGTGCCTAATTTTGGATTCTGGTTCCCACAGTGACAGACTATTAAAAGATAATCAACTTCTGAGTTTCTATGGGTAAAGTGAGTTTGAATAGGGAGGCAGGAAAGTAACAAGCATGTGGAGGAGTAAAGATTTGCTCATTGCCTTATCATATCATCAGGGTCCACTTGGGAAACTGCCGTTTAAGGTATGGTTTCCAGACATTTATTTTAAAAGCTCAACATTCCTTTCAGAAGTGTCATTCATTGACAGAAAGATTAAAGAAGCATGCATTAGTGTGTTTAGTGCTATGTAATTGAACAGCCCAAAATTAGGATCAGAAGATCTTTATTCAAGCTTCTTCATAGTATGTGAATTTAGGAACCAAATAACCTTTATCAGCCTCAACATTATCATCTGAAAGTGAGTATTATGATAATTAAAAATCATTAAAATCATTTTCATAACAATAAAGCTGTATAACTTTACTGTTAACTTTGGTTACATTGATATTTTTCTTACAATCTCTGCATTACATGGGAAAAATAAAAAGATAAATAGAATAAAAAATGACCTATCCAGGTTGTTGAGAAGATAAAATGAGGCAAGTTTTGTAAATTATGAAAGTATGTATTTTGCGGCCACTATTGTTATTCTCTGAGAAAAAATCTGCTTCACAAGGCAGTGACACCTCTTAGGATTTTCTGTTTCCAAATACAGTGTATTTTCTCAGCACCAAAGAGTGGATATCATGAGTTTAAGCATATAGGCTTTACACTTAAAAGAACTGAGAGTTGAATTCTAGCTTTGCCCATTTCCAAGTATTTAAACTAGGGTTATCTTCTGGGAATCCCATTAGAGTTATAGTGTGATGTATTAGTCTTTCACTCATATCTATTCAACTATTTTTTGTTGCTTTGTCTCATAATCTGGAGGATTCTTTAGTTTTGTAAATTTATAGAAGATTTCTTTCTAAGTGTTTTCTTCATAAATGTCATTGATTAACATTTCTGTTCTTTTTTTTAATTTTAGAAAGTATATTCAAGATTAAATGAATTAACCATTAAACCCTCCAGGTTCATACACGTTGTTGCAAATGGCAAAATTTCATTCTTTTCTATGACTGAGTAATAGCTCATTTTGTGTGTGTGTGTGTGTATGTATACACACATATATATCATTGTACATATACATTGTATATGTACATATACATTGTGTGTATGTATGTGTGTATATGTGTATATGTGTGTGTGTATATATATATCGCACATGATCTTTATCCATTCATCTGTTGAGGGATACCTGGGTTGCTGCCATATCTTGGTTATGGTAGGTAATGCTACTATAAACATTGCTGTGCATATATCTTTTATAATTATTGTCTTCACTTTTTTCAGATATATACCCGAGAGTGGAATAGCTGGATTACATGGTAGTTCTAGTTCTAATTTTTTGAGAAATTTCCATTTTGTTTTCTCTGATTTTGTGCCAATTTATGTTTTGACTAACAGTATACTAGGGTTCTGTTTTCTCCATATCCTCCCCAAACATTATTATTTGTTGTCTTTTTGACAATAACCATTCTGATAAGTGTGGTTTTGATTTGCATTTATCTGAAGATTAGTGATATTGAGCATCTTTTAATGTGCCTGTTGGCCAGCTGGATGTCTTCCTTGGAGAAATGCCTATTTAGGTCTTCTGCTGATTTTTAATCATATTTTTTTTCTTGATGTTGAGCTGTATGAGATTTTTGTGTGTTGTAGGTATTAACCCTTTATCATAGATGCACTTTGCAAATATATTCTCCCATTCATTATGAGACCTTTTAATTTGGTTGATGGTTTCCTTCACTGTGCAAAAGCATTTAGTTTGGTCACATTTGTTTATTTTTGCATTTGTGTCCCTTGCCTGAGGAGACAGATCCAAATAAATATTATGAAGATCCATGTCAATAAGCTAATTGCTTATGCTTTCCTTTTAGGAGTTTTATGGTGTCCTGTCTTACATTTAGGTTTTTAATCCATTTTGAGTTTGTTTTTGTACATGGTGTGAGGAAATCTTCTAATTTTTTTTTTTGCAAGTATCTGTCTAGTCTTCCCAATGCCATTATCAAAGAGACTGTCTAAATTGAAGATTTGCGTGTAGGCTCATTTTTGGGGTCTCTATTGTGTTTCCATGGATCTATGTGTCTTTTGTGTTTGTGCCAGTATCATACTATTTTGATTATTGTCATTTTGTAGGATAGTCTGAAATCAGGGAACATGATACTTCCAGCTTTGTTCTTTTTGTCAAGATCCCTTTGGCTAAGCAGGGTCTTTTGTGGTTCTGTACAAATACTAGGATTATTTTGATAGGGCTTGAGTTCCATCTATAGATTGCTTTGGGTAATATGGATACTTTAAGAATAATAATTCCTCCAATTCATGAACATTGGATATCTTTCCACTTATTTATATAATCTTCAATTTACTTCATTAATGTCTTAACACTTTTCACAGTGTCAGTCTTTCAAGTCCTTGGTTAAATGTATTCCTAGGTATTAATTTTTTTGATGCAATTGTAAATGGGATAGTTGTTTTCTACTTTTGGTAGTTCATTATTAGTGTATAGAAAAGCAACAGATTTCCATATATTAATCTTTTGTCCTGAAACTTTAGTCAATTGATTAAGTGATTCTAATAGTCTTTTGGTGGGGACTTCAGAATTTACTATAGACAGTATTATGTCACCTATGAATAGTGACATTTTTACTTTTTCCTTTCAAATTCAGATGCGGTTTATTTCCTTTTCTTGTCTAATTGCTGTGGCTAGGACTCTGTTAAATAGAAATGGTAAGATTGGAAATTCTTGTCTTGTTCCTGATGTTGGAGATGAAGCTTTCAGCTTTTCATCATTAAGTACAATATTAGCTATGGGTTACTCATTAATGTCCTTTATTATGTTGAGATATGCTCCCTGTATACCAATTTTTTAGTTTTTATCTTGAATGGGAGCTGAATTTTCTCAAAAATTTTTCTGCATCTATTGAAATAATTTTGTGAATTGTATTCTCCATTTTGATAATGTAGTATATCACATTGATTTATTTGTGGATATTGAACCATCCTTGCACTCCTAGAATTAATCTCAGTTGATCATAGTATATGATTCTTTATACATATTGTTGAATTTGACTTATAGATATTTTGTTAAGAATTTTTATTTATTTATCAGGGTTATTGAACTGTAATTTTCTTTTTGTGTGGTGTTTTTGTGTTGTTTTGGTATCAGGGTAACAGTGGCTTCTTAGAATGTGTTTTGAGTGTTCCCTTATCTTTAATTTTTGAGATTATGTTGAGAAAAATAGGTATTAACTCTTTTATTAAATGTTTGGTCAAATTCCCTGTGATGCCATCTGATCCTTGGCTTTTGTTTGTTGGAAGGTTTTTGATTACCAACCCAATTTCAATACTAGTACTCAATCTGTTTATATTATCTTTTCTTCCTCATTTAGTCTTGGGAATTGTGTTTCTGAGAATTTATACTTTTTTTAGGTTGTCCAATTTGCTGGTGTACAACTGTATGTAGTATTCTCTTCTGATTGTTTGTATCCGTGATTTCATTGCAACTTCTCTTATTTTTTATTTTGTTTATTTGAGCTTATTTTTTGTTAAAGAGTCTGGTTAAAGGATTTTCTCTTTTATTCATCTTTTTAAAAAACAACTCGGTTTTATTTGTCTTCTCCATTGTTTTTTTACTCCATATTAATATTTTTCTGCTCTTATCTTTATTACTGCCTTCCTTCTGCTGACTTTGGGCTTTGTTCTTTTTCTAATTCCTTTATAGGGTACATTAGGTTATTTATTTGAGATTTTTCTTATTTCTTGAGGTAAGCGGTATTGCTAAAAATCTTCCCTCTTAGAACTGTTTTTGCTGCATCCTATAGATTTTAGAAAGTTGCGCTTCAATTTTCATTTGTTGCAAGACTTTTTTATTTCTTCTTTGATTTCTTAATTGATATATTGGTTTTTTAGTATTATATTGTTTAGCCTCCATGTGTTTTTGTTTCATTTTTCTTCCTGTAATTGATTTCTACATTCATACTGCTCTGTTTGGAAAAGACGCTTATTGTAATTTTTATCTTCTTAAATTTCTTGAGACTTGTTTTAAGGCCTAGTACATGATTTTGGAGAAGTTCATGTAAACTTGAGAAGAATGTATATTTTACTCTTTCTGAGTGAAATGTCCTTTAGTTATCTATTAAATCCAAATTGCCTAATTTGTCCTTTAAGACCACTGTTTCCTTACTGATTTTCTGTCTGGATGATCTTTTCATTGATGCAAGTGGAGAGTTAATGTCCTCTACTATTTTTATATTACTGTCAACTTCTCCATATTTGCTATTAATAGTTTCTTTACATATTTAGGAGCTCCTCTATTAACTAGGATATATGTTTATGAATATTCTATCCTCTTCTTGAATCAATCCTTTTATCATTATATAATGCTTCTTTGTCTTTTATTATAGATCTTGTTTGAGAGTTTACTTTGCTTCATATAAATATCGCTACCCCAGCTTTCTTTTCATTTACATTTACATGAAATATATTTTTCCATACTCTCACCTTCATTCTGTGTATGTCTTTAGCTCTTAAGTGAATCTTTTGTAACCAGTATATAGATAGGTCTTTTTTTTTTTTCAGTCATTGACTGTGTTTTTTAATTGTAACATTTAGTCCATTGACAAAGTGATTACTGACAGGCACTTATTGGCATTTTGTTACTTGTTTTCTGGTTGTTTTTGTAGTTCTCTGTTAATTTGTTTTCCTTTTGGTCCCATCCCTTGTGGTTGATGATTTTGTTCAGTATTATGTTTGTGTTCCTTCTTCTCTAGTTTTTGGATATCTACTGCATGTCTTTGATATGTGGTTACCATGAAGGTTATATGTGTTGACTTATGTTTTAAACTGATAGATATTTAAACTCAATGCTCAACTCAAACATACTAAATGATCGAGTTTTAATTCCCCACCTTGTTTTGTGCTTTTATATTTTACAACTTTCTCTCTTTTTTAATAGTTTAGTTATAGTTGATTTAAAAATTTTTGTCTTCTAAGCTTTGTACTAGCTTAAGTGGTTGAACCACTGCCTTTACTATATATTTGTCTTTACCAATTGAATGTTCCCCTTTCTTTGTTTTCTTATTTCTTGTTATAGTGCTTCTTTAAACTTAAATAAGACCTTTTAACACTTCTTGTAAGGTTAGTTTAGTGGTGGTGAACACTTTAAATTTTGCTTGTCTGAGAAACATTTTATCTCTTTTTCAACTATGAATGATAACCTTGCTGAGTAGGGTATTCTACATTGTAGGTTTTTCCTTTCAGCACTTTAAATATGTCATGCCACTCCCTTTTGGCCTGCACAATTTCTGCTGAAAAATCAGCTGATGTTCTTATGAGGATTCCCTTGTACATGACTTTTTGCCTTTCTCTAGTTGCCTTTAAAATTCTCTCTTAATGTTAACTTTGATATTTTAATTATACGTATTAGTGTGAGTCTCTTTGGGGTCATCGTGTTTGAGATTCTCTGTCCTTTCTGCACCTGAATATCTATTTCTTTCTTTAGGTTAGGGACATTTTCAGCCATTTCATTAAATACATATTCTGCCCTTTTGTCTCTCTCTTCTCCTTCTGACACCCCTATAATTCAAATATTAGTATGCTTACTGTTGTTGCAGAGGTCCCTTGAACTATCCTCATTTTTTAAAATTTGTTTTTCTTTTTGCTGTTCTGATTGGGTGGTGTCCACTATTCTATCTTCCAGATCACTTGTGTATTTTTCTGAATCACCTAATCTGTTGTTAATTCTTTTGAGTATATTTTTCATTTCAGTTATTGTATCCTTCAACTCTGACTGGTTCTTTTTATATTTTCTAGTTCTTTGTAAAATTCTCATTGTTTTAATCTAATCTTCTCCAAAGTTCAGTTAGGATTCTTATTATTATTGCTTTGGAATCTTATTCAGGTAAAATTTTAACTCTGCTCCACTAAAGTATTTTTCAGGGGTGTTTGCTTGTTCTTCTATTTGCAACATATTCCTCTATTTTCTCATTTTGTTTAACTTTCTCTGTCTTTATGAAATTTAGTGAAACAGTTACCTATCCTAGTCTTCAAGATGTGTCCTTGTGTAGGAGTTTCCCTACTCAATCTGCTGTTCCCTGTGGCTTTGGTGGGAGAACTGGATTTGAACTGAGCACAAACTGCATCTTCCCAGGCTTGCACTGGCAGCCACCACCTTGATGGGATGTAGTGATGAATTCAGAGAGGCTAGAGCCAAAGCCAGCTGTGAGCTGGGGCTTTTGTTGTGCTCAGTAGCAGTCACTGCAGGTCTAGGCCCAAGGGACTAGAGCAGGATCCCTGAGGGAATTGGATTTCTCCCAACTGTGATGGTAGTCTGAGCCTTTGTTGGGAGTGTAACTGGGGCCTAAGAGCTTGGGGCTGCACTTCTATGCTGGTTTCATTTTTTTCCCCAGGTGTGCACAACATAATTGGAGGCTAGGTTAGGACTAGAAGGTTTGGAGCCACACTACTGAGCTGATTTTCTCCTTCACACATCTATGCACAGATGTGCATTCCTGAAACAGTGACCCCTGTCCTATAGTTTGTTCCACTCCCTCCCATGTTTGTGAATGAATATGCATGCCAGCAATGGCAACCTCCATCCTGGAGCTGATTCACCTTTCTCCCAAGTGTGCACACAGATGTGTACAGTGGTAATGATAGCCTCCTTGGAGGCTTGGTTCCATTTCTTCCCAAGTGTGTGCATGGATGTGCCCACAGGCAGTGACTGCCTACACTCTGGTCAGAAGAAGGGCCAGGGCCTGAGCCAGATCTATTATCTCCAAGTGTGTGCATACTCTTTGGTAATGGCAGCTTCCACCTTAGTGGAGAGTAGCACTAGAGCAAGAACGGCTGGAACAGGAGCTTGATGTAAGCTAGGGGGTGCAATGAGGTGGTCCTGGCAAATTGGCCAGTTCACCAGGAAGTGTTCAGCCTGCTGTTTCTAAACTGAGACCAGAAACAAGCAAGTTTGTGCATGCACTTTTCAAGAGTGGAGTCTTGTTTTTTTTTAACATCCTTCCAATAAGCCCCACTGGTTTTCAAAGCAGCTAAAGGGGCTTATCTTCTCAGGGTTGGAACACAGGGCAGGGATGCCTAATATGTGGCTCAAACCTCTTGCTTCCCAGGGAGGATACCTGAGCCTGAAATATCTCTTCCTCTTCTGGGACACCCCCTAAGGGTATGGATCCTGACTTGATTGCTTTTACTCTACCCCTACCAGACTCTGTGTGGTTCTTTCTTTATTGTATTTGTTGTAGAAGAGCCATTCTGCTAGCCTTCAAGCCAATTTCAGCAAGAATTTCTCTCTATATAGTTGGAATTTTCATGTGTTCATGAGAGGAGGAGAGCTCAGAATTCTCTTACTCCACCATCTTGTGATTCCACCTCTCCATATCTTATTTTATCATTTGTACATTCATACATAGTTAACACCCATACTGGAATGTCCTATTTCTGAAATTCATTGCCCATGATCTCTCTACTTTGCTCTATCACTTGAGCTTTGCATAGCATTGTATGAAACTTGATCCTGGACCTCTAGTGGGTAGGGCAGTGTCTACAGGCCTTTGTGGCTTAGGAAGTCTGCTGATGGGTGGGGCTGTGTTCCCACCCTGTAACCCTGTATGTTGTTTGGACTGAGGCTTCCCTACAAGCTGTTGAGTGGGGCTAGGTCTTGGTGCTGATGATCCAATCAAGATGTCAGCCTCCAGGAAAACTCACATAGTTGAACATTCCTAGAATGTTCACCACCAGCTTTTATGTCCCGTGGGTGAACCACAGACGTCCCCTACATCCCCAGGAGATCCTCCAAAACCAGCAGTCAGGCCTGACCCAGGTTCCTTTGGACCTGGTGCACTCAAGATTCTATGTATGCTTCCCAAGAGAGTGAGATTTCTGTTTCCCCTAGTCCTGTAGTGCTTCTGGAGTTAAGCCCCACTGGCTTTCAAAACCAGATGTCTCGGGGTCTCCTCCTCCTCCCAATGCCAGATCCCAAGGCTGGGGAGACTGAAGTGGGGCTTAGAATTCTCACTCCTGTGGGAGAGCCTCTGTGACTTATTCTTAAGCTTGTGGGTTGCTTACCTAGAGGGTATGGGGTCTAGTTATATCACGAGCATTCCCCTCCTACTGTCCTGCTGTGGTTCCCTCTTTATGTTTCCAGTTGAAGATAATCTTCTTGGTTAGGTTCCAGTCTTTTTATTTCAATGGTTGTCTAGCAGTCATTTGTATTTTTGTTGTATTCATGAGGAGAAGTGAGCTCGTGGTCTTACCACTCCACCATCTTGACTGGAAATCCCTAGCCAATGATCATTTTGAAACATGGACACAGAAGTCAATGAAAAAGGAAGAATCTAATCATAGAACAGAACTTGGAGCCATCAAATTAACTGACCAAGAAATCTACTCCTTTATCAGAGATCAACATTCCTACTTTCTGACCTGCAGGATATAATTGCCATGGATGCATGACCACTGTATATTATTTATCAATAATTACTTCAAAGAGGAGTTTTACATTATCTATACCAGTTGGATGAGTTAGTTGTGGATAAATTGATAATTTAGACATATATCTAAAGACAAAGAGATACTGTATCCCAAAGTGACAAAGAGAGTTACATATCAGCTAAGGAAGAATTCTGAACTTGAGTTTTCTCCCTTTAGTGAGTTTTATGTATGGAAAAGTTGGTGTGTGGTATACTTTGAACAGTACAGGTTGTACTTTCTAGGATGCCTGTCTTTTCTAGCCCAGCATCTACTTCTCCTCCTTATGGGAAAATGATTATGAATTTCCTTGGGAAAACTACCCTACCTCCTCTCTCAGTCCTGTGGATTGGGTTAGATTGACCACATACTTGCTTAATGGGCGCTAACTAGGTTAAGTCAATCAACGAACCCTAACTTCACTAGATTTGAACTTATAATTTGATATCATTAACGCAGTATGTATCTAATGTCTATGAACTTACTTGGTGGTTTGTTTGCTCCAAGATTTACACTACAATTTAAAGAAAATATTTTGATCAATTTCCACACAAAGATGAACACTAATGTTAAGCTCAATGTGTAGCTGTCTCTGTGACATAAAACTCAGGAGCAGGTTAATCAAAGGACACCTATCTGTGACATATATGTTGGGGAGAGGGGCAATTAAGACAGTGAGAAATAAGAAAAAAAGTCTTGGTTATGAAGGCAGATTTGGTCTGTATAAGTTCTCTTCTAGTTCTGAAAATCAGTAAGTGAACATTAAGATTTTCAAATGAAGATTTGTATTAGTGTTCTTTTCTGTCAAAACAAACAGGTAGACATTTAATGGCTTAAGACTAAGCAAATTTATTATCTTCAGTCACATGTCAGCCTGTAAGTCAGAAGTTTGACATTGGTCTCATTAGGCTAAAATCATAGTATTGGCAGCCCTGTGTTTCTTCTGGAAACTCTAGGAGAGATTCCATTTCCTTAGTCATTCACATTGCTGGCAAAATTCAGTTCCTAGTTTTTTAGGATTGAGGCCCCCAGGTTTTTGCTAAGGGTCAGTTGAAAGCCATTCCAGATTTTAGTATTTGCCTGCATTCCTTGATTAGTGGTCTCTGTCTTCCATTATTAAAGCCAGCAACATTGTATTCAGTCCCTTCCCTTGCAAGTTCCCTCTTATTTTTTACATCATATCTCTCTGACTCACTTTCTGCTTTCCTCTTCCACTTTTGCTCAGATTTAGCCCATCCAGATGAGCGAGGATAATCTCCCCATCTCCAAGTCCACAACCTTATTCATACCTGCAAAGTCCCTTTTACCACATATTCACAGGTTCCAGAGATTAGCATATGGCCATATTTGAGAAGGGGCATTATTCTGCTTGCCATAGCATTGCTATAGTAATTTTTAACAGGATTTTAATGAAATTTGTTTCAGAAATAGAAATCACAGTGGCAAGAAGCAACTCAGTTCACTATCTTAAAATTAGCATGTTGCTTTTGACACTTGCAGGAAGTGAAAATACTGCTCATTACCCACACATCCACTGATGTGTGACATACACCACTTTACCTTTGAGTGCCATCTACAGTACATAGTGTTACTTGCACAGGAGAGAAGTTTTAGATTCTTCCCCTCTGTAACAAAAGGACAGTAGTTTAGGAAAACTTACAGGTTGGGTCATTGACACAGAAAATCCATGCATTATTCCTCTTTTCCTAAAAGATTGTCATATCCCAACCTCCAAGTGCTGTTTAGCTGGGCCAATGAGATTTTAAAATATATATATAAATTATCATCTCCATATTAAGGTTTGCCATAATTTGGTTTATGTTGTCTATACCAAAGCCAGATGCATTGTTTAATTTATTAAAATCCAAACACACCTACAAAGTGAGTAAGAAAAAAAAATAGCACTAGGGATTGAGAGAACAGAGTTTTAATTTCTACTCCACCTTGTGTCCTTGGGTGTGTCACTTTACTCCATGGGTTTTCTCATTCGCGGAATGAAAGAGATGAGAGAAAATAATTTCATTTTCAGTTATGTAAGTCTATATGTAGTAACTAAATCAGATATTGAATCCAGAGAGGGACCTTTGAAACTCCCACTCTCATTGAATTTACCAATTTAATCAGTACCCTATGGAAAAACTATCTTTTAATATATTAAAACACAAAATAATAAATAAAATTTTAAACATTAAAAAGGAAAAATATAATTTATGCCATTAGTTATTGAATAGTGCATTTTGTTTTTTACAGCTTAGCTTCTGGAAGTTATTTCTCTGAACTGTTGAAGAGAAGAGAGTGCATGTGTCCTTTCTACAAAAGAAGTTTTACAGTATAGTTGTCAGGTACATATGCTCTGTCTGTACCAGACTACCTGGGTTCAATTACCTGACTCAATAGCTGTATAATTATGGAAAGGTTACCTCCTAATTCTTTAGTTTCTTCATCTGTGGAATAAAAGCCATGATAATAGCCATTCCACAAGTATATGGGATGGAATAAATGAATACACAGGTCTTACTACAGAGCCTGCATATATAGCAAATCTTTGATAAATATGAGCTATTATTATTTAAAGACACACAGATTCATTTTTTTATAACTGAAAGGTCTACCTTGAAATAGTCACAAGGCCCATTTTTAAATTTGAACCATCCCCAAAAGCCTGGGATCCTCTAGCCTATGGCAAATTTTCAGGAAAAAAAAGAGAGGGAAGCCAGGGAAACACACACACACAAAGAAACATTCCTTGTACCAATAATGGTAAAACTTAATTAAGCTAAGTTTTTTTGGGTTTTTTTTTCCTGTTTGCATTTTAAACATGTACGTGATTTTAAGTAAGACTTGGATCTGACAGAACAAATTAGTGTCTGGTTCAAAAATTAAGGCCTATGATTCTATACTAACAAATAGGAGGATGAAGATGAGAATCATTGTTAAGCAGGCTCTAAAATGTTCTGGGAGTCCTTACACATTAGCCATTACTAATATTTAGGCTAGGACTAATGCTTTCTATATAAGCTCTGGAGTTTAACTGCAGCTTCTAAAAAGTCCTCATTTGTGCTTCTTTCCAGACATGGTCTAATCACTCCCATTTGTAAATGAGTGGCAACAGCAAGCTGAAAGTGCATCTCCAATTACCCTGTTCTTCAAGGGTGTTTGCTAGAGCCTAGTTCTCTGCAGAAACAGCATAGGAGCAGTTGTGATGATCAGTTCAATCCATGGTTTTTTCTGGGTCTCCTCAAAATCAATTGTCTAATAAGAAGAAGCATGGTAGTTATAGATGAAGGTGAAGAAGATGATGATACTAATAATAAGAAGAAACATTTTTATTAGGTACCAGCAGCACTTTGGACACATTTATATAGCTTGATCCCTGTAACAAATCTGTAAGTTGGGAATATCACAGTTATCTTCTGTGGAAGAAGACCAAGGCACTGGTCCAAGGTCATAGCGTTATTTAAACCTGTGTCTGTTTGAGATCAGAGTCTCTGATATTGACTACTGTATTTCATTCCCTCCATAAAGACCCCAGGGAGGCACTCATTTTCACCACATCCCCAAGGTTGTCTTTCCTTTGTCTTATTTTTCTTTAGCATCCCGTTTTACTATTTGTGTTTACTTATGAAGGGTTTTGCTCTGGTGATTAAGAACCTAAAGCAGATAATTACCACATGATTTGTAAGCAGTGCAGTGGCTGATAGTTCTCAAAGTAACATCGCCATACAAATATTACCTATATGCTGTGTCGGCCTACTGCCCACCTTGAGAGCAACTTTCCTGTTAGCTTTATGGCACATTAGGTCCCCTTTTGAAATAAACTGGGTTTGTATGTGTGGAACTGGTTACATCAGGATAAGAGAGTAAACAGTCGATGACTGAAAAGCCACATAACAGAAGCACTAGGGAAAAGGAAAGAAGAAGGTAGGATGGGGTGGAGAGGCTTTTAAAGGAGACCTTTAAAATGATAAACTAGTAGAAACTGGGTGACAGTTTAAGAAGATTATTCTTAATGCAGAGAGTGTGACTGTTGCAACAGCGAGTCAGAGGATGAAATAACAGCTCTACAGAAAGGAAATTACTCAGGGAAGGGAGAGGGAAGAAGAGAAACGTTAGGTTTATTAAATGTCTATATGTTTCTCCCTGTAACTTTAAGCCAGCTTCAGGGTGGAACTGGATTCCTCTTGAAGTCTTTTAACTTGTCTCCCATGTGCTCCACATTATCCAATGCCAACAAGTGGAACAGCAAAGGGGAAAAAAAAAAAAGAGGCTTAAGCATCAGGTGCCAAGCGTTAACACAACCATATCAATGCTAAAGGGTATATTTTCTCTGTGAGTGTTTTAACCACTTGAGGCCAGAAAACATCTTGTGTATCTTGGTATACCAAATACTGGCATGAAGCTAAGTACTTGTTTATTCAAAAGAAAATATGATTGTATTAAGCAGAAAATTCCCTCATAAAAGGGCTGACAGAACTGGATTTTTTGGTGAAAATTTCAGTAGCCATTCAAATGCAGTTTCACTTACTAATCACAGAATACTGAGAAAACAGGGTTTATATATATATAAATTATATATATATATATATATAATTATCTTTTTCTTTGATTTTTTTTCTGCGGGGGAGGTAATTAAGTTTATTTTTATTTTTAGGGGAGGTCTTGGGGATTGAACCCAGGTCCTTGTCCATGCTAAGCATGCACTCTACCACTTGAGCTATACTCTACCCCAGGGTACAGATTTTATAGTCAGAGTCCCTAACTTAGAAAATCTTTTTTTTTTTTAGATTGATTTGTGTTCCAGGTATGAAATTATTTAAAATACCTAGTATAAGAAATATAATATATCATCTGTTTATTGTTATAAAGGGGTCTTTATGATATATTATAAGTGAAAAAATGTAAGATGGAGAAAAGAAGTGTTTAAAAAGAGTGTACAAACATGTGCACTGAGTTTGCTTATTTTAAAAAATAATTGATATATTGAAAAATTGAAATGGTACCCTAAGGGAAGGAAGAAGGCTGTAGGGGACAGAGATTAAAGCTAGAAGTCTCGAACTATATCTTGTTTTATATGCTTGATCTTGGTATCAAATATTTAAAAGAATTAGAAAATAAAAATAAAACTTAAAAAAGCAGTTTCTAAAAATGGAAATCACATGAAACAAAAGAACCTAAATGTGTATTTAATTGGCCAACTCAATACAACATAGAATAATTATTTTGAGAAATTTAAAACATTTGTTATGCTGAATATCTCTAATAAAATACATCCAAGGACAGTAAGATTAATAATTAAAAAAAAATCTTTGTAACCATGCCTTCAAGGTACCATTGGTGTTGTTATTCTGAGACTGTCATAAATCTTAGAATTTAAAAAATTAGTAATTATGTTAGTGACACTAGGAACAAAAACTTTTGACATGAGAGAATGATACATATATCGTCTATCATTGTAAGATGTAACATAGATGAGATTAAGTGAAAACTTAATAGCCTAAATTTTAATTCAAATTTTCATTTTAATTGGAAGTATAAACTTATAATGTGCTTTATCTTTAAATATAAATATACAAAAATTAATACATATGTATATGTGTACAAGACACAAATGTAAATATATACATATATATCAATGTATATATGATATAAATATACTTTTATATTTCCCCCATAATTCTGTCCCTGAAAAGGCCTAGAAACAAAGGCCAATCCAGGAGCAATGAACAACCGTACCACACAGATTATGAACTTAAATACCAAAGTTCTTTAAGAAATTTTTGATTCTAGCTCTTGGATAAGTTGTATAAGATAAGCTTGTAATATCTCATTATACCAGAAATTTACCAAAGATCACATTTTTTTTACACATTTATGCTGGAAGCAAATAGAAATTTTTTTTCATTAATCACTGTTTTGTGTTTATACTAGTCTTTCTACCCATTAGTATAACACAGACAGAGACAGACAAACACTTTATGAATTTATGGTAGATAAATATACACATGATTACATTTGAAGGAAAAGAGTAAACCCGCTAAAACTTCATTTAGATAAATAAAAACTACCCTTTACATCCACATAGGGTCTCCTGAAATCTATTCTCACTTAAAATCATTGTCATATGTTTTGATTAATTCGAAGTCTTGGCCATTCACTGGCTTTGCATTTTAGTTTGTTTTCAAATAGTATTTTCAGTTTCTTCTCATTTTGTTCACATTCTATACTCTGCTTTTCACTACTTAATTAACTAAGCAATAGAGTAATTTTTATGCTTTTACAAAAATCAATAAAGGTTTATGTTGCCTTTGAATATAGAGGAAACTGAATAAAATCAGCTATTTGACTGTTTTAATTACACAATTTATAGTTACATTTAAACTTTATAATTTTTTATTTTCTGTTTTAAAAGTTACATTTAAAATACATTTGATGATTTATTAATTGGTATATAAATGTTCACAATTATTATATCTTTACTGAAGATTGTGTCTTTAGTAGTATAAAATAACCACATTTTTTGACACTTAATTTTACTTACTTTGAATTCTACTGAGCTGGAATAAAAATTTTCACCTATGCCCTTGTTTTCCTGGTGGACATTTCTTAAGCAACATAGGATTGAATTTTGCATTTTATCCAGTCAGCAAGTTTGATGATAGCGATAGTTCTCAACTGCCTGTAGAATTTCAGCAAGGAAAAATGCCCCAAATAAGAAGAATTAATAGAATCATCTCAACTATGATGCAATGAAGGGGAAGAACCTGACTACATACCCTGTTGCCTCTTAAGAGATAGATATTCAAGTGTGATCTGTGACTAACTGTATCAGATTCACCTGGGATGTTTGGTAAAAGATGAGCCGGGAGCTCCACCTTAGGCCTTAATTCTGAATCTTTGTGGGATGGAGTCATGGGGTCTGCATTTTCATCAAGTTCCATAGGTGATTCTTATGGTCATTACAGCTTGAAAACCGTTAACCAAAAGGATAACAGAAGGGTATCATCAAAATAAATTCACTTCTTATTTATTTGGTTGATTTTAAAAGGAAAGTTTACAAATGAACTTTTTTTTTCCTGTGCAGGAAGAGTGAAAGATTTAAAGAGAAGAATTTCACAAGATTCACAAATTTTTTTTGCCCAGTCTCTCTCACTAACCCAATATTGGAAGAGGTGATGTTCGAATTTGCCCTCTTTCCTGCTCTAGATTTTTCTCCCACTTTGAATGTTTCCTATTTCTCCTTCCCCTCCATCTTTAGCTATTGCTGCTTTTCTATTTATATTCCTTAATTTTGAGCTATAGACTCTTTTGTATAAACAAACCAAGATTCCTTCAGATTTTTTTTTTTTTACAAAAAGGAAAAAACATATTTGAAATGATAACAGTGTGTTAACATGCTCTGATTATACAGTCAAGGTTTACTTTTTTTTTTTTTTATTCACATGTAACAGAGTTTTAACTTACCAGGCCAAACATCTCAGTACTTCTGCCGTGAATCAATGAAGCTATAATATGTAACTCAATCGTAGTGCATTCCTTCCCCCTCTGAACAAACATTTACTGACTTTTTAGATTAATCTTTTGATTGAAGAAACTGAAAACATTGTCAAACACATACTGGTGTATAATAACTACATTGAGCTTCTTCCCTCTGCCCAAGGCGTTAGTGAGGCAAATTTCTATTTATTCACTCTGTTTTATTAGGTCAGGTCATTAAAATGAGACTCTGTGCAAGCTTTAAATGATATCTCAATTCATTGGGCGCATTCCTAATAGAATTCTATACACTTTTCTCTCAGGAAACACTTTCCATATGAAGCAAAGTCTCCCCATGTCACTAATTGGTTCAAAATATGTACTAGCAAATAAAGGTCATGTTTAATCTTTCATAACATATGCACAAGTGAAGTAAATGGACATTTAGAGGCATCTAGTTTACCCTTTAATTTTTACAGGTAAGGAAATTCAGATATTTCTTGCTTAGGGTCAACTTATAAGTGACAAGGCTCAGAAAGGTGGGTTCTTAGTCCAGTGTTGCATTTGCTATGCCATCTTGTCAATGACACGTGTCAGGATATTATTGTTCACATTAGTAAAACTTTTTTGGACCTACTGATTCTTTACCCACTTACAAAAATTGATATGCATGTCTTCCATGATGAAATTCTTAGCCGTTCTATTTCTTCCATCTTTATAACCATCAAAAAGTCCTGTAGATACTACCCTTGAAATAGATCCCAAATCTAACCACTTGCCATGGTTTAAGACTCCAACATCTTCTGCTCTGATACTGTGAGTTATAATAAGAAATATATATTTAGTATTCCTCTCCCTTCTGTCACAGAGCTCCTAAAACCCTTGAAATAATCCTGAGTGATAAGAGCAATTAAAGTGTCTTTTGTTATGTAAATGAAGTGATTTTTGGAAAACCCTTAGGTAACCTCATATGAGGACTGGTTGCCAGGGGATTAGCAGATGAGTTGGGAATTTCTGTTCACCCCTTCATCATTCAAGGTGTACAAGCACAGTCTGGACAACCACTGATGGATACAACTATAGAAAGAAATTTAGTATTAAACAGATAATGGCAGAAGGTTGTCTGAATGGTCCCTTCCAGTCCTGAGTTATTCTAATATTGAGATTCCACCCATATTATCACTATTCATAACATTTCTAAGATCTGTCCTGGAAATTGTTTCCAAAGCTAGTGATTCATTACTTAGACTATATTCATTAACAGCAAATTCAAGTTTACTGAAGAAAGTGAGTGATAAAATCTGTCGATACATTTCTTATTTTTAAAAAATGGTTGCAACTGTAAAATAGTCATTTTAGTTATAGCATGAATGTTTTTAAATCCATTTTCAAATAAGAATTGTCATCTTATTTTGCAAAATGATGGCATTGTTGAAAAAGTCCTTTTAGACGTTCTTCCTTTGAAGAACAGTTATTCTAACATGCAAATTTTGTTTTATGTGAATTAAAAAAAAAACAATGTAAGATACTAAAGTCATCAAATTACATTATATTTCACCTCTTGTGTAACAATCATTAACTTCTCTAATATATGCAAAATGCTTTTTAAAAAATCTCATTTTAATGTCTTCTTAACAATAATATTAGTGTCTCCATTTTTCTTATGTGTACATTGATGATCAGAGACGTTAGGGTATTATTCATAGTTACATAGTAAATAAAAGACAGTGTGCCAACCAGGTCCCAAACTTTCTGACACCAAGTTTATGGTCCTATTTTTCACCCATGCTCTTCTAATGTCAAGACTTTCACCAACATTGAACAATTACAGGCCCTGTCAAGGGTATATGGAAGACATAATTCTGGGAGGTTTACCTTTTCATTTCCCCTCAAGCCTCGCTATATGAGAAGCCTCCTATTCAGCCTACTTGTTGGACTTTTGCAGCTATAAAGCACAATAAAAATGTCAAAAATTATTTTCCTCTCCTGTAATGAGGAACTTTTTTGTCTCAGTGTAAAAGTAATGCTGAATTTTCCCACACGCTTTATAAATTGTCATACCCTCATTATTTTGTTTTCCAAATCTATTTACATTCCATGGCTTTATGTTAAGCTTGGGTTACTAACTCACGTATTTATTCTAAACTTAATTGAATTTGTATTACTTATGATAAAATTGATGTTTTGCAGTTTGTACAATATTTCTCTGTTATAGGCTTTCATAAGGTACAATTACACTTGAGTAAGAGCCTGGGGCAATTAATTATTAATAAATGGAATAAAGATATTAATGTCTATCTGTAGCAAATAAGAGGCTACATTTGCTTCCTTCAATCTTCACAGCAGAGCTTGAATTTTGATGCCCTTTCCTTGTATTAATTAGTAAATTCCAATCACAGGATTACCACAGACAGATTATATTAATCTAGATTATGTTAATATTAAGTCACTTCTGAAATCAAAGTGTGTGTGCGTTTGTGTGGGTGTATGTATTTATATATATATATGCCTACATATATATAGCTATACATATAAAATATGCATAGTTACATACATATACATACATGCAGATGTATACACACATACATAAAGTGTTCTGCACTGATTTTTTCATAAGCTCTACTACCCAGTAGCCCTGTGAAGTAAGGAAACTCAGTATTAATTTCTTAGTTTTAAAGGTGAAGAAACTAACACCTAGAGATTTTAACTGACTTACCCAAGATCACAGAACTGGTAAACAGCAAATCGAGGACCCAAATTTATATCTCACTGATCTGTTCACAAAAACTGAGTGCTCAGGAGCTGACAATGATGGCTCCATGCATTTAGGGCTTACTGTTATACCAGGCATTTTGTGTGTATTATCTCATCTGTTCCTTAAAAGAGCCCAGTGGGGTAGATACTAATCTACCTAATACAGTAAAATAAATAAACAAATAAAACTGTTGCAGAGTTTTTTTTAAAAAAAAAAGTCAAAATGAAATTAAAACAACAACTGAAAAACCCAGACTGGGAAAAGTTAAGTGACTTTCCCAGGTAACTTCTAAATGGCAGAGCAGTGATTTTAACCCATGTCTTCTGATTCCTATTTCAGTTCTCCTTCAAACCTTATCTTCCTGATGTTTTTCCTCCTTGATAAGAATAAGAAAAAAAAAGGTTTAGTTAGTTAGTGCCAAGTAAATATTTGTTTTTGCTTAAAATAGAAATATCTGCTTGTATGATTGTCTACTCCCCTTTACTTCACCTTCCCTAAACAACAAACCCAACCAGCTAAGCAAAGATCATTGTACTGGCTGGCAGAGGTGGGTGGTGGGAAGGACTGTAGAACAGGATGCATGAGAATCATAACTTGATATATGCTGTGTCTAGTATTTGATGTTTTAAAATTCATGGTTGGCATGTTTCATGAACCAGATATTGCATTTTCCAATTATAATTCTATATAAATTTATATTAATAATTATTAAGTACCTATCATGTGTTAAATGTTGTTATTTATACTAGCCCATGGAATTATCTCAATAATTTTATATGAAAGATGTTTTTATCCTGTTTTTGCAAAGAAATTGTGGCTTTAAGTGTTTTTGAAGTCCTTTTGAAATCCCATAGCTGATGAAAGTTATATTTCAGATTCAAACACTAGCCTTCTGATTCACGGTTCAGTGACTATCCACTGTGTTCTATGCAGTGCCTAAGTTTAGTACAGTTTTGGATTTAGGATGACTTACCTCTGCTATCAAGCTTTGCTCAACTATTATGGTTCATATTGGACATTCCTTCTCTGAGTTCCTATAAATGTCTTTAAGTCTGTAGGTCAGCTTTATTACTTCTTTAACTCAGATGACCTCAGAGTCAAGTCTCCAGACCAGAAGACATAACTTTTCTTTTTGCATCTATTTTGTTTTCTGGCAGGTTCTAGGAATATGGAATTGAGGCACCATCCTTGGTGCCTCTGGCTATTTTGGAACTGATTAATCAACTGTGATTATGAGGAGGGTTCAGCCTTCAACTATTGTGGAGCAAATGAAGGCTATGAGATGCCAAATTCAAAGGCAGGAGAAGAGACTGCAGGGTAGCCTGCTTAGTTTCATAGGGCAGTGAGAGAATAACATAGAAATGAGTTTTGGAAAGGCAAATATTTATGAAGATATGGGTAAGACAACAGAACCACTGGTGAATTACAGAGAAGAGCACTGCTTCAGTCTCATCAAGCACTGTGAAAAGCAGCTGAGAAGCAACCCTTCATTTTCAAAACCCCAGACTCTAACAACTAATGTAGTTCTACCACATTAGATAGTATTTTTTCCTCCATCAAAGTCCCGTCATTATTAGAATTAGCGGATGTGTCAGTTATTAAGCTATCATATTTTAGTTCCAAATTCTTCCATACTCTTGTGATACTGTGGCTGGGTCTTTATCAAACACATCTCTTCTGTCTCTGTTAGGTTTTGCCAACAGAGGGTTACTAGAAGGAGATTAGAAGGCAGGAGGTGGGAGAAAGGACTTGATCCATTCAGTTTTTACAAGTGTCTCCCCAGCAACAACTCTTGCTTCAGCAGGTAACCATTGGTCTGCTTTCCAGTTTCTTCCAGCAGTCTCAGAACCAGCCTTCATCAGAGCAAGTGCTGCATCAGAGATATAAGCACAAGTTGACTAACACACCCTCCTCAGAGGTACAGCCCCTCCTCTGAGCTTCTAAAGTAATAGTATCAGTGGGAAACACTTTCTTCTGAGAGGTATAGGTCCCAAATTATCAAGAACCCCTCCTTCAGGCTTCTAGGCTCTGATAACCCTAACATCTTTGCTTTGTCTTCCCAGTCATAATGGTGGTGGCTGCTTCCTACAGTTACTCTCTCTGGGTTAGACTTGCCTGTCAGCTTTTTAGTTCTCCAATACCTGTTCAACCAATTCTCTACACTAAATTCTCTCAGAAAAATAACAATTGTTTTTTTGTTTTCTTGACAGGACACTGATTGGCTGATTGGGTCTGCATTTTCTAGTTTGGGTTTCCACTAGAGTAATAAGAAATGTCCTCCCCTCAGTAGAAAATGGTTAGGTTGAGGTTCTTAAGTTCTTTTATGGCTAGATACCTTCATTTTAATTTTGGTCATTGCTTCTTCACAGGAATAAAGTATATCCAGCCTGACTCAAGGCTGTACCTGGTGGTTTAAAGTAGACAGTTGGTAGTGATAGAAGAGGCTATCCCTTGACAGAATTCAGTGGCAAACAGTTTGGTTAAAAGTCAGTCTCTGAATCATTATAGATCCAGTTTCTTTATGCCAATGGACCTTATCCAAGCTTTCCATAATTTGACTTGTGACACTATCACCCTGCACCTCCTTAAGAGTTCAAGAATATTAAAATCAATTTTCTTAAAAATATTTAGGAAACTATTGAAAGAAAATGGGGACTCTCTGGGAATGGGACTCACATTTTGCTTTATACTCCTTCTTTAGTTAAAGATGATTGTTGAAAAAAAACTAGATCAAGTAATTATGGATTGAACTAAATCCAAGAATTCAAAAATTATTATGGCAACACATCGAAAATTACCATCTTCTTCTGAAATTTACTTATACAAGAGGAAAAAAAATAGGTCTCGTTCCATTATTTTTTTTCTAACAAAAAACCTGAAGTGAAGATGGCAAGATGCCAATATATTTCATGTTTTACAGGAAGGATAGTGAGAAGCAGCCACCAGAAATTCCTGGTTTATTATGAGAGAAGTTAGTGACTTGAAATGAAAATATTTTTTTAATAGCTGATCATTTAAATATTTGATTCATATTCATTTAGTTCATCTTCCTGTAGAAATACCAACTTACCAGAGATTTAAATGAAACATATTTTCACAAGTAATGCTTATGTCTTTCTCTCTCCAAAGGGGAAATTCATCATAAGGTAATATCAGCTCATATGGGTCTTTAAAAATTCATTAAGATTCAAAGATTCATTAAGAGATAGTGTTTGAACTAGTGAGTTGAAAACCATCACTTGATTATAAGTTTGTTATATTTATAGTATCCCTGATATTTTATAATACCTGACAATAGCATGTTTATATTTCTGTAATGAAAATTCCAGTCTTACAACCCTCTTTGATCTCAACAGTTGTTAATTCTGTTGGAGAGTATGGCTACTCATACCGCTCCTGTGCTACTTGGCATGAAGTTCTTTTTAATTTAAAGAATTTTCTCTGGTCCTCTATTTAGCAGCAATCAGAGAGTAGAACTTTGTGGGTTTCCTACTTCAGTTAACTCAACTCCTGCTTTATTAAATCCACACAGTGGTATCAGGGAGAAAAATTCTTGTTGAAGTTGGATAAAAATCTGAACATCTCAATTGCAGGAGAAGAAAATAAGCTAGATGTGCAGACCCCCTACAGTAGGGTCTCACATTCTGTGTTGATTTGAAAATGGAATTACTTTTAAAGCCTTCCAGTTACAGCTTCCTCACTCTTGAACATCTTCAAGCTTTGAATCTATTCAATATTTTTCACACAAATATTTGATGTTTAATACTATTGGGTGAAGGGAGGGGGCAGCGCTATTTCCTCAAGGGTAGACCTCAGTGCTGGTGAGTGCATACCTAGGACTGAAAGTATGACCAAGGATTTAAGTGTGTGTGTAAGAAACATAGGCTTGAAGCATCTCATATAAACATGAAAGACCCCACTTGAGGCCCCTGGCAAATTGATTCAGTGCCAAGAGAAGGAGAGAGGGTCACGGGCTTGAGGATGAAAGATCCATCAGATTTACTCTTATCCTGGGCCTTCACATATTTGTGATAGGTCTGTTTGCCACATTCATTATTTGTAAATTCTCCTAATAAATAAATGGGATGTATGACTCTATAATCCAGCATGTAGAAAATGCTGAGTAGTAAACCAGAATATGTTTTTCAAGAGCAAAATAAAAAGCTAAATACTTATAATTTTAATGCTAATCATTAGGGAGGCAATGTGAAAAAAATGTTGGCCAATTATTTTTAAACCTAATGCTAACTCCAAAATTATACAAGCTGAGATGGTAGCAGACTGTTGTACTAATTAAAGCTTTTCTTTAAACCTGAGAATCATTATGGAACTAAAATCCTCTATATTGATCTATACTTGCTATTTGAAGCAGCTACTGCAGCTGGCTTAAGGAGAAAAGGAGAGGATTCTTATTGGTATAAAACTTCACTAGAAAGTGTTTAATGTAAAACCGCAAAACCAAACATACACACACACAAAGTGAAGTGGAACTGAAAGTGTTCTGGATGAAAAGCAGAAAATTTGGGTGAAGAATCTTCCCCAGAGCTGAATAATTGTGGATAATATATTTATTTCTGTATTTTAGCTGCCACAATGTATTACTCGGTAACAGCAGAAAGAATGATGGGGATGGAAGGTCCTTCGAAGAGGTAATTGAGAGGACATGACCAATAGTTGAGCTGGCAGCAGGACTTTGGCAATCAAGGCACCTCCCTGTCCTTGGAATGTTATGTTCTGCTCACCTTTCTAACAGTGGGAGCCTTTTAAAGGATGCAGTCTTGAGAGAGTAAGGTGTTGTTGAGATCAACTGGGCTGAAAATGTGACTGAACCCCAGTTAAGCCCTCTATATAAACTTGTAAGATCCTGGTTGGCAGGTATGGAGATATACTCATTTTGCAGCCACCCAAGACAAGCCTCTTACATAAGTTTCCTTGCTGATTAAAACTGCCACTTCCTAGTCTGGAGTAGCCAGCCTTTTTCTTTGTTCTCTGTGTCCAGGAACCAGTTCAGGAAGCAACACAGGTTTAAAAATAAATAGGAACGCTGGAGTCAAACTCTGCCTCTGCCTCTGCCTCTGCCTATATTTGAACTTGGACACATCATTTAAGCTTTACACCTCCCATCTTCTTACCTGAAAATTAAGGAAACTGGATTGGGTCAGGCCTGAAATTGTATTAAAGTGCACTTGAAATGTTCCATCAAATCCATGATGCAAATGCAAGAAATACGAAGTTATTTAAATAAACAAATAAACCTATTCAATTTTTCAGAAATCATCTACAGAGTGCCTGCTATTTATTCATTGCAAATAAGTCTTCCACTTGTAAAATCTCAAGTTCAGAAGGCTGGATACTTGAAAGAGAGATTAATTGTAATGAAAAGAAGAAAAGTGTAGTTATGGGTGTCACTAATTTCCAAACTGATGCCCAAATTATTGACCAAAATGCCATAAAGTTAGTATTAGTTCCTAGTCATTATTCATCTGTCAAAATTTAAATAACAAATAAGGAATAGCATTTTATAGGAATAAAATATCCACTGTCTCCTTTAACAAATAAAATTCCTCATGTTGGTTACAAATTATAGTATGGATGAAAAGAAATCCTATTTTAAAAATATGTTCTATTTCAAAAAGATGTCTACACCTTAATCCCTAGAATTTGTGAATACCTTACCTTACATGGTAAAAGGGATTCTGCACATGCAATTAATTTAAGGATTTTGAGATGGAGAGATTATCCTGGATTATACAGGGGATCCAATATAATCACAGAGATCCTTAAAAGGAAAAAAGGGAATTAGGGAGTAAAAGAAGGGGATATGATGATGGAAGCAGAGGATGCATTAAAGCCTTGCTGAAAGGCAGCCATAAGCAAAGGAATGTAGATAAACTCTAGAAGCTGGAAAAGGAAAGAAACAAATTCTCCCCTGAGACTCCAGAAACAGTGCAACCCTTCAGACTTATTTCAGAATTCTGACCTCCAGAACTGAAAGATAAAAAGTTTGTGCTGTTTTAAGCCACTAAATTTTTAATAATTTATCACAGTAGCAACAAGGAAACAAATGCACTGCTTGATGGTCTCAGCCTGCATGTTGGATAGTAAAATCCTAGTCCCCCTTTTGAGGTTCTTCCCTCCCCACTACTAACTCTTGAGGAGTCCCTGTAGGGATAACCTATCTGTAACCATAATCCATGTCATAACCAGGTTCTTCACCTGCCTCTTTCTTCCACATATCTCTCTGTTCTGCCAGTGGTATGCCTTTGTGTCACTTTCCATCACACTCTGCAGTTTGGCATACCACCAAGAGTTTGCCTCTGCTACCACCTCTACTCTGGTTTTGGATCTGCTGCAATTCCCCTTATCATTGTAGCCCAAGCGTCAGCACACAAATTTCCCCACAGTATGTTGCAGTGTTTATCAAAAGTCACTTGAAGAAACAGGAGGAAGGAAGAGCATTCAGAGATTAATTTTTAACTGGTTACTAGATAGGATTGCTTTCAGATTACAGAATTATACACCAGTCTTATTGGTTTTCCTCAGGGTATGTTCTGCCTTACTATAAGGCTTCCTCCCTGCTTAGCTCATAGCCCATATCTCAGTGCCAGGATCCAGCCATCACCATTAAACATGCTCCTGAATGTACAGAGCCCTTTGCCTCTCATCCTAACTCAGTGAAAAGAAGTATTCTTGTTCAGCTCCACTCTAAAGCTCATCTTCCACTTTTTTTTTAAATTTCTGTCCCAAGATCTGCCTCTCTCCAGGAATGACTGGATAATTTTTACTACATTTAAGAAAGATCTCCCCACCTAATGCTAGGGGAGCTTATCATATGTTCCCAACAGGACAGTTATATTTTAACATAATAGTCTATTACCTGTAAAACAGATAAAGATGCAGGTACAACATTAGAGCTACTTCTTTGAATGACAATTTCCAAATTAAAGAACAACTCCTATAACTGTCAGTATTTTTCAAAGTCTGGGTAATTTTACAGTAATATTTCACATAGAACAGCAACAGTGCACTAAAGTTGAGCTTCTCTAAGCCTAGTCCAGCCACAGCTTATTAAATACATCCATTTGATTAATTATGATTATAGTCTCTCCCTCTATTTGTGAAAGCTAATGATCCATTTTGATGGATAATCTTTAGATGTAACTAACATAAAATAAACTTCACATGTTTAGGTAATTGTCCATGGTTCCAAAAGCTCTTTGGAGGGAATCTGTTCTTCTTTGGCAAACTGCTTTCTTTTCAGTCCCTCCAACAATCCTTTTTTGGGCGGTGGACTTTCATGGCACGGAGGACCTCCCCGACCCAAGTATACTTCCCAAAAGGGCTAATTCTCACTACTTCAGATTCTTTCAATATTTTGAGGTCTCTTGTCTTTTTTGCTGAGCCTGGAAGCTCTCTACATAAGAATCCTGGATTTCCTTCATCTGGGCCTAGATTTTTTTTTTTTTTAATGTGCTGACCACCTGGAGTCCTTAGCCTTCATCTCAGAGACCAGATAGCTCAGTCACACCTGAGTTTTAAACAGTAGGCAAATCAGCCTGTGGTTCTTTTTTCGAATCCCTGAAGGCAGCAGAACTACGCAGCTGTGGCTCCTAACGTCTGCCAAGCCCAGGAAGCTCACCCGGGCATAGTCACAGTGGCTGCTCTGCTCAGTCTCCTTGCTCTCCCACCCCTCACCCAACAGCCGCTCTGCAAAAAGACCCGCGGTACTCCTGAGCGGTTGGAGTCGGTTAAAGAACCCTGGGAACCCTGCAGTATAACTCCTTTGGTTCTAACCCCGCATTCTCAGATGCCTCACAGCCTGGAAGCCTTACTAACTTGACTGTGAGGATGAACGGTACCAATTTCCCTTCCCCTTCGCCTTCTCCATTTATCCAGACTTTATGTAGTTATTTGACCGAGCCTCACACTAAAATGGCTTCTAAACAACAAAAATTAAAAAGTGCAAAAAATCCCCTGCGGGTTAGGTGTGTTTGTGTTTGTTGTGTGTCCATCCGCGCTTGTGCAAAATCTCCAAACGTCATAGTTTGCAATCTGAACAAGCTCTCCAAGATATGCAAGATCTTTCCAGGGATTTCCCCTACCCTGTCTTCTTCTTCGGCACTTCAAAAGAGGTAAGTCTGGGCTTTCTCGAACCTCTACTGCAGCCGTAGAGGTAGTGCCAATCTGCTATTTTTCCTGTCTTCTCTCGCTGCCAGCTCTTCTCAGGCGAACAGTCCCGAGCTCAGGGTTTCCTTCCGATTCCCTTGTAAACGGTTTACCAGGGCAAGTCCTTTCCTGGTCGCGGCGAGATCTCCTGCGGACCAGCGGCTCCGGCGTCGGCCTGGGACTGGGTCATGAATAGTGCTCATGCAGCCCCCACCTTTCCCCGGGGCCTTGGGGAGCCGGGCTCTGGGCGTGTGTGTGTGTGCGCGCGCGCCCGCGCGCGCGCCCGCCCGCGGTCGGTAGGGAAATCTGGGGAAGCTGCTGAGCGTTGCTGCCAGAGTGTTCTGGAGCTCAGCAAAAGCCTCCAAAGCACTTAAGCTTCCCGAAAGAAAAACGGAATAAACGAAACGAAAAGAAGGGAAGCTTGTTCCCCTAAAGCCGGGGTTTCCAGTAGTCCTGGAGAGGCGTAGTTGGCAGCGGCCCCTGCTCACACCCGGACTTGGAAAGACGGTTTTAGCCGGTTTCGGGAGGAGAGAGGTGAGGGACTTGCAGGACCTGGTCTAGGAACCTGCAGAGAGAACTCTGGGGTAAGTAGTGTTCAGGCACTGGAGCGGAAAGGGAGAAGGAGGAGGGGGCAGGAGAGGAACGACGGAGAGGGAAGGGAATGAATTATGAAGGAAAAAAAAAAAAAAAACCACCAACCAATATTCCGCAGCAGAGGGAGAGCGCAGCACAGCACTCCCAAGATGAGTCCTGCCCAGGTCTCCCGCGCCTAACCAGCTGGCGCGAAGTTCTTTTTATGGAGAAGAAAAACTCCCCAAATCCTAGAGGGTGATAGAGGCAGCCGGGGCGGGGCGGAGTGAGGAGCTGGAGCTCAGCACTGGGGCCCTGGCGGCTGCTGTGGTGGCCCGAAGCTCCGACGCTCAGCCCTCTGCTTCTCATTATGGCCGCGTTAAGCGTCACCTCCCAACCGCATCCTGCTGCCTCCGCCCCCGGGCGCGGGGCGGCTGGGTTGACACTGAGGCTCCGGGCGGCAGCGAGGACGCTTACCTGGCGTAGCCCACCTCCCTCCTCCTCCACCCCTCCCCCACCTGCCCTCCACCTCCCCTCAGAATCGGGAAGCGTCGGGATCCATAGGCGAGGCAATAACGACCCCTGCAGTTGCATTGCGGAAAATCGCGGCGGCGGCGGCGGCGGCAGTGGCAGTGGCAGTGCTAGTTGCGGACGATGGAAGCGAGGCAACTGGCGGTTCTGGGGAACCCAGGAAAATAGCAGAGGAACAGAAAGCGCGCGCGCAAGGTAGGGAGCCCGCGGGCTCCCGATGCTCCTGGGTACCCGGCTCCCCACGGTTCCGGCTCTGCGCCTTGGACGCGCCGCCAGAGCCGGGCTCCGAGGCGGCAGGCTGCGCGCGGACTTGTGTAGCAGGGAGGGTCGGCGGAGGCAGCTGGCAGCCGGCAGTTTCGGACAGTAATCCCTGCCTCTTTCTGTCTCCCTGTATTCTGTCTGCTCCTCCTCCCGGCGGAAGCAGGAGGAAAACGGCCCCGGAGCGGAACAGCCACCGTCTGACCATGCCCCGATGAGGAGGGCGGACTTCGAGGGCAACTCGTCGCGGACTGCCTGGGCTTAGCCAGCAAGCTGCGAGCTGCCAGCGGCACGGAACTGCGCGGCACGGCCCGGCGGGGTCTATCTTCTATGTCTTCTTGGGGCGCAAGGCGGATCGGGGTCTCATTTTTGCAGGAAGAGCCCTGCACTGGTGGCTTCAGGTGGCTGTCGCCGCCGCTGCTAGTGCTGTTTCTACCCCTTGTGCGAGGAGCAAAGACCGGCGAGCGGGGACACTACCCGGGCAGCGAGGCATCGGATATGTGTCAGCACATCTGGGGCGCACATCCGTCGAGCCCGAGGGGAGATTTGCTGGAACAATTCAAACTGCGATATTGATCTTGGGGGTGACTGTCCCTGGCTGGCTGTCTGGTGGGAGTGCGAGTGTGCGCTCGCTGGGAAGTGTGTGCGCGTGTGCATGTGTGTGTGCCGTGTGGGGGCCCCCCTTTCCCCCCTGTTTTCCCGTCGAGTGATGCACTTGGAATGAGAATCAGAGGATGGAAATAGTCTGGGAGGTGCTTTTTCTTCTTCAAGCCAATTTCATCGTCTGCATATCAGGTATGGGACGCGCTGGAGGCACAGGCGGGATCGGGTTATGTTGTGATCTTCGGAATGTATGAGGTTTTGTTGTGTGTAGATATTTAAGTAGCCTCTCGGGGTGGGACGGGAGAGAGGTGGTGGCAGAAACCTTTTCAGCTTTGCAGGTTTGCTACTTTCAGAATTGAAAACCTTCTAAGCCCAACAGTGTGTGTGTGTGTGTGTGTGTGTGTGTGTGTGTGTCTTGTGGGTAGTATCTGAATGGAGTCCTAGAACATAGTAGGGGTGGGGGCCCCCTGAGAAAGAAGAGGCAGATCGAGCTGATTTTCAACTGCTTTCCTGGTTGAGAACTCTGGCATGGAAATCTGATCCTTGGCAACCCCCACCACCATCCCCTGGCTTTCAGAGTTCCCAAACTCGGCGGTTCCTGTCCGAAAAAATGGATGCAGAGCCCTGCCCTGGTATCTAGGCACTTTCAGGAGACTGCAGGAGGATGCGGGGCCTGGAGAGTACCAGCAGGGACTAGAGAGATGTAGAGGTCCTCCATGCCTTCCCCAAACACATCAGGACCACCTCAAATAAAAGCAAAACTCATCTGAAACAACACAATATTATAAATACCACTTTGGATCCCAGTCTTTCCTAATTCCCAGTGGCAAGAATGTACTGGCTCAGACTTACTGACCTCAGGTTACTTGTGCCAGTCTGTGGTTTTAGGAGCCAGTGGGAAGCCAGGGCATTGAGCTGAAGGAAGTAGAGCTTGTGCCTGCCAGTGCTGTGTTTCTGTGTTGGAAAGGATTCTGATTTCCAAGCAATGTCTTCGTAAGTGCAGGGAGTTGCAGGTGTGGAGTGAAGATGTGAGAAAAAGCCCCAGGATCAGCAGTATTCTCCAGTTCAGTTCAGTGCCTCCTTTCATTGACAACGTCCATACCATTTCCCTTCACACTTGTCATTTAAGCACCCAGAGTAAGGCCCATTTGCACTACTCCCTTCTGCCTGCATTCCCTCTGCAGAATTGGGGACTCAGCCAACTTCCCATGAAGTCAACAGAAGAGGAGAGCAGAAACCTTGCCTCTGTGAGCAGGCATATTTGAGCTGTGTTGGGGTGGAGGGAGATGTTTCCTGCATCTTCCTTCAGCCCAGCCAATCCCCACCCTTTAAGCCTGACGTGATTCTGGATATTAAAATCCCTTCTCTGCCCTTATCCTGGACCCAGTTCCAAATACCATTATTCAGGGCAGGAATAGGGGAGATCTTTTATTTGAAATCATTCTGTTTGGGGCTTGACCACCTTACTTAGAAATTTGCCTCTATAATACTTTAGAGATATGTCGTGTACCAAGAAGACAATCAAAAGTGCCCTGGGGCTACCCCATATCTTCTACTCTTTTCCCCATGCTACATCTAAGAGAAAAAATCTGCAGGTGACTTGTAACGGTTTATATCAGTCATATGTCCAGGGATAGACTGGGTGGTGTCTTATATGGCCACATTTTACATCTTTCTCTTCTACTTGTTTCTTATAAACTCTCTCTTTGTTCCTTATTATTTCACCAGTTATAAAATAGCCTTTCCCTGTCTCTTTCCAGCATCATAAATAATTTTCAAATCAGACAACCAGGGTCCCTTTAAGATCTACAAAAGGTTAACATTCATTAAGGCTCTGGACCTCCCCATCCTTTGTCCCCAACCCCTATTCTGCATTTGGTCAGGCCGGCACAAAGGGAAACCAGCTGAGAATGCATTCTGGTCTTAGACTCCAAAAGAGGCATTAGTGGGATGCTTGTCACAGCTATACTTGGTTTGGTGTATTAGCAACTAAATTATATAAATAGAAGCATTAGGAAGATTTTTTTTTTTTCCGACCCAGGAGAGGTACTATGGCCTTTCACATGTATTTACTAAATAATCACCATTGCTATGTAATGAGGAGATAAAAGTGTAAGCAAAATTGCTAGCTATTAACTAAACATGGAAAACTAGGTTAGCGTTCCAGCATTAATTTTACTTTATGAAGACATTTAGGCACAGATGCAACATAATGTACTCTATATTTACACGTCCATAAACTTTAAAAGGTCATTCTTCCTCCAGGGCCAAGGTGGCCTCCTCTCTCTATAAGCAGAACTGTTCATTCAGAGATGTCCCATGTATGTCACAATTCCGATTAGTAATATATTTATGACTCACATTTGCCACAGTTTGGGGGACTTTGTTTTCCCATATGGCAGCCTTAAGGGGTATAGGAATGCAATGCACTACAGTTAAATAATTATGGCTCAGGCAGAGTTTAGTGGAACTATCATTTCTGTTTCCATGATTTGCAGTTTTAGTTTAATCATGACTTAGCTTTACCAAAAGGAATATAAGCCTGTATTCATAGAACCTACTCAACCTTAAATTAAAAGAAAAAAAAATATCTATCTGCTATTTGGGATGAATTGTCCTACCTAGTAAATGGGTACTAATTCTTACTGAATTACCAGGCATCAATGATTGATGCATTTGTAGAGTTGGTTTCATTACTGAGAAATACCAGACAAGAAAAGGTCAGCAAAAGTCTGCAGTGTAAACATTCTGCAGAAGAAAAATTTTGGAAGTAAATTTGGTCTGTAGAAGGTATATTAACCGAATTTCAATTGGCTTTCAGGAACACTCTGGTACTTTGTAACTTAGTGTTTTGTTAACCAAAGCTTCCCACTCTCATCCCACCTCACCCCCTAAATTTAAATTATACCCAAAGGAGTTTTCTCTCTGGTCTGTGTGGCAATATTGCTTAAAATACAGACACCAGGGCTTATTTGTTTGCTAGCTCTACATTAATCATTTGGTTCTGATGAAGCTGGGGGTCTGCTAGCTAGCTTAGTCAGGCTTGGGTGGATGCTGGGGAGGTAGCATGTGTGCCTTCCATTTGAGAGAATTTGGCTATTTAAACACAACACAGCTAGTCTGAAGAGGGAATGCCATGATCTGGAAGTTCTTGGGGCTCCGCGTTAGATCCAGATCTCATTTTACTGAAAACGTAAGGCAGCCAAGATCTGTGGAGATGGGGGAGGGAGAGAGAGAGAGAGAGAGAGAGAGAGAGAGAGAAAACCAGGATGATATTTCCCTGTGCTAGCAAGAGCACCACCCCTTTCTTACAAAAGCAGCTCAGATCAGCGAGAATGATACATAGCAGCACCAGGAGAGAATTTCCTGGTCCAAAGACAGCTGTCTGATTTAATTTACACAGCACATCTGACTTCCTTATAAGTAACTTTACATCCTTGTCAGTTTATTCATAATAATAACAGCAATAGTAATTAGAATTATATGGTACTTTCACATGCATTACATAATATTGAACATATTCTAACTCATATAGTCTCAGAATTTGTAGGGCGATTTTATAAATGAAGCAACCAAAGCCCACAGAGGTTCAGCTTGGAGGGTTCACACCCGGTTCTGAGTCAAAATTTAGTATATCACTTATGTTTTGGTGCAAGATTTCTTTCAAATGTTCTTATTAAGTATTTTTTATTTTGATGTCTCCAATTTAAAAAGTAGGTTGCATTTAAATGTTGTAATTCTTAGAGAGTTTGGAAGTGGAAGTTTAGTGTGATTACAGTCTAGGGCTGGAATTAAGATGGTGTTTGAGTTGTACATGACTCTGTCATTCAAACAGATGAGACTGTTAACCTGTTTGTCCCCAGTGCCCTATGATCAGCAATACCTATAGGAAAGGAATATTTCATACATTATTTCCTAATCTGAAAATTAAAATGATTTCACATCAACCTCTTTACATGGAAGAAGGGGATAATAGTACATACCTCACATGTTTGTTCTATGATAAAATGATAATATGGTTAATGCTTTTCATTTAGCACAGTGTCTCAGGAATAGTAAGCTTGCAATATATATATTTTTTTTCCTACAAACCTGGCATTGCATGAGTTTATGAGGAATAGGAATAGAACCTTTACTTCCCTCCCTAACAACTTAAGAGCAAAAAAAAAAAAAATCGTTAGTGCATTTTATAACATTGAGCACAAATCCTACTTTCAATAAGGTCTTGGCTTAACAACTTTGAAACGTCTCAATTTTCTTTCTAATATGGTAACATTAGGCTTTGGTGCATAGTTAGAGTATAACCCACTTTATCCCTGTAAGCCCAATATTGAGGTGAGGCTTGGAAAATTTCATCACCTGAGAACCTGCTTATTCCCAGGGGAGCAACAGAATTTTTTTTTTCCTCTTTTTGCTTGTAAATTATAACTCAATATAGATCCAACTTTAAAGTGCTTCCAAAATGGCAGACTACATATGCTGTCAATAGGATTTGAGATAGAAAATCCCATTAAATAAAAAAAGAGCTCCACCCCAACAAAGAATCTGATGATCTTATTGGCAGTATGGTTTCTTTGAGTCCAGTTTCCCATGTGATGTCACATAGTCTCATCATTGACAGAAATCATAGATGAGGCTCTCTTGGCTGTGAGACAAGAGGCTTCCTGAGTAATACAAAATCCCAGGGTCGGGAAAGAATTGTCAATATTGAGAAACATTTTCTTACGTGGGGAGAGGGTGTATGATTGCCACCCTAGGCAGTCAGTGCTTAACATCCCAATTTTTCACCTTAATTAAGCATTACATATTTGGGCCTGGGGTTTAGGTAAGGAAGAGATCCAGGGATCATAAATGTAAATGGTAGCAGGCCACTGTAGAAAGGAAATGGAAGTTAGAAGATCCACCCTGCAATCGAACTCTGCCTTAGTTACTTACATGACTGGGCAATTCTCTTAACCTTTTAGAGTCTCAGTTTTCTCGTCTGTGAAATGAAAAGTTATATCTTCTTTGCCTATTTCAAATAATTGTTGAGGGAAACATCAGAAAATGACCCTGAATCTTCTTTGTGTTATGTAAATGTAAAGTATCTCTCTCTTTACTGTATTATAGAATGATCCATGCTTAAGATATAGTTACAAAACTTGAGATACATACACATAATGTAGAGTGATTTAAAATAATATGAATAATGCTTAATGATTAAAATAGTTATGAAAGCAAAGTTGTCATACACAAAATGTATCATGATATAAGACAGTATGAATAATGCCTAGTTGTCTGATAAAGAACATAAATGCTGTGGAAGAGAAAGATCCAGACATGAAGGAAGAAGAGGATATTAGATAGTAGTTAGAGGTTAAGAGAGAAGAGATAGAGGGGACCACATCATTCAAAGGAGTGGAATAGGAATGAGTAAGATGTAAAGAGAAGACTGTCCTAGTTGGAAAAGAAAAAACAAATTGACTTTAGGAAATACTGGAAAGTTGGGAGGAGCCCACTTAGGGAGGTGTTGAATTGAGAGAATATGGAGTGTCCTAATATATTTAATTTCCTGGTAATTTTTATTTTTTTAATTATAGAACTTACATGAATTCAGTGGATTGAACTTGTGAAAAGTTGTTTGAAATTCTAACATTTCTTTATTTTTAAGTTTTGTTCCATGTCTCCAACTATTGCTATACTTCACATAGCTTGTAGCCTATTTGAGGTTGTGGACAGTTGAGTTTTAGGAGGACTTTAGCGTTCTCATCTGTAAAATGGAGATGATACTTATTTACCAAAGTTTTTGACCTTACAGGGTAATTGTAAGAAATAAAACAAATGCCTAGCATGGTGTCTGGAATACAGTAATCACTGGCCAAATCACACATATCGTATGAGAGTAAGCATGGGCTTTGGAACCAACATAGGCCGAAATACGAATACTCCCTTCAGCATTCACTCTCTGGTCTTGGAGAAGTTGTTTACATTCTCTGAGTCTCTGTAAAATGAACACTGGGGAAAATGTACATGAGATTCTGCCATGGTGCCTGACATGTGGTAGTCACTCAGTGGACTGGAGATACTCCCATAAAATCATCATCCTCATTGCCATCAATAATAATCCTTATTTTTGATACTTTGGGCCTGTTTTTGTAAATTACAATTATTCAGTCACTTCTTCTGTGTTCAACAAAACAGTATTGCCAGCTAACTACATGCCAAGCCTAGGAGTTACAAAAAAGAGCAAACGACACTTGGTCCTTAGAATTTACAAGATGGTATACATGTTATGTGATAGATGTGTGTGCAGAGTACTTTGGAATTATAAAGAAAGAGCAATAAATTCTGTTGTTAGAAGTTGGCAGATGCAAGTGGGGAAGGGGAAGGGTTGATGGAGGAGAAAACAATTGAACTAGGGCTAGAAGGACACATGAGATTTCAAAGGAACAGGAAAAAGAAACACACATACCTTGAGGCAAAAATACTATATTCTAGACAAGAAAGGATGGAAGAAAAATCCCCAAAGTATCAGAAGTATGCTGAAATGAGCATATAAAATAGATGGGTTGGATTAAATGACTAGATATAAGGCTAGAATTAAAACTTGGGGTTAATGTGAAGGAGCTTGCAAGCTAAGGTAAGAAGTCTAGTGTCTATCTTTTAGTTATGAGGAGCCAAGGTAGAGATAAGGAAAATGACATTCAGGTTTGTGTACAATTTAATGATACTTTTATACTTTGATTGCAATAAGCAATAACTTAGAAATGCAACTATTTGTATGCTTGTCAACCTTTATTCTTGCCCATAAAACCCATTAAAAAATTGGTCTAATAGATCAATTAGGCCATTATGGGACATTCTGAGGGAGAGACAAAAAAAAAATAAAAGACCGTTGTCCTATCTCTTATGGACCTGCTGTACCATAATCTTTGAGATTTGGTATTTTCATAATAAGTAAATGCAGATGTCTCCAATTTTGTATTTGAATAATAATAATAATAATGCCATTAGATAAAGGCTAATGAATTATCCACACACATCTTTGTGTTGTGAAGAGTAATTGTGTGCCAAGCAATAGATGAACAGTTTGGCAGGAAACAGATGCTTGAAGCATGGCAAAGCCCTGTAGGGCTGCTTTACCTTATTGTACTCTGTACAGCTCTCATTTCCAATAGATTGCATGTTCACTTAAGAGAGTATATTCATGGTCCACTGAATTATATACCCATTTTACCCTTTCAGTGGTCTAGTTAATATACAGTCCAGAGACCTAAAGTGAAATGACTTCCTTTGTTTACTTAATCATTCAAAATTTATTGAGGGTGCACTATACTTAAGGTACTGGAGATCCAACAGGAATGAGTAAGACAACTGACCTTTCTTTCCAGGAATTCATTATCTTCTAGTAAGACACTGATTTTAAACATACTAGTAGTTATAGCAGAATGTGATAAGAATTGCAGTGAAAAGAGATACAGCAGCGTGTGAGTAGGGCAGAGAAGCGGTGTCTAAGTCGTTCTGGAGGTGGGAGGAATAGAGGAAGGAGAGTAAGTAGTGTCAGAAGGTGTGTCAGATGAGTCTTAAAGGAAGCTAAAGAGTTGGCTTTGGGATATTTTTGCTGATTGACCAGGGGTTTGATGGGGGAGGGATGATCATAGGAAAAACAGCATTTTCAAAGACAAGGCAATCAGATAGGACATGATGAACTCAGAGGACGGTCAGGAGGTGGAGTCTGATGGATGAGGCTGAGCTAGAAGACCACTGAGGAAATATGATTCCAGTAACAGTAATATCTTACATATAATAATAATCAGTGAAAACTACCCATTGCTTCTCTGTGCAAGGAGGGCATCTTTTGAGGCCCAGGAGGGTAGGTCTAGTTTATACCTTTCTCTTCTTTAGGAGCAGACCAATCAGGGTTAGATCTTTTGGCTCTTGTCCAGCTATGCTCTGTTTGGCTCAGATCACTAGTTATTTTCCAGTATCATCTCTAGCTCCAGGTAGCTTTCCAGAAGCTTTTGTGATAATGTAGGTTTAGCTTACAGAATTTGTCTCCTTACTTAGCTTGTATCCATGCATTTTTACTCTAGGAAAAAGAGCCAGGACTTTGCTGGTTGACTGGATTTTGCAGCATGGCAGCTATCATCTTATTCCCTTTCATAATTGAATCTTTCCTGAAACTTTTTGCAATTTTCATTTCATGTAACCTTAAACAAAACTTTGAGGGATTTCTAGCATGTAGGGGTGGGGTGGGGTGCTGTGTATGCTAAGAAATGGTCTGGGATTGACTTTATAACAAAGCCTTAATTACTTTTATTAGCAAGATTGGACTGGTAATGGGGTAGCCAGTGTTTGGGTTTGATTTTATTTGCATTAAGGTGCTATCAGGATCAGGATAGAGGTGGAAAGATCTTTAGTGGTTGTGAAGGAGACAGCCTACAAATGCCTTTCCCTCCTAACCTGGGAGAGGTGGAGCCTTTGTCACAGTAAATGCAGAATTAATCTTTAATTTTGTCCAGTACTTCATGCCCTGAGGCCAAAGGGGCTTGCAGTAGGAAATTAAGCCTGTGCCTTTCAGGTGAGCTTTCCAGAGCCAAGTCCTGCTGTCTTCATGACACATTTGGCAGCAGTGCCAGAGTTGGAATAAACATATTTACTGAAGGATATGAGTCAACGTATTCCTCCTGTGCTCCCTCTTCCTGCTGTACACACAGCTACCTTTCACCCTCAAGGAAAACAATTTTGATGGCAGCATTTATTGAGTGAGCACAGGCCATTCCTCCTCCATGATTTTGGAATAATAATAAATACCTTATAGTATTTTTGGAAAGGACAAATACAGGTGCATGTCTATGGAAGGGCCCTCTGTCACTCTGAAAGGGTTTAATGTCTTAGTTTATCAATCCCACAAATGCTAATAAATCCCTCCTATGCATGAGGCAGTGGGCCAGACAGAAGATAAAATGTAGTAAGCCAAATGACTGTGATGTTTACCCTTGTAGAATGTATATTTAGGGATCACATTTTTTCCCCAATGCCCAGCCCAGTGCCAAGCATTTTCGTAGATACTCAATAATGAATGACTGAATTAATATATAAATGAATAACAAGGAGTGATTCAGAATGGCTTTCCTGTCTTCACAGGAGACTAGGAAACAGGATTCAGATTTTGTATAGAGGCTGAGGGAGAGAAAATGAAGAAGACATCTCTGTTCGCTGCCTTTTTGCTTCTATAGCATGGAGGTCTTTTAAGCATGCAGAGTCAGAACCTGAACCATCCCAGGGAGCAACTTATTGTAAACTTTTTTATTTCCTTCTCAATCTCAACTGTTATCTGCATTTGACAAACCAGTGTTAGTTGGAGCACTCAATAGTTGTTTAAAATGTGTTTCTGCTCCTCTGTATTTTGTGATACCACACTGTAAGACTTCAACTAGGGCAACTGAGGATCAATAGATGCATTGTTGTTCTTTGTCCATGCCATCTCTGTTCCTGTTAAAGGAGATTGCTTAGATGTGGTGTTTTCTTACTGGGTTCCAGCTGAGGAGAAGTCAGCACTTGAGAAAGTTCACTGTTCTTTAGTTAGTAATGAACTAAAATGCTTCAGGGGAAAAGCCTACCCACCCTTTAGTATTGACTGATTCGGAACAACACAGGAAACTGGTTTCTAAGGTGTTTTCAGCCTTGTGTGAGAAAACTTTACTTCTCCTCTGACCTTTTATAACAGAACTATGGTGCCCACTAGTTCTTACTATAAGGGAGAGTCAGGAGCCTAGAAATTTAAAGAACATAGTGGATTTGCTAATCTTGGCTGCATATTCTTCCTGCAATCTCTAGTTGATCTTTACAGCTTTGAGGAGATGGTCAGTTGGATGGTTTATTGTTTGTTTGTTTGCTTGTTAATTTAATTATAGAGAAAAATAAGGGGAGGTTGTAGAAGAAAGACTCCTACTGTTAATCTTGCAGTAGCTATATGGAGATTATACTGGTAGTTAGAAAGTGAGGCATCTATGAGTAATACATGTCTGTTAGATAGCCTGGATGTGAATGGAAGTATGTCACTGGCGTCTGTCTTGCAGTACGCTGTAATGGTACCAGCCCTTTGTTGTTTGCATCCTGTAGACTGAAAAATAAAGTGGTGAGATCATTATTTTCTGTGTCTGTAACAGGTTCCACCTCGGTTTCTCCACTGTGGTGAAGATGTTCTTTTAGTTTGCATCTTTGAATTTCTGTGCTGCAGTGGCTAAATGAGAGTCGTATGCAAATAAAATAGTGCATGAGTTGGTGCAGCCCCCCCCCTTTTTTTTTTCTTCCTTCTGCTCTTAGAACTGCTGAAATTAGGGCCTGATTGAGCCAGGTAAAGTTTTATAATGTGCCGTGTCTAAAGGTAAGATATGTTGAACAACTTAAAAATGAGAGTTTTATTTATGCATTTGCTATTTAGGCTAATTGTGTGTTCAATTGAAATATTCCTCCTTGATCAGTGCTCCTTGCAAGCCAAGGACTGTATGTGCATGTGTGTTACTGTCACAAACATGAGTGATACTAGAAGTCATTGAGTTAATTTTAATGCTAAATATGGAAGAATAATAATATGACAGAAAATTTAGGAAAACAGATTTCTCATAGACTAAATTTTTATTTACCAAAGTTTGCAATTATACTTTTTCCCTTAAAAAGCTTTATACTTAAAAAAAAAAAAAACCTTTTACGTTGTATCCTAAGTATTCCCCCATGTTGCTTCCTGGTTGTGTTAGATCAGGAAATCCAGGACTCTGGGACTGGTAAACCCCCCAATCTCAGTAACAACACGGTAGAAGCTTACTTCCCGCTCACATTAATTGTCTAATATGTGTGTGGGTGTGTGGTGGTGTATAGAGTCTTGGTGAGGGGGAAGGGATAAAGAGAAGGAATCCTGTCTCTGTAGTGACTTGGGAGTCTCAGGCTGATAGAGTCTCTGCTATCTCCAAGATATGCTTCCAATGTTATTCTTAGCATCAACATTAACAGTTAGAAAAGAGTATGAAGGAGGATTATGGGAGAGGTGTTTATGGGCCTAACAGGAAAATTGTGTACATCACTTCTGGCAGCATTTTATTGCAAAAGAGATTGGGAATTGTAGGCTTGTCTTGTGCCCAGAAAGAAAAGAAAAATGTTTTGGTGAACAACTGGCTACTATCTGCCACTTTAACATTTATAATTTTCATTGTAATAGTTCCATAATAATTTATTAATCTAAAATAGCATTATTTATATTTTTCCCTATTTTTGAGCATCTATGTTGTTTCTAGTTTGGCCATTTGGGGCAATTTTATTGTCTATAGTATTTATCTATATTAAATATTTATCTATAATAAATATTGATAAAAATTTTTATCAGTATTTATTTCTATTGAATTATTTCTTTAAAATAATCCCAGTGTTGTGATTACTGGGTAAAACAGTATGAAATTCTTTATTGTTTTACCATGTTATATTCATAAGTAATGTATAACCTGTTCATAATTCTCCAGAAATATGCTTGAATTCCTCAGAGTAAACAAGTATGTAGAACAGTGATTAAGCTTTCAAAGATATGTTTAAAAAGTTCAACCAAGTCAGTTTTAAAGATACTATTGGTTTTATTCAGCAGTTCATAAATTGAGCAGAATCTCATCTAGCTAATAGAAAGGAGCTGCAAAGAACTATACAAAATGGAAAACCTTTTTTTTCTGAGGTATAGTCAGTTTATAATGTTGTGTCAATTTCTGGTGTACAGCACAATGCTTCAGGCATACATGAATATACATATATTCATTTTCATATTCTTTTTCACTGTAAGCTACTACAAGATATTGAATATATTTCCCTGTGCTATACAGTATAAACTTGTTTATCTATTTTATATATACCAGACAGTATCTGCAAATCTCGAACTCCAGTTTATCCCTTCCCCTCTCTCCCCTGGCAACTACGTCTGTGAGTGTTTTTCTGTTTTATATATAAGTTCATTTGTCTTTTTTTTTTTTTTAAGATTCCACATATGAGTGATACCATATGGTATTTTTCTTTCTCTTTCTGGCTTACTTCACTTAGAATGACCTTCTCCAGGGCCACCCATGTTGCTGCAAATGGCATTATGTTATTCTTTGTTGTGGATGAATAGTATTCCATTGTATAAATTTACCACTTCTTCTTTATCCAGTCTTCTGTCGGTAGATATTTAGGTTGTTTCCATCTGTTGGCTATTGTAAATAGTGCTGCTATGAACATTGGGATGCAGGTGTCTTTTTGAATTAAGGTTCCTTCTGGATATATGTCCAGGAGTGGGATTGCTAGCTCATATGGTAAGTCTATTTTTAGTCTTTTGAGGAATCTCAATACTGTTTTCCACAATGGCTGCACCAAACTGCATTCCCATCAGCAGTATAGGTGGATTCCCTTTTCTCCACACCCGCTCCAGCATTTTTGTCTTGTGGACTTTTGAATGATGGCCACTCTGATTGGTGTGACGCGATACCTCATTGTAGTTTTGATTTGCATTTCTCTGGTAATTAGTAATGTTGAGCATTAAAATGGAAGACTTTTATAGCAGAAGGGAGTGGGACAAGAACGTTACTAGCAAACAGTTGATTGTTTCAGGCAGGGTCACCTTCCTTCTGTGGATGACAGGAGTCTACCTGGTGGATTACCTTATTAGTGCTGACCAGGAAATTCCAGAGTGACTAGTTAAGACTATATTCCTGGCAGAGACTGAAACTGCAACTAAATTAGGTGTTAAGTCTCGATTTGGTGACATGGGCCTTAGCACAAATGACTCCATTTTTGGCCTTCTATTTCTTTTGTGACAGATCCTTTCAACAGTGGTTCACTGCCAAAAACTATTAAGCAAAAACCAAATAGCCATGGCATTCAAAATGTTATTTTTGCTTGGTAAGTCAAACCAAAGACAGGAAACCATGGTTAAGAATAAGCAAGTATCTTTCCTAAGTCCAGAATTTTTAGCCTTCTTAAGTATCATTCCTAGAGCATATTTTTATTAATTACAGGAAAGAATGGCATAGGTGGTTTTCAGAAAAGATTACTGAGATGGAAATTAGAATATGTTGTAGTTAGTATTTGTTTTGCCACTGTGTTGTGTTGTGGGGGAAGTCATTTTACTGGTCTGAATCCCAATTTTCTCCTTTTAAACAGGGATATTGGACTAGGTAATTTCTAGATCCCTTTTCAACTTGGAAATTTTATAGTGTTAAGAGACTTTTAAGAAAGTTATCAAAGTTTACTGTTGATGCTAAACTTTTCCAGTTTTTGAAATGTCAAGGCAGCAATATTAAATTACAGGAAGAACTTTGGAGTCTGTGAGTGAGCAGAAAAGTGGGAAATGGCTTTTGAGATAGACAAGTATAAGGATAAGGCATAATGAGAGACTAATCCAAACTATAATTGTGGAATGATGATCTTGTAGATCTCTAGAAAGGTCCTGGGAAAGATTCCAGGGGTCACCACTGACTGTTCCATAAAAGCATTTGCTGAAAACCTTGGGGGAGCAGTGGTCTGTATATTAGAGCCTTAGAATTTTATCTCACCTCTACTGTTACTTGTGTGACCTTAAGAAGTTACTTAAAATCTCTAATCCTTAGTATCAGCTGGAGGTAGTAATATCTATCTTTTGAGTTAAGGGAGACTGAAATTTAAAAATGCGGCATAATGTTTGGCATATGTACTTGATAAATGGTGGGTTTTATATTGTGATAACTGAAGCTAAAAGAACAAAAGACATGTGGGGCAAAATTAGGAAGGAATTTGCCAATATAATGTAAAACATGAGGATTAAATGAGCCAATTCATGTGAAAATGTTTAGCACAATGCCTGTGCATAACACATAATCAGTTAAGGTTGGTTGAATCTGATTCACTAGGGGAAGCTAGGATGTTTGAGGAATATTGTAAAGATAATAAGAAAGAAGACCATCATGTCTTTTTCATAAAATGATCTTCAGAGATAATTTACTGAGTCTGGCCCACATTTTTCTTTAATAATAAAAAAAAATTAGTGACATATTTTCATTTTACAGCTAAGGTTTAGACTTATCAAGGACCCTAATATAAGCGTATGGTCTCATGTGACCCAGTAAATTCTCGACCTTGACAATGACAGCATAATCAAAATCCTGATTCAGGAATTTGCTCATCGTTTTTCTTGCTTGGTACATTAGTAAATACTGGCATATTGACCAGAACAATAAAGATAGCATCATGATCCAATCCATTTATAATAAAATATATAATATGTACATGTTCTAAAACTTGCTATTTTTTTTTCACTAGAATTTGGTTGCTCTCTTTTCTTTTCATTATTCAATCTTGCCAGCTTCCCCAAGCACTAATTTACACTCATGGTAAACTTAATCATATTTTTTTTCAGTAAATTTTCAACCTGAAAAGATAGTTTTGATTTATGTTTCATGTTCAGTTGAGCAAATGTTTTTTTAAAACATGATAATTAAATGCTAGGCCATTTGTGGGAATGCACCATGATTCCTTTTCAAATATATCTGTTCTGAGATTTTCAGCAAAACGCATAAAAGAAAAACCAACAAGAAATAGGACAGATGACAAACGCTGTGTTGATGTTAAGTAAAAACAAGCAAACTGTGACCTAAGTATGTCAGTCTCTAGGGAGCTGGCTTTGGAGCTTTACTGAGTGGGTTTTTGTGGAATTTTTTTTCCCCCAATCACTTTGGTAGAGGCTGGATTACAATTGAGAAAGCAGAGATTAATGGCCTGTTGTGACTAATCCACTAAGCCCCTACTCTTATTTCTCTTAAATTGATTGAATTTAGGGAAGCCAAAGATAGGCCCACACCAGCTACCCTGATATTAGATCCGAGTGAGTTAATGATAACTCTTAATAACTCTAAGTGCATGTAACCAAGAATCATGGAATCGTCATGGAACATAGTCACTTTTCACATTAGGGAATTCCCTTATTAGTTGCTTATTAGAGTAGATCCCAATGTGTTGTTTCATAATCTTTTGTTTTAAGAGAATATTTTCTCATGATTACATTTTAAAATTATAACACTAGTAGAATTCAATTTTAATTAATTTAGAGAATAAGAGAAAAGAAAACAGATCTCCTGTAATCATATAACTTGAATGCAACTGTTGTTAACTGTTTGTTCCCCTCTAGGTTTTGTTTATAAGCATTTCTACTTATTTTAAAATTTATTCCACTATTCTGTGTAAGCAAAAAGTCATGTGAGATAAATATATGGTTTGTGTTCATTAAAGCAAGGCTCACCTAAAATGTAGACAAAAACAAAGTGAAAATAATTATAGAGAGAGATGGATAGCTCTAGCATTGATTTTTTAAAAATCACAATTTTATGTTAAATTAGTGAGCTCAGATTGGATACAATTTCAACAGAATTAAAATTTCTAAATTTTAATTATGAATCTGCTGCTCTTTAAAAAAATAACTAAAAGGAAGATAAAAAGATGAGAAACATAATCATAATACTGGGAATTTTTGAGTAGGAGAAACACTCAAAGAGACAATTTTGAAATGAGGTTTTAAAAATGTTTTATTTAACTATTCAAACATAATATGTTTAAATGCACTGAGAATCTATTTAGGAGAATGGTTAAAAGCTTACAGGCACATAGACCTAGGTTTAAATCCCTACTCTGCCTCTTCCAAGGTGAATGGCTTTGGGTAAGTTAGCTTCTTTTGCCTCTCAGTTTTCTAATCTGTAAAATCGTGATAAAAATAACCACCTAGTGATTTTTTTGTATAAGTGTTAAATGGCATATGATAGTAAAGCACTTAGTATGTTATTATCAGGCAGATAATAATAGCTTAATAAATGTAACCCATTAGTAACATCACATTCATAACATGTAAGTTGCAGCCAGCCACATCGTCTTTCTAAAGGAGGAGGATTCCTTGAGTTGCCTGCTTTGTAAGTAACATTGTACTAGAAGCTCAGAAATATTCAATACCTCCCACTAACTACAAAAAGTTCACATGGTTTAAACTTATGTTTAAGAGTCTTCTATGATACTGCATAAACACTTTTCCAACTGTGCTGCAATCTACCTACTCACCATTCTGTGAGCACGTTTTATGAATACTTACTTATGCCTTTATTCATGTTGCATTTCTCCATCTGGTTTTCACCCACCTGAATCATACCCATCTCCCAAGTTCAGCCAGAGGTCTCCTTCTCTGTAAATGCTGTTGTGATCAGTCCAGTTAGCAGTGGTCTCTGGGTTCTCTACACCCCATTAGCTTTTACTGTATCTCATACTGCTCATCACTGACCTGTCTTTCTTCTTTTATCAAATGGAAAACTCACTGTGGTCAAGATTCATCTAGTCTACTTGTATATCCCGTTCCCACTCCTAGCACAATGTGCTGATTGGTTGGATTTTACTCCCTAATCTCTAATGATGGTTACAAGATTACCTGCAGATATTCTGAGTAATATCTGTTAACCTAAGTTTTATTTTTTCTTCCCCAATCTACCTAGTTCCACTTAGGGATACCACAGCTCAGGACAGGGCTCAGCAAACAATAGCCTATAGGTCAAATCTAGCCCACCATCTAGTTTTGTAAACAAAGCTTTCTTGGGACACAGTCATGCTCATTCAATTATACATTGTCTACAGCTGCTTTTATATGACAGTCAACACACTTGGGTAGTTACAGCAGAAACTGTATTGTCTGAAGTGCCTAAAATATTTACTATCTGACCCTTTACAGAAAAAGTTTGCAACTCCCTAATACAAATGATTGATTTAAATACTTTTATTCAATGAAAACATTTTCTTCTGTAAAAGGTAGGTTAAATTTTAGATGAAATTACTCAAAACAATTTTTTTAAAACCTTGAGGCTTTAGGAACCCCAGAATTATCTTGACTTTTGTGGAAGTCTTGGCAGTTTTTACCACCCTAAAAAAGTTCTGTAAGTTCCTATCAGTGTCGGGAACCAAAAACAACAAAACAAAACAAAAAAGAAAGAAATCTCAGTTTGTGCTGATTTGGATTTTTAAAGCTCCCTTTGTTGTCAGAGGAGCTTGAAGTAGCTCTGGACCTACCCAGCCAAATATTTTCAGAGGAAGCCTTCCCTAAGGGATGATTTGTGCTGGGGATGGCAGTGGCAGAGAAGGAGTAAGCTTTAAGAGTACTGTTCTGCTGCCAGTTCTTGAAAAAATAACCCTTCTCTTTTGGGAATGCAAAGGTCAGACCACATTCAGAAATAAGAACATCAGCTGAAAAGATAAGCAATTTTAGGAATGACAACTTAAAAAAGAAAACCTTTCCCCAGTGATTGAGATAGGCCAGACACATCACCTGAGTCATGATCAGTTGTTGCACTTGGATAGAGCATTTTCTCCCAAGTAACAAAAAGAATGAGCTTTTTGGGCCTCTGGGAGACAACTGTCCTCTCTGAACAGATGGGGAACTTGAAGGTGGGAAACAGCAACTTAGCCTAGCCACAGAGGGGGTGGGTTCTGGCAAGGACCCCACAGGTCTCACAGGAGCTAGATTCCTCAGCCTCTTAGACATGGCATTTGCACTGAGAAGCTCCTAAAGCAGATTTCAGAGTGCTGCGTGACTGACTCTTTTGAACTGTAGAGCAGGGTTTGGCAACAATGGCCCACAGACCAAATCTAGCCTGCTGCCTGTTTTCATAAGGCCAGAAGGTAAGAATGATTTTTACATTTTTCAGTGTTTGCAAAAAAAAAAAAGGAATATTTTGGAACACATGAAAATCATATGAAACCAAATTTCAGTCAAGAAACAAAATGTTACTGAAACACAGCCACACACATTCATTATTGTATTTTGTCTAGGGCTGCTTTTGAATTACAACAGAGTAGTTTTAACAGAGCCTACGGCGAGCAAAGCCTAAAATATTTACTGTCTGTCCCTTCACAGAAAAACTTTGCCAACCTCTACTCTAGTGTGCATGCAATATAATAATGAAAATCAACTTTATTGAAGTATATATAAAATGCACTTATTTTAAATCTACTGTGTGATGAATTTGGAAAAAGAATTTAGGCATGTAACAACTGCCACAGTCAAGATAGAGCATTTCCATTGTCCCCCCAGATTTCCCTGTGCCCCTTTGTAGTCAGTTCCTCTCTTCTCGAATTCAGGCAGCCATGGATCTGACCTCTGTCAGTAGTAGCAGCTTTTGAATGTTTCCTGAGTATTTTGGATCACTAGGGACTGTATTAAAGGAGGGCGATAGTGGTGGGGGCGGGGTATGAAAACATGAAGTTGATTTTATTCTCTCATTTGGTAACTTCTTAATTCACTCCAGGTACCCACTGCAAATGGCCACATAACAGTTTATAGTATTAGTAGCTAACAGGCATTGTGCAGAGAGCATGCCATCTCATTTAATCATTTAACCTTATAAGGGAATTCTTATCCATCTCCCATTTTTGTTGGGAGGAGACAGAGACAGAGACAGAGACATGCTGAAGGGCACACAGTTGTTACCTATTATTTGAACTCTGATATGTCTGAATCTAGAGCTTGAGCTTGGCTACCAAACCACACACTTACTCAGTCTTCTCTACAAGCCTGCTTAGGGGTGTAATACCAACATTTTATAGAAGAAGGAAGCTCAAAGAGATTAAGTAGCTGGTCCAAGTCACCCAGCTACTAACTGCCACAGTCAAATTTGGACTCCTCCTAACTGTAAGGAGAAAGCACAGGACACAGAGAAAATTAAAGAAAAACAAAAATGTTATTTTGAAAAATCAAAATCACTCTGTCCTACAAAGAAGTGAACTAAGGGCTTGGATAAATGAGCTGTAGATAATGCAGTGGTGAGAATGGCACTGGGTGAAAAGCAATCTTAAGTCAGATGTACTTTTGCTTTCTAAACTAATGGACATTCCAAGACTGTTTAATTTCATATAAACAACTAATGGGGTAAAGTGCTTTGAAGAACACTGAGGGATGCATCCATGCTGACCAGCATCAATAATCAAAATGTCCCTTCCTATCCCTTCACAAACAGCATTATATTTGTATTGGTCTGTTTAGATTGAGAAAGTCTGAGTAGAGCTACATAAGGTGTTCTCTTAACGTTCTCCTCCTTACTCCTACTATTACAAAGGATGGTGCATTTTACCATCCCTTAGTTTGAATGATTGCACAGCAGTTCTTCAGAGCCTTTTTACTAAGCACTTGGCATCTAAGAGGCACCCCAAAATATTGTTTGTTGTCCTGGCTTTCTAGGAGTACTCCATCAGCCTCTCTGCTGGCACTTCTTACAACTCAGGACTGGAGGCTTGTATCCACTGGGGTCCTTAGTTGTAAATAAAAGAACCCCTTCAAGAGTAATATAAGCAGAAAAGAAATTCATTAAAGCAGGTGCTCACTGCGTCTATGACAGGGACAAAGAATCAGATTTGGAGGCTACACTTATAAGATGGTTCTATAGATTGTTCTAGAAAAGACCCCTGTCTCTGCCACCATTGGGCAGAGACAACCAGATCCCATCACTGATGTGGACTGGTCACCAGACACCATTGGTGTCCAGAAAGTCGCACAATTCTGCCACCAATCTCATCAGAAAATGGATTCCATATCAGATCTACTTTCTCATGTTGTTCGCTTCAGAACTGAAGTCTCAGGCATCTCAGATTGGCCAGATTCAGTCACATGCCTGTGTCCTATCAAAAGTAGAGTTCAAGATTCTACCCAGGTGAGATTGAACACTAAATGGGAGAAACATAGTGGTTTGGCTGAATAATGCCCCACCCCCACTTAAAGGTGTCCACATCCTAATCTTGGGAACCTGTAAATATGTTACCTTGCATGATAAAAGGGACTTTGTGGGTGCAATTAAGTTAAGGCTCTTGAGATGGGAAGATGGTCCTGGATTATCCAGGTGGGCCCAATGTAATCAAATGGGTTCTTATAAGAAGGAGGCAAGGAGATCAGAGTGAGAAAAAAGACATGTGATGGCAGAAGCTGAGGTTGGAATGATTCACTTTGAAGATGGAGGAAGGAGACTGGGAGCTAAGCAATGCAAAAGGTCTCTAATAGCTGGAAAAAGCAAGGAAACAGATTTTTGCTTCTGGAGCCTCAAGAAGGGACACCAGTCTGCTGACACCTTGATCTGAGCCCCCTAAGACTCATTTTAGACTTCTAAACTTCAGAACTATTAATAGGTTTGTGTTGTTTAAAGCTACTAAGTTTGTAGTAATGTTATAACAGCAATAGGAAACTAAGACACATAGGAAAACATCCAAAATGTGATGGGACACTAGAAAGAATGAAAAATGTCCAGCACGGCAGAACTGAAGGAAAGCTAGAGAAATCGTTTCCACATCCAATTTATAGGGTTTCATCTTTCTACCCTTTGAGAGCATTTTAAGAGTCCTGAAGCTAGGTTGGGTGAACAAGCTGAGTAAATTGCTTGTCCACCTACTTTATTCATTCCATGATATATTCAACAAATGTTCTACTCATTAAATAAATATTTGCTGGGGTTAGTGTCAAGCACTGTGGAAGATATTATGGTTACAAAGAGAAATAAGAGAATAAGACTAGAGCTAACAGTCAAGAAGTTCACAGACACTGGGTTTAGATTTAACTGCTTTTCAGTTTTCTCTGTATTATCAACTCCCACCAAAAATCCACATTTAGGCCATTTGGAAGAATGGGAGTTACGATGTCCAGATGATTCCAGAAAAGGAGCTCCAATAATATAATGCCCCAATAAAGGCATTATAACTGGTGTGTTTGTGTGTGTGTGTGTGTGTGTGTGTGTGTGTGTATAATTAAATCTCTGTTATAGCAGCAGTAAACACCTGTTGACTCTTCTCTGTGTTAAAATAATGCTAAGTATTTTATATGCTTTATTTTTATATAATTATATCAACCCCATGTGGTGTGGATAGTTATTATCCCCATTTTACAGATGAAGAAACTGAGATTTAGGAAATATGACCAAATTCACTTTGCTAGGTAGCAGAGCTAGAATTTGAACATCAGATCAAATTTGAACATCAGATCAGGGTTTGAATATCTGACTCTGGATGCATATGTTTTGTCACCCTGCCTGCCTACTTGTGTACTAAGCACTGAGTTAGAGACAAAGGATTCACATGTGTAAGAGGAAAAAATCTCCAGATAAGTGAACCTCAAAACTTAGTACATAAAATAAGCTAGGGAACACAAACAAAGAATTATATAGCTTTCCAAGGTGACTGATTTATACACCCTCACTTGGATGTATAATTTCTGGTCCACCTGGTTAAAGATCATAGTGCAGCTGAGGTAGGAGCAACCCCTAAGTTGTTTTCACTAATTTAGGTACAAAATATATTTTAGATCATTTCAATTTTAAAATCATGTTCCATAAGGAATATATATGAATCATGCATTCCCCTTTCTCTTCCTTCTTTCTACCCTTAGCTGTAAACTAAGGTCAATGCTTTGGTGAATGGTATTGTTTACAGTAGTGTCCCTTGAAGCCTCTTGCCAGAAAGTGTAAGGGCCAGGGATGTAGCCCTCTAGCACCCTGTTCTAAGCCAGGTGCCTCCCCTTTGCAATGGTTCATCAAGTACTCACACAGAGAATGTTGAGAGTGGGCTGGACAGGGAGCAAAGACACACATATGTCAAGTGAAGAAAAACACACAACCTAAAAGTTGTGAGTTATGTTTTATTTGGTGACCTTACTGAGGACTATAGCCTGGGAGACAGCCTCTCAGATAGCTCTGAGGAACTGCTCTGAAGAGGTAACAGAGGAGCCAGGCTATCTAGGGGGTTTTGCTGAAGAAAAATAAAAAAAACCCCAAAAACCATGACCATGTAGTTGAACATCAAAAGATTATTGCTAATCACAAAAACCAGACACCTCAAGTTAGCGATTTTAGTGCTTTTCTATGTATAGGAAAATGCAAGAGTCTGGGTTCATTGAAATTATTCCTGGATATGTGTTTTCACTGTCTAGGGCCAGTATCTTATTTTTCTTCATTCTGAATTCCCTTTAGGGCACACCATCCAGGGTGGCTGCAGTGGCTGATGGCTGGATGGCAGACAACATTCACTGTTGACTGGAATGGCAGGCAACATCTTGTTTTTGTCCACACATATCACTTGTTGTTCCTAGGTTGAGTAGTTAGAGTGTGTAAGATCTTTTAACCACTGAGCCAAGGGCTATATCTTACCCAAATGGCACCAAAGTATTCTACTCCTTGGGTTCTTGGAGCTGAAGTTTGTAAAGCTACCACTCAGCAATCCAGTTGACAGATGGTGTGCCTTGCTCATTAAATTGGAGTTCTCTCCACTCTGAAGGCCCCAGGCATGTTGGGAGACAGACTTGGTAGTGTTTTCTAATGCTGAATGGTCTGAAGCTCAAGGGTGTGAAGATAAATATTCTACTTCATTGTGTATCCACTAACTTAAGCTTTACTCAGTCTATTCCCTTCACTTTGACAGGGCACATTTAGAAAAGTAAAATGAAGTGCTTTTAGGCACTCATCTCCTCCATCCATCACTTTCTCTTGTGCTATATCAGCTTGGCCCTTTCTTCTGAGACTTGTCTTCACACAGGGCTTAACATCAGTTACATACAGTATCCTGAACCAAAAAGAGACCCTCCTAGTCCAGAGTTCAGAGCTTAACTTTATTTTTGAGACAGTATTCTACAAAACCTGTTTCTTCAGAGAGACTGTTAGAGGAAATGATAACAGCCTAGGCAAAGAGGAGGCCCTGATAGAAACCAGTGTGGCTCCAACACAGATGTGTGGCTTTAGAGAACAACCTTGTTAACATGCTGGGTGTTTATCCTCAGAGAAATGGGAAACCATGAGAGGGCCTTAAACTGGGTGGGAGGTGTGGTCCAGATGGTCACATCTGAGTTTTAAGGAGCCCTCTCATGCTATAGAGTGGAGAAGTGAGTGGGAGTAAAGTGGGGTGAGGGAGACAGATAACCATGAGAGGGACAATCGATAAATTGGTGGCTGAGTTAGAGATGGAGGTAATCTGATGAAGGTGGTGGTGGGTATGGAGAGTAATGGAGAGAATCAGGAGCTGTTTAGGACCTGTATCAATAGAGCTTAATGAATTGCATGTGGCAAGTGGGAGGGAGAGTGGTAGGTTACAATGTGTCCCAGATTTTTGGCTGGTGAGCTGGGTGGATGGTAGTGGCATTTGTGGGTCAAGGTCACAATAGAAGAGGGGAACCATGATGCATAGCATGCCTCTGCATTGAACCACACAGAACTGAAAGACTCCTTGAAGGGGAGAGGAAGATGCAGAGTTTGGGAAGGGGGACAAAAGGAAATAATAATGAAAGAAAGAAAAGTGTCCTCTATCAGAGAATATACCAGGCCATAAACACAAACAAACCTACTATTACTACTATTTTAAACTGGTGTTGGCAATACCACTATCACTGGCTGCTACTGATTGCTTACTATATGGCTAAACCTTAAATAGCTTTCAATTTTTACAAAAAGCATGTTGATAGGCATCATTCATCATCCTATACAGCTGAACAGACTGAGGCTCAGAGATGTTAAATAGTTTAGCTGGAGTTAGAAAGCTATCAAATGGACAAGCTATGATTTGAATCCAAGTTTGTTTGGTTCTGAAGAATATACTCATAACTTTTAGGGAAAACTGACCACCCCAAGGGACAAATAAACAAGTGCAGGGTTAGAATCATGTAAATTAAGAATAAAGTACCGAGATAATAAAGAGTCTGATAGGAAGTCATTTTAGGAATGTTTCTTGGAAATGCTGAGGTCTGCTGATTTTGAATAAATATGCCAAATCTCTGGGTGCAAGTACATTAGTCTGAACTAGGGAACAAACAAATGAGGTTAATAACATGCAGGGTGAAGAGGGCATTGGAGGTAACTTTTTGAAATGTCATTCTTTCGGCTTTATTACCTTTGATTGTGCTTCTTTGCCAGTGTGATAAAGCTCCAATGTTTAGCTTGAACCACATGACTCTCAAGATGCGCTAAGATACTTTTATGGACTCACATCCTGCCTCCCCTCTGTGCACCCTGTATTTCAACTATAAAGTTGAATGAAATTTCACCTATAACTTCTTCCTCCTTTTCTCCCTCCCTCCCTCCCTTCCCTCTTTCCCACTGTTTCCTTCCTTCACTTTTTCCCTTACTCATTCTTTTTTTCATCTGTTCAGTGATCATAAATTGAGCACCCATTGTGTACAGTGCCAGGAACTGTATAAGTCTTGAGGGTCTTGGACATGTTAAGATGAATGTCCTCTAAGGAGATCATGGGTAGCTATAATACTTGGAGTTTAAACTGTACTTTGAAATACACTATTATAAACATTGGGTCATATGAAAACAGACCAGATGAGGATGTGGCTTTCTCTAAAGGAGGTGAATTTTGAGGTAGAAACACATAGAAATGGAAAATGGAGAGTAGAAAACAGTGTTCTACAAATGTAGATATGAACGGTTTCTGATTTGTAAGTTATTTTCCCCCCTTGTTACCAACCTTTGCATTTCTCTTTCAAAATCCTGAGGCCTCTTCTTCCACTGTCTTTTCTTCTTCCTTTCACCCTCACTGGCTCTTGGGATTAAACTCTTCATTGTGGACCCCTGAAAATTTCTCCTCTGCTTTGTTAACCACTTGAAAAAAATAGACATTTAAAAGCCTCTGTGTGTCTCCTGCTATGTTATGGCTCTCGTGCTGTGTGAATCGATGCTCCCCACCCAGAGGATGTGTGCCCCACAACTGGGAATCCGGAGGCTGTGAGACTTGCTGTCAAGGTTTGTTCCATGGTCTGTTCCAACTGACAGCTTGGCTTCGGTTTTCCAGTCAGTCACCTGCCATGTGCCTGCCTTCAGCAAAGGGCACAGCACCAGACAGCTTGCTCACCAACAGGGTGAGGCCTGAACAGGGCGCTGAGGCAGCCCCATTCAACATGGATCAGGTCCAGCCTGACTCCTAGCTTTTTCTTACCTTAGTGCTATATGATCCCTTCCTTCATGCTCAGCCTGCCTGGGGTTCTCAGGGCTGCTCCTGAGTGGAGATAGGGCTGATTTAATCTGCCTCACCCCATATATTGGGTTCTGCTCTAGGGCGACCTTGTTGCTGTCTCACTCTGGCCTTTGGCTCAGCTGAGCCATGATATTTCACCTGTGTCCGGAATGAATCCTCAGTTTGTGGCTCGGTTCTGATGAAAGGCTTCTCTTTTAACCAAGCAAAGGCTTATGTACCTGTCTGCCGAACAGAAAGCCAAACTCTGACAGGCGGTGTTTGCAGCAAAATAAGGATTTATTGCAGGGCACCAAGCAAGGGAGTGGGTGACAAGTCTCAGATCTATTCCCTCTTGGTATTTGAGTTAGGGGTGTTTTTAAAGGGGAAGAGCAAAGAAGGTGGAATTAATCACTGTCTTATGACATTTTTTAATTGTAGTTTCAGGGGGTCATGCTGTCTCTGGTTTACAATTCTTAGGCCAGGTGGTCCTTGGCTTGGGGCCCTGTTAGCTTATCTTGCCCTGGAGAAACAACCTGAATTTGTGCATTAATGATAATATTTACAACAGCAATTTTAGTATGTTAGCAATGTTATCGATAACAACAATCTTAGTCATCTGACTCTGGTTGATTAGTGTTCAGTTAGCACAGGATTGAGGTCAGAGGGGACAAGAAAGGGATTGAGGTCAGAGGAGACAAGCAAGGGAATACAATTTTTGATAGAGATTAATCACAAAGGGAACTTGGTTTTAAGGGGGCTCAATTTCAGTCTCCCTGTACTTGTTGCCTTCCTTTCTGCAGGCATTACACAGGGACTTTGATCTCTAGATTTAGGGCCCAGTGCCCTCCCTGAATTTGATTCTGCTACTTTTGGGCTAACCTCACTAGAACCCATTGGATTCAGGTAAAGATGCTGAATTCTGAATGTCCACCATGCCTTTATTCCCCGTTGCTGCACCCCATATACAAGTCAGGAACCCATTTATCAGAAATTGTTCTTTATTCATTATTGTGTATAATATTGCAGTTAACACATAAAGTGCTGCCCATTACTGTGCTAGACACTTGAGAAGAATTATCTCACCTGGCTTCTCAATAGCTCCATGAGAAAGACACTTCATGGCACTAGGATTCCAGTTCAGACAGCCTTGTTCCAAAGCTCAGTGCCTTAAACAGAAGGCACTTTATTGTCTGCCTCAACTGGAGTGTGTTCTCTTGTTGTCGTGCTCAGTGCTTTTCCGGCCATACCAACTTCCTGGAAGCATCTTCTTCTGGGTCTGCCTCTCCAATGGGTCAATAGATTTGGGGGGCAAATCTTGATCCAGTCTGATCCCTTCCTCCATAATTGGACAATGGCCTCTTAAGTAATTGGTCAATGTACAGTTGAGTCTTAAAATGATTATAGAGAGGACTTAAGGACACTGAAAGGACCACTAGTGCCAAATTGTATACCAAGTGTACAGTGAATTCTTGTTGGGTATTACTTCTATGCTCAACTTTTTTGGTACAAAAAGGGATCACATACAAGAAAAGATCACAGTGGTTAAGCTCATGGGCTCTAGAAACAGACTGCCCAGACCTGAATACTTGTTTCATCACATAGTATCCATGTGACCTTGAGCAAGTTACTTATCTCTGTGCCTCAGTGTTCTCATCTGCTAAATGGAGAAATTATAGCACCAGCCTCATAGGGTTCTTGTGATGATTAAATGAATCGATTTGTGTAAAGCATTTTTACACACAGCAAAGTGTTAATTAAATATTTGTTATGATGTTGATGACAGTGATTAAGGAGAATCTGGCAATATGACCCCTGTTTCAAGAAGCTTTTAGTTTAATAAGGCAGGCTGTAAATCACATTAAAAATGAGATCATATATAATTAAACATCAGAAGTTTAAGAAGTTTCTCAATAATTTGCAGGGAGGAAATTGAGAAAGGAAACATGGAGGAGGGACTTGATCATAGCTTTGGGGATTAGTCAGCTGGAGAAAGGCAGAGAGGAAAGTGGTGGTTTAGTCTTCTTGACACGAGGGTTGCTTCCTTCACTGGAGCACTGATGATCCTTGTTACCATGTTTGTTATTACCTGTTAGCCAGATTTCCATCCAAATAAACAAGAGCCCAAGATTCTTGGTGTAATCTGAAATCTTGATGGCTAGCATTCATCATGAGGGTAGGGTAGAGTGTGATTCTCCCTTGAGCAGCAGAGCATGGACTGAAAGGTGAATCAAGAGGTAGTGTCTGGGCTTGGAGCTGACCTGGAAACTGGACAGCTCCAAGTCCATCGAATTAACTTTCCACTCAGCAATTGAGTTGAAGGCAAGCTAAAGGCCTGACCCAGAAGCTTGGAAGCTGAGGATAAATGCTAGAACAAAAGGACTTGGTATGAAAGATGAAAAACAGAGCATAGAGATGGTAAGCCACAAGCTGTGATGGGCTTCAATTGATAAATTAAGGGAAATAAATTCTAATTAAGGCATTGATGAATTCACTTAAATTAGAGCATCAGCTCCTGCATCAATGGAGCCCTAGGGGAATGGGCCACAAAGCAAATGGCTCCTAATGATAGACATGGGATTAACAACAGAGAACCACGTCTAGAAATTCTGATGTGGGAATCGGCCCCAGGACAGATGTCACAGTAAGTGACCCATGAAGGCCATTGTCAGATTCAGTCTGGGGGACACTCAGTGATCTTGGATTGTAGGGGAAGAAATGTTATGATATTGAATAGTGAGTATGTCTTTCTTTCAAAATATATTTATTAACTTTCTACTGTGTTTAAGGTACTGTAGTTTTTGAAACAGTGGTGGGGATAGAGGTGACTCAACCAAGCATCTTTCCACTGAGAAGCTTACAGTCTAAAAGATGAGGTAAATCTTATTCACAAATAACTAATACGAGGTAGAAAGCAGTGGCTGATATAAAGAAGGCGGAGATAAAGAGCTTAGGAAGGCAGAGCAGGGAGTTACTGCTTGCAGTGGAGCCTGATGGATCATAGCCCAGGGCAAGCATTGGAACCATGAAGCCTGTGTCTAGATTTCCATTACACCACTTAGTAATATATGTTGTGACTCTGAATAGGTACATGTATCCTCTCTGACCACATCTTCATCTGTAAAATGTGGATCAAAGTAGTTCCTATTTGACAGTTATTTTGAGGATTAGCTACAATAGTACATGCAAAATGTGCCACTTAGTAAATGATAGTTGCTATTAATTTCAGTGGGCTGTTTCATTATGGTCATATCAAAGGGAAATATAGGTCCAGAGGATTCTGATATCAGATATCTAGGGTCAACTGAAAATGGAATAACAGGATGGAGTAGCATAAAGGAGGAATTAACTCTAGTATAATAGAAAGAGGAGAATTATCACTAGGCTGAACTCCTTCTACTCCCTCAGAATTTACCTGCTAAATGCAGGCATGGAACCCCCAGAAGTATTGCAGAAGGGCTAGAAATCACCAGTTTCTCCTTCCTTACCCATTTCCTCCCTGAATAGCACAGGGATGCCTCCTAATTGGAGTAGATCCTGGTGGTGGAAGTATGCATTAGTATTCTGTTATTGGAGAGCAAGTCTTCAGTGTCTATTAAAATTTAAATGAAGAAAAGTAATGAATGCTCCTGAAGCCACAGTTATACCTCTCAGTGTATACTCTGGAGAAATATGCACACAGGTGCACTAGGAAACATATACAAGGTATTCACTGTTGTATGGTTTGAACATAAAGACATCAGAAATAGTCCAAGTATCCATGCAGAAGGAATGAGACAAACTATGATAAACTAAGGTAAACTATGGTGGGTCCCCATCATATAATACGATGCAACATTGCAAAGTATGTGGTAGAGCTCTGTGTCCCTCTATGACAGTGTCTCCAGAACATATGTTAATAAACAGACTTGCTGGACAGTATGCACAATGTGCTATTTATATAAAAATACATGTGTATGTTTAAAATTGTATATTAAAAATTATTGAAATTATATATTAAAAAGTCGAGAAGGATACACGTTAAATTTATAACAGTGATTACCTCATGGGTGTAGTGAAGTTATGTTGGGAGTAGCGAGGTACCCTATAAATCTATATGTATCTACAGTATAGGTACCCTATAAACCTATAAAGTTACTGTCAGAATTACTCTGAGGATGTGTTCACATTTTATTGTATAATTGCAAACAAATTAACATGTATGAAAATGAAATACTAAAGAAGCCCCAGATGTTCACTCCTATTTGCTGTATCTTCACCTCACTGCTAGGCACCTTGCAAAATGGTGGATAATAAGTTCTTCATTAGCAAATGCAACATAGAAAAAGCATGTCTTAGTTTATTTTTGTGTATTAACCCCATTACAGCTAATAAAAAATAAAAGCATGTCGCCATTTTAAAAACTTTGCAAACAATTGCAAATTTAAATTTGATTCCTAAGTTTCAAGGAGAATGAATTAATGTTCTCCTGTACATTTCTGATGTGCACATATGTCCTAAATAAAAATGAGCTACATGGAAATTTAAATAACATTTGTGTGAGAAGGACAGTCTTGTTTACCTTGTTCTCCCAGACAGACATGAAAATGTCCATTTTAAATTTACATTTAGACAGGAAAATTACCATTATCTCAATAGTATAAAGAAAGATAATAATCCTAAAGGGTGATGCTTTCAAGTGCACAGCAGTAAATTCATGACTTTTCCAACCATGCAGATACAATAACCAAACATTTAGGTGAAGACTGAAGCTGTCAGCCAGACATTTGTTTATTTTAAAATATCTAAATGACTAATGGTTTTTTTTTTAAAAAAAGTGCATGTATTGGCTCTTGGAGAGGGTAAATAGAGATGACATTACAATCAAATTAAAATAACAGTAATAATAATAGCTTATACTTGGTATGGTTTCAAAAGTATCTTAATTTTCCTGTATACTTGAACTTCATAGGAACCCTACTGGTTATTTAAAGCAGATAGTGTTAGCATTATTTTACAAACTATAACATTTATTTTCAGAGAGATTTGATGAGTTCATCCAGGGTGACATAGGCAATGTCATAACTATTTTTGTCCCTTCTGGAAAATCCAGTGAGGCAAATGCAAGAGGAAGAATCTGTGGGACAGATCATCAGTTTGTTCGCCAATAGATACAAATGAATAGAGATGCTCCATAATGTCTCTTAATGATTCTTGATAAGATACCTTTTTTTTTTTTTAAAAAAAAAAAGGGCCTAAGGCTCTTTATCTATCTTAAAGGCACACTTATCCAATCTTGATACCTTTTGGAGTGCATTATTTGTTAAAAGAATGGTGATGAAATAACAAAGTCAGAACTTATATATTTATTCAATAAATATTTATTGATTCTGTCCTGGGAGGGCACTGCAGGATGTTGGGGCATACAGATGATTCCTGGAACTCAGGGAGCTTACTTACTTAGCTTATTCTAACAGATACTTTGAAAAGCATATAGAAATGGCATTTTCTTTTTTTTCTTTTTTTTTTGTGGGGGGAAGATAGTAGATTTATTTATTTACTTTTTTTTTTTAAATGGAGGTGATGGGGATTGAACCTAGGACTTTGTGCGTGCTAAGCATACACTCTACCACTGTGCTGTACCCTCCCCCCTCCCCAGGAAATGTCATTCTCATAGACATATAGCAAGCTTCAGTGTTTGGCCCCTTGTCCTGCTTACCATATAACATATTCATGGTCTTCTACTCAAGAATATTTGCTCAGAAATATCAGCTCTCTTTCAATCTTCCCCCATAGCTGGTTTGTTTTCAACATAACAGTAGCTCCACCTTGGGGGTCTTCAGGCCTTAATGAGATGAGGAAGTTGGTAATGAGATCTAGCTTCCTTTTCAAATTTTAAATAAAAACATTATGTAATTTTTTAAATTATCTCTAATTATACTACTAGTACACCAAACTATTTTTCTTTCTACATATTTATTATCTTTCTATAAACCTAGGTGAAAACATGGCTTAGCTATCACTTACATTATGCTATTACCTTTAATTAATATTTCATCATAAATTTTTGAGAACTTTTCAGAGTTTCAGAATATCTGACATAAAACTTGACACCTTTGATGAAACTGCATGGGCTAACTTGCAGGATAAGTGTCTCTCCCCTTGGTTATAATTGTGTCAACTCAGCCTGGAAATCATAGGTCATCTTCCACTGATCAGAAGATATGATTGGAAAATATAGATATCTTAGCCTATTAGAATGATGGACAGTATTTATTAATAAGTGTATTAATACATGTTTAACAAAAAACATTTTTCAAAACCCAGGGCATGGTTAGAGGTAGGGAGAAATAATTAGTCTTTAATGGTGCAAAGACTGGGAAATACTGATTTAAAAAGAACTTGTTTGCAAAGGAAGACCCATAATGGAACAGAAATGGAGAAGTAATGCTAAATTTAGGGCTTTCCAATAATAGTCTTTCTTGAACAGAAGCCATAGCATTTGAACCCCAGGGGAACGTTTAAGCTTTTTAATAATGCTTGAATAGGAACCAGCCTCCATTGCACTGTAACAATTCTGAAGCCTCTGTTTATGTTTTTTGTTTTAATGAAATGGGCATCAGGAATTTGGAAGGCTATATCAGAAGCCAATACCCTTGCTCTTCCTAGTGATACAAGGATCCTTAATAATATGGGGAAAGTCAGGATTGCAGGTAAGATAAATGATGTGTTTGCCTTGGGTGCAGATTTAAGGGGGTGCCTAAAAACTTAGAAATCAAGATAAGTAATATTTTAGTGAAATATTTTTAAGAAATCAAAATTAGTGTTAAAAAATACCCCATGATGAACAGGATATACAAATTTCTGATAAAGACAGGATTCATATTACTAATTTTTCCTTTGTCTTAGGCTTCAAGATGTTCCATAAAAGTACTGTTGATTTTTGTTCTTTTATTTTTTTAACATTAAAGCATAATTGACCTAAAGCACTATGTAACTTCCAGGTATACAACAGTATTCTATACATTACAAAATGATCATTACAGTAAGTCTAGTTACCATCTGTCACCATACAAAGTTATTACAATATTATTGACTATTTTCCTCATTCTGTACATTTCATCCCCGTGACTCATTTCTTTGTAGCTGGAAGTTTGTACCTTTTAATCTCCCTCACTTATTTAATTCATCACACCACACCTCTTCCCTCTGGCAACCACCTATTTGTTCTCTTTATCTATGAGTCTCTTTCTGGTTTGTTATGTTTATTCATTTTGGTTTTTAGAGTCTACATTTAAGTGAAATCATATGGTATTTGTCTTTTTCCATCTGTCTTACTTCACTTAGCATAATACTCTCTAGATCCATTCATGTTGTCACAAATGACAAGATTTCATTATTTTTTCGGTGGAGGAATATTCTATCATATGTATATATTCCACATACATTCATCTATCGATGGACACTTAACGTTCTTCCATATCTTGGCTATTGTAAATAATACTGAAATGAACATAGGGATGAATATATCTCTTTGAATTAGTGTTTTTGATTTCTTCAGAAAAATATATGGATTATATGGTAGTTCTCTTTCAATAATTTGAGGAGCCTCCATCCTGTTTTCCATAGTAGCTGCACCAATTTACATTCACACCAACAGTGCATGAGGGTTCCCTTTAATCCATATCCTCAGTAACACTTATTATTTGTAGTCTTTTTGATAATAGCCATTCTGACAGGTATGAGGTGATACCTTCTTGTGGTTTTGATTTTTATTTCCCTATTTCCCTTATGTGCAGTGATATTGAGCAACTTTTCATGTGTCTGGTGACCTTCTGTATATCTTGTTTGGAAAAATGTCTATTCAATCCATATGCTCATTTTTTTTTCATATTTTTCTTTTTTACTATTTTTTTAATAAATTATAGTCAGTTTATAATATTGTGTCAATTTCTGGTATACAGCAAAATAATTCAATCATACATATACATACATGTATTTGTTTTCATATTCTTTTTTGTTATAGGTTACAACAAGATATTGAATATAGTTCCCTGTGCTATACAGTAGAAACTTGTTGTTTATCTATCTTATATGTAATAGTTAAATATCTGTAAATCTGAAGCTCCCAATTTATTCCTTCCTACCCCCTTCACCCACTGGTAAACGTTAAGTTTGTTTTCTCTCTGTGAATCTGTTTCTGTTCTGTAAATAAATTCATTTGGCTTTTTTTTTAAGATTTCACATATAAGCGATATCATATTGTATTTTTCTTTCTCTTTCTGGCTTATTTCACTTAGAATGACTATCCCCAGATCCATCCATGTCGCTGAAAATGGCATTCTTTTATTATTTTTTACTGAGTAATATTCCATTGTATAAATATACCCCAAATTCTTTATCTAGGCATCTCTCAAGGGATATTTAGATTGCTTCCATGTCTTAGCTATTGTAAATAGTGCTGCTATGAACATCGGGGTGCATGTATCTCTTCACATTAGAGTTTCCTCTGGATATAGGCCCAGAAGTGGTACTGCTGGATCATATGGTAAGTCTATTTTCAGTTGTTTAAGGGATCTCTGTACTGTCTTCCATAATGGCTGCACCAAACTGCATTTTCACCAGTAGTATAGGAGGGTTCCCTTTTCTCCATACCTTCTCCAGCATTTATTGTTTGTGGACTTTTGAATGATGGCCATTCTGACTGGTGTGAAGTGATACTTCATTGTAGTTTTGATTTGCATTTCTCTGATAACTAGTGATATTGAGCATTGTGCCTATTCACCATTTGTATTTCTTCCTTGGAGACATGCTGGTTTAGGTCTTCTGCCCATTTTTGGATTGGGTTCTTTGTTTTAATGTTATCAAGTTGTATGAGCTATTTATGTACTCAGGAAATTAAGCCTTTGTTAGTCGCATCATTTGCAAATATTTTCTCCGATTCTGTTTTGCCATTTTGTTTCTGTTTGTCATTTTGTTTTGTCTGTGGTTTCCTTTGCTGTGCAAAACTTATGAGTTTAATTAGGTCCCATTAGTTTATTTTTTCTCTTACTTCCATTGCCTGAATAGACTGCTGTAGGAGAATGCTGCTAAGATTTATGTCAGAGAATGCTTTGCCTATGTGTTCTTCTAGATTTATTGTGTCTTGTCCTATATTTAAGTCTTTAAGCAATTTTGAGTTTATTTTTGTGTATGGAGTGATGGAGTGCTCTACCTTCATTGACTTACATACTGCTATCCAGTTTTACCAGCACCACTTGCTGAAGAGACTGTCTTTTCTCCATTGTGTATTCTTGCCTCCTTTGTCAAAGATTAATTGACCATAGGTCTGTGGATTTATTTCTTGGCTCTCTATTCTGTTCCATTGATCTATATTTCTGTTTCTATGCCAATATCATGCTGTTTTGATTACTGTAGCTTTATAATATTGTCTGAAGTCTGGGAGGATTATTCCTTCAGCTTCATTATTTTTCTTCAATATTGCCTTGGCAATTCTGGGTCTTTTGTGATTTCATATAAATCTTAAGACCTTAGGATCATTTATTCCAGTTCTGTAAAAATCATTTATTCCAGTCCTGGGTAATTTGATAGGGATCACATTATATCTGTAGATTGCCTTGGGAAGTATGGCCATTTTAATAATGGTTCTTCCAATCCAAGAGCATGGGATATCTTTCCATTTCTTTAAGTCATCTTTAATTTCCTTAATCAGTGTTTTGTAGTTTTCCATGTATAAGTCTTTCACCTCCTTGGTCAGATTTATTCCTAAGTATTTCATTGTTTGGGGTGCAATTTTAAAAGGGATTTTTTTTCTTTACTTTCTTTTACTGTTGATTCATTATTAGTGTAAAGAAATGCAACTGATTTTTGTACGTTAATCTTGTATCCTGCTCTCTTGCTGAATTCTTTCATTAGCTGTAGTAGTTTTTTCTGGAGCTTTTAGGGTTTTTTATGTATAGTATCATGTTGTCTGCATATAGTGACAATTTTACCTTTTCTTTTCCAATTTGGATCCCTTTTCTTTCTTTTTTTGTTTTTTGTTTTGTTTGTTTGTTTAATTGCTGTGTCTAGGACTTCCAAAACCATGCTGAATAGAAGTGGTGAGAGTGGGCAACCTTGTCTTGTTCTAGATTTTAGTGGGAAGATTTTGAGTTTTTCACCATTGAGTACTATGCTGGCTATAGGTTTGTCATAAATAGCTTTTATTATGTTGAGATATGTTTCCTTTATACCCACTTTGGTAAGAGTTTTTTTATCATAAATGGTTGTTGAATTTTATCAAATGCTCTTTCTGTATCTATTGAGAAGATCATGTGGTTTTGTCCTTTCTTTTGTGGATGTGGTGTATCACATTGATTGATTTGTATGTATTTAACTATCTTTGTACAGAGCTGCAGTAATCAAAACAGCATGGTATTGCCACATAAACAGACATATAGATCTATGGAACAGAATAGAGAGTCCAGAAATAAATCCACAGAACTATGGTCAATTAATCTTTGACAAAGGAGGCAAGAATATACAATAGAGAAAAGACCATCTCTTTAGCAAGTGGTGTTGGTAAAACTGGATAGTAGCATGTAAATCAATGAAGTTAGAGCACTCCATTATTCCATACACAAAAATAAACTCAAAATCACTTAAAGACTTAAATATAAGAATAAGGCACAATAAATCTCCTAGAAAAACACATAGGCAAAACATTCTCTGACATAAATCTTAGTAACATTCTCCTTGGGCAGTCTACCCAGGCAATGGAAATAAGAGAAAAAATAAACAAATGGGACCTAATTAAACTCATAAGCTTTCGCACAGCAAAGGAAACCATAAGCAAAACAAAATGACAGCCTACAGAATTAGAGAAAATATTTGCAAATGATGTGAGGCTTAATTTCCAGAATTCATAAATAGCTCATACAACTTAATAACAAAATACAAACAGCCCAATCCAAAAATGGGCAGAAGACCTAAACAAGCATGTCTCCAATGAAGACATACAAATGGATAATAGACATACGAACAAATGCTCAATATAATTAATTATCAGAGAAATGCAAATCAAAACTACTATGAGGTATCACCTCACACTAGTCAGAATGGCCATCATTCAAAAGTCCATACCTCATAAAAGCTGGAGAGGGTGTGGAGAATAGGGAACCCTTCTATGCTGTTTGTGGGAATGTAGTTTGTTGCAACCATTATGGAAAACAGTATGGAGATTGCTCAAAAGACTAAAAATAGACTTACTTGGGTTTTTGTATTCATTCAGCCACCCTATATCTTTTGATTGGATCATTTAGTCCATTACCATTTAAAGTAATTATTGACTGGTATGTACTTATTGCAATATTGTTGATTGTCTTGAATTTCATTTTTATTTAAAATTTGTATATATTGTTCACAATGGGTTTTTTTGCATGAAGTTTTTTTTTTTTTTTCAAAATACAGCATTAGAATATTGTTTTCCTTGTTTGCTAAGTGTTTTGGCACAACTTTTATTTTTGCCTCATCTGCTTCACTCTCATCACCTTAGTCCCCAGCACTTGTGGTTCTTTATGCAAATTTGACTCTGTAGCCCTTTGTCTTTTTAAAAAAAAATGTTTTTCTTTGTATTCTCTCTCTCTAAGTTTTAACTGCTTTGGAGTTCTGATTAAGAAGTACATAAAGGGATATTTGCTGCAGAATAAAAACCAGGAAGAAGTGTATTTGTGGAAGAGACTTTGGTTTCCTGATCTCAGTGCTAGGATAATTAGGATTATGTTTTGGGAGATGCAGCAGAGATGGGGGAGGAGTGAGTAGGTCAGGGCTCCTAATGAGCAACTTCTTGCCTATAGGCTCCTGAAGGTGGTTGGATGGGAGGGCAGCGCAAGTGTGCAATAAGGGCAGGAACATTGTTCGGGATACAGGCTTTCTTTTTACAAGAGAACTCGTGCTGTGTGTTCTGAGTTGTAACTTTCTAGAATTCAACTACTGCTGCTCATTCATGCTGACTCTTGGGGGGCTGTTCTCTGAGTTCTGCTATATTCATATACTTCAGTTTTTGAGTTCTTTAACTCTGTTCAGGACCCCATTCCATCCTCACATCCTCACTGTGGGAGCTATCCTCTTCTCAAAGCTTCACCATACCATGTGTCCTGATTTCCTTCTGAATCTCTGGGTCCAACTTACACATTTTCTCCAAAAATATTACAACTGAAGTTAGAAAACAGTGTTCAGTGGCTGGTTAACACACATTGTTACCCTGGGAAGCTAGTTAATAAATGTTTGTTTTAAACTAAAATACCTTAAATTACTCACTTGAAATACAAATGCATGTTTAATTTTGGCATTTTATATTCAGTACGAGGAAGTTGGAAGGCCATTTCCTCCTGTTTTGGTTAACAAATCGATGTGTCATGTGGATTTTATTTTCCTCTGAAATTTGCATAATTCTGTCTATCTGAAGAAAGCATTTAGCAATTGATTACTTATTACATGGTGGTATATTTACCATTGTTATCTTATACTGTCATTGAACTCATTAATTGTTATTTAACTTTTCATAGACTTGTCTTCCCAAATGGATTATTAACTCCCTGGGACAGGAATTATACCTCATGGGGTTTTTCCATGGCCCCCAGGACAGTGTCTTGCACATATGCCTGTCAGTGTAAGTTGTTTACTCACAACACTGACCTTTTTTTATTGAACACTGCCAGAAAGAGACAGGGAAATAAAGAAGGATATATAGAGAGAAAAGCAGGGAAGAAGGGAGAGGAGTGATCTACTTATCCATCAGTGTTTTTCAAGGAGGTGGTTATTCACAGCTTAGACTAATTTTACCTCCTGCCTTACATTCCTACTTCACAGAGAGGCTGGACCCTCTATGCATGTTGAACAGCGAATCTGTATGCATTAATAAGCACTCTTAGGAATTCGGAGTTGTTGTTTTAAGCCACAGTCCCTGAATCATACTGTGTCTTCAGCGTCCCTAATTGATTTTAAAGGTGAGAAAACACTGTTAGTTGGGAAAACAAACCTGTCATTTTATCAGGGTTGTTAGGCTGGCCATTGAATATTTCAGTAGGAGACAGAGGAAGGTTTCAAAATCTCTGTATGAGCTTTTAATTGAGGTCCTCTTTCAGAAATAAAGTGAGGAAAGGGAAAAAGTAGGTTCCCCTCTGCATGGCTGCTGGGAATATCTAGAAAGTGATCTGTCTGCACTCGCATTATGTCTCTGTGTGGGAAAGGACAGAAAGGTGTCTAGGTGGTTCTGCTGATAGAAGAGCCAATGATGTATAAGAGGAGAGGGAGGTTTCATCTTGTTGTTTATACTAATAACAGCTAACAGTTATTGATTCAGTAATGTATTCTAGACATTGTTCTGTGTGCTTTGAATATTTAAACTCATTCAGTCTTCACATCAACCTTATGCAGTTAGTAGTGTTAGTTTCCTCATGTTAATGATACTGAAGAAGATTCTCAGGTAACAACTAAAGTGATAGAGCCAGTATCTAACCACAGGGAGTTTGACTGTAGAACAGGAGTCAGAAAACGCTTTCTGTAAAGGACCAGAGAGTAAATGTTTTTGGCCTTGTGGGCCAAAATGGTCTCTGTCTCATCTACTCAGCATCAGCTGTGCTGTTGTGGTTTGAAAGCAGTCATAGAAAATATGTAAATGAATAGGTATGGCTGTGTTCCAACAAAACTTTATTTATAAAAGCAGAGGGCCACATTTGTCCCCCAGTTTGCCAGCCTCTACTCTAGAGCTCAACTATTTGCCCTTCCAAATATAGGGTCTGCCCTTTCTTCCCATTACTATGAGTTTCCATGTGAGGGATTCATTGTTTTGTGGATTACCCATAGAAATAGTGGGTATTCTTTTTTTTCCTTCTTCTTCCTTTCTCAAATGCCTCATGGTCCTGATTGACAGAACTAAAATGAGATCTGGTGAGTTGAGGCAAAAGATCCTCTTGTTTCACATACATGAATCTTTCCAAACTCAACAACTAGTGGTCGAGCATTCACTTCCCTGACGTAATGATGGAGAGGGTGGTGTCCAGAATCCCTATTACCTTTACATATGATTCCTATAGCCTGCTGTTAAGGGTCTTCTAACACTTGCTTGGACATGTTTTCTGAATTCAAGTTGGTTCCTGCCAATAGATTGAGTCTTAGATGAGAGTGCAAGAAAAGAGCTGAACACTCAGTCTGGTTGTGCTCCTTTTTGTTTGACCCCAAGTCACTAGAACAGAAGCAGAATCTCTGGGAGGGGCTGATTAATTCAAAGGCGATGTGAGGTCAATGGATTTAGAGGGCATTGAACATAAGGTTGAAGGTAGGAGAATTAATATTAATATTAATAGTTGACTTTTATAAAGTACCTTACAGTTTACAAAATGCTTTCTCTCCACTCCCACTGATGACCAGCCCAGCTCTCACTTCCCCTTCCCTCCTTGGGTGCTTGGGGATTTGTTCTAATGGTGTTTCAGAGTGTAAGTCTGCTGATACAATCTAATCTGAGCAGATACTGGGTTCTGAGCACATTACTTATGCATTTGCTGGCAGAGACGGAATTTCAAGCTTGACATCAGTGCCTTTACATCTTCTATCTCTTTAAATCTGGGTCCTTGCATATCAAGGAGCAGAAGTACATCATTTAAAAGTGCATCTGTCACTTATGTACTTGGGAACATGTCACAGTGAGTGGTGAAACATTGCTAATTTCTTTTGCCCTTAAAGAATAATTCATGCATTTGCAAATATAATCTGCATCACAATGGAATATTTGGATGTAAGTGTAGGTGTAATTAACATCAGAAAAATCTCTGAAACAAGGGAAACAGAGAAATTCACAGTTAAGTCAGCTTCAGAATAATCAGTGTGGCAGGGAATTTGGGGACATGCTATAAGCTGGGGAAGTCTTGGTAATTATAGGGCCAGTAAAGGGGAGAAAGGGGAGAAATGGGAGAACTGCCTCCAAAACTTTTAGACCTGTGGATGAGACTTGAGTTATGCATGCTGGTTTTGCATATGCTCCATAATTTGGATCCTTTCATTTAATTCAGAGTGATAACTATTTACTGAGTACCTGTCATAACAAAAGCTCAGATCTAGACATGAGATGATACAAATACAAAAATGACAGTGTGGTAGTGAGTGCTCCCATACGAGATTGCTGTGAATATTGGCTGCTGTCAGCTCACAGCTGTCCTTTACTCCAGAGAATTGTCCTTAGCCAAATGGGAGCTGCCTGGCCGTGGAGGATATGTCTTCCTCCTCACCCTCCGGGGGGCAGCCTGTAGCCAGTGACTGATTGACATGGAGGGCTTGGATGGCAGGAGGGTACAAAGGACTGGATCCATTCCAAGGTGGATCCAACTCTGGTGCAGTTAATGCTCTGCAGTGCTCTTCCTGCTTCCCTATCTTGCTTCCCTCACTCCCTTAATCCTGAAGTTTCTCCCTCAGTTAAATCACAGGCACCCAAATCCCTACTTCAGATTTTACCTCTGGAGAGTCCAACTAAACACACAGCGCTGTCACTTATTGCATCAGTTACTAGGGACAAGGCATTGGCTATGCAATTTACATGCATTATCTCATTTGATCTTAATAACAACTGTTTTGCTGTTGGAATTGAGGCTCAGAGAGGTTAATTAGGGGCTCAAAGTCCCACAGCTAGTGGAGCCAGCTTTCTGGGACAGATCTGTCAGACTCCATAGGTCTCATTCTATCCAGCTGCCTGATTGAGTGAGGCATACATGATCATGCATGCTCCATACCCACAGGAACTTAACGGTTCAACAGGCAGAGAAAGCAAATGCAAAAATATTATCAGAGAGATACAAGAAAGGTTATGGGGGTTCGGAGGAGAGAGAGCTCATATCCAGTTGAAGAGCATGACTGTAAAGATTTTTTCACATGCTTATACAGAGATCATGCTGATCTCCAGTTTTGCCATCTGGACTCATGCTGGTGTCCAGTCTGGTGTATTTTAAGCTTTTTACTTGAAGAACAGTCATTTGGATGAGGCTGAGTTATCGTTATATTGTATGACCCCCTTATAAGCCTGTTGCAGACTGAATTTTATGAGCATGATACCAACAGAGGCATGGCATGGTTTGCCTTCAGATTCCAGAGACCACAGGACAGAGTCTCAAAATGTTTAGTATTCAGGAAGAGGACACCACCTTGATGCTCCATTCTCTGAAACTGCCCACTTGAAAGTCATGAAACATACTTCAGTGGTCTTATCTTTTAGACCACTTGTCTAGATAGTATTAGTAGAGATGGAGAGAATGACAAGATTTGGGACATTTTGAACTAGAGGTGATAATTTTTTTAAGGACATGCTCATGGGGTTGGATGTGATTTACATTAAGTTTCTACTCCCTTATTTTCCAACCCCTGGGAACTATAAGTTGGCATTCTGTCCACAGGTCTCATAGAGAACAGAATTTAGCCTGCATTAATCTGCATAGATTATTTCCCAACTAGGCAATGAACTGGGGAGGGGTTATGGCTTCCTATGATATTCCTCACACAGAGGATGTGCCTTGTAGGTGCTCAGTCAACTTCAGGGTGAGCTTCACATTGAATAGGGCTCTTGTTTTGGAGAAGTCTGTGCATAATCAAACTCAAAAGTTTTCTTCTCCCAGCTCTATTGCTCTGGTTTTCCCCTAGTAATCTTTGATTTATTTCTCTTCTGCTCTCCTTGGAAAAGAAGATACACACACACACATACAACACTAACAACCTTAGAATGATTTACATGTTTTTCTCAGAAAATCCATTACAGCATGATTTTAAATATCTGAAAATGATACTTAATATCTGTGTGATTTGGTCTTTGTAGGCAAGGTACATAATCCCTTCAAGTTTCATCTACAAAATGGGCCTAATAATGCTCCCGTCAACCCCTTCCCTGTGTTGTTTTAACAACTGTGCAATGCAAGTGCCTGGTAGAATATATGGATAATTAAATGTAAGGAAATTATGATTTTTGGTTTTAATTCTTGTAACTTCGTGAATTTTCATTAGGTGCTGATCATTTCTGGGTCAATTAATTTTACATTGAGTAATGTGGCATTTTATTTCCCTTGCAGTAGCAAAAGAGATTCTTCTAGTGTTGCCTTGCTCTGACATTCTTAAATCCTTTCAGCATTTGCTTTAATGCTGAAGGATTACACTGTGCTTACCTTGTGTGAGCTAATGGATCCTTTGCACTGTGACCAGGTACTGGGGAGTCAAGCACAAACTGATGGAAGCAAAATGTTGCTGATCATATTGTAGGTCTACTTTGTAGGGTTAAGTAGTTGGGTTTTTTCCTAAATGTTTCTATGTGGGTACTTAGAGGCAGCTGTTCTTCCTCAAACTTGAAGGGCCTCATTACTTCATTTCTTTCAGATTATAAGAACTTGATCTAGAATCTGGCGTTGGATATTTTTTCCCTCCTCTATATTTTAGATAATAAAAACGTTAGGGTTTACGTGGAGACAACAGTTTCAGTTATAAGTGGCTATGTAAGGGATAAGCTCTGTGTTTTCTAGAGAATTTTCATAGGGGAAAAAAAAACTTAAAAGGGTTTTACTATAATTATCCTTCTGAGAATTTCTCCCTGTCATTCTTAAGCCTGAGCACATATGTTTATATGTTTATATGCGTTCAAGCTTAACTATGATTTCGGTCATAAATAACACGTTAGAACTCAAAGGAACCCTAGAGATCCCTTCCCATCCTTTGTTTACTTTACAGCAAGAATAAAAGTTAGAATCAGGACTGGACCTCAGGGCACTGCACTCCTAACCTGGCGTGTAGTCTCTATGCCACAGCAGTTGGAAAGACTGAAAAGGAGCCTCGGGTCTGTCTTACCCCAAACTGCCTTTCACAGTCGAGAAGGCAGGCCCAGGTGAACTCAGGGGCCCTTGGCTCCTGCCCATGTTTCTTCATAAATCATCAACTGCATTAGGTCAGATGACCTCCTTTCAGGAACCAGAATATTAAAAAAATAAGGCAGACGGTTTGGGGTTTAGTTTAGATGAGTCTCTCTCCTTTACTTATAATTGACCTATAGAAAGTATTTTGGAGTTTAAAAGCCTAGTATTTTCTGAAAATAGCTGTAGGACCTGTTCAAAATAAGTAGTACTTTACCTAACGGCCAGTAGAGGGCGATCAAGTTAATACAATTCTTTTGAGCTGTTGGGCTTTCAATTAAGTATGTATATGAATAGATAAAACAAAGAACCAAATTAGCCTAAATGTTTTAAAACAAACCCTTTAGTCAGTATCCGCTATGTGGAGGAAACACATTTCACTTTATATACTGTAGCCATTCATCAAGAAGTATTACAGAATTATAGAACTGCTAATAACAGTTTATTAATTAAGCCCCTGAAATCAAGGCTGCTTGCTTCTCCATCACTGTCAGCACTCTGGTGGCCCTCAGGTAGAAGACACAGGCATGGGACTTGCCATGTGTTTTTGTAACAATTTTAGAGTTTTCATATTAGCAGCAACAAACAGTTATAGTCTGCCAGAGTGAAAGAACCTCATCACAAATGTGATGGGGAGTCGTCTTTAAGTCATTCTTCATACCACCTTCTCCCTCCCTATATGATTTTCAGGGACTCAGCGATAAACAAACCAGTGGTGGAGGATTCCACCTCCCTGGCTTACTCCACAGACGGCATAAATCAGGTCTGCTCTTGATTACAGCCATGGGCCTCGTGGCAGCATTTGGAGACAGAATGAATGGCCCCACGGCCAGTGAGGTTTTTACAATCTTGAGACATGGGCAAGATCAGTTTGCGGGTGAAGGCAAATACAAATCCCCCGGTAATTCATTTCGTTCACATATTTGGGAAATATTCATTGAACCCCTGATGTGTGCCAGCCACTGTGCTAAAAGCTGGAGAAACAAGCACTGTAAGACATTTTGCTTCATTTAAGTGGCCAACCTGGACAATTTTTTTAAACATTTTTTATTGATTTATAATCATTTTACAATGTTGTGTCAAATTCCAGTGTAGAGCACAATTTTTCAGTTATACATGAACATATATATATATTCATTGTCACAATTTTTCTCTGTGAGCTACCATAAGATCTTGTATATATTTCCCTGTGCTATACAGTATAATCTTGTTTATCTATTCTACAGTTTTGAAATCCCAGTTTATCCCTTCCCACGCCCTGCCCCCTTGGCAACCACAAGTTTGTATTCTATGTCTATGAGACAATTTTTTTAAAGAAAATAAGTTTATTAAAATTATAAAGAAAAAAGCCAGAGGAATTTCAACTTTTATTAAAGTTCTACTATTATTTATAATTATAACAGCTGACATTTATTAAACATTTACTGTGTACCAGGCCTCTGCTAAACACTTTGCATGCGATGTTCCATCCTCATAATACACTTAATCTATAGATGCTGTTTATAGTCTCCTGATACACAAGGATATTAAATAACTAGCCCAAGGTCGTACAACTGGAAGTTAGTGACTATGTCATATGTATAAACAATATATATAAATTATTATAAGTATAAGCATTGCACATGTAAGCTAGGGTTTGAACCTTAGTCTGACTCCAGAGCTGGAGAGCTTAACAGGAAGCCAGTGGATTTTTAAGCTGTAGTGTTTGTGAGAATCACCTAGGAGCAGATTCCTGGACCCCGATTTTAGTGGCCTAACCGTAATCATCTATAAAAATCACTTGGAAAGCTTTTTAAACTTACCTGTTTGGCCCCACCCCAGATCAGTTGAACCAGAATCCCTGGAAGTATAGTGTAGACCCTCTTCTAGTGGGTCTAATGCACAAGCAAGGTAGCGAACAGTTGACTCTTGAACAACGTGGGGCTTAGGAGAGCTGACCCCCCACAGAGCTGAAAATCTGTGTGTAAGTTTACAATCCGCCCTCCACATCTGTGATTCCCCATCCGCAGATGCAAGCAACCATGGGATCACGTAGTATCTGTAGTAGCAATTTTTGAAAAAACTCTGCTTATACGTGGACCTGAGCAGTTCAAGCTGTGTTGTTCAAGCATCAGCTGAACTTTTTAAGGTCTGGGGTAGGGCTCAGGAACCTGTATTTTTTTAACATGTTTATTGTAGTATGGTTCCTATACAGTAAACTACACATATTTCAAATGTACAGTTTGATGAATTTTGATAGATGTATAAACCAATGAACCGCTACCACAATCAAAAGCTAACATTTCCATCATGCCCCAAAAGGTGCAATTTTCAAATTCCTGATTTATCCCTTCCCACTCTCTTTACCCCCGGTAACCATAAGTTTGTTGTCTATGTCTGTGTCTATTTTCCTTTTGTAGATAAGTTCATTTGTGTCCTTTTTTTCTTCAGATTTCACATATAAGCAATATTATATGGCTTTTTTTCTTTCTCTTTCTGGCTTACTTCACTTAGAATGATGATCTCCAAGTCCAGCCATGTTGCTGCAAATGGCATTATTTTATTCTTTTTTATGGCTGAGTAGTATTCCATTGTATGTATATTTATACCACATCTTCTTTATCCAGTCATCTGTTGATGGACATTTGGGTTATTTTCATGTCTTGGCTATTGTAAATAGCACTGCTATGAACATTGGGGTGCATGTGTTTTTTTGAATTATATTTTTCTCCAAGTATATGCCCAGGAGTGGGGTTGCTGGATCATGTGATAAATCTACTTTTAGATTTTTAAGTAACCTCCATACTGTCCACCATAGTAACTGAACCAATTTACATTCCAACCAAGAGTGTAGGAGGGTTCCCTTTTCTCCACACCCTCTCCAGCATTTGTAGACTTTTGAATGATGGCCATTCTGCCTGGTGTGAGGTGATTTCTTATTGTGCTTTTGATTTGCATTTCTCTAACAATTAATGATGTTGAGCATCTTTTCATGTGCTTGTTGGCCATCTGTCTGTCTTCTTTGGAGAGATGTCTGTTTAGGTCTTCTGCCCATTTTTTGATTGGGTTGCTTTTTTTTTATATTAAGGTGTATGTGTTGTTTGTATATTTTGGAAATCAGTCCCTTGTGAGTCACAACATTTGCAAATATTTTCTCCCATTCTGTAGGTTGTCTTTTCATTTTATTGATGGTGTCCTTAGCTGTGCAACAACTTTGAAGTTTAATTAGATCCCATTTGTTTATTTCTGTTTTTATTTCCATTACTACAGGAGCTGGTTCAGAAAATATATTGCTGTGATTTATGTCTGAGAGTGTTCTGCCTATGTTTTCCTCTAGGAGTTTTATAGTATGTGGACTTACTTTTAAGTCTTTAATCCATTTTGAGTTTATTTTTGTGTATGTTGTTATAGAATGTTCTAAATTCAGTATTTTACAGGTAGCTGTCCAGTTTTCCCAGCACCACTTATCGAAGACACTGTCTTTTCTCCATCGTATATTGTTGTCTCCTTTGTCGTAGATTAATTGACCATAAGTGCGTGGGTTTATTCCCAGACTTTCTATTGTGTTCCATTGATTTATGTGTGTGTTTTTGTGTCAGTACCATACTGTTTTGATTACTGCAGCTTTGTAGTATAGTCTGAAGTCAGTGTAATTCCCCCAGCTGCATTCTTCTTTTTCAAGATTGTTTCGGCTATTCAGAGTCTTTTGTGTTTCCATACAAATTTTAACATTTTTTGTTCCAGCTCTGTGAATAATGTCATTGGTAATTTGATAGAGATTGCACTGAATCTGTATATTGCCTTTGGTAGTACAGCTATTTTAACAATATTGATTCTTCCAATCCAAGAACACAATGTATCTTTCCATTTGTTTATGTCATCTTCAATTTCTTTCACCAGTATCTTACAGTTTTTGGAGTACAGGTATTTTGCCTCTCCTTAGGTAGGTTTATTCCTAGATATTTTATTCTTTTTGGTGTGATGGTGAATGGTATTGTTTCCTTAATTTCTTTTTCTGCTATTTTATTTTTAGTGTGTAGACATGTGACTGATTTGCATATATTAATTTTGTATCCTGCAACTTTACCAAATTCGTTGATGAGGAACCTGTATTTTTATATTCACTCCAGTGAGAAAAGTTTCCTGAGCTCTACTGTTAATTAATTTAAACTATATCTAAACTACTAGGAGAAAGGAAATGGTTGTCCTCAGTGCAGCACGTAATGAATTGAGGGAATGAAATTCCCAGCAGGTCAGGACTAGAGTGAGGTACCTTGGGAGAGCAATTTAAGGAGGCAGTTGCTCTCTGGGTTGTGTGAATGATTGAGCACCTCCTTAAATTGTGTACCCTAAACTTGCCTCACCCGAGTCCACCATCTGAGAGCTATTCAGGGGAGTCACTGAGAGAGGAACAGAGGGTAGATATAGTTGGAGATTTTAAAAAAGTTGATCTAGGGGTGGGGAAATGGATATTTAGACAAAGTTCTCTCAGTAATTCTTGTTATTTTTGCTCTCCTTTGAGGAAGAAAGATAACAAGAAGGCATGGGGTGTGATGTGGGTTCTGCCCTCCTGTGTAAGGGGAGCCAAAGGAAGAAGGAGCCTGTACTAAGTGTCATATGTGCCTAACATAATTTTGTTTAGTTCCATTAGACTCCCTCCTTAAGCAGTTATTGTTTTATTATTATCTTCATTTTATAGACACCAGATGGAATCTCAGTCGAGGGTGGTCCACGGCCACTGGCCCAAGGCCACAGAACTTTAAGTGGTAGAGCTGGGATTTGGACCCAGATCAGTCTGGCCCCAAAGTCTGAGGCCATGACACTACTTCAGGCTGGCCCCCTGCACATGTGGAGGCATTTCCTGTGTGATGCAGCATCCATACCAGTGTGAAGCCCTATCAGACTACTGACCAGGTGAGGAGACCACCTCAGGTGGTAGGGAGAAACTTGGATCACGGGACTGAAACAAATGAGACAGCCCTGGAGGAGGAAATATGCTGAGCTGCATTCTTCATTTTGTGTGTGTGTGACTCACTCACCAAGCAGTAGTCCCCAGGTCCATGGCTGAAGGAAAACTTTAAAGCTGAAATCACCACAGTCCATTTAAGCAGCACCTCACTGCCCAAACAGTCATGGTGCATCATTCCATTTGTTTATCCAGTCAGGGAGCTAACGAAGGTCGAGGTTCCCTAATTTGAGGGTCAGAGTTTCAGGCACAGGCAGGTTAACTGAGTCCCTCTGAGTAAGAAGGGGCTGACCTATTCTTACTCTTGAGCATGTGGACTAACTCCGGAGGGGCAACAAGAATGAGATTGGTGACACCTAATAAAATGACAAGCGAATATGCAGATGACCACAGACCTGGCTGTCACTGTAGACTGTGCTATGGACACCTGGGAGAGTGACTAGAAGGAAGTTGCTAAAGGAGCAAGTTGTACTTATGGTCACTGAAAAGCCTTGTCTCTACCCGATCACAGGGAGGCAGTATACTGGCACTTAAAGAAAGAAAATCATAAAGCTTTCCTCCTCTACCTCCTGTGCTGTGTAGCTTACTTGAGGCCAGGCACCAAAACTAAAACCACCTTGGGAGATGGTTTATAAAATGCAGACTTTTGGTGTCACCTCTCAGCTGCTGATTTAGAAGATCTGGGGAGGTTCCTGGGTAGTTTCAAAATCTCTCCAAGTTATTCTTATCTCCTTAGACTGAGCCCTACAATTCTAAAAGCTTAAAGTCAAGGCTAACAAAAAGAAGCGAAGAGGCTGATCCAGTAATCCTGCTTCTGGGTGTATTATCCAAAGGCAATGAAAACAGGATGTCAAAGAGATACTTGCACTCCCAAGGTTTATTGTGGCATTATTACCAACAGCTAACATGTGGGAAGCATGAAAAAGAAGGAGAGCCTGCCATTTTTGACAACATGGATGGACCTTGAGGGTTAATGCCAAGTGATATAACCCAGACAGAGACAAATACTGCATGATGCCACTTACATGTGCAATCTTAAAAAAAAAAAAAAAGTCAAACTCAGACAGTGGAAAAGTGGGAAAGTGGTTGCCAAGGGGCTGGGACTTGAGGGGAATTGGGAAAGGTTGATAAAAGGGTACAGATGTTCAGCTATAAGATGAATAAGGTCTGAGGATCTAATATATACCATGACTATAGTTGGTAACACAGTATTTTGCTAAGAGAATAGAACTTAAATGTTCTCATCAAAAAAAGAAAAAAGATAAATATGTGAGGTGATATGTTAATTAGATTGGGGGATCCTTTCACAATGCATATGCATTGATATGATATGCAAATCAAATCATCATGATGTACACTTTAAATATCTTACAATTTTGTCAACTTTATCTCTATAAGCCTGAAAATTTTTTTAAGTTTTAAAATAAACTTTTAATTTTACAATAGTTTTAGATTTACAGAATTATTGTGAAGATGGCACACAGAATTCTTATGTACACCACACTCAGAAACCTGAAATAATTTTTTAAAAAGAAGTGAAGAGGGCATGTGGATAGCAGGAAAAAAAATCTAATAAATGAAATCCCTGGAATATTTATATTGTATTCATGCCAAGAGTAAGTTTCTTCCGTATAGGGTGCAGGATAAGTGAGTGTGTATCTGGGATGACATCCATTTTGGATTTTGCTTAGGGCTTAATGATTAAGAATTGTTTCTCATTTTTAAATCTGTAATGCAGTGAGAAAATTTTATTTACCAGCATGACTCTTGAGGAGAACACTATTTGTTTTGGAAAAATGCTGAGAAAAATCGCTTTGTAAGGGGTGGGGACATGTTTCAGTGCCTTTGTTTTCCTGAAAAATCTTAGCATTTGGGTTTACAAGTTAAGAATCAAGGGAGTGGTATACTGGGAGGCAGAAAGCAAAGGAAAGTAATTTGAAATTCCACAAGAGAGGGAACAGGATCCAGGACAAAAGAGCCATATGTGGCAGGGTGGAGAAGGCGGGATTCTGGAGAACAGAATTGTCTCTGGATTTTAATTTTTAACGAAGTGCTATGAACTCCAAAATATGGTCATTCTTGATGACTCCATCACTTTTCAGTACAGACCACCAAGAAAAAAAGAGCAGAAGAGAGGGAGAGAGGGAGGTAGAGAGGGGGAGGAGAAGGAAGGAATTCATTAACTCATGTGTCTACAGATTACTTTAGAACATTCCTATTTAAATCTTGTGCTATATGTGTTTAGCTTAATTTTATCCATACCCTGGGAATAGCTAACATTTAAAATGCCTTGGAAAAGAATGCACACTCCAGGGGGTAGCATTTGAAAGACACTGACTAGGCAAAGGCAGCCAGGACAAGCAGTCAGCTCTCCGTATCTAAATCTACACCTAGACACTTTGTGGATTAGCACAAGAAATGTTAGAAATATTTTTTTTTTATTGTGAAATACATAGCATTCGAAGTTTGTGGGTTGGCTAGAAGTACCACATGGTCCCCACTGCCCTTGAGGGAATGAGCTGTGAAGATCTAGCAAGCCCCGAGGCCTCGCATTCCTTCCTAATAGTGGTGCCTTCAGCCTGGGGCTCCAGTTAAGTCCTACATCTGGCTACTTAATAAAGAATTTGGTTGCCTGATCCCAACTAGAAGATTAACCGTGTTGTGCTGCTTACAGTGTCACATTTGGCTTAAGTAACCCTTTCACACAAGGATCCTTCTGAAAGTGCCTCAAAGAACAGAGAGACGAAACTTTACCGCCTCACAAAAAGAATATCAACTTTTGTGTACATGCTCATGAATATAGGCCTGTATATGTTATAGAAATCAGTTTCTATTGCAGCATCCCATGTAGTGACCAGGTTATAGGGGAAGAGACTTAGTCCTCACCTGTATCTCATTACTGGAGGACATTGATATTCACCCAAAAATCCTGCTAACTGAATGGCAGCACTGGCTTAAACCATTCTCAGGCTTGCTGAGACTATACTTCCTGTGGGAATCTGTTGAAGATCCGAGTTTGGCAACTGTGTGTAAAGGGAACAGTTGATACTGTGACCATGAGTCAGGGTAGCAAAAAAAAAAAAAAAAAAAAGAAGGCATAGTAGGTAATCAGGAAAATTATTTCCTTCAAACAATACAAAAATATAATATAGGAAAGACTGCTAAGTGATGTTATAAGACTGAGAAATCAAAGGAGGACAAGACAGGTACCAACGATGGAGGGCACTGAGTGGACATAAGGAAAGGCTTGATGGAGGAGATACATTTGAGGTGAGCCTTGAAGGATGAGAGAGATTGTCAGCATAACCAAATGAGAGGCAGGGTATAGAGAAAAGGGCACATTTCAGGAAGGGGATATTTCAAGTGTCAGGAGTGGTAATGGGGGAAGTGGGATACAACAAGGCCTATTTCAAGAGTTTTGAGAAGTTTAAATGCTGTAGGGTTTATTACATTTCCTTTCCCCGATTACTCTCTTTAGAAGCTGCTTGCCTCTCTCTTGCTCACTTTCACATAGTGTTGTTTGTTTGCTTGTTTTCCTTTGTAGTTATGGTGGTGTCATGACCAGTGCTGGCTTGTCTGTTTCTCTTGAGAGTGCTGTTGCACTTGAGAATAGGTTATACCTTTTTGATCTCAAACATAGAGAAAATGGAGGAAGGTAGGAACCCTTCAACTTTTCAATGCCAAAACCACCCGTCTGCATCTATCTACTATCTCTTTTCTTCCCCTCCTATTTCTATGAAGACAGTGTCTATGTACCTATCAAAAACCAATCCTAATGTTTTTGATCTAGATCCCAATCTCTTTTACTTTCTCAAAGCTTTGGCTCCTGTGTTTTTATCTTTCTTCACTCATGAACCATCACATTATCTTTCTCCACTAGTTCATTCCCCTTATCATACAAATATGCTCTGGGATGTCCTTTGGAAAAAAAAAATTGATCTCTTGCTTCCCTTCAGCCATTACTCTTTGATCCCTTCACATAAAATCTTGAGCTATTTGTCTGAAATCATTATTCCCACTTCCTCACTAGCATTCTCTTCCCAACTCACCTGATAGACTTCCTTCTCCGACACTCCTCTTTAGCCACTGTTGTCAAGGTAACCAGTCTCTGTGTTGCCAAATTTGGCAGGCAGTGGATGCTCTGTTCTTTACTATGGTGACCTTACAGTAGCATCAGATATGGTCAGCTGTTACCTCCTTGAACCACTTCATATAGCTGACAAGACTCCATGTCTTTACTCTTCCTCTTCTTTAATTGGCCACTCTTCAAATTCCTTTGCTGGCCTTCTCTAATCCATCTGTAAGTGTAGCATCTCTAATGGGTCTGCCCCAGGAAACACCTCGGTTCTTTCACTCCACCTCCAGCAGCTTGCCAGTTCTCCAGGACTCTATTTCCCTTGGCTGACTTGGCATCTATGTGTGGCTGTCCAGCAGGCACCTCAAATTTACCATGGTTAAATGAAACTCTTGCCTTTCACCCTCAAACATCCTCCACATCACAACATTCCCCAGCCAAGTAAATGGCCTGGACACTCAACTGATTACTGAAGCCAAAAAATAATAATAATTCTAGATACCTAGGAATTCAGTATGAAGGCACACTTTCCAGATTCTACCTATAAAGCAAATACAATGATGTCAAGGATCTCTAATGGCTGCACATGACACTTGGGATAAAATCTAAACTCCTTACACTGCCTTATATAGCCCAGCAGGAACTAGCCCCTTCCTACCTCCCTGACGCCAGTGTGTACTGCTCCCTGTCTCACTCATTGTGCTTAGGCAGCTTATTAGCCATTTTGATATGTGAACATGTTAAACTCTTTCCTGCCTTAGGGTCCAGTACCATCTATTTTCTCTACCTGCAAAATGTAAGCTCCATGAGAGAAGGGACTTTTTCTCAGTACCCAAAACAGTGACTGACAGGTATGAGTGCTCAAAAACTCCTTGTTAAAATACTGAATGAAACATTAGTGGTTTGTCTTAGAACCTAATCTTACTTAAAGATTGCTTTAATTTAGCAATGGGCCTTTAGACAGGGTAGCAGAAGCTCAGGTGCATTGTTGGAAGCAACTTTGGGTGTACCTTCTCTATAAACTAACCTGGTTGAGTAAGAACCAGGATGCACCATCACTAGTCTCCAAATTAGTGTGAACCCTGCACAAATGAAAGATGAGAAAGAGTTGACTTTAACCTTAACCCCTTATAAAAAGACTTAGAAGACTTAGGTCAATATGTGTCCTTAGTACAACACTTGCCAGAAAGTTGACACAACATTGAGCTGGGTTGTTAGGAGTGTTGTGTCAGAATTAGGTTGGTCTTAGTCCCACTATATTCTAAGCTGGTAAAACTCTCGCTACTCAGAATGTGGTCATACCAGAAGCATTGCCATCACCTGACAAGTTGTTTGAAATACAGAATCCCAGACCTTCTGAATCATAATGTAATTTTAACAAGATCCTTAGATGTTTCATACACACAGTAAAGTTTGGCAAGTATTGTGCTTAGACCATTTCCTCATAAATTTAAGTATTGTTTTGGGTGCTATAATTTATATTTATAATTTATGAGAGATGAAGACAAGCCTGATGCCCATCAGCAGATGATTGGCTTAGGAAGATGTGAGATACATCTATTCCATATACATGTATATAGAATGGAATATTACTCACCTATAAAAAAAGAATGAAACATTGCCATTTGTAACAACATGGACGGACCTAGAGAATATTGTTTAGTGAAACAAGTTAGTGAAAGACAACTACTATTGATGCTCCTTATTTGTGGAATCTAAAAAATAATACAAATGAATCTATATACAAAACAGAAACAGACTCACAGATATAGAAAACAAATTTATGGTTACCAAAGGGAAATGGGAGGATGAAGGGATAAATTAGGAGTGTGGGATTGACAGCTAAATTACTATACATAAAATAGGTAAGCAACAAGGATTTACTGTGTAACACAGGGAATTTTATCCAGTATCTTATAATAACATATAATATGCAAATAAACAGAATCACTATGCTGTATGTCTGAAACTAACACAATATCGTAAATAAACTATACTTCAATTAAAAAAAGAAAGGACAAGCCTGAAAGAGAATAACTAGGATGGTGAAAATACCTGAAACCAGGTCACAAGAGAAGGTAGCCCCCTCCCAAAGGAGACAGTCATAAGATGTTACAGCAGGCCTAGACACCAACCATTCAGAACAGAGGTCAACTCTAGCACAGGAGCAGGGTCCTAGAGCACTCTTCACTCATGACACTCCTTCAATTAATATAGAGATGTTGGGAGGGCTATCCCTTGAAGGGGTCAGGGTGGCAAGTGATTAGGGGAGGAGATAAACAAGGGACTTGAGGCAATGGCTGTTTATCACAAATTTTATGCAAATGTCTTAATATTTATAAAATTGGTGTAGTGAAATAGTAAATATTTCTTGAAATCATCCTCTTTCTGTCCTTTGTCTCTTGTATGTGCCACTATTACTGGTCTTACCATGTTATTGTGTTATTAGTTGATTCAATGTCTGTTTCCCTACTAGAGCAGATCTCCTTGATGGCAAAACTCATGTCTTGTACCTGATCCCAGTGAGTCCTTAATTCGCTTTTGCTGAAATGCATGAATGAACAAACAAATAAGCAAGTGAATATGTAAGTCAGTCATATAAATGAAAGATCAGATAAAATTTTGTCATCCCAGAATGCAAAACCAGTGTACTGGACGGAAATAATAGTGCAGATTTGGGTTTAACCTTAAAGAAGAAACTTCTATTACAGGTTTAAGGAAATGAATTGAGCTTTTCTAGGAGTCAAATTCCCTGGCACCAAAAATATTCAAATAATCTAATAAGCCATTTGCGCACAAACTGTATAAACAAGCCTGTTTATAGATGATGAGGCTCAAATAGCTATACGTATCTGAAAAATTTGCTCAGCCTCACTGGGATTCAGGGGAAAGTAAAATTGCAGAAGCACATTTCAGACTCATCATATTGGCACATATTTTAACTTTTTGGGGGGAGGTAATTAGGTTTATTTATTTTTTATTTTTTATTTTTCATTTTATTAATAGAAGTACTGGGGATTGAACTCAGGAACTCTTGCATGCTAAGCCTATACTTTACCATTGAGCTATACCCTCCTCTCTTGGCACATGTTTTAAAATATGATTACATCAACTGTGGACATAAGGTATAGTGGTTTAACCACTTTAGAAAGACCTAATTTATTTCACAACAGGCATATTCTACAATCCAGCAATTCTACTTTTCAACATCCATCCTAGATTTTTTAAAATGGGATATCCTAGTGTATAAATAATGAAATATACAGAAGAATATTCATGGAAGCACAATTTGCAATGGCTGAAAAGGGGGGCATAATCCAACTATTTATGAATAGAGGAATGGACGAATCAATGATCATTAATACACGGGAACACTATACAACAGTTAAAATGAATTGAGTCTGCAATATGATGAATGAGAAAAGCAAGGTCAAAAGGATGGATATGATGGCTAGATACATAAATTTAACAACACCTCAAACAATAGTTTATGAGGATTATGGGTAGAAAACCAAAAAGATGCGTAACAATGATTTACATCAACTTTAGAAGTGAGGTACCTCAAAGGAGGGGGAGGTAAGGAGAAGTATGGGGAGTGGAATTTCAGTTCTACTTGTAATATTAATTTATATTTTTTTAAAGAAAGAGATCCTGGAACATTTGGCATGTCAGCTTCTCTTACAAAAGAGTGACGGAGACATTGGTGTCCATTATATTATTGCCTGGTCTTTTTGGTATTTTACAACATATAATGCATTTTAAAAAATTAAGGGGAGCCAATTGTCATGCAAGTTGAGGGGCGGAGGATAGAAGCATCAGCTGGATTCTGTTGGAAGCTTGTTCACTGGGGTGACCTGGAGCTTTTCCTCTAACGGTCGACAAAGACAGGTAGAGCTGGGGTGCTGAGTCCCCTAGTCATCGCTCAGCCAGGCCTTTTAAGATACTTTCACAGGCTTCTTGCTGAGTCCTCGGTTCCTGACAGCAGCAGCTCTGTTTTCATTAGAGGAAATACCCACCAAGTTCCAAAAAAGGAAGTGTGACAGACAGAGATCAATGAGGTCCTCAAGCTGTGGTGGGGACCCTCAGACCTGTGTCTTCACTGACCTCAGCTCAGGCACCCCTATATGGGCAGCCAGGTGAACCTTATCACCATGCCTCCTTGTACTTTTCATAAGCATTAGCCTGTCATATATTCCAGAACACCTATGAGATAAGTCATGCCTCTTGATTTCACAGGTGAGGAGGCAAAGGTTTAACAAATTAAGTGATTTGCTCACTATCAGGCAGTTAACAAAAGGAACTGTAAACTTGTACCAAAAGTTTTCTGACTGAATGTTATTCTCTTTCTACCACCTTCCAACTTCTGTCCTTAGCACCTTGTTCATTTAATATGTTGTTTGTGTTATTTCCTTATCTGCATCCAACATAGTTTTGAGGTGGTGAAAGTCATACACATAAGATATTTGTCAAAATGGGAATGGAATTTGGGGACTGAGGAGCAAAAAAAGGGAATGGAAATAAATATACTGAAACCAGGCCAGGAGAACAATTCATTTAGTATTGAATTAGTGTGTGCTTCCTGGCACAAGAGAGGTATATGGCTTTAATGTCTGATAAAGGGAAGCTTGTCATGGGGGAGGGTAAGCTCAAGAGGTAGAGCTCGTGCTTAGCATGCACAAGGCTCTGGGTTCAATAGCTGGTACCCAAAAATAGATGAATTAAGTAACCCCCCCAAAAAGTAAACAAACAAAAAATTTAATTAAAAAAATAGAAACTTGTCAGTGTGACAGGAGAGACATGTTTTCCCCTGGATCTTGATTATAAAAAGGAGAGAGAACATAAGTCCTTATACAGGAGACCATTATAGATACAAATACATGGTAAACTTCATTTACCATGTCATCCTTATCTAGAGAGAGAATATTGTTTTATTTGTTAACTGCTTTTTTATTGAGATAGAACATATGAGAGGCACAATATTAATTTTGTACACATATGTATAACCATGTTAACTACCACTCACATCAAAATATAGGGCTTCCCAGCACCCACTATGTTCTCCCCTACTCCTTCTTAGCCAGTCCTCAACCTCTCTGCTCTCGCCCCATAGTGGTAAAAACTGTTATGATTTTTATAAACATTGACTTGTTTTGCTTGTCCTTAAACTTTTATACAATATCATACAGAATATGCTCTTTGTGCCTTGGTTCCTTCACTCAAAAGTTTGTGAGATTCACCCAGGTTGTTGCTAACACCAATTTTTCATTCTTCTTAATTGATGTGTAGTATGCCAGTGTATGAATATATAAAAATATATTTATTCATTCTGCTGTCACTGAGCACGTTGGTTGTTTACAGTCTTTGGCTATGGTGAATAAAGCTGCTGTAAACATTCTGGTACAAGTCTTTTGGTATACACGAACACCAGTTTCTTTTGTACATATACCTAGGAGTGCAATTGCTGGGTTGTGGAATAGATGGAGTTTGTGGTTTTGACTCTACGAGATACTGCCAAACAATTTTCCAAAGTGGTTGTGACAATCTATACTCCCACCAGCAGCATATGAAAGTTCCGGTTGCTTAACATCCTTGCCAGTACTTGGTATTGTCAGTTGTTTTAATTTTAGCCATTCTCGGGGGTGTTTGTGGTATCTCATTGTGGTTTTACTTTGATTGGAAAGTAATGACTTTAAGCAAGCTTTCTCATGCTTACTGGCCATTTGGAAGTCCTCTTTCATGAAGGGCCTATTCAAGTCTTTTGTCCATGTGAAAAATAGGTTGGTTCTCTTCTCTCTATTGATGTGTAGGAGTATTTAATATATCCTGGATAACATCTTTTGCCTAGATGTTTCTTCTTTCAATTCATGACTTGCATTTTTGACTTTGTAATGATACTTTAGGTAAACAGAAGTTATTGGTTTTAATGAAGTTCAGTTTATCAAGCTTTCTTCTACAAGTGGTTAGAGCTATTTGTGTGTCCTGTTAAAGAAACATTGGCCTATCCCAAGGTCCTGAAGATATATTTCTATGTATTCTTGTAGAAGCTGTATTGTTTAGTGGGGCAGAATTGTAAGCATATGAATTTTCCAGTCAAATTCTGGTTTCAAGTCTCAGCTTTCCCTACTTACCAGGTAAATAACCCTGATCAAGTAATTCAGAGCTTCAGTTTCCTCATATGTAAATGAGATAAAACATACTTTATAAATCTGTTGTGAGAATTAACAACATATACATATAAAGCCTCTACCATGGACACATAGGTGAAGCTCAGCAAATTTATTTATCACCTTCCCCATTCTGCCATATAAATGTTAGTAATACTTAGGATTATTTGTCTCTTGCACTTAAAATATTAATAAATTAAATATTATTGAGTATGTACCATAAGAAAAGCCTAGTAAAGACATAAAAACTAAGGCATGCTTGGTTGAAGAGACAGTGACAAGGGAAATATGAAATAACAATACAAAAGTAATAATTAAAACACCAAAGATTATTCACAGAAGAGCACAGGGTAAACAGACAAACAGATTTAAAAAAAACTGCCATAAATATTCGAAGAGCAGTGATTGTTGGAGACTTTCAGTGGATTGTGATGATTTGAGCCAGGATATGAGCAGTATTTGTAAAGGATGGTGAAATATCTCAGATGGAGTCTGCTGGTTTAAGCAAGAAAACACATGGCCATGTAAAGGAGGCACTCTTCTGGTTGGCTGGAGTGGAAGACTTGTTGAGATGAGAATTGGGAAATAGTGCTATGATCTGGTTCATTCAAAATTCAGCAGACACTTACTGAGCATCCACTATGTGCTCAGCTTGTTGGTGCTTGAGTTTCTCATCTGTGTGCTCTCATTTAATTCCCTGACATGTTTGTGCATGTGTGCATTATCTACCTATCTATCTATGTATCTAATCTCTCTATATATACTATATATATATATATATCTTTAAAAAGGAAAAGATAGAATAATACATACATATATACACAATATACATACATATGTGTGTATATATTAAATATTATTTACCTACATATGTGTGTATATATGTGTGTGTATATATATATAATTTTACTTTTTCTTTTTTAAAAATAATAAATAGAAAGTGGTTGAATACAATACTACAGAAGCTAAGGACAAAACTAGTTAAGGTGAGCTCCATGGTGGTCAATTTTTAGAGACAGTAAGTACAGTAAAGTCTGGGTCATGGCCAGTGGGTCTTCAACATCAGAAGACTCATGGAAGGATAAGTTTAGATTGCTCTAGAAGCAAAAATCTCGTTGGAGGAAGGTTAAAGAGAGCTGATGGGAAGGCAGTGGAGGTGGAAGGGAGGGAGGGCTGATTGCTTTGCTGTCTTTCTCTGTACTTTTGGGTAGGTCAGCTCATATCTTGGGCCATAGATTTCCCAGACTGTCAATTAGGAAAAATAAGCCCATCTATCACAGAGAATGCGCTTACTCCAAGTGTATCCACAGAATAAGACCGTGTTACTCCAGAGGGTGACCACAGGGCTCACTACCGAACAGCAATTTTCATCTCCTGTGAGTAGACAGTCCACACAGACCAGAGACCAAACCCTATCTCCATCATTTACCTGCGATTTTGGACAAAATTCTTCCTGGAGCTTCAGTTTCATCCTCTTAGGTAGCTTAGGTTTAAGCTTCTTTTAGAGTGGCTTGAACAAAACAATGCACAAAAAGTGGCAAATGTTGTCCCAGGCAGACTAGGTGCTGTATTACCCCACCCCCAATTGTTTTGTTTAAATTCCATGTACAAGACAAAGGAATGTTGTACAGAGAAAGAGGCAGGAAGAAACACTGAGGAAAACACAAAGAAAAAGACAGAGACACACAGACAGAGGCAAAGTTTAAAAGATCGAGTCAGAAGGAGACAGAGAAGGGGGGAGAGAGAGGAAAAAATGTAGAGAGAGAGACAGACAAAAAGACAAAGACAGAGAGAGGGGTTGTTTCAACTCATGCCCCCATAGGGAGATATGTCGGCATATTAGAGGTTTGTGCAGTGTTTCAGAAGCACTAGGATGTGTGAAAAGCATAGACCTCATTCACATTTCACAGGTTAACATTTATCTCATTCCCCATTCATTTCTCTTCTGCACCCTTTATTCTGGAAAACTCATGAAACTTCATTCACTGGGCAGAGGGCAAGTCCTTCCAGGGTCCATTTCACTGAGCAGCTGATGTCCTGTTAGGAAGACCTCTTGTCATGGAGATGGTCTTTGGGTTTGCTAATGGTATTCAAGATTTCCTGGTAAATTGAATGCTGACATAAACCATGAGGCTCCCTACAGTGAAGTCCTGGGTCATTTATAGCAGCAAAGTGAAATTGAGTCCTAATGTAATCACATTTCCTAAGTTTAGGACTTGAAGTAATACTCTGTGTTTCCTTCGTTAATAATTGCCCTTAAGGAGCTTTCTCTGATTTGACATGTATCTTTTATGCATGAGTCAAAATAAGTAACTAAGAATGGGGGGAAATTGTTTAGCCAGCAACATAGTGGCCAATATGTGAGAGCAAGAAATTATGCTCAGGAATGATTATCCTTTGTGTTTTCTTGCTCTCTTCTGTAGGTCTGAAAATTAAATATTGATATTGGGGAAGCTTCTTATTTTAACCATAAGAAGAGAAGTTGTTAGGATCATCACTGAAATCTGGGTCACTGATTTTGGGAAGCTCATCACTCAGTGGGAGGTTATGCCTTTTACATTTTTTATAACGTTTTTTGTCCTAATCATTAAAAATAAATACATGTTGCAAAAAATGTTGTAAATGTAGGAAAATTAAAGTCAGAAAATTAACTCCACTTCATAATCTTACCACCTGGGAATAACTTTGTGTAATGTATGGCTCCATTTCCTTCTAGATTTCTTTTGTCTCTTATGAAAATTAAGATCATATTTTATATACTTTTTTTTCCCTTTGTATCCTGATTTTTTCACATAGTGTTTTTTGGTAAGGATTTTTCTATATGTTCAAACAGCCTTCAAAAAACATGACTTAATGCTCCCTTGTAGGGATGTTCCATTATATATTTAGCTAACACTCTATTCTTCAACTTTTGGTTATTTGTAAGTTTATTAATAAGAGTGTAGTCAGCACCAGTGTTCTTTGTCTTCATTGGCTCATGGTAATTTCCCCTAACAGGTTCGTTTTCTTCTTTTCTTAGGGAACCTCATCCCATCAGATAATCTATAAAGAGTCTTTAACCCAATTTTAAACCAGGTTTTTGTTCACCTTTCACAGGCGCATGACCAGCCCTTGTTTCCATTTCCCTGCATGTTCTTTGAGGGTTAGGCTGCTGATCTACCTGAAATGCATAAACAACATTTAGGTTTAGGGGAGGAAGGTGACCTATATTAACTAAAAGTGGCTTTATTTTTGAACTGGAAAAAATTTTTTGATTTTATTTACTTTTTTTTTTACATTTTATTTTACATTTAACTTTTTAATCCATCTAGAACTAGTATTGTGAAAAACATATCTGATAATCTTTTGTTACAATTAGTCAATTTTCTTATTAATTGTTGAATAACCCACTTCTTTGCAATAGATTTTGGTATTTTTATTGTTATATCTTATTAACAAATATGCTAACATTACTTCATTGATCTGTCTGCTAATTGCTTATCATATTAGTTATTGTACTTTATAAAGTTTTGATGTCTGAACATGTAAGACCTTAACAATATTCTTTTTTAGAAAGTCTTATTTGTTTATTCTTCCATACAAGCTTTGGAAACAGGTTAAGTTACTAAAAGAATATCTTGATGTTGAATTAGATTATCATTAAAACTGCACATCCCCCCATTTAGGAAAAATTGGTATCCATTCAGTTTCACTTCTGAAGCATGAAAGAATCTCACTGGTCTCTGTCTTACTAACTTGTCTATCTTACTCTCCTAAGGTTATTTATTTCCCAGCTGATTTTCAAAAATAGATGTTTTAAGTTTACCTAATAACATGTTCATTTATATTCATACCTATTTCTCCTTACCTATTTTAAAATTAGGAATTATTTTAAGTATACTAGAAAACTGCTAAGAATATGTCGAACACTAACATACCCATCATTCTGAAATAGCAAATATTAATGTTTTGCTGTATTTGCTTCAGATATTTTTAAATAAATGCAATTTGTAGTAATCTGCTTACCCCTTCTCAGTTCCATTCCCCACTCTCTCCTCTTGAGATAATCACTTTCTTGAATTTAATATGAATCCATGTTTTCAAAACTTTATATACATGTGTGTATAAAATTTTAGTTTTTATTTTGTGAGTTTTAAGATATTATGAATATCTTATATAGTTTACATTGTATATACATTTTAAATTATCAGTATCTTTTACAAGTTGCTTTTTTACTTAATATAATTTTTAGTCCATCTTAATACTTATAGACCTAATTGTTTTGTTTTAAATACTATATAGCATTTCTGCACATAAATATGACAATTAATTGACCCGTTCTTGTATTGATGAATATTTAAATTGTTCCCATTATTTACTTACAATTTTTCTGTGCCATTTTATTTTAGGCATATAATTAGAATATAGAATATCTAATTTTTTAAAAATCCAATATGAGTTTATATCTTACAATAGTTGAGTTTAAATCATTTACATTTATAGTAATAACTAATATATTTGAATTTATTTTCTCATTTTATTTTGCTTTCTATCTTTGTAATTTACCTTGCTCCTCCCTCCCTTCTTCTCTCTCTGCTCTGTGTCTTTCTCTCTCTTTCTTCCTCTCTCCTTTGTCCATTCTTGACTCTGCTGGATTTTTTTTTTTCTTTATATACACTCATATTTAAATTTTTGATCAAGGTAGTCGCTTTTTTATTTTTTAAATTTTAAATTTTAAACTGATTTTAGCCTTGCAGAAATACAAAATATGGAAATTACAAAACACAGAGTTTCCATCCATCTCTTATCCCACTTCCCTTATCATTAATGTTGTATAATTTAGTACAATTATCAAAACCAAGAAATTAACCTTGTACAACACTATTAACTAAATCAAAAAATTTATTGGTATTTCACCACTTTTCCCACTAATGTCCTTTTTCTATTCCGGAGTCCTATCCAGGATCCCAAAGTGCATTTAATTTTTATTTCTTTTTAATCGCCTGCCATCTGTAATAGTCTTCAGTCTTTCCTTATTTTTTTAATGTTTTTAACACTTTTGAGTAATATTGATCAGTTATTTTGTCAAATGTCCCTCAATTTTGATTTGATGTTTTATGATTATACAGACTACAGGTATGCATTTTGATCAAAAATACTGGAGAAATGATGCTATATCCTCAGTACATTCTGTCATGGGATTCATTATATTGATACATATTAATACTGGTGATACTGACCTTAGTCACTTGGTGAAGGTGGTTTTGGCAGGTTTCTCCATTGCAAAGTTAGTATCTCTCCCTTTATAAAAATCAATATCATGAAGGCAGATTTCAGACAATGCTAATCCTACATCACCTTAAACTTCTGCCCACTAATTTTAGCATCCACTATGGATCTTGTCTATAGCAATTATGCTTTGTAATGATTATATTCTATTTCACTCTGTTTTTCTACATTTATTAGTTGAAAATGAACTGTAACAAATGCTGCCTTTCTCCCCATTTATATACTTATTTATTAAATCAGGGTGGACTCAGGGATAGTTATTTTTAACTTACGAGATATAATTTAATATCATCATCATTCATGTTCAAACTGTTCTAGCTTTGACGTATAGGTGCATGTGTATGTGTAATTTAGCTTTGAGAGAATAAGGTGTTGATAAGACTGTCCAGACAACATGTGGCTGAATTCAGTTAAGAATTCTATATATTTTCTATATATATTATTCTATATATTTTTAAGATGCTGGCGGTAGTATGCCGAGATCTAGTTGTCTTGGAGCCACTCAAGACGAGCCTGGTGTGTAAGTTCCTTTGCTTATTATTCTTGCTGCCTGCCAATCTGGAGGGGTCTGCCTGTCCTGGCCCTTTTTCTGTGGGAGTCAGTTTCAGATTTCATCAGGAAGCTCCTTAGATTGCAACCCAACAGCAACAAGGGGTCTTTTTTTTTTTTTTTTTTTTTTTTTACTGTTTTCATAGTTTTGCCTTTTCTAGAATGTCATATAATTGGATTTATAAAATATATAGCCTTTTCAGACTAACTTCTTTCACTTAGGAATGTGCATTTAAGGTTCATCAGTGTCTTTTGTAGCTTGATAACACATTTCTTTTTATCAGTGAATAATATTACATTGTATGGATGTACCAGCTTGTTAACTCATTCACCTATTGAAGCTATCTTACTGGCTTCCAGTTTGGGCAATTATGAATAAAGCTACTATAAACATTTTTACTGAGGTTTTTGTGTGAATAAAGTTTTAAAATATGTTGGGTAAATACCTAGGAGTGAGATTGCTGGGTGATATGACTATATTTAGCTTTGTAATCAACAGCCAAATTGTCTTCCTAATTGGCCAGGCTGTTTTACATTCCCACCAGCAATGAATGAGAGTTCCTGTTGCTCGTCATCTTCTCCAAAATCAGTATTGTCAGTTTTCTGGATTTTAGCTAAGCTGGATTGTTTTTTTTTCATTGCTTTTGTTTGTTTGATTGTTTTTCTTAGCTGATTTGGAAATTATGCATTTCATTTGACAAGATACAATATACAAATAATTTTTCCCACTTTTTTCAATAATTATGGTTATTATTCCCAATCCCCTCTATTTATTGTTTAGAGCTTCCAGGCAAAATGGAGTAAAGCCCATGAGTTTTAGCATCAAACAGATTTCCTTTAGAATTCTGGCACCCACAGAAGTTGGAAGCTAGAAGAGCTTTATCCCCCGGAGCTTCCAAAGGGAATATGGCTTTGTATTTTCCTGTATCCTAGTAAGATTAACAAACTTCCACTCTCCAGAACTAGGAGAGGATAAACTTCTGATGTTGTAAGCTATCAAAAAAAAAAAAAAAAACCACAAAATAGACTTTCTTTAAATCCTACATCTGCCATTTAATAGCTTATGACCTTGGACAAGTTATAATGTTTTTGAATTTTAATCTCCACAGCATTTTATTTTGCAGATTTGTTTTGGTTGAGGGAAAGGGCATATTTGAAATGCCTAGAGAGTGCCTACAATGTAAAAGTCACTGAATAAATCGTAGCATTTACTTTTTCATCATAGTTTTAATCATCCTTGTCTTATTTCTAATTAGACTTTGAATTCTCATTGATTTAAGTTATTTCTCCCCTTTGACTCAAATAATGTGTATCCAAAAGGATTAACCACAAATGCAGTAAAGCTTTATTCACAAGAATGTCTTCGTAGTTTTCTGAGTAGTTGTGATAAACTGATCCAGCAAGAGGCGGAGGACAGTGGTGCTGGAGTGGTGATTTGATCTTTTCTCTTGAGTGTCCGTCTGAATCTATGTCTTGACATGATGAATTTTTAAACATGGCCCCTGCTGTTTGCCTGAGTCTTCTTGCTTCCTGCCTGCCCCCTTTTTAACTCTGTTTCTCCAGGCTTTCAGACCTCTTGGCTCACTTGCCATCTTGAGTCATGTTTGACCCCTTAGCACTTGGTGACCTTTTTTTATTTTTTATTTTTTTTTTTGATTTTTAAAAATTCCAGTTATCTAAAGAAAAACCTTGTATTTATACTCTGGCTCTTGTGAGGAATTAGGCATAATGGTTAAGAGCACAGTCTTGGGAGCTGTACTACCTGACTGTAAGTTTCAGCTCCACCACTTACCACCAGCGAGACCTTGGGCAGATTACTTAACGTCTCGAATCTTTGTTTCCTTCACCGACTTCCTCAAAGAGGATAATGAAAATAACACTAAGCAAGGTTTGTGTGAGTTTAATGAGTCAATATATGTAAAGTACATAGGACAGTGTCAATGTATAAAATCTTCTTACCTATTAGCTATTATTATTATTATTTCTTCTCTTTACTGACACTTGGCTGTTAAGCAGACCTTCAAATCCAACTCCAGCCCAAAACCTAATGCCAGCTAGCCCTGGTTCAGGTGAGGGCATCTTCACACATTGCTCACTCACCAAAGCCAGAATCTTTCCATTCAGCAGCCATACACGAGTACACTTGTGAAACAAAAACAGTTACACTAGTGACACAAAAACTCAGCTAAGGTCAACATTGGCATATTTCATGTGAACTTCTTTAATCTTCTAATCCTGTGTTTTTGAACTTGAATGTTTAAAGCACAGCTTTTGCTTTAGAGCACACATACTCTCTGTGTCTGGTTTTGCCTGCCTTTTGAAAGTCACAATTACGTGACCCTGGATGTTCCAAAGGAATTGGGTTTGCAGAATTGCAGAACATTAACCTAATAATGAGAGAGCATTTGCTTACTACTAAAGCAGTGGGAAACTAACTAACCTCTCTGATGCTAAAATTGTTTGCTGATTCTTTCTAAGAAATCCTGCAGTCTGCTTTCTCTCTTTCACTGCTTTTATGCTCAACAGCCCCCAAACTTCTCCCTTACATTCTTTACCAAGAATATCTTTAACCCAGAAGCTGTGCTCCAGGAAGTAGGTAATGGGCCAGTAGTTTCAGAAGAATGGACAGACTCTCCAAAGTTCGTCCATCAAGGTTAAAGAGAAATTTAGCGCACCCTGTAAAGCGCCCTGATTGTTTTCACCACTTCTGTTCCAGACAGTTTTTCTGTAAAACCTCGAGACCCCAACCCCAAGATGGGCTCACAGTCTCTAAGGCACTAGCCTGCCTTAGACTCTCTTCTGCCTGGTAAAGCAGTAATGCTGTTCTTTTCTAATGCCTCCTTCCCTGCCTCTGAGTCTCAATCCAGTTTTGGGGATACAGAGGCTGGTTTTGTGTCAACACTACTAAACAAAATATGGACTGGAGAAAATCTGGCCAGGATGATGAAGACATTTTATTGACTGAGCTGTATGCAATTCTCAGTATATTTTCCACTTTTGTGCCTGGTGATTTTTTTTTTTTTTTCCTGAAAAGCAAGGGTTCTGTGGCTTCTTCCTTTCCTGTATGATAAAATAGTATTTGTTTGTAAAGGCTTACCTTATTTTCACTTCTTGCTTTTGTTATGATTGCATGCAAAGGATGTTCTTGGCATTCCCAGAAACACCTATTGTATAAGGGGAAAAAATAGTCATTTTAAAGTACATTTGACTTTGTTCCTTTAGAGAGTAACTTTTGGAGAGAGTCTCAGAGAAAACAGGCTCCCATAGGTTCTCTTTTCCTTCATAATAATCTCTCTTTGATTTATAAGTGAGGAGACCTTGAGGGGACATTGCACAGAGTTCTGAAAGTGGATGATTGAAGAACAGAGGGAGCTTTCTGTAACTTATAACTCAGGAACTTGTCAAATTCTGTACTTCCACTCGGTTTTCCTAGGCAAAGAGTGCACATTCTGTTCCAGGATCCCTTTCCACGTGGCAACAAGGCAAAATCTCATCATTACAGATTTCTTTGGTGGAATTAGTGCATGTACTATCAGAAAACCTTGGAATTTGCTGATGATTGAATGGATAATCCCGAATAACTGAAGTTGGATAGTCTGTTTAACTGACGACTAATTTTTTTTCTTTCACAACTCATTTAAAAACATTTAAAATGTGCGTAGTTGGACAAGCAACAATTTGATCAACAGAGGCCTTAGGTCACAATATTGGCTCCATGCTGTTAGTTCTTGTGAAGGCTTTTACTCTTCTGGGTCTTAGTTCCTCCATCTGATAAATGAGGGGGACAGAAAACAGGAATTTCAAACTCCCTTCCACATCTATAATTCTGTGTAATATTTTCATTTTTCTGAACAGGCTAACCCAAGTTTAGAAGAAAATTAAATATAATTAGATAATTTATTTATAAGATAATTATAGTTCATTATATTTGATCTCTTATACTACAACTCATTCCAGCAGTGATTCTCACTGTACAGGAGTTGAAGAAAGCATTGAGGGTCATGTTGAAAACCATTAATAAAGGAAGGTTACTCAGAGAAGGGGGAACCCTCCCTCCACTCAACACCATCACGACCCAGTCTTTAATACCTTCAGTACCTTCAATAAGCTTATTTCCCTGAAATTTCCTTCTTTTCATCTAATATTTAAGTAAAACAAAAAGTATCTGGGTCATCAGGTTTCTGGTAGCTGAGTCTGGAGTCAAATAAATTGGTTTTACTGATTTACCAGCTGGCAAATGGGGATGAGAACAGCAGTGTCCACTGAAAAAAACACACAACCTGAAAGTTGAGAATTAAGTTTTATTCAGAGTAGTGCTGAGGAATAGAGCCCAAGAAAGCAGCCTCTTAGATAGCTCTGAGGAACTATTCTACAGAAGTAAAGGAGGAGCCAGATATATAGAAGTTTTTGCTGAAAAAAAAATGTAGTCAAACATCAAAAAAATTATTGCTGATCATAAAAACAGACATCTCAAGTTAGTGATTTCAGTGCTTTTTTTATGTATGTGAAGATGCAAGAATCTAAACTTATTGAAATAATTTCTTTGCTATGCATCTTAACTATCTAGGGCCAGTATCCTGTTTTTCCTCCACTCTCTATTCACCTCAGGGTGCACTATAGGGGCAGCTGCAGTGGCTGATGGCTTTATGGCAGAAACATCCTTTGTTTACTGAAATGGCAGGCAGCATTCTTTGTTCACAGCAGGTGAAAGAAAAAGAGATTATAGGAGGGGAAGGAGAAGGTACACATTCTTGATTTAAGATAGACAACACAAATATATGATGAAATATTCATTAATATGTGGCTGATCTGATATGAATCTAAGTGCCCTACAGGCAGGGTCTTCCAAATGGCTAAAGCAACATGTGGCAAAGACTGCTATGTGTGGAGATGATCATATAATTTATCATCTAAACTAGGACATTTTTGAGAGAAAAAGAGGGCCCTATTTATAATTATATTGAGACAACAGGGTAAACTGGGAATATCCAGGGAAATCAGAAGTTATAGCCACCCTGTCTTTATATTCTCCAGGACATATTTCCTCCTCTTTTTGGTCCACCCTAGAGGAATGGGAAGCTTTTAAACTTTCTTCAGTATCACTGTTACTGAACTCAGGTTTGGCTGCTCACTGCTGAAAAACCAATACTCAAGAGACAACTGTTGGTTGGAAAGAGAAGATTCCTGTCAACTGAAAAAAAAAATGTACAAACTAAAAGTTGACAATTATGTTTTATTTGGTGGATTTTCTGAGGACTTAAGCTTGGAAGACAGCCTCTCAGATCACTCTTAGTGACTGTTCCAAAGAGGTAAGGGAGGAGCCAGGATATATAGGAGTTTCGCAACAGAGCCCAGGTAGTCATGGCAAAGAATAATTAATCAGTTGATCTAAGAAATAAATGGAAAATTTTATTCAAGCAGTATTTGAGGATTATAACCTGAGAAGAACATCTCAGAAAGACAGCCAATTTGTCTCCATCCTGAGTTCCTTCAGGGCTCATCTACAGGGCTGTGGTAGTGGCTGATGGCTTGATGGCCACAGCATCCTTTGTTTGCTGATATGGCAAGCAACATTTTTCATTCACATTGCTTTATTCAGGAGACTGGCAACCTGGGAAGTTGGACCCATGTCCAAAAACCAACTCCTAAAGATTCTGTTTAACCAAAAAAGTTTTTAAAGGGTGAATCACTTGAGGATGGGGGTCAGGGTCTTCATTATCTTTCATTAGTTTTAACACAGAAAATGTGCAGACTTTCTTCTGCTTGGTTGGTGGTGACAAGGTGGTGTTCCAAGAATCTTGTACTCAGCTTGAAGTTACCATCCTCCACCTGGGTGGGGGATTTGGTTCCTGCAGAAGAACTCAAAGGTATTGCTATGTATATCCCTTGAGGAGGAAACAGGACTCTGCCCCACAGCTGCACTATTGTTTCTTGTCAAGGAGGCTAAATGAAACCTATTTCCTACAAATAAGAAATAGGGGACACAGAAAGGATTTGTACCCGATAGGTGCTCCCCAGGATCCTGCTCTGTTTCATCACTGTGGGGTGTGGAGGGTTCTGTAGACTTCTCTTTGTTCTATTCAGTCAAACACCATTGTGCAATCCGCAACTGGACAACATTCCCCTAGCTTCTTTTACATTTAAGTATATTCAGAAGACTAAGCTATAGTCAATGAAATGTGGGCAGAAGTAATGAGTATCCTTTCTAGGCTTATGCCATGAAAACAACTTACAAGAGAGTTTCCATGTTCTTTTCCCTTCTGGTCTGATGTACACAGCATAGTAGTTTGAATTTATATGTTGCAGATAGCAGAGCCACAAGACAGAAAGTCTGGGCCCTGAATTGGAAAGCTTTGTAACAGTTAGGAAAACAGTTTGGGATTTTACATATGTGAGAAATAAACTCGTACTATTCCATTGAGATTTTAGGGTTGACTTTTTATAGCCAGTAAACTAGCATTATCATCACTAGCATTATCTTAACTAATATATTGCATAAATGTTAGCCTCAAATATATTAAAGACATCGCTTTCTTCCTCATTGAACTGTGATCCTCTCCAAAATAGAATCCTAGAATAAATAGGTAGTCAAATACAGTGAGTACATTCTAAATATTATTTTTGGGTTGGATTGGATTGAGTCAAATCATGTTGAATTGGATTGAAATGAAATAGATTGTACATAAAGTGGTAATAAACCATCAGAGAAACCATCTTTATCAGAAATAATAAAGCTTTCTTCCAGCTGGAAGGACCATGGAAGTTTTCAAGCTCTTTGAAAAGTGGCCTTTGATCTGAAACTTGAAGAATTGAATTACTTTGGATATACAGTAAAGAAAATGATGTTACAGGGAAAATAAATAACATGAGCAAATGACACACGAACAAGAGAAGACAGTTTAGTCTGACTAGGACATAGGGTAAGTCAGTGAAAAAAAAAGTTTAAATTTACTTCAGTTTAGAAATATTTATTGGACACCTGTCAAGATGACAAATTCTTGAAGAGATAATTTAAGAGAATAATACATACAATAAGGAAGAAATATATAATAAATACTATGAGAGAACAAAGAAGTGACCCTCAAAGGAGACTAGAATGAGTTTTGAAAACAGGTAAGTTAACCGCATTCCACAAGCATTGAAAGCCTCAACAACAGGGAAACACATTGAAGGATTATTGCATTGATCCTTGAAACATGATCAGTGAGTCTGAATATTTTGTAAATAGTTGGAAGTTTTCAAAGAATTTTGAAGGGCCAAAGAAAGACATGAGAAAAACACTGCTTTAGGAAAAGGAATCTTAATAGTGGAGTGGTTGTAGGGACAGTAGCAGTGAGCATGGAGACTAAGAGTCCTGTTATTAGACATCTGTAATTGTCCATTTAAGTAGTTGTTGAGGGCCTGTGTCTAGGACCTGTGTTTGGGTAGTACAAATGTATAGGAAAGGATGGATTAGTGCTACAGAAGAGGTAGAATCAGTGCTTTAATTCCTTGGGTATTGGGTGTGAGTGTTTATCAGTTTGGATTAGTGTCAACTGTGACTGACAGAAAATACCAAATGAAATGAAGTTCTATTTCTCTCTTCTAAATGTAGGCATTTCAGCTCCATCTATCTTGCTGTTGGAAATGAGGTTTTTGCTTCCTGGTTCAAAATGGCTACTTGAGCTCTTGCCATCATGTCCCCATTCAAGTATCTGGAAGAGATGAAAAGCGGCACAGCGTTCCACTTTAACGTTTCTTGGATATCCTATACACTAACATATTGTTGCCAGAACATATTCATATGTCCACACCTAGCTGCTACAAGGGAGGTAGGAAAATGTAGTCTTCATTCTGAGAAGTCAGTGTGCCTTGCTAAAAACCAAGGCTTCTCTCATTAAGGAAGAAGAAGAAAATGGATTATTAATGCTGTCTTTGGCACAGGGGCAAAAGAGTGATCATGAAGTCCTGGAAAATAGTGATACCTTATCTAGTGGACTGCTGAAAAGATTGGTTAGAACTAGGATGAAAAATCCAGGTGAAAAATATAAATTTTTGAGTCATTCTCAATGAAATAGTAGCTGAGATAGGTAGAATGAGAAAATCTTCCCAGCTGTGGCTCTCCAGATAATTCAAGTTTCAAACTTTTCCTTTGTTTTTTTATTTAAATAATGAGACTCTAGTTGCCTCATCTGCACAACTCAGATATACTCATAATTCACTGGCTCCACTACTTATAAATTATGTGACAGCACCCATCATGTGAATGATCAGCAAATACTGAGTAGACCAGAATTTGAAAGGTGGACAGAAAGATGTTGAGCTGCTAGTATATGAAAAAAATTAATTAATAAAACCACCTGGCCTTTTCCTAAGACTTGCCTCTGGCCTTGTGTCCCACCACACTAATTGATTCCAATGGGTCATTTTGTCTGCTTTCCCTGCAGCCCAGTGGGCGTTGCACTTTGCCTAGGCTTTGTCCCAGCAAATAGTGCAGGTTCCCTGCATGAGTTCTCTGGATCAGTTTTCCTGTTTCAGGTCTCATGTGCTGTTCCCAAAGGTTCCTTGGTGGCTATACTTGGACTTGCAAATGTTAGGAGTGTCATCGGGGGCTTTTGAACTCTCCCTGCTGGGTCAGGGAGGGCTCTCTTTTCCCTTTCATGAGTTGGCTCAGAATGTAGAGGATGGAGTGTGCAGATCATGCTTCTTCAGACCATCTTTTTTTTTTTTTTTTTTTTTTTTAAATTTCAACCAGATTCAAGAAGAATTGTGCCAGGGCTCCTGGTTTCTTTTTCTGAGCAATTTTCTACTTTTTATCTTTGCCAGATTCCCTTTCTGCCTTTGGTTGCACATACCCTCCCCCCCAACCCAATGCACCATCACTAACATTAAATAATATAAGTAATGGATATTATATATTGAGCAAAAAGTATTGTTTTATATGCATTAACATATTTAGTCTTTTTAACAGTCTTTCAAGGAGGTTATTCCCAGTTTTCAGATAAGGACACTGAAGTGTCTTTTGTGTCTTTTTTTTTTTTTTTTGAGCATTTGAAAGATGAAATTATTTAAATTTGGGATTCAATTACAGGTTGCTGTATGTTTTCCATTATTTCACATTGCCTTTCAAAAGACAACATTTCTGCTTGTTTCCTTTCTTTTCATTTGACAGCCTTGCAGAGTTCAAGCTTAAGAGAGATACAAAGAGATTTTAGTCTCATTCAAAGCTGTCAGTTACGATTGCAAGTTTTGTGTGACATGAGATTAATCCCGTAATTGACTAACACTACTGATTTTAGAAATTATCAATTGTTTATCAACTGTGGTTTAAAAATTGATTCATTGTATCAATACCCTTTTAGTATTTTGAATACAACATGTACAGTCTCCTAATTGCTATGATTTATGGGAGGCCAAGTGACCCTGGGCATGGACTTGAGCTTTGGGGGTCTGAAGTTTCATCTATCTGTTTTAAAACATGAACAGACTCTACTACCAAGCTGCTGTATAATATTTATGGAAATTTTCTATACCTGACTGCAAGATGATAGATAATATTTTAAAAAAGTGAAATACAAGAAGTGTCCTAACTGATGAAATAGTCATCTCATAAAGTTGTGATGGGAAACATTCGTTCATCAGACATAGTTACAGTGCTTCTTCAGTGAGTTGTCTACTCGTCAGAAATCAAATTGTTTTTAAATAATTGGCATTATTCTATCATTATTTATTTGTCTTAAAGTTACCCCAATATTTTCCTTTAAAAATAATCACTTACATTACTATGGCAATGCCAATTGCCTTACATTTTTTACCAAGTAACTTAACAGATACAGTATGCTTTGTTCTTTGACCCTGATTTTGGCAAGCTGTGACTTTTAGAAAGATTCTAAAAGAGGTTAGAGCAGGGGATTCTCTGGAACTGGAGAAGTTAATTCATTGCAGTATTCAAGTAACCAAATGGCCAATAGAAAGGGAATAATTGGAAAATTATGGCATGCTTATTGAAAGGACCACTATGTGCACAGTAAAAATAAGAATGGAGAAAACAACTCAGGACATAATGTTTGGTGAAAGACGCAGAAAACAAAATATAACTACACTGTTACAACTGCACAGATTACAGCTGATCTTTTTGTCCCTTTTCTTTGTTTTCTACTGTTGCTATTATTTTAGTTACATGATTCTTGAAATCTAGGGACTATTTATCATTAAACTTATTTTAAGAAAAATGGGGAGAGGAGCCTGAAGGATGGGTATTCCTATAAAACCTGTGAATAGCATTTCTAAATGGAGCTTCACATGTCTTTCTCTCTTCATAGATTTATTGAACAAATATTTATTAAGTACTGTGCCCAGTAGACCAAGTGCCTAGTAGACAAAGCACATTTACCCTTGAGGTATTTTTAATTTAGCTAGGGAGACAAGGTTAATTGGAAAATTACAAATTTAAAATATATGAAGAGATTGTTGCAGCCACAAAAAGGCTAAGGAGACATGACAACAAAATGTAATGTGGGATCCTGGCTGAGATCCAGGAACAGAAAAAGGACATTAGGTTCAAAACATAGGAAATCTGAATAGAGTGTGGACTTAAGCTAATAATAATGTGTCAACACTGGTTCATTGTGAGAAACGTAGTAATGAAGGATGTTAACAATAAAGGGCATTGGTACTGGGATTCTATGGGGATTCTCTGTACTATATGTGTAATATTTCTATAAATCTAAAACTATTCTAAAATAAAAATAAAATAAAAAATTCGAAAGACAGAGACAGAGAAAGAATAAAGAAAGGAATGGCACCAGACTATTATTTTCTCTTCTGTTTCTTTTTATTCTCCAACTTCAGTGGCCTTTCCCTCTCCATCTCATTTTAGATTTTCCTCCTATGTTTAACCTCTAAATATTGAACACCTCAAAGCTCCATTCTGTGTCCCTTTTGGTCTCTCTCTACATACTTTCACATTCTTCTTGACCTGTTCTAAACTCATGGTTTTAAATATCACTTATATACCAAAGAATCATAAATGTATATCTCATCTTGACCTCTTCTCAAATCTCATCTTATATCCAGCTGCCTATTTAACATCTCCTCAAGTTGCTCACTAGCCATGACAAAAGGAAGTCTTCACGTTTCAAAGCTATTCCTCCCCCAGTCTCCATGCCATCTCAATAACTGTCAGCATCTAGGCAGACAGGCCAAAAAAAGGTGGTAGTTATCCTTGATCTATGGTCTTTAACTTTCCTCATCAGCAAGTTCTATTCACTCTTCCTTTAAAATATATAGGAACTATAACTATATGTATATATTTTACATTATATGTGTGTGTGTGTGTGTGTGTGTAGAGAGAGAGAGTCCACTGACTTCTACTTTCACCAATACTATGCTAGTTGAAGCCACTACCATCTTGCTCTTGGACTAGTACCTAACTTATCTGATCTCATTTTGGAACTTTCTCCCCACACATCCCCTATGGTTCACCCATAATGACCACTTTGATGTCTCTGGAGAAAGCCACTCCTGCCTGACTTCTTAGGATCTTTTAATCCACCTGAAATATTATCACTGTGATTTTCAGAAGGCCAGATCTTTTCTGTCATTTACATCTCAGATCCCAAAATTTCAAAGGCCGTCACTATTATACAATCTAATGTGTCTTTCCTGTCGTTCTCTGTTACCTCACCTTCTTTAATTATACTGCAGAGTACTTTTCTCTGTCTAAAATTCTTCTTACAGTTTAATACTTTTTTTTTTTTTTTGCTTTTTTTCTGTCTCCTTCCAGTAGAACGTAAGTTCTTGGAAAATAAGAATGTTGTATTCTTTTTTTTTAATTTTAAACACTTTTTATTGATTTATAATCATTTTACAATGTTGTGTCAAATTCCAGTGTAGAGCACAATTTTTCAGTTATACATGAACATATATATATATTCATTGTCACATTTTTTTCTCTGTGAGCTACCATAAGATCTTATATATATTTCCTTGTGCTCTACAGTATAATCTTGTTTATCTATTCGACATTTTGAAATCCCAGTCTATCCCTTCCCACCCCCTGTCCCCTTGGCAACCACAAGTTTGTATTCTATGTATATGAGTCTGTTTCTGTTTTGTATTCATGCTTTTTTTTTTTACATTCCACATATGAGCAATCTCATATGATACTTTTCTTCTTTTTCTGGCTTTCTTCACTTAGAATGACATTCTCCAGGGCCATCCATGTTGCTGCAAATGGTGTTATGTTGTCGGTTTTTATGGCTGAATAGTATTCCATTGTATAAATATACCACTTCTTCTTTATCCAGTCATCTGTTGATGGACATTTAGGCTGTTTCCATGTTTTGGCTATTGTAAATAGTGCTGCTATGAACACTGGGGTGCAGGTGTCTTTTTGAAGTAGGGTTCCTTCTGGATATAAGCCCAAGAGCAGTATTCCTGAGTCATATGGTAAGTCTATTCTTAGTCTTTTAAGGAATCTCCATACTGTTTTCCACAGTGGCTGCACCAAACTGTGTAGGAGGGTTCCCTTTTCTCCACAGCCTCTCCAGCTTTTGTCATTTGTGGACTTTTGAATGATGGCCATTCTGACTGGTGTGAGATGATACCTCATTGTAGTTTTGATTTGCATTTCTCTGATAATTAGTGATACTGAGCATTTTTTTTTCATGTGCCTATTGATCATTTGTATTTCTTCCTTAGAGAATTGCTTGTTTAGGTCTTCTGCCCATTTTTGGATTGGGTTGTTTGTTTTTTTTCTTAGTAAGTCATATGAGCTGCTTATATATTCTGGAGATCAAGCCTTTGTCAGTTTCATTTGCAAAAACTTTCTCCCATTCTGTAGGTTGCCTTTTTGTTTTACTTATGGTTTCCTTTGCTGTACAGAAGCTTGTTAAGTTTCACAGAATGTTGTATTCTTGATGCTTAGAAAACTGCCTGACAATCATAGGTACTCAATAAGTGATTGCTGAATTAATGAAAGTGACAAATAAGGAATGGGCACTAATGTTCTGATACTCAGGGAGATGAGAGATTATAGTGGAGATACAAGATCAGGTGAAGTTTCTTGAAAGGAGTAAGAATTGGTAAGGTTTGAGAATTGAGTAAGACTAGTCAATAAATAGGTAAACAGTGAATTCCAGGGGAAAAAAAGTGTAGAAAAAAGGTATGAGAGAGTAATAAACATGGTGTACTTGAGGGCAGCAGGTGGACAGAAATTTTGTAGATTATGACATCAGAATGAATGGTAAATCCAAATTGCAGAGATTCTAGAACACCAGGTTCAGAATCAGCAATGTTAAGAATGTTCCTCCTGTGATTTTCAACTCCAGCTACCTTTGAGCCTTTTAATCAACGTCTCATATTAAGCTTTTGGGTGAAAGTAACACAGGCTGCCCTACCACCAACTTGTTTTCTCTCTTCATCTCCCAGTGCAAGTATAATTTTGATGTTAGCTTGCTTGGGTCTGGCCCAGTGTATAAGGTGATTCTAGGTTATACCTATCTTCTGTGGTCGGAACAGTCATGTTGTCACCAAGTTAGCCAGGACTATCCTTGATGGTGATCTGAATGTTTTTTTCTAGTTTTTGTGGTTAAGTTGGGGGTCACATAGGGTAAAGGAATTTAAATGAGTGTCATCCTTATCTCACAACTTACAGAAAAATTAAAAAATGGCAGAGATATAAATACTCTCAAGAATAACTTCTCCCTCTATACTTTTAAATGAAACTCATTGAAATAAATAAAAGAGTTCACTATAACTTTGTTTTTCCCAGCTAGAGAAAAGCAGTTTCTTTGGAAAGCAACTGTCCGGGCCCTTACTATCACATTAAAACCAAGTAACCACAAGATCACATGGGCTCTAACTACCTTTCCCATATATTTGGCTCCATCTTTTCTTGTCATAGACCACCTGACATAATTGTTCTGACCCAGGACTTGGGAGCACATTTTTGAAATGTGTACACTTATGGTTTGGTGTATTTTAACTGATGGTGGAGTTTTGTTTAAAAACCTCCCTTCCCCTGCTGGTTCCTTTTGTGAAGCTCCTGTATTTGCTTTTCTACTGTTTCCTTCCCTACCATACCAGCACACTCTCAGTCATTTCTCTTTTTCTTTTTTTAACATATCAGTTTTGTTTAATATATATGTATTTAATTAAGTATAGTCAGTTTACAATTTTGTGTCAATTTCTGGTGTACAGCACAATACTTCAGTCATACATGAACATACATATACTCATTTTCATATTCTTTTTCACCATAAGTTACTACAAGATATTGAATATAATTTCCTATGCTATACAGTATAAACTTGTTGTTTATCTATTTTATATATATATTAATTAGTATCTGCAAATCTCTAACTCTCAATTTATCCCTCCCCACCCTTTTCCCTCCCTGGTAACTATAAGTTTGTTTTCTATGTCTGTGAGTCTGTTTCTGTTTTGTAAATAAGTTTTTTTCTTTCTTTTTTTTTATATGCCACATATAAGTGATAGCATATGATATTTTTCTTTCTCTTTCTGTATTACTTCATTTAGAATGACATCCTCCAGGTCCATCCATGTTACTGCAAATGGCATTATTTTATTATTTTTTATGGCTAAGTAGTATTCCATTTTATCAATCTACCACAGCTTCTTTATCCAGTCATCTGTCAATGGACATTTAGGCTGTTTCTGTATCTTGGCTATTGTAAATAGTGCTGCTATGAACATTGGGATGCATGTATCTTTCTGAATTAAGGTTCCCTCTGGATATATGCCCTGGAATGGGATTGCTGGAAATCCCATTCCTGGGCATATATTCATTCAGTCATTGCTCTTGAGTTTCTTTTACACCAGATCAAGAGACCACTATGATTTGCACATGGAGATGCTCTGCATTTGTGTTTTCTTTGAACCTAAGATAGTTCAGTTATATAACTCTGTCTTACAGCTAGTGATAGGGATTTTCTCCTTAAAGTAGCTCACTCCTAAACATTTGAGTAGGAAGCCGGACTAGATGGCAAAAATCCTTTCCAACTCTAAGACAGGAATCAGAAAACTGCAGCCCACAGACCAAATCTTCTGTCTGTGTTTGCAAAATAAAATTTTCTTGGCACCCGCACCCATTCATTTATAGATTGCGTGTGGCTGCTTTTGTGCTACAACGACAGTTGAGCATTTGGAACAGGGACAGTACAGCCTTCAAAGCCTACAATATTAACTGTCTGACCATTTGCAAGAAAAGTTTGTTGACTCCTGTTCTATGGCCTCACACTTTTTAAAGTGGCATCCCTTCTCTGTGCCTCAATTTCCTCATCTGTACAAGAAGAGATTGGAGCAATGAACTCTATGTCTCTTTCCAAATCCTGAGATTCTGAGTTTTCTTTTGAAACTCACAAGTTCTCAAACTGACACAACAACAACAACAAAAAAAAGGAGAATAGAAGTGAAACAGATTTTCCTTACTATCAAAAAGGAGCCTTTGCTATGTATATTTCCTCATCTGGCTGTGATGACGGCTTTTATTGTCAACATGATTTTTTTTACTAGATACCTGGATTTCTCCCAGGGACTGGTTGCACAACAAGTAAAGGGATCCCAATTCATAGGCAAAGAGAAGCAGAGAATACAGTGGAAGCTTAGGCTGCTTTCTGTTCACCTGTTTGCTCTGAGGAATTCTGAATTGGAAATCAGATGAACAACAAGATGATTGTTGAGAATCTGGCTGGGAGGCATTAAAATGGAAATCTAGCTCTTCTCTTGGTGCCCTATCTCTGATAAGCCCCTGAAGTACTATAGCAGAACTTTAAATGGGGTACCTTTTAAATGTGCTGTCCTGTCTTTCCAAATTGCCAAGCAGTATGAGGCCAGATTGGGCGTACAAGGGCATTTGAAAATATATTACATAAAATGCCTTTATTTTCTTCAACTCTAGCCTGTAGCTATCATATTTTGTAATTTATAGGCATCAAATGAGCCCTGCTCAGGCTGATTGATTTTTTTGTAGGGTGAATTTGGATTATTCACAATGCATGTCAAAGAAAGCTAACGGAAACTCTGCAGTTCCATCATTCTAATAGACTTGATTCAGATGGTCTGATTGTCTTACTGCCTGCTAAACTCTTACATAATTCCATGTCTGAATGGATAGGGTAGCTGAAGAAGCAATGATTGGAGATGAAGAGAGAGCAAAGTTTTTTGCAATTTTCTGATGGTACAGAGACTTTCAATGCCACTTTTGTCAGTTGCTGCACTCTTAATTATCCAGGGGCTTCTTTTTCTTTCTTCCTTTTAAATGATATTTATTGAATTGATGCTTCAGTCAGACTGTTAGGTCTTCCTTATAGGGATATGTGTGTATGCCTGTGTGTGTGTGTGTGTGTGTGTGTGTGTGTGTGTGTGTGTGTAACGGGCAGGTAAAGAAAAGACGTGAGTCAGAGGTAGAGATAAGTGATGGGGAATTCAAATAGGCTTAAATACATAGTTACTGTCTATTTCTCTTCAGTAGAAGTATCTTAAGTGTTTTTTTTATATTTAAAACTCTACAATAATGTCTTTTACAGGTTAATAATCTATTTGAAAATAAAGAGGAGGGAGGTTGCTGTTGCATTTTGTAGTATGACTTTTGCGTAGAAAAGAATTATTTTATGTACCGACACTCTCCTTGCTTGGACAGCCAGGACACAGTACTTCTCTGCTATCATCTTAGTCTGTTTTCTCCTTTCTTTTCCTATAGCTCAACAGAATTCACCAAAAATCCATGAAGGCTGGTGGGCATACAAGGAGGTGGTCCAGGGAAGCTTTGTACCAGGTAAATACACATATATTCTTGTCACTTTATTTTTAAGAAAAGAATTTGAATGATATATAATATTATTTCCAGAAATTTGCATTTGCTATCCGGCATTGAATGTATTGCAAAAGGCAGCAGAGTCTGACTTATATGTTTGGTGAACACTCCATTTAGAGAAAATGTATTAAATGAGTAGTAATTTAACCAAGACCATGTTTTTCCATCTGAGCTTACATCTTAAGGTCTTTCTATCTACAGGTGGCTGTCAGGGAGTGGGTAATGGAGAAGTCAGCATTGAAGTTCTATATGCTGAAATTTGGTTAAGTGACAAAGAGCCATTTTTTTTTAATGTTAATGAAACAGGAAGTCTGGAAAGACTGACCATGGCAACTGGCAACAGGCTTGCTGGGATGCATGCTGTCACTGATGTCACTTCAGTAGCTTTCATGATCAAGACTTAGCAGATTGGGCCAAGTACCAACTAAAAATAACAGGCAAAGTGGATGCTGTCAGCATGGGGAGAGAGGACTGAAAACTGGTTAGAGCCAGAAACATACCGTAACTTTAGTTCTGAGGCAAGGTAGAGGGTCCTTGTCTTCCCCCAACAGCTCTTATCCTAATCATAGTCCTCATTCTTCTTGAAAGACTTTGGAGGGAAAGAGGCAAGAGAAAGAGTGTGAATGTTAAAGCAAAGGACGGAAGGGAAGGCAGGTGAAATATTTCAAAATATTTTTAATTGCTTAGATGTGAGACGGTAAGAAATAAAGCTCTCAAAAAGAGTCAGTGTGTGGTTCCAACTCAGGCACTGAAAACGGAGGGCTCCAAGTGTCACTTGAGGTCTTTGTAGTTGGCGGCAGCTGGCAAGAGCAGTGACCCAAGGTCACCTAGTTCATTCTTGGCTGCTATGTCTCTTTTTCCTGTTTTTCTGTAGAAATCATTACATCAGCTGTGCAGAGCTAAGCAAGTCGCTAAACCCCTCTGAGCATGACTTTTCAAATTTGAATTGTGTGACACGTATATGTACTCTTGGAACTTCTCAACAGGAGGCAAGCAGGCATGGTAAGGGAAAGTGGATGACCCAGGGAAAAGCCAGCTGACTGCCATAAGTCAGCATATTAACTTGATAAATTTACTATGGTACATTTATTCCTTGGCCCAGTGGGCACAGAAACTGGGTTTGATTAATTCACTCATAAATGATCAGGTTTCTAACAACACTGTTATAATAACTTAATTGACACAGCTGTGTTCATATGGCATGATACAGATACATGACATTTTGTACTTACAAGTGGGGGCATCTCTTTCCAATGGATAGAATCCTCGTGTATTTTTTTCTCAGGAATCTGCTTATTATATTCAAGATATCCCAGAACTTACATTTATAAGTACATTTCTGTGCTTTCTGATTATTAAATTTGAGCAACGTAGGGCATTCTGTCAGATTATGATAAGTCTTGTTAAACTAGTAATATCCTCTGTAGTGACTGAAATGCTCATGGATAACACTGGATAGGTTCTGAAAAAATTTGCTTTTCTGCGCTATATTTTTTTGATGTTCCTCCCTGTTGCTGCATTCTTTTTTTACATGTATTCAAGGCCGTTTTCAGTTGATTGTTGATTCTAAGACAACCACAAGGAAGAAGTTTTATCTTTCCTTTAAGTGTTGATTTAAAATCATTTAGCTTTCCCTCAGTTCCAGTTTTAAATGAGATAATATGTATAAAACCTGCTACACGGGGAGCAGTAAGGTGTGCAGTGCTGAGCACGGACTTGAGTCTGGGCTCTATAGCTTCCCTATGGCAGAACTGTCAGCAAGTTGCCTGCCAACTCTCAGTCCCCTATGTTCTTCGTCTGTTAGAATGGAGATTAGGACCAAATAAGCCTTATGAGGTTTTCTGAGGATTAAATTGCATAATGTAGGTAGAGTGCTTACGGTAGAGTCTGGTGCATGGTGTAAGTCAGTTCATGTCGGTTCCTGTTGGCATAACTATCATTATTTTATCAGTAACAACATAACTACATATTTTATACTTCTCTTTTTGAGAAAGGCAGAGAGCTGTATATTGGAAAGGGTAATAATTCAAGTGATGGTCTCTCATGATACTAGAACATGGAAAGTGCTTAATAAATGTTCCTTGAACTTGTAAGCTCAAAAAGAGTCTCTACACAGTAGTGGCCATTGGAGAGGTAACTTACCATACTCTGGATTTAACAGCCCCAAAGCCCTTATGCTTCTTGGTTAAGAAAACTGGTAACTGATGATCTCACTTTCTAAACTTTTGGAAACTCCAATGCTCTTAAAAAATATAAGAATCATAAAAATTTGTGAATTAAGTAATTGGACCTGAGGGTCTAGCATCTGACAGACTCCAGAAGACCCACTTTATCTGAATTGTTGCAAAGGCAATGGTCCCTATAGCTCATATTATCATTACTGAATATAAGGTTAAGAATGTTCTTTGCTTTGCCACTGGGGTATTTTTTCAGGTTATGGATATGTAAAAGAGAAGAGAACCTCATATGACTGGATTATTTGGACAAGTTTTATTGTCCCATAAGTTTTTTACAAGAGTGTCCAGAAATGATTCTCACTTGGCATAAATGTTAATCTGTGATTCCAAAGAAGACTGTGGTGGATAGAAATACATGATTTCTTCAGCAGTGTCAAACACAGGTTTGATTTAGCATCAAAATCCCTGACTTTGGCCAGTTCAGTAGTGCTTAAGGAGTAGCCACCTGATACTGGGAACCATGTGTGGGACAGTTGATAAAAAGCTAATTGACACATGATTCTTATTCAAGGACAAGCCGACAGTCTAAAGAGTCATAAACCTGTAACTTAGTGTAAGGGCTCTAATAAGGCTTATGGAACATAAAAAGGAGGCCATGAAGTGTTGGGATTCAGCCTGCCAAGTGTTTAACAGATTTTGTTGTTTACCTGTGCAAATCCAACATCACCTATAACCAACAGTCTGCCTTATGAACAGAGCCCAATTTTGTTTGAGTGCTTATCCTCCACACAGCCATGTGCTCAGGAACGAGCCCCTCCCAGGCCCAGAAGGTTACCCTTGGCTAATACCTACACCAATCATGGTGATTTCAGCCTCTTTTTCTTTTCAGCTTTGTCATGATGGCTAATTTTATGTGACAACTTGGCTGGTCCACAGTACTAAGATATTTTATCAAACATTAATTTAGAAGTTTCAGGAAAGATATTTTTTATATGAGATTAACATTTACATTGGTAGACTTTGAGAAAAGCTGTTTACTCTCCATAATGTTGGTGGGCCTCATCCAATCAGTAGCAGGCCTTAAGAAAAAAAGGCTGAGGGAAATTGTGGTTCCAGAAGTTTTTGGCCTTGAGCTGCAACATCAACTGGGGCTCTAGCCTGCTGACCTACCTTACAAATTTCAGATTTGTCAGTCTCCACAACCTTATGAGCCAATTCCTTAAAATAAACTTCTTTCTCTGTATACAGACACACACACACACACACACACACATACACACACACACACACACACACACACATTCTTTTGGTTCTGTTTCTCTGGAAGACCCTAACTAATACACAAATATGGACATGAACATATGATAAACAGTTCTATCCATGGCTTGTGAGGGGAAGTCTGCTCAACAAACTCAGGAACAAAAGCCACACTAAAGATGGCAGAACAGAAAGTTGAAAAGAACACAGGTTGTTTGACCCACTTGATCACTGAATTAATCATAGAACTGCCTCATCATTTTTTTCTCAAGTGAGATAAAATATCTTGTTGTTGGAGCCACTTTGAGTCAGGTTTTCTGTTACTTGCAACCCAAAGCATTCTTCAGATTCATATTTCTCAGTACAAGGGAGAAGGAAGAAAGGAAATTGGAACTGGGTCTTAACAATCTTCAGGATTACCCAAAGTGGATAAGGAGAAGAATGTGAGGATTACCAGAGTAAACAGCACTGGCAAAGAGGAGTCAAAATGCACTTTGGGTTTGGGGTGTGCCGGTACCTCTGAGTGTCTAAAAGGCAGGATACACTATGGAGCATGATGAGTGAGGAGGCCAGCAAAGCCATCAGGGGCCAGGCTGTAAAAGTCTTTGTGTTCCATAGGCAAGAGCGTAGGCACAGTCCCTTTAAAAATAGAGGAACTATAGGACATTATTAAGCTCTGGGGAGATACAGTCAAATGCATATTTTAAAAAGCCAGCTATGGGCCAAATGGCCATGGACATGTCAAAATTACAACTATTTACAGTGCAACTATTGATGAAAAAGACTGGAAAACTAGCATAAAAGATCTACAACTAAAGCTGTAAAGAAGGAATCACAATAAGATGGGGGGGGAACCGAGATGCAGTATAGTCAAGACCCATATCCCCAGGTGGGTGACAAACAAATGGGAGGATAAAAACAATTTCAGGAGTTCTCCCTAAGGAACAAGGGGGTATGAGCCCCATGTTAGGCTCCCCAGCTTGGGGATTCTGCACCATGAAGATAAGCCTCAGAATGTTTGAAGGCCATCAGGACTTACTTTCCAGTAAGCCAACAGGCTGTGGAAAATGGAGACTCCACTCTTAAAGGGTGCACACAAAATCTCACACACTTCAGGACCCAGGCCAGAAGAGTGATTTGAAAGGAGCCTGAGTTACACCCATCCGTTGATTTAGAGACCCTCCCACAGAGGCAAGAGGAATTCACCCTGGGGATGCAGACACTAGTGGCAGTCATTTTTGGGAGCTTGTTCTACCTCAAACCATCCGGTTCTGGCAAGTTCCATTTTGGAATCCTCCCTCTAGCTTATTAGTGCTGAAACTGGCCCTGCTCACCAGCAGGGTGGCTGTCTTAAGACCCCCTGAGCCCACAGCCACCCAGCAATCTGGCTCTGACCCCAGAAGGCCCAGGACCTAGCCCAGCACACCAGTGCACTGACATTAGCTCTGGGACCAGCTTCACCAAACAGTGGGCAGGCACCAACTTCAGGATCCCCAGGGCCCTGCAGCCAGAGACACTGGGACCCAGATCCACCCACCAGTGGGCCAGCATTAGCCCAAGGAATCCCTGGGGCTCTGCACAACCACTTCATGACCTGGTCTGGCTCTGACCACCAGGGAGTGGTAGCCTCCTCACAAGGCAGGGCTGGCAATGAACCAGACTGGGGGTCAAGCACACCTACCAGACTGCCAACAGAAGGCCCGTGCAGCTCATGTAGGGGCACACCTAGAGCATATATCTCTGTTGATCAGAGGTGAGTGTACTGCTGGGATGCCTAGGACGTCTCCTACAGAAAAACCAGTTATCCATGGTCAGGAAACATAACCAACTTTCCAAATACATAAAAATTAAAAGTAGCAAATTAACTAAAATGAGTCAACAGAGAAATATGTTCCAAATGAACAAAATAAAACCACAAAGCCAAAGAACTTAGAAGAAATTTTGATGAATAGAGTGTGAAGTTAGAAGTTTTAACAAAGAGTTAGAAAATGTAAAGAAGAAACAAACAGAGTTGAAGAATACAAGAAGTGAGGTAAAAAATACACTGGAAGAAATCAGTAGTAGATTAGAGATACAGGGAAACAATTTGGTGAGATGGAAGACGGAGTAGAAGTCACTGAAGCTTAACAACAACAAAGAAGAATAAAAAGAAATGAAGAACGTTTAAGAGACTTTGGAAACAACATCAAGTGTAGTAGCATTCTCATTATAGGGATCTCAGAAGGAAAAGAGAGAGAAAAAGGGACAGAGAACATATTTGAAGGCATAAGAGCTGAAAACTTACCTAACCTGGGAAAGGAAACAGACATCAACATCCAGGAAGTGGAGACAGCCCCGAACAAGGTCAACTCAAAGAGGACCACATCAAGACACAGTGTAATTAAAATGGTAAAAATGAAAGATAGAGAATTTTAAAATCACTAAAGGAAAAGCAACAAGTTACATACAGGGAACTCCCATAAATCTATAAGCTGACTTTTCAGCAGGAACTGCAGGCCAGAAGAGAGTGGCACAATATATTTAAAATGATGAAAGGGAAAGCCTGCAGCCAGGATTACTCTGCTTGGCAAAGCCTCATTCAGATTTGATGAAGAGATCAAAAGTTTTACAGACAAGAGAAAGCCAGGAGTCCGACACCACCAAACTAGCTTTAGAAGAAATGTTAAAGGGACTTCTCTAAGCAGAAAATAAAAAACCACAACTAGAAATATGAAAATTATGAAAGTAAAAAAATCTCATTGGTAAAGGTTACCATATAGTAAATTTGATAAATCAACCTCATATAAAGCTGGTAGGACAGTTAGAAGATAAAAGTATTAAAATCATCAATATCCACAATAAGTAGTTGAGTTATTTACTACACAAAAAGATGTAAAATATGATGTTAAAACAGTAAACATGGTGGTGGTGGGGAGTGAAACTGTAGGGTTCTTATGATATATTTGAACATAAGAGTTCAGCAGCTTAAACTAATTACATCTATATGTGTGTGTGTGTGTGTGTGTGTGTATACCTCATAATAACCAGAAACAAAAATCTGTAATTGTTAGGCACACATAAAAGAAAGAGGTGTTCAAACATAACATTAAAGATAGTCATCAAATCACAAAGGAAGAAAGCAAAGAAGAAGAAAGGGGGAAAAAACTGCAAAAGACAGCTCCAAAATAAAAACAAAATGGCAATAAGTACATACCTATCAAAAATTACTTTAAATGTACATGGACTAAAAATTCCAATAAAAAAATAGAGTGAGTGAATGGATACAAAAACCAATATAGACTAATATATATGCTGAAAACAAGAGACTCACTTCACATCTAAAGATACACTCAGGCTGAAAGTGAGGGTAGGCAAAAGATATTCCATGCAAATGCAAATGAAAAGAAAGCAGGGTTAGCTATACTTATATAAGACAAAATAGACTTTAAAACAAAGACTGTAACAAGAAATAAAAAAAGACATTACATAGTGATAAAGGGATCAATCCAGCTAGAAGATAGAACATTTGTAAATATACATGCTCCCAACATAAGAGTACTTAAATACATAAAGCAAATATTAACAAACATAACAAACATAATGGTAACACAATAACAGTAGGGGACTTTAACACCCCACTTACATCAATGAACAGATTATCCAAAGAATATTAATAAGGAAACAATGGTGTCGAATGACACATTAGACCAAATGAACTTAATAAATGTGAATAGAATATTCCATCCAAAAGCAGCAGAATACACGTTCTTTTCAAGTGCACATGGAACATTTTCCAGGATAGATCACATTAGAGGTCACAAAATATGTCTAAGCAAATTCAAGAAAATTTAAATCACATTAAGCATTTTTTCTGAAATCAATGCTATATGACTAGAAATCAACTGTAAGAAGAAAAAACTGCAAAAAACACAAACACACAGAGGCTAAATAAATTCTACTGAACAACCAGTGTGTTTGTGGTGACTATAATTAACCATACAGCACTGTATACTAGAAAGTTGCTCTCATCTCACACACACACACACACACACACAATGGTTTAAAAAAAAAAGCATATATTAGCATAACGCTGGCTCTACCAGGCTCCATCTCAGTGCTTTACAGAACTGATTTAAGCCTCACACCAGACCAGCCTTATGATCACTGAATAAACCAAAGAAGTGGAAAAAAAAAAAAACCCTGAAGACAAATGAAAATGAAATCATCCAAAATCTGTGAGAGACAGCAAAAACTATTCCCAGGAGGAAGTTTGTATTGATAAAGGCATACCTCAGGAAACAAGAAAAATCTCAAATAAACAATCTAAGCTTACAACTTAAAGAACTAGAAAAAGAATAACAAATAGAACTCAATTAGTAGGAGGAAAGATCATAAAATCAGAGCAGAAATAAACGAAAGAGAGCCTATAAAAAATAAAAGATCAATGAAACTAAGAGCTGATTCTTTAAAAAGATAAACAAAATTGATAAAGTTTTAGCCAGACTTATCAAAATAAAAAAGGGAGTCTAAGTCAATAAAATCAGAAATGAAACAGAAATTACATCCAACATCACAGAAATACAAAAGGATCATAAGAGATTACTACAAACAACTATATGTCAAAAAATGAACAAAGTAGAAGAAATGGACAAATTCCTAGAAATGTACAACCTCCAAGACAGAACCAGGAAGAAATAGAAAATATGAACACACCAATTACCAATATTGAAATGAATCTGTAATTAAACAACAAACAAACAAACAAAAGTCCAGGACCAGATGGCTTCACAGTGAATTCTATCAAATATTTAAAGACCAATTAACTATTCCAAGAAACTGCAGAGGAAGGAATTCTTCTGAACTAAATCTATGAGGCCAGCATCATTCTGATACTAACATCAGACAAAGATATCACACAGAAAAGAAAATTACAGTCCATTATCACTGATTAATGTATATGCAAAACTCCTTCAATAAAATATGAGCAAACTAAATTCAACAACACATCAAAAGGATCATTCACTGTAATCAAATGAGATTTATCCCAGGGACGTAAGGAATTTTCAGTATCTGCAAACTGTTCAATGTGATACACCACATTAACAGACTGAAGAGTAAAAGTCATATTATCATCTCAATAGATGCAGAAAAAGCTTCTGGCAAAATTCAACATCCCTTTATGATTAAAATTTCTACAAAGTTGCTAGAGAAGGAATACACTCGACATAATAAAGGCCATATAACAAGCACACAGCTAACATCATACTCAATGGTGAAAAGCTGAAGAATTTCCTCTAAGATCAGGACTGAGACAAGGATGGCAACTCTCACCATTTTAATTCAGCTTATTATTGGAAGTCCTAGCCACAGCAACAGACAAGAAAAATAAACAAGGAATCCAAATTGGAAAGAAAGAAGTAAAGCTGTCACCGTTTGCAGATGACATGACACTATACATAGAAAACCCTAAAAATGCCACCAAAAACCTACTACAACTCACCAATGAATTCTATAAAGTTACAGGATACAAAATTAATATACAGAAATCTGTTGCATTTCTATACACTAACAAAAAACTATCAGAAAAAGAAAGTCAGAAATTATTCCTCTTACAATTGCTTCAAACAGGATAAAATACTTAGGAATAAATCTAATCAAAGAGGTAACAGATCTGTAGTCAGAAAATGAGACACTGATGAAAGAAATTGTAGATGACACAAACAGATGGGAAGATGTATCATCTTCATGGGTTGGAAGAGTTAATGTTGTTAAAATTACACTACTACCTATGGCAATTTTCAGATTCAGAGCAATCCCTATCAAAATACTAATGGCATTTTTCACAGAACAAGAACAAATAATTGTAAAATTTGTTTGGTAATACAGAGGACCCTGAATAGCCAAAACAGTCTTGAGAAAGAAAAACAAAGGTAAAGATACCACATTCCCTGATTTAAAACTATTCTACAAAGCTACAGTAATCAAAACAGTATGGTATATGCACACAATCAGACCCATAGATCATTGGAACAGAATAGAGATCCCAGAAATAGTCAATTAATCTATGACACAGGAGGCAATAATATACAATGAGGAAAAGACAGCTTCTTTAATAAATGACTCCGAGAAAACTAGACAGCTGCATGCAAAAGAATCATACTGAACTACTGTCTCATGTCATACACAAAAATAAACTCAAACTGGTTTAAAGACTTAAATGTAAGACCTGAAACCATAAAACTTCTGGAAGAAAACATAGACAGTAAGCCTTTTTACATTGGTCTTAATAATATTATTTTTATATGCCTCAGGGAAGGGGAAAAAAAAGCAAAAATAAACAAATGGGACTACATCAGAATGAAAAGCTTTTGTGAAGTGAGGGAAACTATCAACAAAATAAAAACTGCCTACTGAATGGAAGAAGTCATTTGCAAACAATGTGTCTGATAAATGGTTAATAGCCCAAATATACAAAGAATTCATGCAACTCAGCATCAAAAAAATGAGAACCTGATTAAAAAATGGGTAGAGGATCTGAATAGGCACTTTTTCAGAAAGACATAAGGATGGCCAACAGGCACATGAAATGATGCTCCACCTCAGCAGTCCTCGGGGATATTCAAATAAAAAACCACAATGTGTTATCACCTCACACTTGTCAGAATGACTATTATCAAAAAGACAACAAGTGTTGGCAAGGAGGAGGAGAAAATGAAACCCTCATGCATGGTGGGTGGGAATGTAAATTGGTGCCGCCACTATGGTAAACTGTTGGAGGTTCCTCGAAAAATTAAAAATAGAACTAACATTGATCCAGCAATTCCACTTCTGGGTATTTATTCAAATAAAATGAAAACACTAATTAGAAAATATATGTGCATCCCTATGTTCAGCATTATTTAGAACACCCAAGATATGAAAGCAACCTAAGTGCCCATCAATAGGTGAATGGAGGAAGAAAATGAAGTATGTTCACACACACATACACACACACAATGGAACATGACTTAGCCACTTGTGATAATGTGGATGGACCTATAGGGTATTATGTTAAGTGAAATAAGTCAGAGGAAGACAAATATTGTATGATTTGACTTATAGCTGAAAATCAAAACAAATGACCAATCATAACAAAACTGAAACAATGTTATAAATACAGAGAACAAACGGGTAGTTGCCAGAGGGCATGGGTGTGGGGTGAGGAAAGAAATGCATGACGGACATTAAGATGCATAAACTTCCAGTTGCAAAATAAATGAGTCATGAATATGAAATGTATGGTGTGAGGAATATAGTCAATAATTATGTCAATATCTCTGTATAGTGACATATAGCTAGACTTATTGTAATGATCATTTTGAAATGTATAGAAATATCAAATCACTATGTTGTGTGACACGATCAATACAGTGCTGAAGGTCAATTATATTTCAAAAACAAACAAATAAACTCACAGAAAAAGAGATCAGATTTGTGGTTACCAGAGGCGGAGATGTGGGTGGAGCGGGGATTGAATGGGTACAGTTGAAAGGTACAAATTCCAGTTATCTTATAACTGGAAGTACTAGAAGTGTCATGTATGACATGATAAATATAATTAACACTGCTGTATGTAGTATATGAAAGTTGTTAAGAGAATAAATCCTAAGATTTCTCTTCACATGGAAAAATATCTTTCTATTTCTTTAATTTTGTATCTATATGAGATGATGTATGTTCACTAGATTTATTGTGATAACTCTTTCACAATGTATATTAAGTCAGATCATTATTCTGTACACCTTAAATTTATATATTGCTGTATGTCAATTATATCTCAGGAAAACTGAAAGGAAAATAAATAAAAAGCCAGCTATGGCTGCAGTAATAGAGATGTACAGTATTTCAATGAGAATGTCAAAGGCAGAAGGATCCATGAGGTGATTTTTTAAATCATCCAGCAAGCAATGGCAAACATCTATGCTAAGACTATAAATACAAACAAACAAAAAAATTGTGTTAATCATGGATTCAGCATGACCTTTGTTTTGTGGCTATACATATATATATACACACACACACACACACACACACGTATGTAACATGTGTATTACACATGTATGTAACATATTTATAATTTGGCATAAACATATTAATAAACATATTAACATGTTTCAGAAAATTTATGTCAAATACTATCTATTCACATCTCATTTATCCAAAACATTAGAGAAATTGAGCATTCCCTTTAGAGGGGGCACTGTGCCAGGAGTTGGAAATTCAAAAAGACATGGCTTCTAACTTCTTGGAGCTTACAATCCAGTGGGAGAGACAGCCTTTAATAATGGTGAACAGCCTTTCACCCCCTGTACCTTCTTCACATAGCAATGTTTGGGCGGGGAGTTTCCTTCCTTTTCAGACTAGGACATCAAAATATGGTGGCTTGCTTCCATTTTAAATCTTTAAATCATGACTGTTGGGGTATATATTTTTCCAACTTTTTGGAAACTCTAGAGCAGGTAAAAAACCTCTCTTTCATTTTGCCACCTCGAAAAGATCACTCCCAGGTCACTGTACATGAGTTCTTGAGCTCACTCAACCAGCAAGCTCTCATGTGCTTTCAGCATCACCATACTTGGTTCTTGGTGAGTAAAGACACAAAAAAGGACCCACTGTGACCTCAAGAAGCTGAGGATAGCAGGAGAGAAACAGAGCCAAATGTCCTCAACCTTATAATGTTTCCGGGATTGCCATGAAGGATATTTGGGGCTTCCTGGTCTGAGAGAACACAGAGGACATCCCAGATAGGCAATTTTCTGGAGGCTGGGAAGAGAGAGAAGAGAGGCTACCTGGGGCAAGAAGGCTCAGGGGATTAAGGGCCAAGGAGGGCAGCATTAGTCTGAGCATGTAAGGCTATACCAGTCAGAGTTTGGATTTTACCCTAATGGCACTGGGACATCAAGGGAGGGATTGAAACTAGTACAGAATTCAGGGTGAGAGATGAAGGAGACATGAGCTAGGATAGGAGCAATGGGAAGGTCCAGTTTCTAGAAGCAGAAACTTTATCTCCTTCCACTCCTCCCCCTCCAGGTCATAGTGCAAACCTAGCATACAGTAGCAGTTCAACATTTGCTAAAGTAGTTTGGATCAGAGCAGAAGAATTATTGCCCCTTGAAGCCAGGTGTAAATGATATTAATGATAAGCAAAATAAACAACTCACTGCAAATGTCACTATGTGCTGTAAAGGGTTTTGAGAAGTACAGCAAGAATAGTCTGGAGATCAGGGAAGACCTTCCTGCAAAAGCCATGGCAAGCTGAGACTGGAAGAGTAGGAGGGACATTACCAGCAAAGAGTGGGCTTAGAAGAGGGTTCCAGGACGAGGAGTGAGCCTGAATGCATGGGTGTGACATAGATAAGAAACAGAACAAAATCCTCTGTGGCTGTAGAGTGCAAAGTGGTTTGAGATTGGAAGTGGTCAGGAGCCAGATCACACTTTGTGATGCAGTGAACACAGTTAAAGAGATCCTAGGAATAATGGGAGGTCAGTAAACAATTGTAAGCAATTTACTCTTCCTCAGGGATCTAGCAAGTATCAAGGGATCATGAAACTGAGTTTCTAACCATCTGAAAGGTTAATAGAGGAATTTGCAGCTTATTTCTGATCCAGATTGGATTAGGAGGCTGCTTGGTTCATTGTACTGGCGCCTTCTTTAAAATTGACTAGAAATGTTTCACCCAGGTGAATAAACTCTCCCAACATGCAGTTTGCACCCCTACCTTGTTGAGTTGTTTTAAAACCTCAAGATTGTTAGAAGGTGAAAGTAATATATCTATTGGCAACCACCTGTAGTTTAGCCCTAATTACCTGTGTTGTTCAAATGGCCAGTTTTCTTTGCCTAAGAATGGCTCCTATTAGACATTGGTACAAACATGAATTCCTGTCTCCCAGCAGTCCTCCTAGGAAGGAAAGCAGGCTTGATGGTGAAGATCCTTGCTGATCTAGAATGGCCTGCTTGGGATCATGCATGCCCCTCATTCCTCCATCTAGTAAATGACACCTATGTTAATTTTCTATTGCTGTGTAACAAATTACCACACATTTAGCAGTTTAAATCAATGCACATTTATTGTCTCACAATTTCCTTGGGTCAAGAATCTGGGTATGGTTTATCTGGGTCCTCTGCTTATGGTCCTCTCTCAGGGCTGCAAAAGGTGTCAGTGCAGCTGCATTCTCATCTAGGGCCAAGCTCATGCGAGTTCTTGGCAGAATTCAATTACAGTTGTATGACTGAGGCCCTCAGCTCCTATAGGTTATCCCTTGTCCACAGGCTTTCATAACATGGCTAATTGTTTCAAGGCCAACAGGTGTGTCTTGCTTTGAATCTCTTCTTTCCCTTCTGTGAAGGCCTGGACTCTCTTTTAAAATTTAGGTCTACTCAGTGTACTGTCTCTTTTGATCAGCTCAAAGTTAACTGAAGACCTCATTCATAGCTGAAAAATCCCTTCATCTTTCACATATAATGTAACCTAATCACAGGTGTAAAATTCCATCATACACACAAGTCCCATCTGTACTCAAGATGGGGGGATTATAGAAGGTGTGTACACCTGGAGGTGGGAATCCTGGGGCCATCTTAGAATTTGGCTTTCCACAGTGACTCTCATTCCTCTATATGGTAAACAGTGCCCCACGTTCTTCAGTTATAGTAAACTGCCCTTCACTCCTTCATATAGTAGGAAACCATGAAAGGCTGCTGAAATGCTCAACCCAAATCAGTCTTGGTGTGGCGTCTGAGGATGAAGTAGGCATTGTTTTAGGCTGACATTTTCAAATTGAGAAGTAGGAAGTAATATTCTTTGGATTGGATATTACTTTTGTTGTCTTTATATGAAGTAAACCAAAACCAGCTTCCCCCACCCCACCTCAGATTTCTCAGCCAATATTCCCAGATTTATAACAAATGTAAGGGGCAAGAAAGAGGGAGGGGTTTTTCCCTCTGGCTCCCTGGTTTCTAGTTTGGACAATTTATTGGAGAGTGGAGCTATTCTCCACTGTGGAGACATAGAAAATAAGCAGTTAGGTGAGTGGTACAAGGTATGTAGAAGCTACCTTTTGACAATAGCCCTCAGGGACTCACCAGATGTCACTTCAAATTGTTCTTCCAACCATTTCCCCCACCCTCGTATCCCTGGCCCTTTTATCCTCTTGCCTCGGACTCTGGCTTCTGATGCCTCTCCCTACTCAGCCCTGTGTCCTCATGTTTGGTACACTGTCTTTGGTCAGCTGGCTCAGGCTCAGTGTTTGCTTTTGTCATTATCAATCTTCTTCCTTCTTTGGGTCATAGAAACAGCAAGGAGTATTGGAAAGTGCTTACTGGCTTGGCTCATCCACTAACAAAACGTGAACTCTTAGGCAAGTTACTATCTCAAGGTCTTGATTTTCTCATGTATAAAATTGGAGTATTGAGCTGCATGATTTTCAAAGACCCATTCTGCCTCCAGTATTCTGAGAGTTTGCTAATGTGATATAAGATTGGGTTGGAGATATATTTAGCAGCATTAAGAAATAGAATATTGATTTCATTCACAGGATAATTTTATTATGTTCTCAAAATCAGTGTTTGGAAATGGAGTCAGTGATATAAATGTTTTTCTCTAGATTTCTGATACCTCATCGCTAAAAGAAAGCAAATAGAACTTAGTGGCTATATTCTTAGTATAGGAGAGTGATGTTACACTGACTAACCTTCAATTATAAATGCATTTAATTATATTTTTTACCAGAAATTGAGATGTGTAGAGATTGAAATTTACTCTGAGCCTAATAGGTGCCATACACCCTTCTTGACACTGGGAACATAAATTAAGAACAAAATAACACTTATGATCTTAAAGAGCTCAGAGACAAGTTTAGAGACAGACATGCAAATCAGGGTTTATAGTTTAGCCTGGAAAAGGAGGTGAGAGTGGAGTGGTGAGTCAAAGGACAAAGCAGCTAACTCTACCTTTGGGGTTAGAGAAGGCTTTGCAGATGAAGACTTCTTTTGAAATAAATATTAAAATATATGTAAGAATATTTCAGGTGGACAAGATGGAAAAGGACATTGCTGCTGAATTAAACATAATGGAATCTAATGTACTACTAAATACAAGATTGTAAACTTGTAAGCAATAAGCACTCCTCTTTATCATTTCATATATGACACATCTATGTTCACAAACTTTGTGAACTGCAAAGTTGATGCTTTCTGTCTCACTCTATCATGTACCAACTGTACGATGTTTGGAAATCACCTAATTTCTCAGAGTCTCAGTTTACTCACTTGTCAAATGAAGACAATAAAACCTATGTCCTCAGATATTTTTGTAAAAATGAAATTGTGTATTAGACCTAGACATGCTTTATAGACTCTGAAAATCCACAAAGGTATTACTATTTCTGTTATCATAATTTTGCTTTATGCTATTTAAGGTTGCAAGGAAAGAACCTGCTCAGTTGTACTACTACTCTGAGTTCCTTAATAGAAATCCAGGAAGGCACTGTAAGCTTGTTCAAGATATGTTAACAATAGCACGTTGTGTGCAAAGATGCAACTTAAGCACAAGTATACATAAAACATGCAGGGGTCAGGTTACTGGGGTCAGGTTGTGGTCATCCAATACGGAGTACTCCTGCTGGATGGGCTTTTGCACCAAGCCTTCTCGGAGGTACATGGCTTTCCTGGTGCCACACGTAAATCCCAATCAACACAGGTGCCCTAGCCAAAGCCTCTTGGGAAGTACATCTGGAGCTTCAGGACCTATCCAGTTGTATGAAGGGAACTCAGTGGCAATGGCCCACACTGAGTTCAGGCAGTAAGAGGGCACATTGTCTGCACAGAATTTAATAATAATAGAGAAACTCACCAAAAGTTTGATCTCCATTTATTATCCCCATGTGCTGGAAATTCTAAAAATGCCAATGATAAAATACTCCTCCTCCAAAATGTTTTATTAGCCTAAGCTCTAAACAATTCCTGTGTTTGCTGTTGTGTTTTAATAATATATGTGTAATCTTCAAATTAGCACATTTTTGCTACTTATCCTTTAATTAGCACTGTATTTTACACAGAAATTAATTGGAGGAACTCTGTTATTCCATTAGCCTCTGACACACAGGGGCTTGGATACATGTGTTTGTTTCAAGAGGACATTTCTAAGGACTCAGGATTGGAGGAGTTAACTGTAGGGCAGCCCCTGGACTCCAGTGTGTAGTACTACGTATTCTTGAGCTTAAAGAGTTAATTGAAAATAGCAATAGTACTGATTGTAAACACAAAGAAACAGAACTTGAATTATTTCAGTTATGTCCTTCTGTGTGATTATACTTCTCACAAAATTGGCCTATGTACTCCAAAAAGTGGATTGAAACTCGAAGCCAGAGTTTTGGGATGATTAGAAAAGAACAGCTTTATTACCTTGCCAGGCAAAGGGGAATCACAGCAGGTTCATGCCTTAGAGACTGTGAATCCATCTTGGGGTTGGGGTCTTGAAGTTTTATAGAAAAACTGGATGGAACAGAAAAGGTGATACAATCAGGATGCTTTACAGAGCACTGCTACATTCCTCTTAACCTGGGTGAATCTTTCTAGCATCATGGGGGAACTGTGGCAGATCTGTCCATTCTTCTGAGAGTACTAGCCCATTACCTTCCTCCTGGAGCATAGCCTCTGTGTTAAAACTATTGTAAAGAATGTGAGGGAAAAGTTTGGAGATTGCTTAGCACAAAAGCAGAATGGGAGAGAAAGTAAATTGCATGATTCATTAGACAGAAAGATTCAGCAAATAGTTTTAGTATCGAGGAAGTTAGCTCGTTTCCTACTCCTTCACTTGGAGTTTTTATTTGTACTTAAATTTTAAAATATTGAAGCTGAATCTGAACTGCAAGGTGTAATATTTTTGTTTGGTAAGTGCAGGTTTCAACTCATCCGTGGAATATTTTATTGATCTGAATAACGTCTTAACCATTGAAAACTTTAAATTTAAATTTTAAAGAAAAATTATTGTTATTGACGATTGTTTGGTTATGATTAAAATTATAGTGTTGCTTAGAGCAGTGAGTATTAAAAAATTATCTGCCCAAGTCAAATACTTTAGGTATGCCACTATATACAACCTTAGGTCAATAACTTTACATTCACTGGATAAATAACCCAAAGGCAGGGGTGGGCAACCCAAAGGCAGAGCCCATGCCTGCCTTCTGGCCATGAAACACACATGGCTTCTCTGAGTGAAGCTAACTGGATTAACATCCATAGCATTGGCCTCATCACCTCCTGGCTTCCCTGCTAGCTGAAAATTCACTCTTCTTTCCGAGCAAAGCTTCTCCTTTGAAAGACATGCCTAGGTTACCTTCACAAGGCACAGAGCTTTATTGAAAAGCAACTTGGTGAGCTGTTGGGAGGTACTTGTAAGGGTAAATACTGTTCACTGAGTTGTTGTGTGAAAGTAAGATTGTTTACAGAATCCACTTCAGGGTGCTTCACCTTCAGGTTGTATCTTTTGTCAGGTGGGAGGTAATCAAAGGCAGAAGGACTATAACCTCCAACCAGGAGTCCTACTTCTTACATCTGCAAAAGGATGACAGGGAGGTGCCTGTGGCTGTTACGGAATGTAATATTCTAGAACATTCTCAAAAAGACAAAAGCTTTCATGCAACAAGTATTCAGCAAAGGATGCTCTTACTGTGAAAATTTAGTAATAGAAAGGATCCAACTCCCATTCTCTGACCCCAGCCTGGGTTGCAGAATCCCAGTGTGAAGAAAAAGGCTTACCCCCCACATCCCACTCCATGCCTTCTTGTGACTGACCACCATGGTAGCTGTGACAATTTTTTACATTCCAACTCCAAATTTCCTCACTGAAAAAAATTGGGTCACCAGTTTATGCCAGGTTCCAAACTATTGACTCCTTTTCAGCCTGGACTCTGATCACCAATGATCCCTTTCAGACACCTCTTTCTTTTTGGAAGAGTGCACATTTCTGGACCTACAGTTTCTGGATCTGAGGGCTCTTTTGCAGCCTTCCATGGCTACTCTTCCCCATGTCACCTCCATGGATTGTGTTCCAGAACTTCTACCTTTGCCTTCTCAGCTCCTCTCACAGACTCAGCAGTCACTTGCTTTATGTGAACAGCTCCAAAATCTCTAGCACTAGTTTTAGCCTCTTCTCAGTCACGGTTTCATTTTCTAAGCTCTTGAACACCCTTACTTCCTCATCTTTTGAGCACCAGAGCTTCACAAGATGTAGCTAATATCAATTATAAACTCTATTATATTTTATTTCAGGCTGTCTGCCTTACTCCTGGAGAGCTGACTTTTTTCCTTTTGATATTTTTTTTCCCCTAGAATGATCTTTCTAACATTATAGCAGTTGCCCAGAATCATGCCTTATTTTAAAATGTTTTATAATTAGACCACACCTTTCTCTTTGTTTTTCCTAGGAAAATATTACTTTTATTTAGTTAATCAAAAGAAATTATGCCTACATCTCATCAATATAAAAATATATATGTAATACATCATATTATTAAAATGCATTATATGATATGTCATACTATATCAGTATCACAATGTATTTATACTTCCTGACTTTTAATTATACATTTTGTGTCATAGCAGCTACATTTTCTTGAGACATTCTTCTCGGAGCCCTCTAACATTCTGTTCCATTATAGACTGATTGCTTTCTAAGCTTGTTGTTCAGCTATCACACTGACTTATTTTTTTAACCTCCCTGAGTTATTTCTACTCTTTCTCATATATTGTGTTATACTTTTGAATTCACTTTATAATTTTCTGAACTCTGTATATCTAGGTTTTGCATTTTTGTTTTTTATAGAAAGAATATAAGGGAGATCAATTTTATAGGTCCTCAGATGTTCAACAAAAGGTCTTTCTTTTGCCCTTAACATTTGGATGATTGTTTGTTAATAGAATTCTAGTTTCAAAATTACCTTTGTTCAGATTTTTCTGAGTATTACTCGACTGTTAGCTTGTAAAGAGTGTCCAAAATGAGAAATCTGATGCCTTTGTATCTAATGTCTCCTACCAGCCCAAGCTCCTATCAGCTTTTAGGACATTATCTTTATCCTTGAAGTTCAGAAATGTCATGAGATGTATCTAAATGTAAATGTCTTTTTTTAATTATCTGTGCTCAGCTTACTTAAATGAAGGTTCCAATAGGGCAGATATTTTTTTTTTTCTATTTTGTTCACTGATCTATGGATGCTGAGAACAGTGCCTGACAAAAAATAAGAAGCCATGGAATCTTTTTGACTAAATGAACTAATATTCAAGTCACTTCTTATTTTAGGGAAATTTTCTTTTATTATTTCTTTTATTATCTTCTCTCATCTGTTCCCTCTGCAATTGCATACTAAGTCTATCTTCTAAGCCTTTCTTTTCTTTCCATCCACAATTTCCATATCCTTTTTTGCTCTCATAATTTCATTCTCTTTTTTCTTTTAACATTAAGTTCTAGGAGGTTTCCTTTACTTATCTTTCATATTTCTACTTTGGCCCTCAGCAACTTCTATTCTTTTATGGAGAAGTTTTATTAAACTTTTTAAACTTGATAATCATAATTTCTAAGTATTATTTTTGCTTTTTGCTCTCTATATTTGTGAGTATTAGTTTATAGACACCTTATCTCTTAAATCCCTGCAAAGATATTACTTGTATTTTTTTTAAGTTTTCTTTTGTCTTCAGTGTTCTCTCTCTTTGTTAATCTTGGTTCTTCTCTTTCATGCTGTTGATTTTCCTCAAATGTCTGGTTATCTTCGGTTGTCTGTTCAAGTTTTAAACAAAGGACTCAGTTGTTTAGTAACTGGAAGCTGGTGTGATTTCCTCTGAAGGTATGCCTATTAGTTTCTATGATAAGTCTCTTGAATGAGAGGGTGAAAAATGGAGAATGCTGATAGACCATTGTCTCTTCAAGGTCTATGAATACAAGATAAAAAAGCAAAGTGGTGAATCTCTGTCTCCAAATTAAGGAAGTCTTTTTTTTTTTGAGGAGTGGTATATATGGTTTTATTTCATTCCTCTGCAGAATTTCCCTTCTTATTCATCTCTGTTTTAGATATGTAGTTCTGAAGTTTCCTTAGGTTTGGTCAGCTTCTCTTTCTGGACCCAGGCACATACTAAGCACCACCACCCCACTACCACACACAGAAATAGTTGGTCTCTGCTTCGTTGGAAGGGGCTTCTTATGGCTTCAGAATGGGAGTAAATGCCATATCTAACCTTAGCATAAATATATGGTGGGGAAGGAAAGACAGCTCAGTGCTTCTGTAGGCTATACTGTATAATCATTACCTTATATTTGGCATGCTTCTGTTCCTTATACTTTTACCTGTAGGTTTTACCTTTCTGTTGGGAGCCAGTGAAAAGTTTGGAAGAAAGATTGTTACTACTATAAGGAGCTTATTCTCTCTTTTATTTATTTAATCTCCTATTAAATCTCATCCTATCTGCTTGATACCTCCTGAAAACTCAAAATGTCTGGCCCTGCAAATAGTACTTGTTCATATTTATCTAAGTTGTTTTATATTTATTACTTTTCTAATATATTTTCTGTACCTGTATCTGGAAAGTATGGGTGGAAGAGAGACTAAATATGTGTGCCCTGAATGATAATGAGCAAATACAGGAATAAATCCCCTTTTCCCACCAAACTAATTCTATCCTCCCCTATACCTTTATTCTTTTAATGGCTTACCAGTTAAAAGAAGCAAAAATCAATGTCCATTCCATACTTCCCAAGACAATATACAGATTCAATGCAATCCCAATCAAATTACCAATGACATTTTTCACAGAGTTGGAATAAAATTTGTATGGAAACACAAAAGACCCCAAATAGCCAAAACAATCTTTAAAAAGAAGAATGGAGCTGGGAGAATCAAGCTCCCTGACTTCAGACTGTAATACAAAGCTACAGTAATCAAAATAGTATGGTACTGGCATAAAAATACACACATAGATCAATGCAACAGGATAGAAAGTCCAGAAATAAACCCATGCACTTATGGTCAATTAATCTATGACAAAGAAGACAAGAATATATGATGAAGAAAAGACAGTCTTTTCAATAAGTGGTGCTGGGAAAAACTTGACAGCTACCTGTAAAATACTGAAATTAGAACATTCTATAACACTACATACAAAAAATTCAAAATGGATTAAAAACTTAAATGTAAGTCCAGATACTATAAAACTCCTAGAGGAAAACACAGGCAGAACCCTCTCAGACATAAATCACAGAAATATATTTTCTGAACCAGCTTCTGGAGTAATGGAAATAAAAGCAGAAATAAACAAATGAGATCTAATTAAACTTCAAAGTTTTTGCACAGATAAGGATACCATCAACAAAACAAAACAAAAAAACCCCTACAGAATGGGAGAATATATTTGCAAATGTTGCGACTCACAAGAGACTGATTTCCAAAATATACAAACAGCTCATACACCTTAATATCAAAAAAACAAGCAACCCAATCAAAAAATGGACAGAAGACCTAATTAGACATCTCTCCAAGGAAGACAGACAGATGGCCAACAAGCACATGAAAAGATGTTCAACATCACTAATTGTTAGAGAAATGCAAATCAAAACTACAATGAGCTATCAACTCACACCAGGCAGAATGGCCATCATTCAAAGGTCTACAAACAACAAATGCTGGAGATGGTGTGGAGAAAAAGGAACCCTCATACACTGTTGGTGGGAATGTAAATTGGTGCAGTTACTATGGAGGACAATACAGAGGTTCCTTAAAAAACTAAAAATAGACTCACCGTATGATCCAGCAACCCCACTCCTGGACATATACTTGGAGAAAAATATAATTCAAAAAGACGTATATACCCCAATATTCATAGCAGCACTATTTACAATAGCCAAGACATGGAAATAATCCAAATGTCCATCAACAGACGTCTGGATAAAGATGTGGTATTTATATATATATATAAAATATATTTATTTATTTATGTATTTATTTATTTATTTATTTTATCTATCTATCTATCTATCTATCTATCTATCTATCTATCTATCTATCTATCTATTTATATTCACACACAAATATACAACGGAATACTTCTCAGCCATAAAAAGGATAAAATAATGCCATTTGCAGCAACATGGATGGACTTGGAGATTGTCATTTTAAGTGAAGTAAGCCAGGAAGAGAAAGAAAAACACCATATGATATTGCTTATATGTGGAATCTAAAAAGAGAAAAGGATGCAAATGAACTTATCTGCAAAACAGAAACAGACTCACAGACATAGAGAACAAACTTATGGTTACCTAGGAGTAAAGAGGGTGGGAAGGGATAAATTGGGAATTTGAAAATTGCACTTTTTGGGGAGTGATAGAAATGTTAGCTATCTTGATTGTGGTAGTGGTTTCATTGGTGTATACATCTATCGGAATTCATCAAATTGCACATTTGAAATATGTGTAGTTTTCTGTACAGGATCCATATCACAAAAAATGTTTACAAAAATCAATGGCAATTGATCAGTGTTGGTGAATGTCATTCTCTGTCTCTCTCTTTCCTTTCCTTTCCTTCCTTCCTTCCTTCCTTCCTTCCTTCACTCCTTGCTTCCTTCCTTCCTCCCTCCTATCCTTCCTTTCCTCCCTCCCATTGTTACTTCTTTCTGTCAAAAGATATATCACAATCCAGGCACTGGAGAGGGGCTGGGTGTATACTCTTGAATAAACAAATACGGTTTTGCCCTCTCAGGAGTTACAGTCTAGTGGGGGAGGCAAATATCAAACAAATAAGCACACAATTTGAATCTATATTTACAAAGTATAGTACACTCCCTGAAGGAGGTATGAGTGAGAAGGCCTTAGTGGGGAAATGTCATTGGATGGACCCTGAAGGGTAAGTAGAGTTTGGCTAGCAGACCAGCAAGGTAAGAAGGTTGTAACAAGATGGAGTACAAACATTAGAGGTCCTTGAGGTAGGGAAGAGCTTGGCATGTGGGAGGATGGTAGAGAAATCCAGGGAAAAGACTGAAGTACCAAGTAACATGTGAAAAGAATGAGAAACTGGGATAAGGGGCCTTATAGGCCATGTAAGGAATTGAGATTTAAGCAATAGAGTATTAAACAGAGGAGTTGCATGAATGATATACGTTTTTTTTAATGATGACATTAGTTATTGTGGAGAGAACAGAGTAGAAAAAGGCAAGAAGGAACTTAGGAAACCAATTAGAAAACTGTTATTGAACTGCAGGTGAGAAATAATGCCTCTCAGGCGAACTGGAGAGGCAGGAGTGATGATGGAGGCAAGTATACTGATTGTGTATGTGTTTTTGAACTAGTATGGACAAGTCATACAATGGAAAGAGAATGATAAACGGTGAATCTTAAATGTGAAGTTTGAACAACCTGGTGAATGGTGGTGCCATTATGTGAATTGGTGAGCTGTGGCAGATGCAGGTTTGGAGTGGAGAGAGTCCAATGTTGTGTTTTAACCATGTTAATTTTGACATACTTGTGAAACATTCAAGAAGAGGCAACACATTGGCAAGAAAATTCTGGGGGATATATACATTTTCCTCCTGCCAACATATAAGCGATATTTAAAGCTACCGAGTGAATGGGATTACCTAAAGAGAAAACATAGCTCACAAATAGATTTGAAACTGAGAAATGCCAACATTTTAGGAGATGGCAGAGGTGGAACGTGTTTCACCTACTATGACGACTCATTAGTAAAGGACCACGTGAGCATTTGTATGTTTTAACAAACATTTAGACTACACTTTGAGCCAGGTATGATTCCAAATGTTCCTATGGAAATGAACTTTATAAATGTTATACCTTGTTTATTTCTCACAACCACCCCATGAAGTAGTTGTGATTATTAGTCCTTATTTACAAATAAAGAAATACATGCATGTGGAAGTTTAGTGTATTACTCAAGGTCACATAGCTAGTAAATGAAAGAGCCAGGTCTCAAACCCAGGCTGTCTGGCTCTAAAATCCATAGTCTTATGTACCCTGCTGTGGTACTTCTCAGCGTCCTGTGGTCTCACCTGGAATCAGTGAATATGGGATGTGGGAATGGAAGTATATCTGCTTTTGTTGTCCTTCTAGACCTTAATTCTTTCTAACACTTGCCACTTAAGATCAATCTACTGCCAAAACCCATAGCTTTTAACTCTAGAATAATTCTTACATCAATCATTTCATTATATCCCTTCTAGTATCTGAATTTCCGACTTTTTTTTATTGAAGTATAAAGCATAAGTATAAAGTATTGAAGTATAAGATTTACAATGTTGTGATAAATTTCTGTACAGCACAGTAATTCATTCAATATGCATATGTTCCTTCTCATATTCTTTTTCATTATAGACTACTACAAAGTATTGAATATAGTTCCCTGTGCTATACAGTAGGACCTTGTTGTTTATCTATTTTACATACAGTAGTTAGCATCTGTAAATCAAGAATGTTGTGCTAAACCCCTAAATGGTTTTTCATTTTTCCTGCTCCAATCACTTTTCCTCATTGCAACCAGTAATCAAAGCACAAACATGTCCTGTTGTCTCCTAGATCAAAAATCTTCAGTGACCTCACATTTCTTACAGAGTCATGTCTACAGTCCTTTCCTGGTATCCAAAGCCACCTATAATTTGATCTCAACTTCCAAGATCGTCAGTCACAATTCTCCAGTATATAGCTACTGCCACTGTGAACTTGGGCTAATTAACTATTCTCTGAGTATGTCATTGGCATTCTCAGCTCAGCCACTTTGTCATGCCTCTCAGCACATTTAGAATCTTTTCTTTACTCTGTCATACCCCTAAGTTTCTTATCCCTGCCTATTGGAATCTGATTCATCCCACACAACCCATCATTAGGGTCCTCCTTTTCATGATTCCTTGATTTTTAGGTGGAATTGATCCAATTCTCTTCTGAACTCAACTTTCTTTGTACTGTTTATATTAGTCATCAGATTCTAAACATTATAGGATTTTGTGTGTATAGATTGTCAGGTCCTGGAGGGGAAGTCATCTGTATCTTTTCACCCACCTTATAATGCCTATATTGTTTCTGGCAAACTGTTGCATAAAGTACTTGTGTACTCAGTAAACACATGCAGGCTCTCCCTCTCAGCTGCTTTTTCCTGTCTGATTAGTACCTGCAGAACACTGCTCCATTGTCTTGCTTTCCAGTGGAATGATTCTGCTACCCAAATGCACTTATATCTTGGAGCAAGTTATTACACGTATTTCTCAAACATACACTAAAATCAAGGATGAAAATATCTGACTCCCTAGTTAAGCCTTTTGCAGAAAGGATGAACTCTGGATAAGACATCTTTTACCCTAGTTTGGCTCTCAGCAAACTGCCTCTCAGATGCTTCAGAAAAAGAAATAAAATCCAAAAAAATAAATTTTTTTTTTTTTTTTGCCAGGATCAGTGGTGGTGTATCATTTATAAATGGGAACTGAGTACTGAAAACTCGTTTATTTTCATCTAAATAAGAACAAAGGGAATTTTATCAGGTTTCTATTTTACAATGCAATATTTTTTCACCATGAAACATATTTTCTAATTGGAATTTACTTTTAAGTTGAAGAGGGGTATTTTACAATACTTAACGAAATAGATATTTTAAGGTTTTTGACCAGCAAAATATACATCATATATATTGTCTTAACTTTACAGTTTTGGTAATAAAAGCAAGATAGTAAATCAAATATACAATATGATTCAACTTTTTATATTCTCTCATAACTATATATATTTAAAAAAAAACCTGGAAGGAAAACCAGCAAAATAAAAAAAAGCGTGTATCTCCATGTAATAGGGTTATTTAGTTTTTGTAAATTTCTCCATTTTCTAATGTTTTAATAATTAGAAGATATTATTTTTATGTTAAAACTTTATTAAAATACAGTTTTTATTTTAATAGAAGAATTATGAGAAAGGAACAGTATTGAGAGTTTTTTATAGACCCTATATGAAATTTAAGACTTGTGAGAATCTCATAGTCTTCTTAAAATACATTTTATTGAGGTATAATTTACAGTAAAATTCTCTAATTTTAAATTTATAATTCCATGAATTTTGACAAATATACATAGTCTTGTAACTAATATCACAGCCATGATATATAACATTTCTATCATTCTCCAAAGTAACTTTTGTGGTTAATTGATAAAGTTCTCCTAACCCTTGGTTCCTGAAAACCACTGGTCTGCTTTCTATCAAGATCCCATCTTCCAGAGGTTCAAATTGATGGAACTATAGGCTATATATACAGTCTTTTGTGCATGATTTTTGTCCTTTAGCGTGATGTAAAGTTCATGTTTTTGATGGTATCAGTAGTTAGTTCCTTTATATTGCTAAATACTAGGTTATTCTATACATATACCACATTCACTTACTGATGGACATTTGAGTTGTTTCCAGATTTTGGTTATTTGGAATAAAGCTGCTATGAGCTTCATGTACAAGTCCACTTGTGAACATATGTTTTTATTAATTTTAATTAAATACCTAGGAGAAGGATTACTCTGTCATTTGGTAAGTGTATTTTATTTTACAAGAAGCTGTTAAACTGTTTTCTTCTTATTTCTTTTTCTTTTTTACTATTGTACTTGACATACAGTATTTTATTATTTTTAGGTATAATGATTCAATATTTTTATACATTGTGAAATAATCACCACTGTTAAGTCCAGTTACCATCTGTCACCAAAGTTGTGACAATATTATTGACTGTGTTCCCTGTGTTTACATTATATCCTTGTGATATTTATTTTATAGCTGAAAGTTTGTAACTTTTAATCCCTTTCATCTATTTTGTTGGACCCCCCTCCTCCTGTCTGGCAACCATCAGTTTGCTCTCTGTACCTATGAGTCTTTCTGTTTTGTTTTGTTTATTTGTTTTGTTTCTTAGATTCCACATATGAGTGAAATCATACAGCATTTGTCTTTATCTCTCTGATCAAACTCTTATTTTAAATGCCTGTACCATTTTACATTCCCACCAGCAGTGTATGTGAGTTCCAGTATCTCTACATCTTCATCAACACTTGGTATTGTCAGTCTTTTTATTTTTAGTTATTCTAGTGAGTATTAGTAGTAGCTGATTATGTTTTAAATTTTTCATTTCCCTACAAGTTAATGATGTTGAGCATCTTACTTTGTCCTTATTAACCATTCATATACTTTGTTTAGTGAAGTATCTATTTGCTTATTTAAAAAGTGGATTATTTTCTCATTTTTATTGATTTTTAGATCTTTATATATTCTGGGTACAAATTGTTTATTGGATACTTTTAAAAAATATTTCTCTGATCTGTGATTTGTCTTTTCATTTACTCAGTTTTGAAGAGTAGATTTTTTAATTTTGAGAAAGTCCAACTTATCATGCTATTTATGAGCTAGATTAAAAATGTATACTTTCTTTTTGCTTTTTATGAGCTAAGAAAATTTCATTTAATCCAAGGTTAATTGTTTTGCCAATGTTTTCTTCCAAAAGTTTTATAAATGTAGATAATGTTCTGGGACTATGATATATCTTGAGTTAATTTTTATATGTTGTTCCAAGTAAGGGTGCATATGAATAGTCAGTTGTTTCAGTTTATATTGAAAACACAGTCCTTTCCCATTGAAATAACTTGGGACTTTTGTTGAAAACCAATTAACTGTATCTGTGTGTGTATATTTTTGGACTCTATGCTGGTGTACCAATGTCTCTTAATGACTGTAGCTTTATAAAAATCCTGAAATCAGGTGATGTAAATCCTGTAACTTTGTTTTTCTTTTTCAAAATTGTTTTGGCTCTTCTTAGATCTTTTCATTTCCCTAAAAGTTATATAATCAACTTGTCAATTTCTAAAAAGAAGTCTTTTGGGATTTTGATATTGATTGAATTGAATCTCTAGATCAGTTTAGTAATTTAAATCCTAATACTGTTGAGCCTTCTGGTCCATTGACATACTATATGCCTTTACATTTATTTAGGTCTTTTTTATTTTTCTTAGCAGCAAATTTGTGCTTTGCAGTGTACAAGTATTTCACATAGTTTGTTAAATTTGAACCTAAGTATTTCATATTTTTGATGTTGTAAATTGTACTCATTTTCTTATGTTTAATTTTTGGTTTTTTATACTACCTAGAAATGTAATTTTTATATGTGGACTTTTTATCCTGTGGCCTTTCTAAAGTCACTGGTTCTTAATTTTTTTTTTAACATTAAAAGATCATGTTTTTTAAAAGATAGTTTAACATTTTCCTTTCTATTGCAGATGCCTTTTATTTATTTTCCTTGCCTTTTTCATAGTCATTGCTTCCATGACAGTGTAGAATAGAAGATTTGAGAGTAGATATTGCCCTCATGTTTCCCGTATTACAATACATTCAATATTTTCCCATTAATTATAATGATGGTTAGAAGTTTTTAATAAATGCCCTTTATCAAGTTGAGGGGATTTCCTTCTATTCTGAGTGTTCTAAGAGTTTTTTTCTTGAATGATAATTGAATTATGTCAAAAGTTTTTTCCTACATCTATTAAGATGACCATATGACCTTTTCAAATAGTTAACATGGTGAATTACACTGATTGATTCTGGAATGTTGAATCCAACCTTGTATTAAGGGGATAAACCATACTTTGTCATAATCAATTATCTTTTAACATATTTTGGATTTTATTTATCAGTATTTTTCAAAGATTTTTGCTTTTTTGTTCAAGAGGTATATTGATCTAAATATTGTTTCCATATTAATGTGTTTGTATGATTTTTGACATCAGGATAATGTTGATCTGATCTTATGGAATGAGTGTTCCACCAACCTCTGTTTTCAGGAAGACTGAATATCTGGTAGAATTCATCAGTGAAGCCATCCAAGCCTAGACAATTTTTATAAAAAGGTTTTCAACTGCTAATTCAAATTCTTGAATAGTTATAGAGCTATTCAGGTTCTCTATTGCTTCTTGAGCAAGCTTTTGTAGAATGTGATTTCAGGGAATTCGTCCTTTTCATCTAAGTTGGCCAATTCATTGGCATAAAGTTACTCATCATGATCTCTTATTATACTTTTAGTGTCTGTTGGTTCTTAATGGTGACCTCCTCCCCTTTGTGCTGTAGATAATTTGTGCTTTTACTTTTTTTTTTTTTTTTCTTGGAGCAATCTGACTACAGGCTTATCAATTTTATTCATTTCTCAAAGAATTAGTTCTTGGTATCATTTGTGTTTTTCTATTTTCTGTTTCATTGATTTTTTTCCTCCAATATTTATTATTTTCTTCCTTCTCTTTAGTTTGGGCTCAATTTTCTTTCCTCTTTTTAGTTTATTTAAGGTAGAAGCTAGAAATCTTGCCTATATTCTTCTTTAATGTAAGAATATCCCCTTAGGTCTATCTTAGTGACAGTCCACAAATTTCATTATGTTGTGATTTAATTTTCATTTAATTCCAACCATTTCCTAATTTCTCTGTGATTTTTTCCTTTAACCCATCAGTTGTTTAGAAGTATGTTGTTTAATTTCTAAGTATTGTGAATATTCTTAGGTATATTCCTGTTATTGGTTTCTAGTTCATTTCTATTGTGATAAAAAATATTACTTTGTATATTTTCAACCTTTTTTAATTTATTAAAACTTATTTTACTTCTCAGAATATGGTCTACTTTGAAAATGTTCCATGTGCACTTGAACAATTTGCATTCTGCCCTTATTTGGTGGAGTGTTTTATAAATGCCACTTAGATTCCATTTGTTGAAAGTATTGTTCAAGTTTTCCATATATTAACTGATTTTGTCATTAATTGTTTATGAATTATTGAAATAAGAATGTTAAAATCTTCCATTGTAATTATGGGTTTGTGAATTTCTTCTTTCAGTTATATCAGTTTTTGCTTCATGTATTTTAAAATTATTTTATTAGTATATGAGAACCTAATAACAATATACAGCCATTTCCCTTCTCCTAGGATGATGTTTCAGACATTTCACTCCTGCATATGTTACAGACCCTGTTATACAGTGTTATTTTTGCTTTAAACAGTCAGTTATCTTTTAAATGTATTAAAAATGAGAAAATGTATTGCATGCATATCCGCCTATTTAACTTTTCTAATGTTCTTTATTCCTTTGTGCAGATCCAAATTTTCATCTGCTGTCATTTCCTTCTCATCAAGGAAGCACCTTTGGTACTTCTTTTAGTGCAGATCTCCTGGCAATGAATATTTTCATATTTTGTTTTTCTGAAAATACTTTTATCTTTTATTTATAAAATGTATTTTGACTGGGTAACAAATTACAAGTTTGCAGATTTGTTTGATTATATTTTCCTTTTAGTACCTGAAATTGCTCAACTCTTTTTTGGCTTCCATAGTTTTAAATAAGCTCAATGTCATATTTGTTTCATTGTACGCAATATATTTTTTCCTCCTCTGGCCACTTTAAGATTTTTCTTGTTATTATTGGCTCCCATCAATTTAGTTATCAGCTTTCTTACCATGGTTTTCTTTATGTTCAACTGTTCATGTTTCACTGAGCTTCTTCAATGGGTCATTGAGCTTCTTGGCCTTCATACAATTTGAAAAGTTCTAGGTCATTATTCCTTTATGTTTTTAACTACCACCGCCTCATCCATTCTACTACTTCTGGGATTCTAATTACATGTATCCTAGACTTTTGATATTATTTCATAAGTCTTTAAGATTCTGTTCAATTTTTAAAATTCTTTTTTTGTGTGTGTGCTTAATGTTTGATAGTTTCTACTGTTAATTCTTCAAGTTCATGGATTTTTTCCTTCTGCTATTAATCTCATGAAGTGAATTTTTTCATTTCAGCTATTTTATTTCTCATTTCTTGATGATCCCTTGTTGTATTTTTTAAAGCTTTCATTTCACATCATACTCATGTTTTCTTCTACTCCCTTGAACATATGGAAAATAATGATAATAGCTGCTTTAATGTTTTTGTCTGCAAATTCTACTGTTTGTGTATTTCTGAATTTGTTTCCATTGACTGACTTTTATCCAGGGTACAGGCTGTCTGTTTCTTTGCTTCTTTTTATGATTTTCTATTTTGAATTGAAGGCAGATAACTGCAAATTTTACATTTTTGATTGCTAGATTTGGTAATATTCCCTTTCTTGTGCTGGATTTTGTTCCAGCATGCAATTAGTTGCTTGCAATCTTTTGGTTCCTTTGAAGCCTTGCCAGAGAAGCCTTTATTTTAAGGCTAATTTAGCTTTACTAACAAGACTATATCCTTCTATAGGCTCTACCTGATGTTTTGTGTATCTCTAGATATGCATGTAGATTTCCACTTTGGATGTTGGGGATTCAAACTACTCCAAACCCTGTGTGAGATTAAGAAGTTGTTGTGACTTCTTTCCAGTGTTTTTCCCTGCTCTGGGTACCTTGTGATTAGTACACAGCCAAGGACTGAAGGGATCCCTCTGTACATCTCTGGAACTCCCTCTTGGTTTCCTTGTTTCCTCCTCTCAGTAAGCTAATCCACAATTTCTAGCCCCCTTAGCCTCTCCAGACTAAATTTTGTCTCCTCAACTGAGTGAAACCACCAGATTCTGTTTGAGTTCCCTCCTCCTGTTCTTTGGCCTGAAAACATCTTTCAGCTGGTTATCTGGGGCACTCGCATGACTCATCTTGTTTCTTTTCCTTCTTCTAGGGATCGCTGTCCTACACGACATGTCCAATGTCTGAAACTCATTCTTTAATGTATCTATTCCAGTTTTCTTATCATTTAAAGGCAAGAGGATAATCTGATCCCTGCCATTCCATCATGGCCTGAGATGAAAGTTTCTTTATCTATTCTCTGTTTTGAGTCTTACATTTAACATCTATAGAATAAAGAGGAGCACTGAAAGACAAAACAAGAAAGAAATTACTGTGATGGAAGAGGATCTGAGGGCCCAAGTAGCTCTAATACAAAAGACATCTTTAGTGCAAAACAAAATTATGAGTACTCATAAATAGACCAGGTGCCTGACATTAATCTGGAATTAGAATTCCATGTTTACAAATGAGCAATGAAACTCACAGTTCCTCTCCAATAGAGGTGATGATTTTTCTAAGTTATTGATTTTGAAAGTCACTTGAGAATACCTCAAAAAAGAAAATGGGTGGTGGGGAGGGAGTGTGACTCTTAATGCTAAAGCAAACTTTGTTATTTCCCAACCATATCTTATCTGATAGGCGGCCATCACTCTCTGCTTATACATGTTCTATGCCTAGTCAGTGCCACCTCTAGGAAGACCTGTTCTAATATAGGAGTGCCTGATTGTTTGGAACCTTCTCTGTATCATTCAGCCAAATAGTTCTTTATCTTCCTTCTATATTTCTATTCTGTCTACCTGAATAATATAGAATATATTGTGATAAATAATAGATGACCATAACCACCACCTCTATTGGAGAGGAACTGTGAGTTTCATTGCTCATTTGTAAACATGAAACTTTAATTCCAAATTAATGTCAGGTACCTGGTCTATTTATGAGTACTCATAATTTCATTTTTTATCTAGATTAAAATCCTCTGCTTTCTTATAAAGAGCATGGCTTTCGGACCCTCTCACCATTTTACTCATTATCCTTTAGACAAACTCTAATGTGTTACTTTTACACTTAACATGTGATTGCCAGAAAGAAATACTCTAATTTAAATACAGAGTGAGTGGGTCAGTTATTTCCCATGGCAAGGAAACTAGACTTTATTAATGCAGCTTTAGGTGGTATTAACTTTTCTCAAATGTACCATCTCTCTGAAGCCACAGGTAATTTAAAACACATTTATTTCGTACCCCATTGATAGATGGGCAGCAGAGGCGATCACAGGAAGCCCATTGGTTCATCCATTTGTCTAAGCTTTGAGTGGAGATTTGTGCTGGTTTCAGATCACTTAAAAAATTCAATGTAACTTTCATTCCCTAAATTAAAGCAAGTACCTGCTATTTAAGTTGATTATTTCTATCCTGAAATTTCTTATTAGCTGCCAGCTGACAAAAGGTGCTGTGGAGTATTTTTTTTTTTAATCCCTGTCAACAGTGATAATGTGGAATCAATCTAATATTTAGAAGTGAAAGTTGCTCATCCTGGATTTCAAAGCTGTAGTAAGGATAACCCATTGACAGAGAAAGTTGTCTACTATTCATTTCTTTTACCAGAATCATTTTAGGGGCAAGAAAGCAAAGATTTCTCCAGATACTTTGGAACTAAGTTGGAAAGAAGGAAGAATGATTAAACCATGTTTCACACATCAAGTTGATTTCAGAAGAGCAAATAATCATAAAATGCAAGATTTGGAAAAGATTTTAGAAATCATTTAATTCAAATCATTATACAAGTAAAGAAGGTGAGACCACGAGAAGGGAAATTATTTCCAAATGGTCACATAGTTGGTTTGTGGCAGAACAGGCCTTCTGACCACCGTGCTCCCAGCCAAAATTTCTACTGTGCTATTTAGGATGTTTCTCAAAAGTGACCATGTCTTTTAAATTATTTCTAAACAGGGCTCAGAAAAAACTCATGGGCTTAATTGTAATTGCATTATTGTACTTAGCACAAAAAGAGAAGGACAAAACATTTCGTAAGATAAGTGTTTCAAAGAGTGTAGGGTGGGGAAGAATTCAGGATGCTGAGAATTAATTATTCCTTGGGTACATATAACTTGTTTCAGTTTTCAAAATGATCGCAAAACATGTTGTCTTATGTGCTCCTGTCACAAGTCTGTGAGGAAAGTAGGCAGGCAGGACAGATCTAATTTCTTTCCTTTACGAGGACCTGAAGGTTCAGAATGGGTTAGTGATTTGAACAAGGTAACTCATCTATAAGTGTCAGAGACATGATCAAAGTCTAGGTGATTAAACCTTGTTCAGGGTTGTTTTCACTGCACATTTTTGTTCACACAATGATTAATCCATCTTCTAAATACCAGTTTAGATGCTCTTGTGTCGGCAGTACTGCTGACTTTTACTAGATCAAGTAGTAGATGACGAGTCTCTAGTCACAACTTGTTTAATTTTTAATTCAGTCTCCTCTTGTGCATTCTAATTCATAAAAGCAACACGGTATCATACAATGCTATGGTTCTGTAGAATAAGACTCATTTCAGTGCTGCCATTTGTTAGCTGTTTGATTTAGGCAACAAATTAGTACCCTGTCCAAGCTTCTGTGCTCTCATTCATGAAATGAGAATAACACCTACTTCATAATGTTCATGTGAGTAAAAAATTACCGATGATGAATATGTCTAGTAGGTACCTTGTTACGTCCCTCCCTTTCATAAGCCTTCCCTACTCCCATGTGTTCTCCCCAAACTTCAGTTCTGTTTATCTCACTCTACTCTCTAGTATATAGACATCACTTCTTCATGAGTTTTCTTATGCTCGTCCTAAGTTATTTCACAATGCTTTTAAAGTATGACACATTGTTCCCTTCATCCAATCAGTAACTAGTTATCGAGTGCTTTCTGTATGCCAGGCGCTTGCGTGCAATAGGTACAACTGGATAGAATTTAGACCTAGACTGGTGTGGTTCTTCACCTTGTGGTGCCACAGAAGAAACAGAGATCAGAAGTAAATAATGAAGTATAGTTTGTGAAAAAATGCTGTGAAGGAAATAAACAGAGTGTTGGGGTAGAGGATAATGGTGGGTAGGCAAGGTGAGAGGGTCTGACATGGCATAGAAATCAAGCTTAAAGTATGATTAGAATTTCTTATTTATAATTTTCATCACTTTTGGGAAAAGATGAAAGAATTCTAGGCTGAGGGAACAGAATGACCAAAGACCTGGAGACTTGAAAATTCATGGCTTGTATGAGGAAAAGACAGACTATCAGTGTGGCAGGGCAATCTTCATGGAAGGGCAGGGCCAGACTAGTGTTATCTACAGCCAGGTCACAGACAGCCTAGAATGTCACACAGGTTCTTGGGCAGAAACTGAGAGTAAAGTAATTAAATCATTATTCTTGAGGTTTCAGGAAGAGGGTTTTTGATTGTTTATAGAAAAACATTTTGGCTCTTTGACTAATTACTGTTTATCCTCTTTACCTTTTTAATGCAAACCTATAGTTCTTATAAAATGTCTGATACAGCCCACCTAGTTCAAAACAGACTTTAAATTTATATCTCCTGGTTCTAAATCCAGGTGTCACTCAATGATCCTTATCCAGCTTGATCTCGAGAGTATTCTGTATTGTTGACTGTATCTCCTTAAAACTCTTCTGTCTTAACTACTAGGATATGTTTTACAAATCTTCTCTCCCACTTCTCAGTGCTGACACTGTAAGTATTTGTGTGGACCCTTTTTTCTACATAATATCACTGGGTCATTGAATTCACATCTATGAATTCGATTTCCCACTGAGTGGTCCCAAGTTTGCATATCTTTCCAGAGAGCTCCATTTAGATATTCCACCTATTTCCAAAACTGACTTTGTCATCTTCACTTCAAAATCTGCCCCTTCCCTCTGGATTATCACATCAGCTGTCTGTATCATCTGTCCTTCCTCCAGTTATAATGCAGACCTCAGCACGTCATTCCTCTTCCTAAATTCTTCACTGGTTGCCTGTTGTCTTCATGTAAAAAGATACTGTTGCAGACAGTTTTTCATTGTCCCACTTTGCCTGCCTCTGTAACAACACCCATACCTCTTACTCCAGGTCTGTTCATGACTGTGACTGCATTGTGCTCGGACACACTGCTGCACTGTGGTAATAGTGTTAATAATAATTGCTCAGATTTATTAATGACTTAGTTGTGTTTGAGGTGCTATGCCAAACCACTTTTAATTCATTATCTTATATAATCCATACATCAACCCTGTGTGGTAGGTTCTGTTAGTGTCTCTATTTTGGAAGAGGACACTGAGGTTTGGAGGTTAAATAATGCACTCAGGCTCACAGTTAATCAGGGATAGAGCCAGAAAGCCTACTGTTCAGCATGATGCTGTGTTGCTTCTCACATGCTTTGCACAAGCTGTTATCCCTGCCTGGAATTTCCTTCTCCCACCTGCTTATTTTGACAGGTTGACTACTATTAATCCTTCAGGATGCCTAAGGTGTCACCTCCTTCAAGAAACCAGGTACTTCTTCCTGTGGTCCCATTGCTTCCTGTGGCACCAGGACTTGTAAACACTGTATCTGCTGTTATCTCATTTCTTCTGCTAGACTTCTAGCCCATGTCACATTCATCTTTTCATACCTAGAACCTAACATGGTACTCAGGATATAGTTGGAACTTCATACATAATTTTAGAATAAATAAGATTTTGATTGAAGCCCTGGTTCCCTCACTTACTGGCTGTATAAATTCATGTAAGAAACTGAATCAATATATCTGGCATTATTCTCTTCATGTATAAAATGAAGAAGTTGAATCATAGCAGTGGTTCCCCAAGTGCAGTCCCTCACCAGTAGCATCAGCACCACCTGGGAACGTGTGGAAATGCAGATTCTCGGGCTCCCAGACCTGCTGAATCAGAATCTCTGGGAGTGGGACCCTGAAACCATGTTTGTAGCAAGCCCTTTAGGTGATTCTGATACACAGCATTCTTTGAGAAATTCTAGACTGGGGTCGAAAAACTATGGCTTGGGGATCCACAGGCCAAATCCCACCCAAGGCTCGTTTTTGTACAGAAAAACCCAGCAACCTCTGCACT